>NC_089876.1:74304581-74905365 GCF_040182565.1 Anser cygnoides
AATTGTGTATGAATATTTACTGTAATTTCACAAGTCTGAGTTAATAAGAGTTGCATGCGCATGTCTGAAGACAAGGCTTACTAGAGTTCTTTGTCACAGCAGCTTCACCGACTACCTATCAATGCTAACAGCTTTTTCTTGAAGCCCTGTACATTACTCTGGCCATATAAAACACAACTCAAGTTGTGCCAGAATGCTTGAGCCAAGAAATTCCTTCCTTGATGAATTGCTGGAAGCGAGTCAGGGAACTGATTCTCACAATTATCAAGCCTTCAGTTTATAATATGTTTGAGATCTGGGAAAGATCTCTTGAGCAAAGACGGGCTGTTTTAACACCTGGGTGGTTTTATTTGAGCTGTTCTGATATGAAACTGGCTTGAGACATAGCTAAGGCACAGAGAAAGACTACAAAACCACAGTTTCGATGTATTCCAATGTAATGGTTTTGCTCTCTTTCCTTTTTGAATTGAAGATGTTTACTTTACTTTCAGTACCTTTCTACATTTTTAATTACTGTTTGTGCATCCAAATAGCAGTGGCAGTCTTTTTTTTTTTTTTTTAAGTGTCGTAAGTGATACTTCTGTTTTTCTTAGAGGAAAGATTCAAGATTTAAAATTCCAGGAAAGATTCAAGATTTTGCCTAGGCACTGGGGCCAGGAATCCACAAATGCCAGTCTACTAACTAGACTAGAAAGCATCAGCAAGCTACCAGCTCTTCCCTCCTTCCCTTCACTAACCATTTCCTCAGGGTATTTGTACTTTGTAATTCTGAAAGGAGCGTGTGTGTGTGTGTGTGCATGGTAAGGGATGGAAAACATTTGCTCTCATCCGGCTTCGGATGGGTGACAATCCCAATTCTTGGGGTCATGGAGTTGTTGACAAGAAATACATCAATACTTCTGAGGAACAGGAGCCCACCTCACAACTTCAGCGCCTGCAGCCGCTGCTCACAGTAGCGTAAAGGAAAGGAAAGATTGACTGAGCAAGGGGATGGGGTTCTCTGCTTCTGCTGGGCAGGGACTGTTTCGAGGTGGGAATGGAGGAGTGTGATAGTGTGTGCTCTGCCTTTGGGTGTTGTGTGACAGGTCTTCATCCTGTCAGGTTCTTACTGCTGCTACCTTTGAGCAATAGGAAGTGGGATGAATGAGATCAAAGCGAGTAGTTAGTTCACAAGCAAAACACAGGCCAATTTTAAAACCAACCCACCCCCCCCCCCAAAAAAAAAAAACAAAGACAAAAACCAAAAAGCCCCCAAATACACAAGAAAAAACACATACACACACAGGAAAAAGCAAACAAAACGTCACCCCCCATGCAAACAAAATCAGAGGGATTGAGAAACCATGTGGCAGAACTCACAGCCCCCCGTTAAGGCTTGTATTGTGGAAACCAGCCAGTAACAGGCTTATTTCAGTACATCTCTGTAACATATACTTCCCTTATTGTTGGAAAAGAAAGGCTTTTTATAACAGTTTTTATTAGATCCTCTGATTTTACTTGTTTTTAATAGGAGGGAGAAGAAAAGAGAGGGAGAGCAGGGCTCGAAAGATGACTGACGGGCAGCATGTGCATGCCGATATTTTTAGCCCTATTGCCCTGGTGACGGTCCACATTCTGCTTTGCGTGCACGCAGTCCAGAAAGGAGCACAAACAAAATGCCGCAACCGCTGCCAGAGCAACTAACGTTCGGAATTAAACAAAAAGCGACAGCCGTCACCCAGAAAAAGGCGTAAGTAAACCCTGATGCAACGTCCCTCCCCACCTCCCCCACCGGCTCCCCTCCCTGCACGGCTGGGGAGCAGTCCCTGGGTGACTCCTCCTGCTGCATCCAGCTGCAGGGCGTGGAGATGCAACAGGACGGAGGGAAACTTACCTGGGGAATGGCAGGACTCAGAGGAAGACCATGCCCCTGCGCGGCCTCTCCAGCACATGGAGATGGAGAGGTGCTAATCCGCTCCCTGTGAGCAGGAACAACCCTGTGCCAGCTCTGGCTCCTCCTCCCCTGCTGCTGCCGCTAGTCCAGCGCAGTCCCTCCTCCGCAGCTTCACAAGAGGAGGCAGCAAGGCCCTCAGTCTGCAGCTCGGGGGGACCCACAAAGGCTTCCCAGATGCCACCTTATCTCCCGGCGCTGTAGATAGCGGTCCCCCGGGGCAGGGGAGGGGCTGGGCTGGCAGGCAGGTGTCGGGGGTGTTTGGGCAGTGGATCAGCCCCGAGCCCACAGCACCTGGGAGGAACCGCACTGGGGCAGGCAAGAAAATGAAAGCGTTTGCACATCTGTGGTGCTCCCGTGAAAATACTGCTGCTTCTCAAAGAATCGAGCGTGCCCACCTCAGCTGTAAGTACCCCGGGGGATAAGACAGACCTTCTCTCGCAATCTCATTTTGCAAGCCGCGCTGGGAGGAGCATGTGAAAGCAGATTCAAGTGCAACGTGTTGCTACTTTGCTCCTTGTAGCATTACACAGAGCAAAAGCCACTGCAAATCTGAAGGAAAAAAAAAAAAAGCTGTTTTTTGGTCAGATTAAATTTCCCAGAAACACTCAGAAGGTGGGACATCTCTTAAACCCTCCCCAAGAGAAGAGCTTGCCCTAAAATCTGAAGAGTCAAACTCCTCTTCATATCATCACTGGGGTGACAGGAGACGAAATGAGATAACCCACTTCCATAAAAACAGACCAGGGAATTAAGTCACAGGGGTATTTAAAAACATTCTCCTTTGACAGTTCTGGAGAAAAAGCCTCCTAGACAATCCATGACATGGACATGCCCCCTAGACATCCACGAAAATATATGGATGTGTGAACAGCTCAAATTCTGAAATGCAACACATGCTCTGCTAACAAAGCAAGAGACAGAAATATGCTTTTTTTTTGTTATTGTGTTTGTTTTTTACAACCAGCTTCACTGAAAAATGCATCTCTCTGTGCTTTTACTGTAATATAATACGTGGATGGCTTCTCCTTTTCTTGCAGGTGTGCTTTATCAAAAAAACATTTGAGTAGCACTGGTGTATGCCAATCACCAAAGAGCTTAGAAATGATTACTAATAAAGTTCCCTATGCAATAAGTATGTTGAAGTTTCTCTCAAATTCATCATTTTTTTCAAAATGGACAGTGCAAGTTTCCTGACCTGCTGCAGCAGGGAGATTCTTTCCAAGGTAAGCCTTCTGTACCAACTACAGGACAACAACTTTGGCCTTCGTATTAAGCTCTGAAAACACTGAAACTGTATCCTGTTGGCCTGAACTTTCAGCATTTTAATTTACGCCAGTGAGCATCGGTGGAGCTGTTTTGGATAACTTTGGATTTTTGCCTCAACTTTATCCTGCTTGGCTGCTGGGTCACTTTATTGAAACACTAGAGAACATGCCCGAAATCCCATGAACAAACTACACAGATCAGAATGTTCCAACCATGATTAAAGCTAAGAGTTAAACCCATAACAAGTCTGAGGAAGCCAGCCTCCACAATGCTTTCTCATTTTAAAATTGTAAGTAACATAGCTTTTACAAACAAGAAGCCTGATGTTAACCAGACATGTTCCACATCTTTGAAATCAATCTGTATTAATGCTTCAGCAAATATTGAAAAACTTAAGCAATCACTTAAAAACATGGCAGTCATTGTTACAGAAAAATGCATAAAATAGAATACATTTTCCCCCATGATTTCTGATTACTGACCAATCACACTCATTTATTCCCCCCATATTTATACCAATTTCATAGATATGAAAAAAATATGAAATTGCATACAGCTTCATTCACAAACTAGATTCATAGAGCTATGTTCAATTTCTTAACATAGCCATATTTATAGGAAGTCAGCCCATGTCGTTCATGTAAATTTTAATGGTATGTTAGCATACCAAAAAGCTTTGGAATTCCAATCCGTTGCCTTAAATCTTTGGGTTGTGATTTTTCCCCCCTCTCCAGAGTATGAGCCTTTACCACAATAGATTTCTGATTTATAATCAAAGCTTCAGTGTGCTACCACAATAAAAATATCAACACAGACTCTTGTAGAAACTTAGTCTGTGTTTTAGCAAGACCGATATTGGTATTTGAGAATTCACCGATAGATTATCTAAGCCTAGCACCTAGTCTACAGAGCCGTCAATATTTGTCCAGTATTGGTACATTCATTAGTGTATCCTTTTGGAAGGGGAATATATTGGCTGTGGACAGAGTGGTAAAATCCACTCCTTTTGCTTGCCAGAAGTCAAACGTATTCATAAAGATCCATCTGTCTTTTTCAGAATACTTCTCTATGTATACACTCCTACCAGAGTGACATCATTGCACAGTACTTTCTGTACAATGCAGACAGAAAAGACGCAGTGAAGAATTCCAAGACAATTTTAGGATTAATCGATACTATTAATGACATTAATGGTCATGTCATTCTCCTAGTACAACCTCTTTGGTACTAGCAAATACACTAATTTTCATACTGATTGCAAAACTACCTATGATTTTCTACGCTCTTTACGTGCCATAAGCCTTAGCCTTTTAACAGCTATTACAGCGGGTTCATCTGCATCATTTCTACTTCATGAAGACAGTGTCTATAATCTTTGTATGCTTGAACAAAAAACCCCAAACCTCTGAAACTATACAAGGCTGCTAGTTATACTGCTTCTAATTGCAATCTGTTGTTCTGTATTTTGGGCTATGATTTACTATTTTTCCAGATTCCAACAGCCTAACTTCCCCAGTATGTGGAAAATAGATATTGCAGTTGCACAAATCAGCTGTGCATGTGCACCGACTCTTTACTGTATGCGCAGGAATTTCTTGTGCCCATATACTATGTATCTACATTGTCCCTGACCATCTTGCACCTTCCACTTTGAATTTCTAAGTGCTGTCAGACTTGGGACAGATTCTTTTCAACAATTCAACACAGATCATTTTTCTACAGTTATTACAGAGAACAGAAAAATTCACAATTTGCAAAGCAGTTTGGACTTTAACATATAGTTTGCAAGAACTAGTATACTCTCTAATATAGACGCATCTATCGACAGTTACAGAATGATTCAAACATGCTATTATTTCTGTCTTCTTCTGTTGTTTGAACCATACTTAGTTCAATAATTGTACAGCTGGTTTAAAAGTAGTCTGTTTTCTCTGGATAGCCTGCTAATGCTAGTAGGAAGTCTAATCGTGAATGTTTAACCTCCAAATATTTTGCAGACTGAGAATAAGGGTAGTATTTAATTTCTTTAATTTAGATTTGCTTAAAATAAGACTTATATTTTGTATCTTAAATAATATTCTTTGCACTTTGATATCTGAAAGGCTAAAATCCTGCTCATGCTCCAGGAGTTACCATAAAAAGAAGCAACATGAAGTATGTTTTACTCCAATGTTTCACCATTTAGAGAAAAGTGAATCTGTAAGATCAATCTAGAAAGAGATCACAACCATAAAAATGCACCAGATTTGTATGGATGACATCATGTGAGTGATTTAAATCTTTGCAAACTCTTAACTGAGAAACATGATCCTCACTTCTTGCCTTTAATAGCATAAGTCTCCATCTGCAGGTAGAGTTGATCACAAGCTCCATCCTCCATCAATGATGAGTTCGTTGCCAGTCATGTAGGCAGACTGAAATTACATAAAAGGTAACAAATTTTCATTATATATATATATATTTTTTTTTTTACAGCTGTTAAGTATAAGGAAACACTTTTTTTAAAACTCAAAATACTTTCTTCTCATACAAAGACTTTTCTGTTGCCTGTATTACAAAGAGGTCTGGATAAATACAATATAAACAAACTTAGAAATGGAATCCTTCTGATTAACTCAGAGGAGTGTAGCAAAAATAGTATTAGAGGCATTAAGATGAAAATACATCCTGGATGTGCAAAATCACATAAGCTAGACTTCACAGATTTTACCTGCAGGAATAATATCTTACACTATGATATTGTTAGTTCCATTCAGCTGAGCAGAATGTGACTAGGTCAGCCAATAATTACAAGGGTAGCTAGATGAAAATTGAGATGGTGCAGAAAAATGAGGTAAAGAACTGAGTTGGTACTTTATTCTCTATATCAGTACAGAAATATAATGGAATATATTACAAAACTGGAATTAATTACACATGGTTGAAAACCCATGACCAGACTGGAAAAAGTTGGTAGCTTTACAGAAACAGATTACTGATAGATAGAAATATTAAGTCTGAATTAATTACATTAAAGCATTCTGTTATGCTCAGTAAGACTGCTGGACAAGTCCAGTGGAATCCAGTCCAGTTTTAGATCCATAATAAATTTATAGCACCTGAAATAAGCTTGATGTGAAAAGTTCTTTAAAATTAATGCTATTTGCAGTGATCATTAAAAGCGTGGTCTAAAACTTCAGTGACTCTGTTGTTTTCCTTATGCCAAAGTGGCAGTCTGAGCATTAGACCATTTAGCTAAAATCACTGGTGGGTCTACACAAATATTTTCTCTTGCATAATACAAGCAGACGATGAGTGTATTAATTTTACCTCCTTAAAACATCATCTAGCTGCCATGCAAACAAAGCAACTTGCAAGAGCAGACAAGCCCATTTTTCCTATCACTCACTATGATATTGCTCAGATGGCATGAAAACAACCTCGTTATGGTACCAAGTACATAATGCCTTAACAATCCCTGTCAACATTCAGGGTACTTTTTGTATCAATAAAAGATGGACAAGGGTTTTTTCGTTTGTTTATACATACACACACACACACACACACGTATATTGGAACAATTTAGCTTGAAGACAATATAAATCCTCTTAAAACATGTTCTCTCTATTGTGAAGTAGCACAGAAGCACAGGATTGTGACAGGAAATTGTGTCATCCCATACTTACTTCATCAGAGGCCAAATACACAAAGAGATGAGCCACTTCTTCAGCGGTAGCCATCCTACCAGTCTTCTGTCTGGCTAGAAAATCTTTCAATGCCTAGACATACAAGACCATTTCATATATCAAAAATATAAAGATTATTTTAACCCAATTAGTGTGTGACATGTACAAAGCAATATTGGAAACAGGCCATACATTTTAACTTTCAGTATACTGGGTAGGGGGGTTATGCTAGAAAAAAGAAGGCTCACAGTGGTACGAATTTTATGTTGAAAAACATTCAACTGGACCTAAACCTCTAGTTCCAGAATAAAGCCACTGAAGCCATTCTTCTTTTGGTGGTAGATATTCCCGGGCCCTTCAAAAGAAGGCTCACAATTATCTAGTTAGTATGATCAAGGAACCCGATTCATTTTTAAACACACTGGCCAGAATGCCCTTTCTATTGTTGTTTTGCACTGGTTCATGGCTGCCATATAGCAAAGAAGTAAACATCATCTACTTTTGCAGTAGATATTGTAACCAGTGACAGACCCTCTGCACTCACTTGAAATGTCCTTCCAATGCTTTTTAATACTCCCATCCTCAGAACAAACTGACCAGATTATTAAAGACGATGCTAGTGTTATGTTACCATTGGTGTTCTGAAATACAAAGTATTTTTGAATTTGGGCAGAAGTGCTGCCTTCTTAAAAAAAAAAAGAAAAAAAGAAGAGAAACATATGTATGTACATGATCAAAATAATAAATTGCTTTCTCACCTGTTCCGGGTTAGGCTGGGCTTGGATTCTTTCCTGTAAAGATGGTGTGTCAACAGTTCCTATGCAAAAAAATTAAATTCAATATTAAAGCTCAACTTCATCAGCAGTCATAATAAAAAATGCAGTTCATGAGTTCCATTTATATGTCATAACACTGATGTATAACTTAGTGATAACGTGATTCAGGAGAAAGACTACAAAATCATCAACATAGCCCAGAAGCCTATATTTCAATAAAATACAAGACTTGAAAATTAGATTCAGCTCTTTCCAGATGGTTGAACAATGGCTAGCCTGATGGCTAGGCCTCGCCCGCTTCTAACTTTAGGACAATAGCTTTAACAATAAACACTCAAATACTGTGTAACACATGCATAATGTGCATGTGCTGGGCTAACAGACTTAAGTTAAACATGCTGTTTATATTAAGTAATAGCTATTCTATTTTTAAATCTCAGAAATGTTTCAAGTATGGCATCCCTGCCTTGGCATCCCTGCCTATGGCAGGGGGTTGGAGTTAGATGATCTTTAAGATCCCTTCCAACCCAAACCATTCTACGACTCTGATATGATTCTATGTTCTGGTGTTTTTTTGTTTTGTTTTGTTTTGTTTTTATTTTTTTTTTTTTGGGGGGTGGGGTGGGGAGACAGTTGCCTTTTTGTTGTTTTTGATTCCTTGTAACTTTAGTTGTCACTTGCAAGTCATTTCTTGTTAATGATGTCAAACTAAATCAGGCCATGTGTCTTTTAGCATCTGCTCATGTTTACAAAATACTGCAAGAATACTTACCAGGACATACGCAGTTGCATCTGATGCCTTGTTCAATGAAATCAGCAGCCACAGACTTTGTTAGACCAATAACTGCTGCCTTTGAAGTACTATATACAAATCTGTTCACAACTCCTAACAGAAGGTCAGTGTGAAGGCAGCACAAAAAAAGAAAAAAAAAAAGAAAAAAAGAAAAAAAAGAGAAGTTTATTCAATACGCATCTGCTTCTGGACTCCAGCATTTCCTGTAGCCCACTCTCTCCATGAGGACAGGCTAAGTAGAATGCTGGCTGCCAGAATTCTGCTCAGGTATACACCAGAATAAAGCACAGTATTCTTCAATAGTATGAATCTGGGGAGTAGTATAGAAAAAGTAACAAAGAAAGCAAGCAAACAAATGTTTATGAAGAGTAGAGACCCATCACTGTTAATCACTGACTGTTTTTCTTTGGAAGCATGGCTATAGTGCTTATGTAATTGCCACTTCATTGTTTCTCTTAAGAACATATGTAGCAAGGTATCACTGAAAGTAATTACTTTTTACTTATTCCTTACAGGTAGAAAGAATTCTACAACACTTTCATAACAGGTTCAAAAGCTCAAAGGCCAGGACTTTGGTGTTTCTGGAGCTTTATGTCTATGTTTTTGTGCATGTTTAAGAGTCAACATATTCACTTTTTATTTTTACTGCATTCCTACCACAGGATTGGTAAAGTCCTTTAAACGCTGACCAGCACAATATTTATTTTTCATTCCCATCGTTTTTTTTACCCTCCACAGGTTAATTGGTATTTTTTTTAGCTTTTTTGCTTCGTTGTTATACTTGTCATCTCAAATTATTATTCCTGTTCTTAGGAAGACTGAAGTCTTTCTTTTCATAATACTGCTGTGCAGTTGCAACATCACTTCTCTCCCCCTCATATGTGATTAGTGAGTCAGATTTGCCCATTTCAACTGCCCTGAGGAATACTACATACCAGAAAAACACACACACACACACACACAAAAAAAACCAAAACCACCAAGCATTAGGGTCTTTACATTGGGTCATTCGAAAGCAAGAATCAAACACCTAGGCAACCAGAATAGAAGCAACTTGCCCTTAATAGAAGTAACTCGAGCATCAGGTCCAATCCCGTAGTAAATGTTTAGGAGGCCCTCTGTTCCTGTAATCCTCTGTTTTGATCACAAAAACTTATCTACAACAAAGTATCTATAGATCATTCACCTCCTTTTACAGCAAAGCTTTGATTTGTTCACCAAGAATGTCCCATTCCGCATGTTGAATAAGGAGTTACTATTGTACACAGTTTAACTACAGCATGCTTCATCAGGCATACGCACAAAGGATCGGTATCAAGGGCACTCACTACATACAGCCTTATCAAACTTTTCTCAAAAATGGATATGCAAATTCTTACAGGACGGGATTGTCAACAGGACACTTTAAGACTGTGAAAGATTTATACATGAATTTCTCTAGAAAGCTACTGACCTTTAATGCTGGATGCCACAGAAGACATGTTTATAATATTTCCAGATTTCTGTTTAATCATCTGCAAAAAGAATACTTATGTCATTCAAACACAAACAGCTTTATCATCTGCAGGCCCAGCAGAACAGCCCATAGCAACCAGCAGAACTATCAGCCCTACTGATATGCAACTGATACGCCAGATAACAGAGCGTCAGTGGCATGAACATGCACTCATCTTTTTGATCTGTTGACTGAAGTAGTAAAGCAAATTCTGAAATTCACACTAAGTTCTCCTAAACCATTTCAGGAATGAAGATGACAATGACAACAGAGGAGGATTTTGTTCTTTCTCAATATACCTACAAAGCTCCTAAAACGTGAAAGGACTAGCATCATCTCTGTTGTGGAGCACCAAGGAATTTGTGCACCTAAAATAAAATCAAGAGAAACCAGCCTGAGGACAAGGTGTAACATTCCTGCTGCTTGCCTGCCCCTAGGATTTACCTCCTACCTAGTTGATAGAATTATTAAAATGACATTACTGTTATTTATCTTGTTCCAACTTGCATGGTACGAGAGAGTGACAAAGACTTTAAAAAACAAAATAAACCAACAGCACAACCCTGACTATAGGTTGTTCTGTATAATCCCAGCATAGCTATTCAGTCAGTTAAGGTGAAGCCACCTTTCCAAGTGAATCCAAAATGATTGCTTACCTTTGTAAAATGCTCCTGATCAATACTCTGTGACGTGAATCCCCACATGCAACATGATGTGCTCTTCATATGAAACATCCCCCTCGATAACTTTTACAGTGAGGGATCACTGATCTGAAGTTGAATGCTTTGTGACAAATACTCATTGCTATGAGCTGGTATGTTGGTGGTAGTTCTTAAGGTACGTACTATCCACCTTGCCATCTTTGTCACCACAGTAAGTCACCCTACACGGGCATCTGTCTCATCCCATCTGCCAATGTAGCAATTCACTGATCCCCTCCAAACTCTTCGTGCTTTGGAGAAGAGTAAGGCACAGCTCTCTAGCATCTTTGAATTGTAGCTAAGTTATAAACTTTTTAGGCATCACAGAACCTCAGATGCCTAAAGTTGTTGCAAGGAACCTTTGAAAATGAAGATTGGCTATGAAAAACAAGGACTGGAATAACACTGAAAAAAGTAGTAGTCATCCAGTCATGGTCACAGCTACCACTTCTAGCCTTTGTTTTTACAGGAGGAATACAAACCACCTTATTCAGCCCAGAAGTTTCTGTAGTCTAGAACAGAGCTATTACTTCACAAACAGTCCTTGTCCTCAAGCTGCTCAATTGTCTAATTGAACTGTTGTTGCCATATAATGAACATGTATTCATCAGTGGCACTGAATTGCTCCATGAGATTTCTGTGGTTGCAGAAAGTCTATGTTAATGTATGTTATTTATAGATATTTTTAGCTGTGGTATTATTATACAACGTGCAGCTGTGTGTTGTAGTACAACACAGTAGGATAGTATTATGCTCTGTATTTGAAGGATTTTAGTTGTAAATTACATAGGAAAAGTCCTGAATTAACCTTCTCTATAATATTTTTAGATGGGTTTTGTACATTACAGACAATGCTTTAGAGTACAGGAATACAATAATTTAAGGGCCTTCCCTATCTAAAGCTGCATACTTGCATTTTCTATCTCAAATCCCAAGCTGTTACAGTGGCAACAACTTAGACCTATCACACTTAAATGCAATGCAGCAGAGACTAAGCATCACAAGCGATGAAGGCTTACCATTGGAAGGAATGTCTTGATCATTAGATACATGCTGCGAACATTGAGGTTCATAGTGAAGTTCCAGTCTTGCTCCTCACACTCCAGAATGGTTCCATGATGAACAAACCTGGAATAAGTGGATGAAGCAGATTGCTATCTGGGATTTACATTTCTGTGGCTTTTTAATCCACATTTTTCCATTGTTATTTTGTTATACCCTTGCAATCTTGAAAAGCAGGAACAAGAGCTCTTCTGAAAAAAGACAGCAACAGTGTTTTTCCCTCAAAATGCACAGAAATGTTTGCCAGTAGGGAAATTAAAAACCAAATACATTAAAAAAGCATTGGTGCAATTGGTGGTCTACCAGGAAAGTGAAAGCCAGTAGTATAGGGCATCCACAGAGCAGGGAAAACTCTAACAAGTTCCACAGCCATTCTACTTTGGCCTGGGTAACATTGCTGCACACAAAAAGCTGAGTTTAATGAAAACACATGTAAATTTATGTTAAAGATACTAAACACATTACAACAACAACAACAAGCATTAGGTAAAAGAAAGTAGTTCAGGAGGACAGGAAAAACTGGAAAAAGAAGTAGGATCAAATAGAAGTTGGTTACCCTGCAATATTACAGAGGACATCTATCCTTCCAATCTCCTTGGCCAGATTTTCTATCTGCTCCCTTTGGGTGACATCCAGAACCCGTATTTGAATGCCTGGAAAAACATGGTTTTAGTTTCATGGTATTTGGCTAAGGATCAGCAGTTTGTTTTTCTGAAGTGCCGAGGACGCTGCACCTCCCACTCAAGTCAATGGCTTGCCAGGAACAGTCCCCTGTCAATGCTGAGCCAAAACACGGAGACTCACTGAGCGAGAGTTGCACTTAATGATTAATTAGTGTAATGCTTAAATCAGGACAGCAATGGACAGCATGGCTTGCTTCTTAACATTTCAGAAAGGAATTAAAAATAGATCAACTGATTCAATTACAATACAGCATCACACAAGCAGATGAATTAATGCAATTTACCATAAAAATCATTTCCAATAAATTTGAATTCCACTGTGCCATTCCACTTGAATTACAGAGCCTGTATAATCATAACAAGCTCTCATGCCCCCTACTAAAGAATAGTTACTTAGAATTAGTTACATGTCTCACAATCACATTACATACCATCTATCCATATGTAGTTGAGGATACTATGAATCAACTTATTATTTAATTAATGAGGAAAAATGGTTTCACATAAGCCATAGACAACCTGAGATGATATAACTATGACAATAGAAATTAAGAGAAAGTGTAGCAAGTGGATGGCTTCTATCGTGAAGACTAGTTCAAATTTATGATGCTTATACTTTTGTAATTATTTATCATCAAAAAATGCTTAGAAACTTGCTGCTTTTCACTATAATCTCCTGCTTATTACAGCCTCTGACAGCTGTCACCATCAGTGCTCGTAGCACTGGCTGTGCCTATGCCGTACCTTCAAGATAGCCACTGATAATAGCAAAAAAGTAAACTTCTCTAAACAAAACAAAATTATATATTTGAAAGACTGAGAAATCTAATTACTACAAAACAGGGACAGGTGCTACTCCTGCCAACAGTTTTCAATAGAATCAGCCCCTTTAACAGAACTGCTTCAGGGCCAACCACAGCAGTGCCACCCCCTGGACAGAAGTGAAAAGAGCACAGTAAATGAACACATCCAGATGAGCCGTAACATGACGTGATATAATCTACGTGTCATTTCACCTCATTTTATGTTAAATAGTTTCCAGTAATCTAGTACAACTAGCTTCTCTAACCCCACGTCAAGGCTGAATCCTTTCTACAGAATGCAGCATGCTTTTTGATACAGCCTGGCTGCAACCTCACTCCCTGCTGTGTACCTTCCTCTAATAAAGCTTCCCACCCACAGGAAACCCAAATGAGTGTAAAAAGAGGAGCACTGGAGTGTACTCCAACAGTGGCTAAAATTAGGCTCCAGGGCACTAAGACTTGCTGTAGATCACACTTGCCACAGCCTTGCCATGGCTCATCCTGCATCTAGGACTAAGGGGTGTCTAACACAGGACACCTGTGCCCCAAAACATTTTCTTTTTAAACACAGTTCAGTCACAAGCAGCTAAGTAAGGCGTTGTCAAATAGAAGCCTAAAACTACCTACTATGAGGCTGTAGAGAAGATGGAGCCGGAGTTCTCAGAGGCCCGCAGTAGAAGGATTAAAGGCAACAGAAAAATTGGAAAGTCTGACCAAATGCGAAGAGCGGTGTGGGATTTTTTGTTATTCTTAAAGATTATTACTTGAAAACCATCAATGTAGTCACACGGGAAACAGCAGCCTACAGAGGTCATGGAATTTCCATCTCTGGAGATATTCCTAACTTGGCTCCGGGCAAACTGCTTTAATTAGACCTGCTTTGTGCAAAAAGTAGGACTTAATAGCCTCTGGATCTCTCATCCAACCTTACACTTGGGTCTTTTGAAGCAAACTGACAAGTCCATGAACATGCTTAATTAAATGATACAGACACTTTTGAAAATATTTGTGTATGATGTAATTAGTAACACTACAGGCTGGTGATGAACAGTGGAATTACATCTTCTGGAAACAATTCAAAGAGCACAATGTGCCAAGCCTCAGTGAACGAGAGTTTAATTAATATATCAAAAAGATAGAAATGTCCAAAAGTATATGAAAAATTATCTTTTTCCTTCTGAACACACTAGCAGATGGAAAACAAAGCACAGTTCAAACTGTAACACTTCCCTAAACAGAATAAACCTGGAAAGTCCCAAAGTTCTTAAAGAACTGCAACGGAACTGCTTGCAGTGAACTCTTGTCAAAGGAGAGCGATGTTCACTTAACGCTGTGTGAAAGAGAAGTAGTTTCATGGATTTTACTGTCACACTCTAATAGGAATTGGTAAAGCCTAACGATCATTTCCTTTCATCGAATTAAGCTGGAAGCATTTTCAGTCATGAGATATACCTACGCCTTATTTTTTCTTTCAAGACTGATTTTTCTTTTTAAATAGTATCCCACACTCATGTGTCTCTAATAATAGAGAAATACAGGCGTTGAAACCATTCTCCCTGAAATACGTTCCTGTGCAACCTTCAGGCCTGAGCATTTGTACAAATAAAATAAGCTCATCTTGTATTGGTGGAATTTGTTTCTGAAGACGTACCAATTCCTGCTAGAAAGCTATCCTTTTGATGTGTTCCTTGCTAAGTATGGACCATGGACATGCAAAACACTAAATCTGCTTGTATAGCTGTGTATTAGTTCTTGTGATCAGAGTAAAACATTCCAAGCTTTTTCAGTCTGACAGTCAGCCTGGCAACTCAAAAAAGGTAATACACCATTCTGGGAAGAGGTAATCTACTGCTTCTGTGACAGAAGAAACACACAAAGTTACTCCACACTCCTAGAATATTCTGTCTAAAATCAATCCTGATATTGCGGCATTTTACACGTCACCTCTGCCATTCCACACCACAGAATAAAGTAATGACAGTAACTAGAGAATTAGTCTCCATGTTTTCCATTTTTTTCCTGGCCTTTTGAAGTTTGCCCTACCCCTAAGTTATATTTTGGCCAACCTACAACAAAACTTGCAAGGTTTGAACTAATGCCTACAGTAGATCATTTACCTGGGTATTTCTCCAGCTCTTGCAGCTTAGACTTATTGATGTCTGTAGCAATGACTTTGGCTCCTTCTTTAGCAAAAGCCTGAAGAATACAGTAAGAAATGTAGTTCATATTTAAATATGCTAGATTTTAGCAAAAAGTCTGCTTTCTTTGCATTTCCCTTTTGGCTTAATATAAAAGTTGACTGAAGGCAGCTAATCTCCCCCTTCTCATTCTGGGCATGTGAGGAAGTAACAGACATCAATTACCAAACACCCTGGGGACAACTATTACGATGGTACTGAAATAACTCTATAGTTTCTCTGTCTCCTATGGAAAAAGGAAGCAACAGGAGCAGAACTAGTCAAAAGAAATTAGGTGTTAACCAAAACTAAAAAACAAAAACAAAACAAAAAAAAACCACATTTTAATCCTGTTTTAAGAGTAATTAAATATTTTTGAAAGGTTTTTCTCACAGTTGCCTTGTAGCTGTGCTCTTCATCGTGTGGAATTAGTTACATCAACTACCAGCATAGCTGAAACATCTTGGCTTTACTACGGGGGATCTTTGCAGTGTCCAGCCTTATCAACAGGAAACCTTCGCTATATGCTTATCTTCTCCCAGAAAAAAGCAGCAGAGACATTGGATTAAAAGGCACAAACAGTACAACCATGTATTGTTAAAAGTAGTTGCAACTGCTCTTAAATCCTGCCCACATTGTTTATCACCACTCTGTGCTTAAGACTTTCAGAAGTTAAAACTGCAAACAGCTTCCCTAACGCAGTGCAGTAACTACATCGTTCCCTGATTTTTTCCAGTAAGTAGTTCTGGCTTAATCTGTAGTTTATTAATTCAAAAACTTGTTTGGTGCAGATGATGTTGGGCACTCTAGCATTAGAGACCTAGCTTAGGTACAGAAGAAAAATATTTTTCCAACTTACGATAGCAGTGGCTCGCCCAATCCCTTGTGCTGCTGCAGAGAGCAGTATTACCTTCCCATCGAGCCGACCCATATTGCTGACCTGTGCAGACAGAAAGCGTCACAATCTAACAAAGTGAGCTAACATCACTTCCAGGGAATCAGATACAAGCGTATTCCAAAAACCAAACATAATTCAGAGCACCTCTACTATCAAGTCAAAGCATTCTGATTAGGTGCTGAGTCAGAAGAGAAGTAAAATGGGTTGTAATCTCCACTGCCCATTGTGTTCTTAGAAAGCAGGTCTCTTTTTCTATTCCTCTCAAACTGCAGACTTAGCTTCCCAAATGGCAATAAAATCTGCACATTACCCTGTAGGGCACTGCAAAATGTCTTTTCCTTCCATCATGTCCAAGACCTGGCCTTTGTGTGCTCTGAATCGTTTTAGCAATCTTCCAGCACAGCAGATTCCCAGCTGCACAAGGTGAGGGGGTAAAGGGAAATGAAGCTGTCCTCTCATCTTTATCACAGTTCGACCTCTGAGAACTACCGAGCATACTCAGGGCAAGGTGTAGGGGAATAACAGGATTTATTTTTCTAGTGTTTGACAATGCAAATAATATTCTTCTTCTAGGAGGTTCCACGTTGCTTATGGTGTATCAGCCAAAAGGCAAAGTGAGGTCCTCTTTTTTGCCTAGACATATGCTTTCAAATGCAGTATTATGTTTAAAAAAAAACAACATAGCACGTAAAGTTGCAAACAAGCAAAAGCAAATGTCATCCTTTGCACTCCTATGGGTTCAAAAAGTCCATAGTAGGCTTTTTGTTTATTCAAGGCCTAAATTACTGAACAGAACGTTTCAAAAAACTACCTAAGGTCACCGTATCCCAGTGCGATCTGGTTTTGTTAACTGAGTTCCCAACAAGCAAACATTTCTACACTTTTAAAAATCACAGAACAAAGCTACTCTGTTTAGCTATGAGTGTAGAAAGGTTTCCCAAGAACCTTAAGTTTTCAAAATACGTGCATAAACCCAACATGCTGAGTACTTCATTCAGAAGTTAGATGCAGACCCACAATTTCCCCTAGGTTAGCAGCCAATGCTAGCACCTGGAGATGCTCAAATCCATCCTGTGATTTGTTAGTGGAGTTTCATGTCCTACATCTCAAACCAGACTATTAATTTCTGATTTTTCTGAGAAAGCAGATAGGATTTCTGGTCAGTTTTTCCCAACAAAATCTGGGGCAAAAGTAGCATGTTTCTCTAAAAGTTACAGATTCAACAAACTTATTTTTAAACTGTTAGACTAAAAAATTATTTCCACCCTAATATAAAAACATCATCTCATTTGAGTTAAGATTGGACTGACTTCCAGATTGTGTTTTGAGACACTGAAATGCCTGCCTGTTTCAATGCACTGAAATTGTAAGTTTTTCCCCCTATAACCAGAGGGAAGAATGTACAAAAACCAACCTCAAAATGAAACTAACTAAGAAAGACAAACCACCAAAACAGTCCACTATCCAAGCTATAACTAAAATGCACCTTTCTAGCGAGGGGAAAGAACAATACCTTAAAATCGTTTTACAGGCTGGCTAGTAAAGCAGTATCTCTTAGGATGCCTCTGATGGAGGCTATTTCACATTACATGAGCCTGGGCCTGTGTTAGCAGGTGAAAAAATTACCAAGCTAAACCGAGGGAAAGGACACTGTGAACGTGACTAGGTGGCACTGTCTCTCTAATGCACCAAGCTTTGCAAAACACACCTCCTGAAATATAAAATTCTGGGAAAAAAAATATTCATTTTGGCAAAAGTCCCCAGTATCCCAAAAGTCTGGTGTTAAAGTGCCCACTCGAGGCAGAAATTCTTGTTCTTTGCTGTTACATACATATTTTCCAGTAGAAAAAAAATGGATCGAAGTACTTCCTTGAATCACCATATAATTTTGGAAGCAAAATGCACTATACTTTTTTTAATCTAACAATCATTTTTAATATTTGACACACTAAGTCTATGAAACTTTTAAAAATAAAGATTAGTATAGTCACTCACCAAAAGATCTCAACCAGCTTGTTAGGTTTACTGACCTTTGTAAAAAGGAAGTTTTACGCTTATCTGTTTTGCTGTGCTTGTTGGGAGTTGTAGTCTAACTGATAAGTTTCCATATACGAACGGAGTTTCATTTTGAAACACCAAGATGCTGCCATCTAGTGAAACTCAAGATTTTAAGTGTGATTTTCTCCTGCACAGGTTAGGAATAAAAAAGGATCATAAACATTAGCTGTCCATTCCCCCTAAAGAATGCAAGAAATCAACAGGATTCCCACCAAAAAAGGCCACAAGAATGTTCTTCCCCAAGCAATTCCTCTTTATCCATCATCAAATTTTAAGCTAGGACAATACTTGCAAAATAATTTTTTAATTGTTGATTTACCAAGGTATCTGTTAAATTTGTATCTAGTGTTTTAACTTATATCTGTTAAGACAGTTAACATCATGAGACTGGAAAATTCTAGGACAAAATTTAATTATAAGCTCACACCAGATCCAACGCTACCCTAATAGCTTTCTTAATGAATTTGGAATGCTGCCTGAATTTCAGCTGGGCACATTTCTGTGGGTAAACTTGGACACGCACACAGGCACATTCAGTAATATTATGCCACTCTTGAACTGGAACAGCTTTCTAAGGCTTTGAAAATCAGCTCTCCAGTTAACAAAGTATTTAATGACTAGGTTTTCTAGAATCATTTATTCTTCTGTCCCTAGCCTTACAACTACTAAATTCAGGCACAAACAGGAATACACTGCAACAGCTCTATCAGCTCAAGCACCAGAAAAATCTCTAAATCTAGAAATGTTCTAGCAAGCAATTAATAAATATCCTGAAACTGTGTAAAAAAACCCACAAGGCAGACACCTTGCTTTTCTCTTCTGGAAGGAAAAAGCTTAAAATTTATTCTTTCAATAAAATACCAGAATGAAAGAAATGAAAAAAGTATGGTAGCCAAAGGAAATATTGTTCAACAATAATGGGAAATTGCAAAGAAAAAAATGGAACAACTTGCATTTATCACTGCCAGGAAAATGAATTATTCCTACTTATCTATGGCTGTAACAGGAAAGGAAACAGTGCAGTGCTGAGTTCAGCAATGGTATTTAGAACTTGTGTATTTTTAGCTAGCAATCTTTAAAAGCTTTCCATGACAAAGATTTAGAAATATGAATGTTCACAACTTCTTAGTAGTTGCAGTAAGTGGCAGTTTTCAGCTATTCAAGGTGAATAGACAGTTGGGTCTTCAGTAAGGATTTCAGAAGTACCCCTGTCAGGTAAACAACCCTTGTGTTACTCTTCCAATCCCACTAACTGCAGTGCATCCAGAAAAATGATGATGTAACCATTTGCTTATCAGTCTGGCTATCCCAAAATGAAGTGCTTATGAAGAGATCTGGTAACATTCAGAGCTTCATTCCTACAAAATAAAGACGAGACTTTTGATACAAAAGTCTTTGTTCAGTATGACACTGACGTTTCATGATGATGATTTCATTCTTCAAGGAGTTCATCTGAGGTTATGAGTGCCACATTTCTTCTAGCTTGGAGGAAGGGAAGGATCTGTCTTTTAGACTTAAACATTTCATGATAGAGCAGAGATTCAGTTAGAAAGAATTAAACAAAACACTGGTGACACAGATTTGTGCAACAGTAATTCGCTGCACAAACTGACTGCAGAAAGCTGTAAGACAGACAAGAAGCATAATAATGATGAAAGTGGTAAGATTACTATAAGACTTTTTAGACTGAATATTATAATCAGCATCCTCAAATCATAGCATCATGTGTCCACAAAACTGAAGTGACCAGCAGAAATATTTTGAAATACTGAACACATTAAAGTTTATTGTCAAAACAAACCTTCTTATACAGGACATAAAAAATAAGTTTCAAAATTCAGGTAAGCAGGATAGTAAAACAGTCTGCCATACAGCCCTGATTGTACAATTTGTTTTTCACTCACTAGAGTAACTGAAGCATCAATTAGATCCATTGCTTACTGTTTGGAAAAAAAAAAAATCCAGATGTCCAACTTCAAACAGGAAGTAGAAGTATACTCACAGATGATACAAAATACAAAGTTACTCCTGGCACCATAATTGACTGAGCTGCAGAAATATTGTAAAGAGTTTAAGAGAAATCCTTGATTTTGTGCCTTACAAAACAGAAAACGAGTAGCTTCAGTTGCAGTGCCCAACACAGAGGTTAAAGTTGTGATAAAAATGCAGTTTCCACAGTCTCAAAAAAAAAAAAAAAAAGTATAAAACTTCTATACTGAGAAACAAAAAGTAACTAGTGAGAACAGTTCTTTCCAAATCAACAGCTTTCTGAAGATAGAAACCACCCGGACAGGACTGTTGCAGGAATGCCAGAGAAGTTTGAGAAGTTTCATAGTAGATTAGTTTGTGATTCATTCCTGTGTCCATTTTTCTTCAGTATGTTAGCTTTTTTTTCTTCGCTATCCAGAAAATAACCGAAGAAGAACATCAGCAGCAGTTTGCAGGCAACATGACTGCTTTTCAATTTTTGTTCTTGTATTGCAGCTCTTCCAGCTGGGGGAAGCAGCAGCTCCAGGACAACAAGGGAATTGCATGCTGCCAGAGCTCTTCCCACAGTTGATGATTTAACCTGAAGGAACTATCTTCCATAGAGGCAGATTCTGGATGTTACCACTGCAAAGGCGGCTTACAACAGAACACCTTTACTGGGTGGTACAATCAGGGGCTTTGTCTTTCTCTGAAGTTCCAAACCACTGCTTCAGATATTCTTCTGTGGGCTCTATTCCTGCAGGTCGCGTATCTACACAGAAGAGAAGAATATTACAGCAATGCTTTCCCAGTTTCACAAGTAGTAGGAATACAGCAATTTAATCTTGACTAGGGTTTTAGGAGTCAGCTACCAAAGCTGGCCTCAAAGAAGCATGGTGTTGCTAAGAAGTCTGTACTATTATGAAGTTGCCATTATTAAGTTGCCCATCACAAGAAATGGCAATGAGTCATTCTTTCTGGAAGCCTGCCATTAATACCTTGAAAACTTGTTAAGTCTTTAATATGTCTGCTGGGGTCTTATAGGAGCTTCTAGACGCGAGTTGATGAGGGCAGTAGTGTTAATATGCTAGCACTGATCACTAGATTTCCCCAGAAGTTACCAGGCCAGAGATGAGACATCCTGACTAGGGCAGCTGTCACCGCAGCTGGAAGCTGCCAGACTAGCAGATTTCACGTCAAAAGACTAAAATCGACCATCTCAGCAAAGAAATTTAGGAAAAAAAGTTAACCAGCAGTTAACTCTGAATAGATGACTGAGTAGTCTATGAGAATCAGTTTTGCCAGAAGCAGGTACTTAACTCAGGTAATGTTAAAAAGCAGAAGATTCTATAGCATCATCGATCTGGTAGGAATGACACTCTGCCTAGTCTCTTTTTAAAGTGATCGATCATCAACACTTTCACTGCAACAGAAGAAATAGAACGTTTGCCTAATTTTCATGAATGTTTTAAGTATTTGGGTGCTGTACAGCACATACAATCTTTTTGGCACCAGCTGGTCAGCCCTTCAACAACATGCTAACTAGGCATTCAAGAACACTGTTTCCATGAGAGTTTCAGGACTGAATGCAGAAAGTACAGGACACCTACTTTTACTAGAAGACCACTCCTTATATTTTGCCTCTCCTAGTCTTAATCGGACACCACATTACATACCTGTTAGTGTACCTAAGTTGGAATTATCAAAGAAATTTGTTGGACACGTCAGTGGCAGAGGCTTTGATGCATCTTGAGTCACAGTTTCCTGAGAAATAGGCTCTTTGAAGGGTGAATTTTGCTCTCTAAGGGAATATGACACAGTCTTCCTTGGAGACCTTGGTACTGTCTCTCGAGTAGTCTCTCTCGAAGATCGTTCTTTCAATTTTAGGGCTCTTTCTTTCCATTTTCTAAGTTCCTCTTTCAATTGAACCTCATTACTGAACAGGGAAAAAAAAATCACCAGCATTTAATTACGAAAAACATTAAGCAATTCTTTTAAGTAAAGAAAAATTCCTGACAAGACAGTTCCTGTATGTTCCTGTATGACAATTCCCTTGACATACCACAGACATGGCAATGCAAACCCCCACCACGTCCAAACGTGTATTCTTAGTTTTGGAGGCATAATTTTCTTTTTTCCTTCCCAAAAGCTAAAGAGATCCAAACAAAATGCATTTTCCAGTTATTGATAAAAGCATTTAAAATTCCATTCTTATAGAAGAAAACAATTTAAAGCTTAAAAGCCATCAAGAAATATATATACGTACACACATCACTACCTTTAAAAGTTTAGATTTGCTAGACTCTTTCACATCTTAAAATGAAAAGTTATTCACTTCTACAGATTTCCAGGAAAGAAACTGTAACAGTATAGGTTAAATAGAAATGACTTAGTTAACATGGTTTTTTATTATCTTTACACTTACCTTAGTAGAAGGTCATTTTGTTTCTTCAGCTGCAAGTTCTCTTTCTGTAGCTTCACTTGTTCAGATTTTAAAACAAGTATTTGTGTGCTCTGAACAATACCACTGCCACCACCACAAGTAAGGGGCATTTGGGATTGCTGAGGAGCTTCTTTTTTAGACACCACTGGAAAATAGTTTTATACAAATGTGTGTGTTACTTGGTCAGTGTTTAAAACCAAGTTGATATTTATCTTAGCCATGCTTATACAAAATTCCTTCCTGTAGATTTGTATGTAAAACCTCACTAGGTTACAAGTATCATTACAACAGCTATCTTTTAAACCCACCATCAGAAATCACACTGCCAGGGAGATATTAAGAAGCTTATATGGTTAGTTATATCATGATTAGAACTAGAGAACTAGATATGGGAGCATAACCCACCACAACTGCAAGCACAATCAAAGAAATAACAAAAACAAAACCAGACAAAAACTGCTGTGATTCTAATACAGTGTGTGTGCAGGTACTGTGTTTTAGCCTTCCACCTCTTCCAAAGCATCCAAGCCTTCTCATGTCCTTTTGAGGTAAAAGGCCTGCATGTCAGCCTAGATTTTAACCACACAACCTTAAAACTGGATGTTTAATATGAAACAATCCCTTATATTGATCTGGAATTTACCAGTAACATCGTGATCTTGCTGTACTCTTCTAAGTTCTTCTTTTAGCTTTCTTAACTGTTCTTCTTGGTGTTCTGCAAGAGCTTTATAATTAGCAAGTCTATATTGGTGGGCAGGGAGAGGGAAGAAGAAAAACGTTAAGCTTAATTATTAAAGTTGCAAGAGACCTAGTTTGATTTTCAAATGCGTTAACAAATACAAATATATTTGAAGTAAAACAAAACAAAAAAACTACATCTGGCTGTCAGTTAGATTTTAGCTAAAGTACAGAAAAGCAGAAGTTAAGCTTATGTTATTCTCTGTGCATCCTTTCTCTCCAGTGAACCACAGAGTGCTCTCCATTGATGCTTTCCCCTCACATTCATCAGAACAGTTGTTTGATTTATGGCTGAGCATAGGTTGGTTGAGAAATTTTGGTGGGTGCATGGGGATGGAGCTTATTTGGTAATCAACCTGACTGAGATGCATACGGCTTTTACTTTCTGTGGAATGCAGCTATAATAAAAACCTAGTAAACCCAAAGCTGAATGCTCACTTCTCATTCAGGGGTGTGGGGGTTAGGGAAGAGCTAGCAGTTAAAAACTCAAAAAAAAAAAAAAAATGCACTTGAACTTACTTCATATCAAAAGAATTTGATTGCTTCATTCTTTCCATATCATATTTTACCAATTGTGTTTTGAGATTATCAATTTCTTCTTTGTACAACTCCGCACCTTTATTTAATTTTGCCTGAAAATAAAACAAGACACCTAGTATGAAGAAAGGATTGCTATGTAGCAATGAATATGGGGACTGCTTGCTTTGCACCTTTACTGCAATCTGCCAGAAGTTGCAGGACAGAGCTGGAAGCAGAAAGTTATTCTGGAGTAAGAATGCCCATATCACCAACTAGTACCATAGTACCATAGTACCAGTTGCTATCTTAACTCTGGTGTAATGAATGCACTCACATTTTTAGCAAGTTTTGCTGACTTGCTTGCAGATGTAATCTGGGAATCTTGAACTAGCATGCAAATAGATTATGTAGAAAAAAACAGCCCATGCTTCGGTTTCAAAATTTGAAGTTTAAGAATGTTTCAGAAATACATCATAAGTGATAAATCCAGCTTCTAATACCATAACATGGGTTCTAAATTTTGTCTCTGAAAGCTGCACTGGTAGCATGTGAAACAGCACGCTACAACAGGTGAGTAGAGTGCTTTTCTCTAAGAATACCATACAGAACTACAAATCGACTTTGCAGCGCTCTCTGCTTGCCTTGCTGTGAGAATGAAAATAGAAAATAATTTGACTCATACCTGGAGACTCTGATTTTCTGTTAGGGCAGTGCTGAGGCACTTCTCTGTCTCATTCAGTTTGTCTTTCAGCTGGGTGAGCTCACTTGTAGCTGCTTTTACTTTTATCTGTGCTTGTAACTTATTTATCCTGTCATCTTTTTCTCTGACATTTTTTTCTGCTTCATTTATTATATTTTCCAACTTTTGGATTTTTACTTCCATAGCCTGTTGAGATATACCAACCAGTTATACCAAACCAAGAGTTATAACAACATCACAGCACAGCACAGGGTGATATTCTTAATAAAAACAAACAAAACAACAACAAACAAAACACCAATTCCTATACAGTCTATAGCATTGTTCTGTTTTATCTGTTACTATTCTGGAACATTCAAGTCTAAAAAACATGCTTTGAACACAAGTAACTTTGACATTAGAAGTATGGACAGAAGGAAAATGAGTGTGCAATCCCCTAGGAGTCATGACAATTTTTATCCAGCTTCCAGTTTGACATAGAGAATGCTACATATTTAAAGAATATCACATTATTGGAACCTATACTTCAGAAATAATTGGGTGCATTTAGAGAGATTTATAAACTAACATCTGTGTGTGTGTATGCACAGAAAATAGCCCATTAAATCACATTACAGGCAGAGCTCAAACTTCCACTTTTGGAAAAAAAAAATGTAATCTACAAAGAAGAGTCCATTGTGGGCCAGTGTATTGTGTGACAGATTTACAGTCATCAATCTTCATTTTCTTTTCAGTTTAAAGTACTCTCACTTAGAAAATAATCATTAAGTAAGTTTTCTTTAGAAAAATATTTGTACCTTTTTATCTTGTTCTGCAGCCTTTAAGTGGTTATTAAGTCTGTAGTTTTCTTCTTCTAACAGAAGATGAGCAGAGCCACCAGGGGCCAGTTGTTTCTTAAGGGTGTTTAGTTCCTGAAGCAACTCTTCAGTTTTCTCTTTTCTCTGTTTCCATTCAATATCAGCATTTTTACAGTAGTTGGAAGTTCTGTCATTCAACTCTGAAGTAAGTTGAAGGAGCATCTGAAAATAAGTAATGAAGAACAGATAAAATTTTTGAACCAGCTAGAAATAAGTGAAAAATCAGGAAGTTTCTTAGCCTGTATTAATTTCACATTCTTGTCTCAGTGTCACATTTGAAGACAGTTATTACCAAAAATGGAATTACTAACACTCAAATGATCAGAGGGCTGGAGTACCTCTCCTACGAAGATTGAGACACCTCGGGTTATTTAGCACAGAGAAGAAAATGCTATTTTTGTTGTTGTTGTTTTTGTTGTAAAAGCTTTGATTCACAGAATGTCTATCAAAGAATTCTTCCTAACAGCCTGTCAGCATTGGGAAATCCTGTAGAAGTCAAGGCTGACAAATAATTCTACAGAAGCAGCTTAACTCTTTTTCAATAGGCTGAGAGTGAGTCACAACACGTGCAGAAGGAGGATGTTGAGCTCTTCGTAATCTAGCTGAAAGAATAGTACGAATAGCCTGGTAACAAGCGTACGCTGGAAGTCAAGACAACTGCTCTTAAGAACTAGTCAGAAGGTAAAGGATTCCCTCCCACAGCCTGTTTTCCAAGAGGTGTCTGATGTGGTTATTAAAAGATGTAATCTCATGAAATGCTCTTCATGATGCACCTCAGAGAGCAGAACAGACTTTTTTCCAAATTGTGGGTGGTATAAGGAAGAAAGAAAAGGGAAAGTACAGCTGAAAGACCTCTAGGATAATTTAACTTTCTGAAGGTAGAAAAGGTGTGAGAATGTTAATTACAATTAAGCTTTATCAAAAAATACAACAAAGAACACTTCAGCCATTTTAAAGGTGGTTTGAAAAGAATGGAATTTTGTAGGCAGAAAGCCTTGAGAATGTGATTGCATCAGGCTGCCAAGTTCTGCAAGGAATGTTGTAATAACAATTATGAACCTACAGTTCCTAAGATTCATTCTCTTTAAGAAAACCACACACAAAAATACCACTACCACATACACACGGAAAACTATCACCCCAAAAGTCTTTTTAAACACAAGTTTCCAAGTTTGACTGCAGGAGGAAGAAAGCCTGTAAAAATCTTCCAAGTATTCCTACATTTTACAGCTAAATATGCCTATATTAAGTGCTGCTGAATAAACTAAAAATAATTAAATGAGTAAACTTTAAAATAGCCTTTTGTGTTTGTTTTCAACCAGATTACAGAGGTACTTGCAGAGTGCTTACACAAAATGTATTTCTTATTCATTAACTTAATTTACCTTTACTTTTGGAGTCCAGAAGTTAATGACTTGTAAAAGCCTTTCATTATCTTTTTTTAACACTTCTTTAAGTTCTTCTGCATCATAGTGGAGTCCTGAACAAGCTTCCCAGAATTGTGTTGTTTCTTTTCTATCACTTTCTTCCTGCTGTAACTCTGTCTCTATGCTGAGAAGTTCACTTTCCATTTCTGATATGTCTTTGAGAATATTCTGTATAAAGAAGAGATCAAGTTTAAGCATTGCCTTGATAACTACAAGTTTAATATAAGTTTTGCCCCCTTAGGTCTCCATATTTACAGTAAGTCTGTTTTAACATCTAATTATACCATATTTGCTAAGCTAAAATGGATTTTGCTATACCTTACTGGGAAAATTAGAAAACAATCCACATTCCTGGGGGCAGGTGGGAAGGTGAAAGTAGAAAAAAAATGTGTTAGTAAAAAGTTATCTAATTGCTTCAAAAATCATCTTAGGATCAGGTAGTACGTATTCTAAAGGGCAAATCAGTAAGAAACACTTCATAAAACAGAAAAATCATTTTATAGAACTGGTAGCATTAACAAAATGTCAATTCTGTTTCCCTCACCAAATGAAGTTTAAACAGATGAAAACAATGCCCATCACACTAGCACAACCACGTTACATCCCGTCTCAAAATAAACGAGTCTCTGTCTGAAAAATTGTTTCAAACGCTACCTCTGCATCCGAGTGCAAACTCTCCAGCACTTCACCAACATTTACCACTTGAGAAGGTATTTCATTCTGGTTCAAATGAAACTCCTTGAAACACCGAATTTGAGCTTGTAGCTGATCTTGTTTTCTCTTTTCCTCAAGCAATTCCATTTCATACTTGTTAACAGTAGCATGATACTCCCTTTTCTTTGAGCAAACATGAGTGAAATGAAACTGTTGTAGAAGCACAGGACATATCAGTGAGTATGCTTTAAAATGCTACCTTGCATCCAGCTAAAATTCCATATTTTATAATTCAGTCTACTTACTCTCCTAGCAAATAGATGTTTAAGACAACTGAAACACGACTACGAAAACTAAGTTCTCATGTCATATAGCAATGGCATGTGAGACTTTCAGCTGGGTCAGCATTTTCTTTTTTAAAGGAGTCCACAAAAAAATAGCTTAAAAGGCTAAGACAGCCTTCTAGGCATCTAGACTTTGAAAACCAAAATAGTTTTGTTATACTGATTTTATCCTAGAGTTGTTAAAGTTATAGAATATCACTGTGCTAATTTAAAGCTTTGCTCTAGCCAAAATCACTTAAATCCTAAACATCTCGAGCATAAAAGTTGAAAAGCATCTATTGAAAAAGAAAAACATTAAATAATCTACGTGAAGTTAGGAGATCATGTTCTTCAGAATATTTGTTAACATTTTTAGTTAATAGATAATTCTAAAATACAACTATTTGATATTTTTATTACCAGAATTGTCACCCCATCGTTGTTCCACACCCCCACCCCTCCCAACCGAAACTTTCATGGTAAATAAAGAAACTGAAACAAAAAAAATACTGTATAGTTTGATGTGCTTTTGTTAATGACAACAAATTCTCTCTCAATTCACCTTAATTTTTCCTGATAATTGGAATTTGTTTGTCCATTGAACTACAGATTGGGGAAGGTCTGCAAGGCCATAGAAGTTAAACTACTTGGCAATTTTGCAGAACAAACATACTTCTCCAAGGCATCTTGCACATCCTTCCTGTCCAATGAAATATGTACTCAGGGGTCCATAATTTCCTTTACGGAGCACAGAATACTTCTTTTCACACCAATGGAAATGGATTAACACTGATGAAATATTGCTGTGCAAAGCAGCTGAACTATAGTCAAAAATTAAGGTTAGCTAATCTAAATAGCTCCAGTTTTCCAGGATTGTAATGGGCTTCATGAATGCATGCCTTACGGAAAACAAAAATCAAAGCTTGAGCATATATACAGAATCCTTGCTGTTAGTACTGAGAGCTTATTGGAAAAAAAAAAGCATGAAACAAAGCAACATGAAGCATCCACATATTCAGCATTTTAAGTTGGTACCTTGAGTCTGTTCAATAGATTCTGGAGATGACTGTTTATTTTCTCATTTTCCATTTGAAGTCTTTTGACTTGCTTACTTTGTTCTGATGAAAGCTGAGTCAGTATCACAGCTATCACTGCTTTCTGGCTATTCAGTTCGTTCTTTACATAAAGAGACATTGTGGAGAGACATTCATACCTCTTCTGCATACTTGGGAATATCTCAAGAAGCTCCTAAATACAAATTAAGTAAATTCAGTGACAATAAAGAAAAAGAGTCATTAGCTATGAACAGCAGCTTTACATTAGGTTCCAGGTTAACCCCTACAGCATGTTTTGGTTTTACAACAAAAAAGTTAATAGGACTAAACATTCAAGTTTTGACTTGCCGCAGGAGCATGACAAAAGCACTGAAGCTGGGTCTGAAATGAAATTTGTTGCCTGTTCACAAGTTTGCCACTGGGACTGCCCTCTGAATGGGGTTTGAGTTGGTCTCCTGGGTCCTTTTGTGCAAATCATGAGCAGGCCTCATAGGGCAAACAAGCTTCGAGGCACTCCTAGTGAGCTGCAGCTCAAATATGAGATATATGAAGCCAGATTACACTTTAAGGCACATGTAAAAGACTAAATTCATAGGCCAGTAGTACCTGTACTAGAAACAGACAAGATCTTTCTCATTACAATACCTGTTTTCCCCCCATCTTGTGCACTGAAGTAACGCGTGCTTTTTCAACATTAAAAGGAAAGAAAGCTTTTATACAGCAACCCAGAACGTTTTCAACAGCCATGAGTGGCTTAGTCTCAGAGTACCACTGTGATGACTTCTGTGGCAACAGTAACATTTTACAGAACAAACTCCCCCAGGGTAGTTAAACTTTCTAGCATATATTCCCATAACCATGGAATCCTTTTTTTTTTTTGTACTGGTACATGCACACACATCCACAAACACTAATAAGGTAGTGAGAGAGGCTGTGCTAACATAGGTTTAGCAAAGTAATTTAAGTTTTTTTCCCCCTCCCCTAAAGGAGTTTCAGACTCATTGTTTCTACCTGCAAAAGAGGTAGGAGCTCCCCAGCAACCACTAGGAAAGCTCCCAGCTACAAGTCAGAAGGGAAGACTACATTTAAAAGGTTATCAGCAGGTTGTATTTTTTTTTTTTTTTTTTTTTTTTACTTCCCTCATTATTAGTTCCTACTGCTGGTATAGCACAGAAACAGTGTGAATGGAGAAAGCTACATGACTGTTTCTCACTTTCATTCCTTTCGTTATCACTTCTGGTGCTAACTGAAGCAGCCCTCAGGGTGCTTCTGGCAGGTATAGAATGATGCCTGATTGTGCTGCACAGATGTGCAGACTGCAATACGATGGTAATCTCTAAAGTATTTCATACCTTCATAAAACTGGTTTATTTAGGCTTTTGATAGTTTAGTAGTGGCTCTTGCATTTGTGAGAAAACATACTCAGGATTGTTAATTAACAAAGAATTAGAGGAACTTCTTATTTTGATGAAAGAAGCTATTTAGTGAAACCAATTTAATGGAAATCAATTTACTTTTGGGGTGGGGATGCACAGAAGAGAGGACTTGAGGGATTTTGAAAAGAAAAACAAAACAGGGAAGCAGTTCCAAATAAAAACTAATTGGTGATACAGGTGACTGGACAGTAAATCAAGCGAGATGTCTCAATTGAGAAGTTCAATTTAACATTCCCAGGACAGGATGCACTGTCACTGAAGAGCAACCACAAACCAACCAATCCCGTGGTTTGTAGTATCTTAGCAAGACATGCAATCCCATTAGCATATGATGCATAGAAGCAAAGTTTATGCTCCGGAACAAGTGGTACTAAGTTTTAACATGTACCCTTATGTAAGCAGGGTAGTTTACCTTAATTTTCAAGGTTTTTGCCTTCAGGCTGTCATCATCCATCTGTTCTGCGTTATCCAGTGCATCCACTTGAACAGACATGTCGCTCAGGCTTCTCTCCTTCAGTTTACTTAGAGCACATTCCAGTTTAGCGCTTGTTTCAATATACTGAAATAAATATATGCATATTTAAGTACCATTCAAGAAGATAAATTATTCATAACTTAGGTATGCAACTTGCAACACCAACCATCTCAGAGTTCTTTTGCAATTCCATCTTGAGCTGGTCCCGCTCAGCCCTGATGTCCTGAAGAAGTTTTTGTAGCTCATCTTTTTCTTCATTAATTGATGAGATTTGTTCTTTAAGTTGAAAAGAATGACTAGTTCTTTCAGCCAATAACTGGTCTTTTTCACTTGATACACTATTTAGCGTCTCAGTTAACTGTTGAATCTGTAGTGATGGAGAAAAACAAGAAATGTGTTTGTCCTAGTCTGTACACTTCACTATAAAGTACTAAAATTAGTTGTGTCAAATACAATTTCCAGTAATTCTAAAATTCACATTAGCAGCAAGAGAAGTTTAAAAATAAATTTCAGTTTTCTAATCACTCAGAAAAAATAAATAAAAGAGAAATAGCATTACATCCAGAGAACTCTACTTTAGTCAACTCTGGTTTCCACTAAAGCAAGAGGAAAACATGAAACAGTCAAAATGCATTTACATTACAAGAAAATAGAAATAGGAAAACTAGCAAAAGGCAAAGACAATTCCATTGTCCATCTATCTGTTCTAATCATTTGATCAATAACACATACGCTAGCTTGAAGCAATCCTTAGTTATACTGTTTGATCTACAAAGGAAGAGTTTGACAGGTGAAAAGCAAAGAAGTGAAAAACTGCAGAAAGATTGAGCTGGGAAGAGCTAAGTGGCAATATTTGCTGAATAACAGACAGTTTGAAAGTGTGCAAAGCACCAAAGATTCGAAACCCACTTAAGTTCAAAACAGTCTATGTGGTGCCTTTTAAAGTCTCAATGAACACATACAGAGTTACCATCATATTAAACCTGTACAAGTTGGACAAATCTGTGTCCATTCTAGTGGAGCAGCCAACCCAGCTGGCTATAAGGTTGACATGAGTCGAGAATGGCACTTCTAAATATCACTAAACAAACATTTACAAAATCCTCTCTCATGTTCATGCTTATGTCACACAAAAGTGATAGGCTGACAATTTAAAATTAAATAGGGTTTGTCTTGAGCAAAAACTTAGCTCTTCAGGGATAAAACATCAGAAAACATAATCATGGAGTAGCTAGCTGAAAACCAAAACTCCTCACCTTATTTGTTAGGCTGTCCTCTAGAATCTCAGACCTCCTCTGAACCTTTAACAGATGTTCCTCCCTTTCTTCAGCTTTGATCTTCTCATTGCTGAGGAGTTCTTGCTGCCACTTCAATTCCTTTTCTGTTTCAAGAATCTGGAGTAAAAAAAGAAAGAAATTTAACATATCAAAACTGAGATCTATGAATCTACTTCTAACACACAAGACCACTCAATATTTCATAGGAGTCAAAATACTTCACAGAAACAGAAGGTGCTTTAGTTGAAAAAGTTGCAAATTTTGTCTTTGAACGTTTCTCCTAAATAAAGCCTACCAAATTAGAATATTGATAAATCCTCAGTATTCAGTGTCAAGAAGTATACAGAGCATGCTACAAACATGCTTTGACTTATTTTCTGCAATCCCTGTTTCAGAGATGAGGAACACAAAGCAGAGATGTAACATGAGTGGGGTTCACATTGAGAACTATCTAGAAAATAAATTCTAGACCTAACATGGAACAACTTTCAGTCAGTTGCCAAAAATGCTTTAAATTACCTTTGATTAGCTGTTACAGGACTAGCACTCCTTTCACTAGATTTCCAAATTTCAAATGAAGTTCAAGTTTTACAGCAAGGCAACAGATACACTAAAATAGATGAATTGGAAAATATTGGTAGCATGCGTAAGAAGATTCTCTGCCTACCACAGATTTGAATCAACTACAGATCACTGAGGTGATTTCCCTGTCTGAACAAAGACTGCTGCTCAATGGACACCATCCAACCAATTCAATTGTCATCTTCATCGCTACAAAGTCAGAGTGGTTGAGGGTGGAAGGGAACTCTAGAGATCATCTAGTCCAGCTCCCCTGCTCAGGCAGGGTCACCTACAGCGTGTTGCAGAGGACCACATCCAGGCAGGTGTTAAATGTCCCCATACAAGGACACTCCACAACCAGTCTGGGCAACCTGTTTCAGGGCTCTGTTATGAAGCTACACCTTAACCAGAAGCAAAATAAAGATACATAGAGAATTTGTCTGTTTCAGTGTCAGCTTTGGAACTCAACTACAAAACACACCACCAAATTCATAAAAGTGCCCATTAAGCATTTTGGTAGTTACTTCCATGTATTCTGGTTCTTCATTATAAGAAATAAATATAGAAGATATATATATTCTAAATATAGAATATTTTAAATAGTCTCAGATTTTTTGAAAGAATACATCTTTGCATAAATCCTTAATACAATTCCACATGACAGGAGTTAAAGCATACCAGTATCTTCAATTTGTACATATAACACTAATACTTGTAAGATACTATTTCAAGACAGCTTCGAGAATCAGCCAACCTTCTCTCCTAAACATTTATCGTTATTATACTTTAATCAAAAGATAAAGCACCTTATCAACACTCTTCTGTAGGTCAACCTCCAGATTGTTCTTCTCTGCTTGAACACCTTCCAGCATTTTCTGGAGCTGATCTCTCTCCTGTGCTAACAAATCACATTGTTTCTCTAGTTGTTGAAGTTCATTGTCTTTATTGTTTTCACTTTCAGTCTTCTCTTTTAGTTCTCCCAGCAGCTGTTGCCTTTCCTTAGTTACCAAATTTAAGTCCTCATTCAACGTGTCTATCTACAAAAGTATTAAAAAAACAGTACAAACTCAGCACATAGAATTTATCAACAGGATGTCACGGTCTACTAGCAAAAACTCATCTATCAGACCTGCAAAACAATACAAATTAAAACAGGTAGGTAGGTACCTGTTATTCCAATCAGTCCTTCAGGGGACATTCTCTAAATCAGTTTTAAGAGTTGCTTTTGTTAGTGTACTTACCTTTTCTTTCAGTTTGTTTATTTCTTCAGTTAGTTTTTCTTCAGTGTTTTGCAGTTTCTCTTCTCCTTCTGCTAGCAAGTTCTTCTGAATATTAGCTTGCTCTTTATGATGCTTTAGTTCTTCCTGCAGACTTTCCATTTCTGCCAGAACTTTTAACAACTGCAGAACAAAGTGTTACATGGCTGATCACCCAGTATGTCTTTCTTAAATTTTACTTACAATTCTTGGGGCAACTGTCACCAGTTAAAGGAATATTTTGTCAAGCTGTGTTGTAGCAAGATCTACAACTCTGAAGATCTGATGTTAGTTAACTGATTTTAGTTTTTAGAATAGCTGGTCTATACATACTTAAAAAGAGACTAGAGGTTCTATCTGAAGTTCACTCAAATTCATATGAAAGCTTTTAATTCTCATGAAAAGCTCTGCAAATCTTTTAGGAAAGATTTACCAGACTTCCTTTTACTTACTTACTAGCTTCATTTTTGTTGACCACACCTCAGGTTAAGTTTGTCTGAAATACTGTGTCAACATAAACATATTTTCATGCAAATACTTGGAATCTTGAAGTGCTACTCTGCCCCAAGAACAAGACATCAGGAAGGAGAAATGCATTAGATACTTTCTTTTCCAGGTTTAGCTTTCTCTTTGTCAATTTATTCTGGACTGAAATAGGTAGGAGACTTAAGCCCTTTGATTTCTGTAAGCTTGTATTACCTTTACTGTTCAGTGCTAAATGCAAAGCTACTGGAGATGAAAAATGTAACAGAAACTTGTGGAGTGTTTGTCCATCAGGCAACAAACAACTGTGGCTAAACCCAGAGTGGCACAGTGACCAAACGGGTGGTGAAGGAGAATTAAGAAACAAGTTCCAAAATCAAGACTGGATTAGTAAACTAAATTTAGTTTACTGCTTCTGAGAACAAATGAAGAAAGGAAGAGATACTCAACAGGCTTCATGACTGAAGTAATATAGTAGCATAACATGTCTTTCAAACAAAGATTTAAAGAGATTTTAATACATACTCTCTCCTTGCTTTCCTGACAGTCAGCCTCTAACTGGTCTCTTTCTGCTTTAGAGACCTCTACCATTTGCTGTAGTTCATCCTTCTCCTGATTAAGTAGAGCAATTTTCTCAGGCTCCTGACAGACGTGCTCACTCATTATTCTTTCAGTCTGTTCTTTTTCTGCAAGTAGCACATCATACTCAGAAGAGACACGAGTCAGGTTTTCAGTTACTTCAGCGAGCTGAAAGAACAAATATCTGTTATTAATACTGCTGACCATTTCCAGCACAGGTGGAAGTAACTTGTTAGTTTGGAAAAAACATTACCATGCTAATTTGTTTTATTTTTTTTTGTCCCAGTAATCAGGTTGATATAAGAAAAGTGCTACTGGCTCACATTTCACAAGCATTATCTATCTATATGCGTTCTTATAATGGGATTATTTTACAGAAGACATGGCCATTAGTTTACTAATGTAGAAAGCAAAGGATGAAAACAATTTTGCTTAAAAGTTAGAAGCACTGAAGTTTGATTATCTCACTGGCAAAAGCGTGTAAAAATTTACAATCCACTATAATTCTACAAAAACTACTCCATTACTGTATCTGCAGCAGATAGGCTTGATTCTAACAAGCGTTAATGTTTTCTTTACAGACCCAGTAGCTTCAGATATGAAAATAAGTAGACACTAAGTTTATGAATAGCTTGCTCTTGAACTTGCTGCACTAAACTGCCATTTAGTTGCTCAAGTATCTTCAGAGTCACATAGCTGAAAGACAGCATGTTATTAGAGAAATGTTAAAAAGTTTAAGACTTAAAGTAAATTGAAGTCAAATAGCAGCACTGATGTCTAATGTTCCACCCTTCAGTACTAACGCATGATTTTGTTATAAGGGTTGTAGCTTACAGGTCAAATTGCAATTTGGTCGTCTTTTCACTGCCTCTATTTTTATGGCTTTCTTTTGAAAAGCAATACAGGAAAAAAAAAGGGAAAAGCTTTTAATTAAGTTTTATTACTAGATTTATTGAACCCTTTCAAACTGAAGTCTGCAGAGGCCATGGGTTGCCCAATCTTGATAGAAATTTTATTTGCAAAACTACATCTGACCTTCTGCTTCAGCTCAGTCGTTTCCTTCAACGCCTCTTGCACTTTCAGGAGTTGACCTTCTTTCTCTGAAATACTTTCTTTCAGTTCCACAATGGTCTCCTCGTGTTGTCTGATAGAGTTATGAGCATATCTCAACTCTTCCTGCACAGCTGAATTCTGCGGACACAAAATAGTTAAAGTACATTGAAGCCAGAACAGCACCTACAAAAATTAAGATGGAAGTTTACTAAAGCTGTTGTCCTAAAGGAATAGGATAATTATTCTTACCATGTTAATGATCTCCTGTACAGTGTTTCTCAGCTGGTCTCTCTCATTTTGGAGATTTTCCAGTTGCATTTTAAGATCATCATCATAATCTTCTCTTTCTGTCAGAGTTCCCATTTCTTGACAGTCACGCAGTTTTGTAGTAAAATCTGTTCTCCCCATTTTTTCAGACTCCCCGTTAGATTCACTGGCTTTCATTTCTTCCATTTCACGCAGTTTCTTTTGTGTCTGGCTCAGCTCTTCTCTTAGAAGTAGTATTTCCTGCTCAATGGACTTCTCTTGAGTCTCAGATACCTATTTCATACAGAAACAGAAATCAAGACATCTAGCTAAGTAACTTTAAGAGAATCATATCTGGCCTTTGAAAAGTTGATTTATGTAAAATAGAATGTTTTAAATCCTATAATTCTGCATACAAATATCTTTGAATTCAATATGTAATTCAAGTTTCTTGGAAAAAAAAGAGATGTGTATAAGTACAGTTTGACACGGTGAGTTCTGAAACAAGTTGCCAGAAGCAGAACTTCACAGCCATAGTTTAAGCCTGAGGAAAAGCGATCACTACAGAGATCTCGTTCCTACTTCTTATCTCGAGAGCAGATAATAATGGTGTCAAGACAATTATTTCCTCAAAGTTTGTCTGCCCTCCCATAAATATTAGTATACGCATACACTTTATAGACAGTTTAAAATATACATTTATGTTAAAACCACTCACACAATCAGCATACCCAATTATGGAGGATGTTAGCTGCGAAGTCCCTTAACACACATTGCCAGGAAAATAAAAAAAAATAATTTCTATGCTTTGAAAAAGCAGAACCACCCCTTCCAGATGAGCAATTTTTAGCTTTAACTACTTAATTACACAACCATGTCTCTGTACAGGTCAACTCAGAACAAGATAACAAGATAAAATTTTTTTTTACAGCAAAGCTTGTCATATCCTACTATTAGTTGACTATATCCAACTGTATTGGTTGAATAACTTTCAGGTAAACAGTAATAATTGTGGAGTCCAATAGTCTGCAGTCAAGCACCCTTCTCTGGTTTGTTTTGCAAATTGTTTTCACTCAAGGTCAAGTTTAAATAGGTAGGTTTTCTGTTACAAACTTAGTATAATATTTACCGGAGTTCCTTCCCCATTCTCTTCTTTTTTCAAGTGTAAGTTGTCCAGCTTATCTTGCAATGAATTGTTCTCTTGTGTAAGGAAAACTATCTGTTCCTTTAGCACTTGAAGCTGATCACTTTCACTACAGTTTTTTTCTGTTTTTTCTTCAGCAAGCCGGTCTCTCTCTGATGTGATGTTTTTAATTTCTTCTGTCATTTGTGATATCTACAAGGCGTGCAAAGATAGCATTTCCTTTAATTCAAAACCAAAATTAAATACAAAAAATTTGATTCATTCTTCTACAGCATTTCTAGTATTAAACTGCTGTAATTAAAACAGGAAAAAAAATACGAAACAACCTTTGGCCTTTCTGTCACCTGTTTTAAATGTTAACTTTTCAGCAATCTCTTCTGCAACTGTCCACATTTTATTTAGAAAATGTCTGGGAGAAAAGAAGCCAAATAAGAGAGAATCTCTTCACTTATTTTTATGCATCCACTCAAAAAAACCCGTGCAAATACTGAATTAATGACCACTGACTTATTGGGTTTGGCAGCTGATATACTTCAGGCTAAAGTCCAGTCTCATATATTACAGATTGTCCTGCCAAAGAAATTGCCACTGAAGCAACTGCACAAGAAAATATTCTCAGCATCCTTCCTTGTGAGTTGTTGTACACAAGCATGAAGACATGGGATCAGTTTTCTGCTATGTGTTTGGAGCTCAGCTGCCATTTACAACCACTTGCTAGGCTTCTCATTGGGACCTGAGTGTTACAAACCATAAAGCTTATGGTAACTCATCTTTTCTTCCATTTGTCATTCCATTTGTCAGCTCTGGAACACACTAGTTAAGCACAGATTTATTACTGTACATCAGAAGATGCTGATCTCTCTGTAGAGCATCAAGCTGTGAAGGCTTGGATCAGAGAGCACTATGTCACACGCTTTCTACCAAAGGTGTAGAAATTTAAGGGCAAACAGATGAGACTGCAAGGACATTAACCAGGCTTATTTTCACATATTGGAAAATGCTTTTAACAATTAAGTTTTGAATGATCACATATCATCTTACCTGTATTTCAAGTTCACTAATGGTTTTCCTTAGTGTCTCCTCAACACTCAGCATCTGAGACTCTTTTTCAGAAATACTTTTCTCCAACTTCTTAACAGCTTCCCGGGACTGCTTGAGAGAACTCTGTGCATTTCTCAGTTCTTCATGCGCTAAAATGTTCTTTAGAATAAAAGAAAGAAAATCCACAAGAGAAAAGTCTGAGGTGTTTTGCCACATTAGTAAGTACTCCTTGAATAAAAACAAAAAACTCCACTCTCCTAATCCCCTATTCAATATTGTTTATAACTGTTCTTACATTCTTTCCCCTTAATATGTATGGTCCACTTCAATAAAGGCAGAATTCCTACCATTGAAACAGTGTCCTTGATATCTTCACTGAGCTGGTCCTTCTCAGCTTGGAGAGACTCCTCTTTTTGTTTCAGGTAATCTCTTTCCTGAGTGAGAGTTTTTATTTCTTCCCAACATCCACTAAGCTGTTGAAGAACTGCCTGTATCTCTGAATCCTTGGCCTCCAATCTTGATTCCATAATCTTTTCTTGCTCTTTTAATTGTTCCATTTCATTTAGCTTCTGCTGAGTCTGAATAAGATCTTCTCTTACACCAAGGAGATGTTCGTGCTCTGCTGTCTTTTCTTCCAATTCTTTCATTTTGTTAGAGAGCTTTAGTTTATAAAGGGAAAGACCAGACACTTTCATTGTAATGCAAAACAGCATGTTACATACATGTTCTCACAGACTCACATTAGCTTAGAAAAGCTAGCATCCTCTCACTCCTCAACGAAAGAATAGAAGTTCCACCGTTTCACTTTAAGCCTCCACTTACATTCTTGCCCACATTAAATAAGCATCTGTTTCTGGAAACCTTATGATGGTTTCTCCTTAGCAGGAAAAGCCATGCTAAAACACAAGAAACACACATGAAACCGTAGCCTAGCTTAGGAAGCAATCAAATCTATAGCTGATTATGACAGCCATGTCACTACCAAAAGGCTTATCAGAAATATAGGCATCTTTAATTTCCTTTTCTTCTAAAACACGTTCCTCCCCCCCTTTATATTTCCCAATTAATGCAGTGGTTTTCTCTGGTTTGAAAGATCTTCCCTTTTGTTTCTTTTAAAGCAAAATCCTAAACATTTCCCTGAGGAGAAAGCTTTGTTTCTACAATTTCAGAGTATCATAGCTACATATGTAAAATATATTTTCATAATAAATAAAATTTGAATAATAAATAAATACAATTTACACAATAAATAAACTTAAGAATGGGAAAATAAGAATTAAAACTAGAGTACAGAAGGAGAACACATAATCTGGAGTAAACTATGTTTCTTTGCCCATGAAGGACCACTGAGATGCATAAGCCTACGACTTTGTACATCTGGCAAAGAACAAGTAATATCCACTAACACTACAAGAATTTCAACAGCAATGTTATTTATACATTCAAGATCACTTCTCCAAGTGATTTTAATACTATGAAAGAATTCTTTCTATCTTACATGTCTAAAGGATCAAGACGACACTGACCTCTAATTTCACATCATCCAAGGCTGTTTTAGACTCTTCTGCTTCTTTAGATAGATATTCTATTTGGAGTTTCATTTGTTCATTGTCCTCCGATGCAGCTACGTATTTTAGTTCTAGTTCTTCATGCAGTTGTTTAAGTGCTACATATTCCTGATCAGAGTTTTCATATTTAAGCTGTGCATCTGCTAGATCTTCTTTTGATTTTCCAATTTCTTCAGTCATATACTTAAGTTTAACTTCATTATCAGCTGCCTCAGAGAGCAGCTTTTCTCTTTCCAGTTTTAGTAAGCGTAGCTCCTCACATTTTTCAAGAATCTGCCAACAGAAGAAAACATTAACAGCATTTTCTAAGTCAGTATTTATCACAGCTATGTAATGAAAAAAAACATGTTCATATGCAGGCTTAGGAAACAAATATAGGCAAACACAGAGTGCAGTATGGTGCTAGACTTCCAGACTCTCCCCCAACAAAATAAAACCCAAACAAATCTTCAAATAAAAGGGATGACGGCAAGCCCCATTGGGTCCAAAAAGCCAAACTAATTCTTTTTTTTAGACATTTAAAAAATATTTTATTTTTCTATATATCTGAGCTAAGAATGGATTAATACTCCTAACTATAGCTTCTAAACTGAGTAAGTATGCTGATGTACCAAGATTTTATTTATGATATGGATTTTATAAAGTTGTTAACATCTAATTAATGTTTATTATATAAGGGGATTGGACCTGATGATCTCTCGAGGTCCCTTCCAACCCCTACAATTCTGTGATTCTGTGATTTGTAGAAGTAGGACACTGAAGTTTTTGGAGCTTTCTGCTAAGTATTTACAACCGAGTTTTGGCAAAATTACTTGCCCTGAGCCATTCTAAGTTCATATACTTAGCAGCAGGTATTTGAGGATTAAAAAAAAACAACAACAAAACAAACAGAAACAAAACCACACACCACAACTTGAAGCTATTGCATAGAAGTCTTCAGACACGCTTGTAGGAAACAGTTTACTAAGCCCTGCCCTGCCAGGAAACAAGAAAGCTTCCTTGAAAATTGTGGAAAACTTGAGTTAAATCTTCTACTTCTCAACCAGCATTTCTACCCAGATGTCTTAAAATTTACTCCTCACAAACAAAAATTCAGTTTTAGAACAGTGAATGAGGATCAATCACCATTATACCTACACATGCAGTTATCAAATAATGACCACGGTAAATAAGCAAACTTTGTACTAGAAATTCTTGATTAGTTATAGCAGACTGAACACGCGATCTTTGATTTTTTCTTGAATGTAAATATCAGATATCTGAGGAAAAGCAGCTTAATGTTTTTTTTTTTTTTTAAAATTTCATGTTATTTGATTCAAGACTACTTTTGTCTTTGAGAGGCCTATTGTATAGGAAATTCTAATGTGTAACTCATGAAGCACAATATAAAGAACACGTAAGGAAGTCCAGCTCCAGAAAATTTAATTTTCTCCAGAAAAATTTTTTTTTTGTTTACCTCTCTCTGCTGTATCTCAACAGTATTTGGTAGAGACTGAAATTCTGATAGCTCATTTACTTGTTTTTGTAGGAGTGCATTCTCTTCCAGTGCTTTTTCTAGCTCCGCTTTTACATCAGATGCCTTTTTTTCCAGCTCCACAACAGAAAGCAAATCTAGAAAAATGAACAAATTTAGATTAGAAAGCGTGAGAGAAGAAAAGCAGGTTTTAAATTAAGCAGAAGAGGTATAATGCACTCTGAATGTGATATTCGTTCAAGTCTAGAAAAGTGTATTTTGTAACGATCAAAAATTAAAAGATGAAACTACTAGTCTGAATTTGGTCGTCACTTAGATGAACATCCAGCTTATTTTAGGTTTTCACCAATAGTCTTCATCCACGTGACTGTCTTCGTGTGAAACAAAACATTCTAGAAGTCACAGTTTTCCAAATAATTTAAGAAAGTGCTGAAGTAGTTGTTATGTGCCAGCAGTATCAGAGAGAGAAATATTTTATGTTGACAAATGCTCTAAACATTTGGGAAAAGAGCCAAAATCTTCCCTACCACCCACCTCAATGGGGAAAAGGGAGAAGGGGCAAGGGAGGGGAAGAGAGCACCAACTCAAACTGAATAGTACCTTTTGGAACTTTACCCTCCATCAGTGAAGTTAACCTTGTGTTTTCTTGAAATACAGACTGCAATTCTTTCTGCAAGTCAGCTTGCATTTTTTTGTAGCTGGCTTTTCCTGCTTCTATTTGACTTTGATAGAGTTGCACATCCTTTTGCATTTGCTTGTAATTATTTAAGAGTTCATTCTTCAGGAAAACAAAACAACATGCAGTTCACACACAAAATACAAGCCTACTTGCTTAACAGTTAAACATTGCATCCATCACATTTCCTATTGTTGCCCTGAACAACTTTGATCATGATAAATACAACAGAAGTCGTCGCAGTTAAAGAACTTAATTCCTGTTAGAGTGCTGACCAAAATGTACCTTACATTAGAGGTTGAACCATAACCACTTGACCCATTTCATTTTTACTCCATCAAAGCTCAAAGTAAGGTCCACCCCACTTTCCTGAATTCATCTTACTGTTTTATTCCCTGGTAAAAATCAGACTTGGAGTCTTACGTCCCAGGAACTCCCCAAAGACTATTCATTTATTCTCTCCATACTGATAAACTGAACACTTACTCCTGCACAACAAGCCTCTATTATCCCTTCATCTTTCTCCTAAGACCTGTTTTCCATGAGTTCCAGAGTGAAAACATCACTTGGAGCATGAGTCATTAGCCAAATCTTGTATTTACTGATTGTAAGACAATAGTACCTCAACCGTATTTGGTACAGCAACAAAAGTAGTTTAACAAGTACTTGCCATTTTCTCCTTCAGCTCCAAATTTTCAGTTCTGAGAAAAGCAGATTCTTTTTTGGCATCCAAGGCTATAGTTTCACTATCTAAGAGGGATTTATTCAGCTGTTGAATTTCCTCAATTAGTTTATCAGAATCTCTCTGAAATAGAAGAAAAATAATAAAAAAGCTGAAACAGGCCATAATAAAGCAAACATGATCATTATAATATGGTTAAAGTACAGAAGAGACTTAGAGAACATGGTTCATTATTCCATCTAAAAGGAACAGTAGAAGGACAGAGCTCAGATAAAGTGCAACCTTTCCCATAGCTTTACTTCACCAAAGTATTGCTGTATAAAATAAGCTTCTTGCAGGAGAACTGTTGATGTAGTAAATTAGTGTTTTAAGCTTCAAAAAATAGCTAGTTCGCTTAACAGCAGATTTTAACTAATCTAAAGCTATAATTATATTTAACTCATACCCAGCAAAGTAAAATCCAACATAGCCTCTCAACCCCAGAAGAAAACTCACGTTTACAACTGAAAAAGATGCGTCCTTTTTTTCCACTCCTGCTTTCTGCAATTCTTCCACACGATTCTGTAATGTCTTTATTTTGTTCTCTTTCTCTTTCAGCTGTTCCAATTTGGAGCTTATTTCTGCCTAAAAGTTACAGGAGAAAAGGGAAAAGAAAAAAACAAGGGAAAACGTAGTTCCATTTTTTTTCCAGGTAGAAATCTAACAGAAAACTCAATCTTACATAATAACTGTTACTAAGTTTATAACTGGTAAGTTTATAGCTGGTAAGACTAACCAGAACCCTGTACGTCTAGACTGTCCATAGCAGATAAGAGTATAATCAACATAAACCAAACAATGTTCCATGAAAGTCTTACTGCATGCAAGTTTATCAGACAGACTCACCTCAAGTTCTTCATTGTACACTTCAGCATTTGAAACTATATTCTTTAGGTTGGTAATTTCATGCATTAGCTCTATCTGTGGAGCAAAATGAAGCAAAATTGCAGAGTAGGTTAGAAAGCGCCCACACCAATAGTATTAGCTGCCATCGCCATGAAAATAAGCAAGGTCTACTTTATGTTTTCTTTTCTATTAGGTAGCAAACCATATGTATGTATTTAAACAGGTACAAAGCAAGCTGCTACATTCTTTCAAACTGATAGATAAGATGCAAAGCTCTATTTCAGCTTCCCAGCAAACTGAAAGAATTCAAGTACAACTTAATCTGCAACAGCTCAAGAAGTGAAAGCAATGTGATCAAAGCCATTTCATGCACAAATCTGTAAGATATAAAACTTCAAATTGGTCATGTTAAGCAGCTTTTTACAACACAGTGCAGCTATTTGATATAATCTATTCAATGACAAGAATTAGAAAGTGTCAAAACTGAGGTGAAGTAAGCAAGCCATGAACACATTCAAGTTGCATCCTCTGAAAGGAGGCACAAGTAGAAGACTAGAGAGAAAAGCTACACGTATAGGGAGGAGGAAACCTAACCTGTAATTTTCAGGTCAGAGGATAGCTGTAGAAATAGTATCAAACTATCTGTTAAAAGTCACTTTATGTCATTATTCACAGTAGAGTTTACCTCTGTGTGTCTGCTGGCTGAAATTGATGATTTCAACTACATGTGCTTAGTAAAGTATGTGACCTGTCACTTATGCTGTAATTACTTTGCTACACAGGTATCAAATGCTTACATTTTAGGGAGTATCTTCAGATATGGATCTGAAGATATGATTTGTTCAAAAAGCAGTTCTTGCAACTTAAGGTAGTTTAGACTATTATATTTGTCATTAGACATACAAAGGTTTTTCAGGGACAACTGTAACAGGATTTGTTAAATGTTGGCTTCAGAATATACCTATAAATCTTTGTGGGGAACAGAAATAATAGGTGAGGTTGTTAAGTTGTAACCTGAAACAGTGTGAAAGGATGCAACTTCAGTTCAACCTTAGCATCATGGTAAGAGGATATTAAACAGCCTAGGGTGTACAAGCAGTCTGCAGCCAACACAGCAAAGCATCGGTTCCTTCTGGAAAAGGCATTGGGTAAGAAATGGAATAAAGTACATCCATGTCTCAATACCTCAGAAGTCTTTTCCTTCTGTAACTTATTTGACAGTCTAGCCCTTGGGCAACTAGAACGTAATACCTAGTATTAATAGTAATATATTAATAGTATTAATAAGTATGTATTACTTGTAACAGAATTAGAGCATAGAAAAAAAACAGACATTTGGACAAAAAAAGTATATATGGTCCACAAAAAGCATGAGGAGGTGAAAGGAACTGAAAGTCTGCATGTCCTACATCATATTATCCACTAGATAGAATTTTCCGACTTTGTGGCACAAAACAGCTTTTATTTTTTCCTTTTACAGACATTACCATTCGCATTATTACTGAGTTAAACAATGTTTAAAGTTAATGCTGACATAGCTCTGACTTTTGTAACTCACTGAACTGTCCTATACAAGAAACAAGTATGCTTATTAAGCCATACTTCACTAACTTCAAAATACTCTATAGCATATTTAGTAATAGCGCATTCATTACACATTGAAAAGGGAGAATCTCTTGCAGAAATCTAGACCATTCATATATTACATATATATGCAACCAAAAAATAGTGTGGATACACACAAATATATACATATGTTTAACTAGACTTCATCTAGTTAAAATTCAAAATTTAAATATGAATTTAAATAAATAAATTTAAATAGTGTAAAATTCAAAATTTAAATATGAATTTTACACTAAGTCCATTTCAAATCCTGGATTCTTTCATTCTGCTGTTGAGCGCAACTTAGCACCACCTGTGAGTAAACATCCAAGTATATGTATACTGACTTAACTCTCAAAAACATTTGAATATACAGAATTCTTATCTATCTGTATTTCAGTGCACCTTACCTCATGATCTTTTTGTGTTTGTTTTTCCAGCGCTTCAAATTCATCCATTTCTATCTTTTCCTTCAGTTTCTCCTTCATTTCATTTATTTCTAATTTCAGCTGTTCATTTTCTAATACTAGGTTATTGAAGTTAGCTTGTAGGACACTGAGTTCATTTACAGCAAGATCCTAAAAAAGACGACAAACTTTAGAAGAGGTTATTGGAATTTTGGGTCTTATTTTTAAGACAATAATGGACAGGCTTACCTTTTCTAGTGCTAAAACTTCACAGCATTGCACAGATTCTTCAAAGTCTTTCTGAGTCTAGAAAAAGAATCACTTTTAGTTAACTGATCTACAAGCTGAAGCAAATTTATTATATTCCTTGTTGCTTGTCTTTTCACTGCTAGTCCTGTTTAAATACCAAAGCTCACTAGCCCATTCTCCACAAAAACATCCCACAACTTCACAGAGATGACAGAGACTTGCTTTCTAACTAGTTAGACGGAAAAAGAATGTCGATGCCCTAAAGAGTAAGGCTGACCTTACTGAGAAGCATGTAATGCGTATACACCACGTAAGGCCAACTGAAGAGATTATGAAGTTACCCAGTTCATGTTAGGTCCAGCAGTCCACTCTATATCCGAAATTTGATCAGGGAACAGTTAAACATTGGTTGTCATGTTCAGAATTCTCAAAAAACGTAGCTGAAAAGGAAGATGCATTAAAAATAGTGAGAGTAAATTTTAACCTAGACATCAAGAGTTCTGTCAAAGATTTCATCACATCAGAAATAATCATTCAATGGCAATGATGTAGCACAGCGAGTAGCATTTCTGAATCTATAAATTTAGATTTACAATTAAGGGATTATTCCTCATTTTCAGGTCTTCATTTCAAAGCTGCCTTGCATAATTTTCTTGTTCCCCTTCCACCCCACAAAGATACTTACAATCCTCTCCATCTGGTAGTGAAGACAGAGACACTTTCATTTTTTTTGTTTCAGTCAACGCTGTTTTTTCAAAGTCTTCAAAATAATTCGCATTCTCCTGGTTTATTTTACCAGGAGCCCATGTAACTCTTCTTCTCTTCTTGGCCTTAAAAAAAAAAAAAAAAAAAAAAAAGGTATTTACAGAAAATCATAATCAAAGCACTAAGTAGAGAGTAGATGTTGCACGAGTTAGTGCTACAACAGTCCTGCAGGCTAACCATCTGCTTTGCAGTTTCTTCAAAACTGAACCACAGCATGATCATTTGTAAGCAAAAGTCTTGTTCACTGCAAGGCACAATTGAATGAATGCTCACTCAGAAATTATTTAAGAAGTTATTCCTTAAAAAAAAAAAAAAAAGTGTGTAAATTGGATACAAACATTTACAGTTGGTCTGGGCATATTTAAACTGAAGACTCAGGACTGCTTAGCTCAAACTTATTCTTCATTTTCACAATGACTCTATGTAAGATTTAACAAACAAGATCTATAACAGCTGCTCTTACTTTCATATTCTGTTTTGATGAAAACGAGGCAGAAGTCACCAGCATCTCAGTTAAGTTTCGTATCCTATCCTCCTGCACTTTTTGGAGAGAATTTTTTTCTTCCAGCAACTGGGCCAATTGATCTTTTTCCATCGCGTGAATTTGAGTCTTCAGAGACACCTTCCATAAAAAGATTAATCATACTGCCATAAAGAGTACAAACTACTGTTACAAGAGATAAGGAATTATTAGTAATTAAAAATGACACCACGTGTATATATAATCTTCTAAGTCTGGAAGAGTTGTTAAGAGTCTAAATCTTTAAGAAAGCAACTGACAATTTAGTCCACAATTTACCCATAGACTTAGTATTTAAAGTCTGTATATTTAAGTATTTAGAAAAGCAAAACAATATAGCTCCAGACTTCTCTAGGAATTTAAGAAATAGAGATAGAAAAAACATGCTTTCAAATATAACAGTTTAAGTTCACCTTTCTACATAGCCTGAAGCTCTTTCATAGCTATGATTTAATTGTCACATAACAATATGCTTCTCTAATGCATGCGATGTCTCAAAATTTTGGGTACCGATGATTTATTCTGTTGTAAAGCAACTGCATTACAGTAACTAGTTATTTGACAGCTTCATCATGATCTTGCGACAATTAAGTATTTAGCGATAAATACACACATGATTTTCCAATAACCTCTTCTGTACTTAATAGAAGTACTTTCCTGACTACGTACTATGTTATAACGAGCATACCACTAGGTGGAAATCTATACTTCAAATTAATTTTTTAAAGCCAAATCTTTTCCTTAATATTTTTCTATAACTCCTCCTGCCCCCCCCAAATATTGCTTTGACTTAAATCGTCGAAAGATGCATCACGTCTGAAGTTGCGATTTTCCTGTGCTTTACATATTATGATGCATTCTCTTACAACACTTGCAGGATTCTCATCAACGTTGTAGTTTTTTTTTTTTTTTTTGAGAAAGATGAATGAGACTACACCGTTTGGTGGGAAGTTGCAGTCATCCACTTTTAAAACATATCTTCAACCTATACATGACAGACTTTGCCACTGATCTTATGCAATTGCAGCTTAGGCTGAACATCAGTTAGGAAGGAGGAAATAATCCACTTGGAAACTTTAATTGTAATACAAGAAGTTATTGAGTGTCAGTTAGTTATTGCTTTCATTTGTAGCACTATTGAGGTGTACTATGAGGCATGATAAGTTTCTTAAACTCTCTCACCTACAAAAATATTTGTCAGTCAGTTGGTCTCATTTAGTGTTAGTTTTCACAGATATGTTGGTCATTATCGATTGCTTTACGTTTCACTTTATGTTTTCAATTTCTATTCTCTGAATATACGCAACAGTTACCAGCTTAAAAGGTTTCCCCACCCCTCCAGATTTAACTGGTCTTGGTTTAAAACAGTTTCCAAATAGCTACCATTATAAATATACAGAAGTATGTGTGCGTGTGTGTATATATATATATATATGTATATATGCCTGTATGCATATAAGTATAAATTTTAGTATATTTATTACATACTTCCTCCAGCTGCTTTTTCAAATCCAGAATTTCTTTGCGACATCTCTTCAGGAGGGCATCATCATCAAGTACTTCATTGACTTTTGGAGTATTCTTCATTCTTTTGGCTGTATTGGCAAACTGGAAGAGCAACCATATTCTCTCATGGACAACAGCAGTTAAAGAACAAATACATCAAGAGACTTATTTTTTCTCTTATTTCCCAACAGAATTAAGGGAACAGTTGAATGAAAGAAAAATGCGCTTAAGCAAAACCACACCTAATTATTTTTCAATATAAAGATCTAGAGAGCACCAAAAGGAAGACAATCCTGCCTAAAGTTCATCACTAGTTCATTTACCCTCTCTTCTTGTAGAAGCTGTCTAAAATGTTGTCTAACTGCCAAAAAGCTTTAGCTAGCCAACCTAGTACACCAATGCGACTGAGAGAACATGCAGAGTACAAAATAAACACATTTCATGTCCCAAGCGCAGAGGACCTTTAGAAGATTGAAGTGACTAAAGACTCCCGTCTGTCACATTTTTTTCCCCACTCCAAGCCATCAATATTAAAGTCTAGAATCAGAATAATGCTTGAAAACAGGCAAGAAGTTTTACCTGAAGAGTACTGAGTGTTTCATCAAAAGAAACAGGAGTAATTGTACAAATAATAACCGTCTTAGCATTTCCTCCAAGAGAGTTCTGTAGAATTCGAGTCAGCTTGCTGTCTCTGTAATTTATGAAACTGATGGGAAAATGAGAAAGAAAACGGATAAAAAAAAGTCATTTTTCTATGAAAACACAGTATTTTCTTAAGGTGACAGAACATTTAGGACTGTTATATAAAATACTATTTTATGTATAAAGAGTTTTAACTTCTTAATTTATTAGTGACTTGTCCTAAAAGAGGTATGCCAGCACAAGCACTTACCCAGAAGGGTCGTCACAAAGCTTTTTGATAACTTGACCCAGAATGAACAAACTCCGATTTATATTGCAGCCTTCTTTCAGTCGGAGACCTAGGTATTACACAGTATTTTTTTTCTTGAATAAAACAACATTTAGATACTTTTTTAACATGTCAAGGTTTACGTTATGCTCAGATGGATTGTCCAGAGTTAAATCTCAAGTACCAAAATGCACTGTGACACATCAGCACTCAATATCAAATCTTTTAGAATAACCAAAATGAATCAAAGTCTATCACAAATGAGCATTAATAATCTTCACTTAGTAGGTAGTCAGGGCCAGAGGAATGTGAATTTTGTTTACGAAGTTTATTTCGTATTTAGACATGTAATTAATATAGGCATTTGCAAAAAAATTTAATAGAATCCAAGTGTACCAAACCAGCCTTAGATTCAACTTTCAGGGTAGTTACACCTTTTAAGACAGGATATTAACATGTGTTATTCTCAGATTACCTTTTTTTTTTTTTTTTAAATAAAGGCATTTTTGTTCTTCATGCTGTCATTTTAACTAAGCTTGATTGTTAAAACAGTGAGCTATCTACTTACTCTTCAGCTTTATATGTATATAACAGTCTGTACGAGCTTCTAATGATTTCTTTACTACAGACTATTCATCTTCATTATATTAGTACAGCCTACAATTTTTGCTGGACATGCTACTCTAGAAAAGCCATACAACTACACAATTGTCTGCACTTTATAACTGTTCTGTTATTTTCTTGAGCAGATCCTGCCCTACCAAGTGGGAAATACATTACTTATAAATAACAACATCACATGGATAGTAGCTTCCTTTCCATCATAGCCTCTCATTAAACCTTAATTAACAAAAATTGTCATGAGGAGAACTTCATTTAACACTCACCTTCAGATCCTGTTTGACTAGCTCTTTCACTGCCTGCCAGATCTACCAAGTTCTGTAAAATTAAACATTTCACAGATTAGTTCTGGGGGTAATTTATTTTTAGATCCTCTTAATTCTAAATCTGTGCTAAGAATTTCATAAACTGTAGCTATGCTTAGGAAAAAAAATAGGGAAAAAAACAAACAAGTGGTCTCTCATTACTGGAAGTAATGCATAACTCCACAACATTTCAAAAAATAATTTCAAAGTGCCTAAGGATATGAAATAAGATCATAGGAAATCTATTAATAGAATAGAATTTCTATATAGAATTTCTATTAATAGAAACTCTATTAATAGAAGCCTTAATTTTAGCTACTTCAGAATTATTTCACTGGGTTTGTCAGTGATCAGGAACACTCAGAAGGTAAGCTATGTTTAACAAAAATGGGGACACACACTGACAATAGTCCCTTACGCTCCTGGGGAGGACATCACACTCCTCAGTCCAGCATGTATTGTCTAGGAACTCTAACAACATCAAAATTCCCTCTGCTGGGAGGATATCCTCCAGATAACGCCCCAGGAGTCTCCCTCCATACAGACGATCATGATTTATGCCTAAGAAGCATCTGATAGAAATTAACAACAAAACGTGCTTGCAATGTCGTTATAAAATAACATTTTTCTCACAGGCAAGCTGTAACAGTAAACTCCCTGCTTAAATGCCTACTTAACAACTTCTTAGAGTACTTCTTACCAAGTGCGACACCATCACTGCTCCATCACAGTTTGCATTTGCAAGGTCACTTCGTTCTCTGCTTTCAATTATCTAGAAGAAGCAGGCACAATAAGCTTTTGTCACTCAAAAAAAATAATAAAACAAAACAACCTTCTCATAGGAAAAGGCTTTTACCATTCTGAAGATAGTGTGAGAACGGCTGCTGTGTTCATTCATTTTTGTTTCCCCATAATGGCGATTTTCTGTCAAAGAAGAGTATTAGAAATACACATGTAGAAATACAGCCAAATAAACTGGAGATAAAAGACAAGACAGCTTTTAAACTCGCAAACAGCAATTTCTGAATATAATCTCAAAGAGACACCCATGATTCTAGACATATAGAATTCAATACTTTTCTAAAATATCAGCTGACATTGGTTAAACAACTTACTTTCTCCTTTCCTGATCCATTCCATAACTTGTTGTGGGGAAACAACCACCTCTTCAATCAGGTCTTCTACGTATGTATTTCTCTTTTTTTTTTTTTTAAAAAAAAAAAAGGTAAAAACCAGTAATAAATAACTTACTGAAATTTAAAATTCACTTGAATACATTAACATTACCAAGAATTATTACTGTACTTTTAAAAGGAAGCAAGATTAGTTGAATGTATTTTTGCTTTAATTTGCCTCTGGAAAAAAAAATGATGAGGAAAATTTAGACCTATAACAGTACTATAACCTAAAAAGACAAAAAACAGAGATCTGGCAACCATCCTAAAAATTAAATTGGTAAGGGAGATTCCCTCAGAAAAGGTCCAGAAAGATATATCTGCAAGTGTTATAAGGCCATAATCATAGAACTAATAAGTCTTCCCAGATTCTAAAAGCATTGATCAAAACAATTAAAAAAAAAAAAATAAAAAAAACAGTTCGTCACAAAGCTTGATATCAAGAAAATAAGGATGGCATTACTTTATTTTTCCCTACAGATTATCTTACTGGGTAGTATTAGTCTGATAACTTTTCTGTGATTACAGTAGAAGAAAATTGTAGCCGCTTTGTAGATGATATACAGAGTTGGTTTAATAGCATCTTTCTATCTTTTGAAGACTTCTAACACATTGAGCTAGGGAATCAATACCATGTTTGTAGTTCCATTAGCTAGAAGACTCCCAAGTATTCACTGTTTTAGTTAAATAAAATACACGCTCTTGGAAAACTTCAAGGATGAAGTCTACATTTTATAAACATGTATAAAGATAAGTCAGCAACAGCAAGCCCAGCTTCACTGTTGCTATTCTATTACATAAAGTGCCTTTCTGCTATCTTTGAATATAACAATTACAGTTTGATATGGAAATGTTTTCAACTAGATGCCTCAAAGCTTTTTTTTTCCCCCTCAAGCAGATAAAATTGTTACGTCTTCTTACGTTAACATAATATCCACTTACATTAACATCCTCACGAATTCCTAGAGGCTTCTTTTTCCTGATATCACAAAGCAAATCTGTAATGGTCTCATTGTAGATTTCCATGTAGGAAACTCTTAACAAGAATTCTCTATCTGGAATCTAATGATCACAGGAGGAAATAAAAATAATATTAAGAAAATTAGATCAGACTAAACAATGAACACCTTTTAATTAAAGTATTCTGAACTCAAAGCTATATGCTTGGATATCATTCCACAGACTTCCTTCCCGCATCCCTTTTGCTTGTGAGCGTCTACAAATATAGATGCATTTCCTTCTATCCCATCTCCTTCCTGCTGCATTAACGGTGTATCACGTTTATTAAGTCATAAAAGCAAATTAATTGGTCTACAGAAGTGTGACAATAGGTCAACTCAACTCCCCTTTCCATATTTAATTCTCTTCTCGGTGTAGCTTGACTTCTCTCTCTTCTTACCTGGATCTACTTTGCTAGGAAAGGCCACACACTAGACTACAGCACCACGGAAAATTTAGTTACCTATTTTTTTTTTTTAATTACATGGCTTTAGTTACTTTTGTACACCCTAAGGTATTCTGCACCTCAAAGGAGCAGTGATCATTTCACATAACCAATATTCATAACCCGAAATCCTCAAGGCAGAAGCAAATACTCTGCAAATAATGTTTCAATTTGTACTTTCTCCTTACTTCCTATCACGTAACAGGATTTGGGCCCCGGGGGTGGTGCAATGAGTTGCACGGAAGCCTTCCCAACTTAACAATGAGGACACGATACATATTTGGTTATCTGATGATATGCTATGCGATATCAATCCAGCTGGATCTCATGCATGTCCATACAGATGACAGCTGGACAAGAACCAGACATATCACGGCCACTTCTCTTTCTCAGAAGAACCAACAGGGTTGTACATTCAAACTCCAGGGTTAATGACAGCCGTCTCTAGTGGACTCAAATTAACAAAAAACCGTAAGGAGCAGTTTTGTAACCTGAAATCAGTTCCTTACACACTGCTCCTGACATGCTCACATCAATCTGCTGTTCCATTCCCCAGACAGCCAATGTCCTATGTCCTGGGTGCAGACCCAGGGAATCCTTTCTAGTATGGTTCTGGACCATGTTATACCTAGATTCCCAGACGACTCTGGAACTATTAGCATTGAACAATCTGGCTTATGATTCTTTTGAAAGCCTGAAGTAAGTAAATTCAGTTCAATATTCTTCCCACTTTTAAAAAAAAGTCTTTAATATAGTTAATATTTTGAAGCTAAGAAGAATAAAGAACAAAGCTTCACCACTTTACCTAAGCTTGTAATTCAAGTGTAATATATTTGCAAGTTTAAAAACAACTGTTTTGTTACTGATTTGATTCCAAGTATTCCACATTTTTTTATTTTTTAAAACCAATCGCATCTCTGCAAGCTTAGCAAAGTGAGTGCAACATATCGTCCAATATAAACTGTTTATTTTCTTCATAAACTCCTTAATGCTACAATTATTTTTCCTGTAACGTTCAAAAATATTGCTAGTCCTTTCAGTCACTTCAATTTCATGGAGCTACTCACCTCACAAATAATTTTGAAGACGTGTTGAATTGCGTTAGGGATAATGCCCACAGAATCTTCATTTCCCATCATTGTGTACGTCTTCCCTGAGGCAGTCTGTCCATATGCAAAGATTGTGCCTAGGAAGATGATTAAGTTTTACTGATTATTTCTAAATTACATTACCAATAGGATTAAAACACAATTGTAAAACCTACCATTGTAACCTCGCACGGCTGACTGTATAATTGGAACAGCTACACCTTCGTATAATTGCTGCGTGTTGTCATTTGAGTGAAAGACACGATCTTAAAAAAAATAAATAAGAAATAAAGCACGTAAGGACGTTGCACTGCAAAGCAAAAACAAGCTGTCATCTTATTCAGCAATGCTGACTTCAATTATTGTATCATGGACAGAGTCTTTATAGGATAATTTAAACATAAAACACAATTGCGTCACTACTGTGCCAGACTTAAGGAACAAAAGATTAAATTCAAAACCAAAAGAGTTATGATGCAAAGATAACAGAGAATCAAAGAAACTAAGAATGACAGACGCAGTTAATCAGTCATCCCATTTCATCCTAAAAATGGTTAAGGCTAATTTACGTATCAAGACTGTAAGCTTGACAAGACAGGCTACTTGTTAAAGCTGTAGCTTGGGACACATTCTTCCGTACACTTTGGAAAAATCGTGTTTGGAGATGAGTACAGTGGATCAGTAGGAAAATGCTTAAAGTGAAAGAGCTACAGGATCTCACATTCATGTTATCCCAATGCTCTGGGCTAACCATAGCCATTTGTAACTGAAATGTGAGTACGCTACAGAGGGCATCTTCCACCTTACTTCCATATAAACGGAACCCAGCTCCTGTGCTCCAAAAACACTTTGCAGTGCAGACCAGCACAGGAAAAGTAACTTATAGCCGGAAGTTGACTTCAAAAGGTGAGTTCCTGGTCTGCACTACAACAAAAACACTGTATGCCTCAATGGAATATCTGAAGAATTATGAGACTGAGGAAAAACAACAACAACAAAAAAAAAAAACAACAAAAGAGAACTACGATGTTGCAAAAGCTATGGTAACCAGTGTTAGTATGCGTTTAAGTTGTACAGTAATGAAGGCCCGTGTAAGCTCCAAGCTGTTTATTTCCACATACTTACCGTAACTGAACACTTTGGTGCCATTCACTTCCGAAATCGTATTATTCTCACTCCTCCAGTAAAGCGACGCTTTATCCTCCAGAGCGCTTTCCCTACAAGACAAAACACCCCGTTATCCTCATTAGCTCCGATCCGCACCCCCATGCCGCGGGTCCACCGCCCCCCTTCCCCTCACAGAGCCTCGCCCTCACCTGGCGATGAGCGGCCGCAGCCGCACGCAGACGGTGACGGCCCCTTCCTCCGCCATCCCCGCGGCCCTCAGGCGCCCCTCAGGTGCCGGGCGCTCCCCCTCGCCCCCCGTCACGCAGCCCGGCCCCAACCGCCGCCGGAGTTTGAACTCGGCCCGAGGCCGCTTCCTATTGGCCCGCGCCGCGGCGGAGCGCACCACTCGCTGACGGGGGGAGAACGGCGCCCGTGGGGGCGGAGACTCAGAGAGCCGTGAGGGAGCGGGCGCAAAATGGCTGTCCGCGCGGGTGGGGCCGGTGTTAGCCCCCTTTTTGTCGTGTTAATACGGTTTATATCGGTTTTGAAGCGCCGGTTAGAGAAGTATCTCGAAGCTGTTCAGCTCATAGCTACGTTACTTGAGGAATCAGAGGCAGGCGGTCTCCCTTTTCGCCTGGAAAAGGCTCACGGTGCTGCTTTCCCGTGGAAGCCAAGGGGGCTTCGTGGCACTGCAGGGAGAGAGGCAGCTCCAAGGAGCCTACAGAAACCCCCAAAATAAAGCATCTTCAACTCACATTTAAGATGAACTTGTTTACGATCTATTTATTAAAATACTATTCATCTTTTTGGGAGAGGCAGCTCCAAGGAGCCTACAGAAACCCCCAAAATAAAGCATCTTCAACTCACATTTAAGATGAACTTGTTTACGATCTATTTATTAAAATACTATTCATCTTTTTGGGAGAGGCAGCTCCAAGGAGCCTACAGAAACCACCAAAATAAGCATCTTCCGCTTACATTTAAGATCAACTCATTTACGATCTATTTATTAAAACCCTATAAATATTTAATCTTTTTAAGTATTCTTATTTCCTATATTTTAATCACGTCTTCCTCTTCATCACCCTCCGGTTCTTCTTCTCAGCTGCGGCTAAGGCTTTCTCCTTTGCAGCCTTAAAAGCCAGCTCCTCTTCCACTGCCGGGTCCGTGGCCTCGGTGATCTCTGGCCCATCGGGGTATTCTTTTTGCACTGGCCCAGGCAGTGCAGGTGTATGGTTTTCTGGACTGTATTTGTGACCCCAGCCAAAGTAGATATTATTAAATTTCCTGAGAAAAAAAAAATAACGGTGAAAAGTTCACACAATCTCCCTGCAACAAAATACCAGTGCAGATACTCTCAGGGTTCCTTACTCTGCTGTGCAAATAGAGCGCAAGCTCCCTATAACACGTGTTTAAACAAACACAGCTCTTTCTAACTGTTGGATTCACTGCATCCAGCTCTGGGGCCCCCAGCACAAGAAGGATGTGGAGCTGTTAGTGTAGGTCCAGAGGAGGGCCATGAAGATGATCAGAGGGCTGGAGCACCTCTCCTGTGAAGACAGGCTGAGAGAGCTGGAGATGTTCAGCCTGGGGAAGAGAAGGCTCCAAGGAAAACTCATTGAAGCTTTTCAGTACTTAAAGGGGTCTTAAAACAAAGATGAGAAGAGACTTTTTATAAGGGCATGTAGCAATAGGATAAGGGGTAATGCTTTTAAACTGGAAAGAGGGTAGATACAGATTAGATATGAGGAAGAAATTCTTTGAGGGTGGTGAGGCACCAGAACAGGGTGTCCACAGAAGCTGTAGATGCCCCATTTCTGGAACTGTTCAAGGCCAGGCTGGTCTACCTGGGCAACCTGGTCTAGTGGGACGTGTCCATGCCTATGGCAGTGGGGTTGGAACTGGATGATCTTTAGGTCCCTTCTAACCCAAACCATTCTATGATTGTATACCTTCCACTTAAAAATCCCCAAGTGCTAAAATGATGAATGCTACGCTCTGTCACTGTGCGATATTACAATATGACTCCAACTTCACATTAGTAACATAGAGCCATTTCTGAAACCAACTCCAGTGCTCATTTAAAGCTTCTAGTGGTAGTGACTGTACTGTGTCTAATAGAAACAACTGAAAATTAGAACAAAAGAATTAAGCTAATTTGTAGAAAGCACCACAGACTCAAGAATACAGGTTTTAAATCCAGGACTGTGGCCAAACACTAACTGGACATTTACATGCATCAGTTTTATGCTAGCATTTCCAAAGATGCTTCATTTTCAGTCTTGAACACATACTGATGCTGTGCACACTTAAGTGGCTTTCTCTATCAGTCTCAGGAATAGTTATAATTCAGTCAATAAATTAATAATAAACCAAATTTGACTTCATCGGGCATGTATGTGTTCAGCGTATAGTCTGTGTTGTAACCATGTCAACTGGCTACTCACATGCCAGATGCAAAGGCATATGCTCCAGGCCATCGGTTAGACTGAAGGATTGCAACAGCATATTGAGGGATCAGGTTTGTAGAAGGCTGAGCTGTCCAAGCAGGGATGTTTTGAATTCCTGCAGGCAGCCAAACACACACTATATGAATAAATTGACTTACAAGCCACTACAAAATGTTTAAGACTGAGCTACAAGGCTTTCACAGAACTCAGGCAATGGTTATATTAAGATGCATGTTAGAAGAACTAAGTCACAAGCAATAAATGTAGACATTGTGTTCAGACAGGTGGTTTGGATGCAGGGGTAGGTATCACATGGATGCCAACAGTCACATACAGAAAGGATCATGTTCTTGAAATGCAGTAGTACTCACTGCTGTTTCTTTTGTCAAGGATTGTTTATCACTGAGGGATAAATTACATACGTATTTCATCCTGATCAAAGAATGGGGAGTTGAAAAATAATTTGCTATGGCTACAATCTAATATTTAGGTTTCCATATCTCTATGATTTGCTGCAGTAATATGCTAGAGGATATAAATTCTTATTTGTATATCTATGCATGTGTGAACATATTTATTTTTGTGTGCACGCTTTTCTTCTGTCTATAAAGGTGATGGAAAAATAGCTGAATGTATTTCAGGTGTGAGCTGTCTGGAACTTCCAGTAGCTTGACATATCTGAGTATTTTTTCCCTTTATTCTCAGCAGGATTTTTAACTAGTAAACCCAATCATTTCAGTTTTAAGGTCAATTCTGTTAACCATTTCACATTTGATTAATTTTGTAAAAGAATGTGGTTACCCTACAATGGCAAACTACATTGTTCTGTGAAGCATCAGAGGCCTATAACTTCAAATATTTTCTACCTAAACGCCAACATTCCCAGTGGCTCTAACAAAAACTGTATTCTATGAGGAGTACCTTCATCTTCAGAGAGCGGAGTGAGAAGGGGAGGTCCTATTTCTTGCTGTAGTTCATCTGGCTCCTCATCTTTCTCTTCCTCCTCTTCACCTTCTTCTTCTTCCTCTGATTTTTGTAAAGGGTTAATCCAAACACAACGACCCTATAATCGGTAAGGGAGAATAATAAATACATGCAACAATCAATGAAAGAATGCAAGCCAGTTAAAACAATTGGTTCAGGCACGTGCACACACAAGCGCAAGTTGGGGAAAAGAAAAAAAATATGTATTCCGTAATTGGTATGTTATTGACAGAGAGCTGCATGTATCCTCTTGGCAGAGTGCTCTCTTTACCCCTCATTCATTCCTTATCCCTGCTTATTATTGCAGAATGACCTCATAGCTCTCTGATCAGCTTTCAGCTATTTTGTAGTTTTCAGTTCTTTTAAGTACAATCAATCCATGCTGATGATAGACGCTGGACTTCATCAAAAAGACAAAAATCCTATACTTATTGACTGGGATTGTATCATTAAGCAAACATTTATTTCAATATTCATCTTGCGAAGAGATAGTAACTTGTTGCTGGCCTTTATTGGTCACAAACATGCTGGCATTATCTGTCTCTTCCTTGTCAGGCACAGGCTGTGAATATGCACAGAAGACAGACAGAACATCCTGTCCCTGTGCACCTGGGCCCAAGTCTAAACAAGCTTTTGAAATGCGTTTGCAAAGTCTTAGCTTGTACTCTGTATTTCAGTTCAACAATTACAGAACACAGAAGGCACAAGAAAGACCACAGCATCCCATGTGTTTTTATGCCAAATTATCTTTATGTTCACAGTGAACAGAAGCTCCAGAAGATAGGAATTTAGTTCAATCCCTGCCTGTTGGGTTTGTATCCTTGCTAGATTACCAGTTATTGCAAGCTAAGAGATGAACACTTACAGACTTTTAAAGACTTACAGACTCTTACAGAATTCCTTTTAAAGTCTGCCTTATTTTTTAGCTACCAGTCAGAGGAACATTACAAAATGTTCTTAAAATTCTAATGATAATAGATTTTATTTTTAGAACTATTGCTTTGCTGGTAATAAAATTAAACTTTATTTCCTAGCGCTTGCTGTTATTTTACACTACCATTCTTAAGTGGGTATCCAGGAAAGACGACTGCATTAGTAAAACCTCTTTCCAGCACTAACCTGATATAACAAATATTTTATGCTACAATTTTATTTACAATGTTTTGGTTTTAGGTTTTTAAGCTTTTTTGTTTGCATGTTTCACAGCAGAAAGCAAGCAACAGAAGGTAAACCAGAAGAAAACACCAAATAAGTTTCGTTTAGCATACAATCATAAGCTATCTGATATTTAGCATCCTATCCAAGAAAACAGAATTAAAAACATTTTTGTCAAGTGAGGATTTCAAGAGAGGTAACCCAATATAGAAGACTGCCAGAAATAATTATCTATCAAGGCCTAACCCTACATGGTTATCTAAAGATAAGTTTGAACCTGAAGACTGAAAAAATCATGAAACATATGTATATTTAGGAACCTTCTAATATTTAAATATGTGCAACACATTTATATATTATATAATGTATCTAATACATTTTCTGTAGAAAATCTTTTCAGTCCAGTACTATTTCTGGTGAATAGTTCAAACGAGTCGGTGAGGAGCTTCATTTACATTCTGAAGCACTACTAGTATTACAGCGAGAATGGTATCTGAGGTCAATGTGACCTATGTGAGAACATACCTGCTCTAAAATACTCGGCACATAGTGTACCCACGTGGAGAGAGACTCCACCATTTCAGCCACAGAAAGAGGCTGAAAATCAGGGTTTTCTTCGTATGTATCTCTTCCTCCTCCCCCTTCCTCATCTTCATCTCCTTCTTCCTCCGCAAACCGGTAAAATCCAATGGGACAGACGTGGGTTCCTGCTGAGATCCGAGCTATCTGTGCACGCAGGTAGTTGGCCTCAGTTCCAGGGAAAGGAGGGAAGCTCACAATAGGAGCATCCAGCCTACCAGTGAAGAACTTCTTGATTTTCCTGGCACAGACAATATGTGCTGGTGTCACTGGAGGCAACTTCACCCAGGGTTTGCCAGGCTCGTTGCAAACAAAGTAGACGTATTTATTAGCCCCAGTTCCATTTTCTTCTTTTGGGATGACAGGTGGGGGCTTATAGGTAGACTTTGGTGGTTCTTCTTTTTCTTTCTCCTCATCTTCATCTTCGACTTCACCCATCCTTTTCTCTCCTTCATCAGTAACTTCTTCCTCTTCTGTTTCCTCCTCCTCTGCTCCCTCCTGGAACTGTACTTCAGCTATAATATAGTTCATCTCCAGGCCCAAAATTTTGCCCCAGAAGCGACATGTCTGGATTGGCTGAGCACTAATGAGTTTTTTAAGGGCAAGAAATATGTGATAGTATTCATCTTTGCTCAAGCCAATTCCAGCCTGTTCAAAATAAAAGGCTGTTTCCATCACATTAGGTAGAGGAGTCTCTCCCTAGTAAAGAAAATCATGAGATAGAGCTGAGTAATAATAAAATTATCTATTTGAAAGATTGAACAATTTATCTACTGAAAGTCATACTTTGCTTTCCTATAGTGCACTCTCTCAAAAAGCTCTGCTGACATTCATTTACATCTTCCACTATCATTTAGAAAAATTAAAAATGACATTGTAAGGATAAAGAAGAGAACACAGATGAAGCACAGCTTTTAGAATACAAGATCTCAATTTTCAAATTCACTTTTAATTATTGCAAAGTACAGAAAGAATTCTCACAAGGGATCTACAAAGAACTTCAGTGCTAGCGCAGGTTTTCTGTATAAGAGGCCTTGATGCCAGCAAACAATGCTGCTGTGCTGCCTTGTGTTTGTGTAAGATGCATGTGGGGAAAGCAGAAACATATTTTATACATTTAGACACCAGGGCAACAATATTTCTCTGGAATGAATGTTGTTCTTTTGGATACTTTGGCATAAAGCTCCCTTCATGATTTAAGATGGAATCTGTTAGAGTTAGTATGAAATATTGTCCCCTACTCTTAGTGAAGTCAGTAGTAACACCCCAGCTGGATTAAAGAGGGGCAGAACTATGCTGATAATGAGAATTTTATTAAGTGTTTCCATTTGCTTTATGGCCAGTCTCTCATTTCATGGGTGTAGGTGATTAAAACATACTAAGTTGTGCACAACAGGGTAGGGAATTTGGAAGAAGTAGTGCTGGTTTCACATGGAATATCCCTGGATCTCCCAGGTTTATTATGTCAAAGCAAGGTAGATACAAGTACGAAAAATTCCTTTCTGAAACACCCCACTTTTGTCCACTTTTTACCATTACATACTGTATACTGTTACTGTAAAATTAATAATAGGCTATGGAAAAGATGCAATAATGTATTTTCTATTGTTAGGATTTGTATTCTATGATAGCAATTCATTTGAATATATCCTGGTAACTTCATATGAAAATCAATGTCTTATCTTTTTTTTCCCCTTAGTTTTTACAAGAATTCTCTTAATTTTTCTTTGAGTACAAATACTTCCATATATAACCAACTAAATACTGAAAATTTCCCTGTTTAATGAAATGGCTTTTTGATTCTAATAGTTGTTTCTTCTTGTAACCATATATTTTTTTTTCTAGTTGGAGAAGGAAGGACTGGAACTGCAGCTGGAGCTGGAAGGAACACAAAATTCTCTATTTTACAGTAGCAGCTGTGCACAATATTCTGAAAGAAGTATCCAGAATTATGGTTACTTTAGGTAAAGAAATATCAGGTTTAGATAAAGAAAAGAATTTGGGTGGAATATACCAGGTTGAACGAGCACATGAGAGATACTGTAAACTTTCCTTTCTATTTATCATCTCCAGAACATCTATGCTTTTAAAAGCTCGGGATACTAGATTTACTGCAGCAACTAAATTCCAAACTAAGTAACCAGCTGTGTTTTCTTCACAACTTGACACGGGACCAACTTAACTGTGAAGAGGGTACATGCTACTGTGGCTGTTAATCATTTCATGCAATCATGAGAGGCAATATTATGGGGGAGACCACAACTTCCACCTTTTCTCTTTTGCCTTCCTGCCACCCATCTCTCCAGTATATTTGATATCTATTGTTCTCTGATAATAACTCACTATCTTTTCTTCTAGTTCTTCATCTCCTTCTTCATATGCCTTGAGGAACAAAGTTTTACGCCTTTCTGCAGATTCAAATGTTGGAAGCATTGCAGGTTCATCTCGAAGAGTATCCATTTTTTTCTGAAATTGAGCCCACTTCACATCCTTGCTGATATTCTCAATTATGTCTACCACATTTGTGGGCTGTTCATCCAGGATCTTTGTTAGGGTATTAGCAAGATGATCATATCTGTCATATAAATATAAGTATTATTATTGATCTACTATTACAGAAGTCTTAGAATATTGTTTTTAATATCAAAAGTACAAGCTAATCACCTGGGCTTCAGAGAAATTGGAACAGTTAGATGAAAAGGGATCATGCAGCATTTTGGAAAATTAGACTTAAAACTAGCCTCTTTGTAATATACTTAAGAGTAGCCTCATCTTCCATTTTTCGTTTATCCCACATCTGACCGAGGAGCTAAAGCAGAATTCAAACCTGGCCTTAATCTAATCGAAGTCTCTTTGAACACCATAAATTCCCTCTGAAATTTTGATTGAAAGGGGCCAGACACACAATTATAGCATAGTGATTAAATACTGCATTTATAACATGTTCTGCTTTTCTATACTCTGCTATCCCTGATAGCATAACCCTTTACCCTTTCACCACTACTTCCATCTCCACTAATACTTCCTACCCCTTTCACTCTTGTCTCTTTTGCAGACTTACAAGTTCAGGCCAGATGTTGTGCTGCTCGTCAGCAAGTAGGCTTTTGCATTCTGAATTGCCAGCATTCGGGCTTCGGGATCTGGTATTTGATCATCATATGGGCTGTATCCTGGCTGATAGAGCCCATAACCGGGTTCGTGTGGCTGATAGGGGCCATGCCCATCTTCATAGGCTTGGTAAAGCTCCTGTCCTGCTCCGTATGTCTGATAGGCACTTCTTGGTTCCTGTGTTTGGTAAGGGTCAAATCCCAGCGCTTTGGACTGATTCATGCTTTGGCTTGCCTCCTGCGCCTGGTGAGAGTCCTGTCCCTCTGCATATCTCTGGCTGAAGCTTACTTCTGGTACCTGGTGCTCATAAGAGGCTTGTTCCATCCCCTATGGATGATATTGAGTCAGGGTCAGTAATTTATACGGTGCCTGACCGACACTTTCTCGTCAGTAGGGGTCTCAGTAGCGTACCTGCTGCTGGGAGACCCTGCTTCCCAGCTCTTGGGGCTGATCAGCCCCCAACCCTACCTCCTGCTGTTCCCGGGAACCTGCTCCCGCTTCTGACATCCGAGGCCCCGACTCCTCAGAAAGAGACCGACAGAGGCGTCCGCCGTTGCTAGAGGCGCGGGGCCCGGAAGGGGTGGACCCGGCGGCAGTGCTGAGGAAGGGCCGGACACCCGCCGCCATTTGCCGCCGCGCCCCGCGGGCGCTTGGAGTCCGCCATTACAGGTGGGCTCCGAGGGGGGCAGCGTTCGGGGCGTTCCCGCCTCCCACCAGTAATCAAATGTTAAAATGCTTGAGGACGAGTTTCAGTGTTACAAGGGAAGAACCTGCTGACTTTTTAGTTACTCAAGATTTGCTTGACAGAAATGTGGTAGCGCAGCGGGGCATGCTTTTGCAGCTCCATCAGGTGTTGTGCTACAGCACTACCAACTACAACTGGTTGAAGTTATGTTAAAGTTAAAAACCTTCACTGTATGTCAAAAAGTTTCTCATGTAAATCATGTCCTTTGTTGCTTATGCTCAACCTCACATCATCTTCTTAATTGCTTATGACCAAGTCAGTAAAGAACTCTTACTAGTTGACTAACCATGTACCTAGTATTCAACAAGGAGGCTATAAAACAAGTAGTTGTTTTTTTCGTAAGCCTTTAGGCAAGCACATTTAAACAAACGTCTAAAGCTGGCCGGCCCAAGAGTAAGTGTCAAATGTTTTCTAAAAATTTGACATGACAAATAATACCATGCCAGGGTACCCGAGTGAAGAAATTGGAGCTGTACACATCTCTACAAAATGCCCTGTTAACGTTATAAAACAAAATAGCGCAGCTGTTTGAACTGTAAAATATTCTTAATCTGTGATCAATGGATGAATTAACATAATTTTTTATAAATACAGCTTATTTTGGATACTTCTTAGAAGTAACCAGAAAAAAATAATTCTGATGAGGCATTGCAAATTGCTTTCCAGTTCCAAGAGAGTGAATGCCAGAAGAACCACTGAGGAATCTGACTTGGAACAGCAGCAACAACAAAACAGCTTTCCACATCCTTTCATAGGCAAGGCATTTAGAAGAAGAATTTAAAAGTTCCTGCACAACGTCCCTGTGATGCCAAAAAGTAAGGTAATATCATGAAAATGTTAATTCTGCTGAGATTCAACATGAAGAGGTTTTGACTTCCTGGTATTTGCAAGGAGTGCGCCGAAGGTCGTAATTTTGCAGATGTATTTGCAGAGCTTACACATCAACTGCAGAGGGCGCTACAGTACTTGTGAATTACTTTTTATTTGCTCTCCGTAGTTCTTATTTGGAGGAAAACCTTGCTTTGTTGTTTAGTAATTAATTTATATAAAATGTATGAAATTATCATTATTTGTGTAATGTTTTGTGAGGCACCTGCTCAAGAAAGGCCAAGTGCTTTATCTTTACAACCTCTATTAGCAAAGAAAGAGAAAATTAAGAGCATGTGTATTTTGCCACAGTGTTACTCTCTGCCTTTACTATTATATAGATTATTAAATCTACGAGGGGCTCAGGGCAGAGAGTACCTCAGTGCAGAAGGATGTTTTATCAACATGGTGTCATGATCTCTCACCAATAAAGAAGAATAGCAACTGAAAATATACAATAATACTGCAGAATCTCACTGTAGCGAACACAATCAGTAGGATGTGTTAATTAGCTGACGAGTAACTAAAGTATTTCCTAATGTTTTTCCAAGGGAGATATGCTAATGGCTTGTGTTGATACCTGACCACAGCAGATGGTCTCTCTTGTACTATGAATTCAAGACATTTTTTCAACAGCACTTTTTAAACTGAAATCTTGTTGTCTGCTGACTTCCAGTCGCAGATCCAGAGGTGGTATAAAATGTCACATGTAGAACTGAACATTTGTTGCATTGCAGTACAGTTTCATTGCTGAATTTTGAACACGCTTGCACTGGTAGGGGAATCTGAATAGAGCTTCCCATTTCACATAGGAATCCTTCTGTGCTCTGTTAATTTGAAAGCAATCATTGAATTAAAAAGCCCAGCTGCAGGTCCCACATGTGTGTCTTCCCAGAAGCATGCTTTCACCATCAGACTGATAAGTAGCAGCTGTAACCAGTGAGGTGGTTCCTGTGAAGTGGGCAAGGCAAGTTTATCTGCATTTTGCCCTTGTCTTAGGAGTTGAGTGCTAATGCTTTCCGTGCAAAAAGTGTTCCTGCAAGCAGCTGCCAGGTGTGCTGTCTGTCAGCTCGCTAGAGAGGAAGGCCTAATTAGTCAATTTTTAGGTTGCAAATCATGTTTAAGACTGAAGTGCCCCTGAGCATGTGAGGATGAACTTTACCTTTTCCTTTAATGTATGTTTATGAATTAAATATGGTCAATCTGCATGTAACTAAAAGACTTCAAGAAAAAAGGTATGAAAAAATTGTTAACTACAAAACTACTACTTATGTTTTTTCTCTGTTCAGAAGCTAGCAACATTAATTTCTCCTCAGTTCCAAAGCAGTTTCACACAAATTTATACTCCATTAAAAACACAAGTGGCTTTAACTATGTAAATTTTATCTTTTTTTCTTTTTTTTTTAACCCAGAGCATCAAAATGTATTTCAGCATCATTTTTAGAATATAGTTTTGCATTTGATTGAAACTATTTGTAATTTTTAATAGCAATTTCCTGGTAAAAATCTAAGTGCTTGTATACACAGAAGCAAACATTATTCTACAAGTCTTAGATATATATTGTACAGAGAGGAATAGATGCTTGTACAAGGTCTTCTTAAAACATGGCATTGACTTAATTTCGTTAGTTACGGGGGTAGCATAGAGTTATTAGTGTTGGTGTGTCTCTGGTTCTTCCGTAGGGCTTGATTATTTTCTCAAGTCAAACGGCATTCCTCAGGTGGTCAGAGAAGTTAAATTAGTGCTGGCAGTCAGAGGTGCTTTTCTATGAGGCAGTATTATTAGGAAGCTGAGAGACCATCATCCTTCTGGAGGGGTCTGATGGGAAATGTGTAAGGTGCTTTGCAGAGAATAATAATAATTTGTAGAAATCTGATGCTGTTTTTTGCTCTTGCTGAAGTCAGTGGTCAGCGGTCAGAAGTCAGAAGTTCAGCATTTATTATGGGCTTCAGTGAAAGTAAGATTCCATCCTTTGTCATTTCATCAGCATTTGACTCCCATAACCTGGTTTATGTGGATGAACAGATTTTAATCCTGATTTGAAGGGGACAGTTGCCATGGTTAAGGCTGAGCATGACTTTGCATCCAGAGGTGTGAGTTCTGTATTTTGCATCCTCTGAGTTCAGAAAATCACCCTGAGTTACAGGAAAATGCTGAATAAATGCATTTAATTGTACATGGCTGTGATTATGTTCGTGTAAGGCAGCGAAATTTCAAGGTGGGAGAAAATCTTCTATCACCCGGTAATCTGAGTGCTAAACCTATGTTGTGAACAAAGCTCTTGCTTAAGCTACGTTATTACAGCGACCTGGTGAGGATTTTGGTGTGAAAAATGCAGGATATGGAAGTTTTTCAGATACTGAGTTCTAACATCTCTGTGATTGATTTCTATTTTTGGAGGTAATGGTATTTCTCTGTTTTGGGGAACTGTGAGACTGACTAAAAATTACAGTTTGCAGTGGACACCATGATTAGTGCTTTCTAGGTGCTGTATCTAAACTTTATTAGAATTTTCATTGATTTTGGCATGTCATTTCTTATCTTTCAGTACCATCAGAGAGCTGTGGGTTTTAATGATATTTATAAGGAGAAAGCATAGTTTTCTGGCAAAAAGGGTGTTAGCGGTTGTGCTTCTTTTAAATACATCCTGAGTTTAACCACTGTCAGCCTAGATGCTTTGTCCTGTTGCTCAGAACTTGTCCATTTCTTACAAGTCTATTAGATCACAGCTGCTGCAGATTTCACGGGCTGTGTGGCGTGATAATTGCAAGAGTGAGGTGAAAAAAAATAAAGTTGGTCCTTGCTGGCACATTACAGCTGCGATAAGGAGCTCAAGTGGGCCTGTTCTGGATCCATGCAGGGCCAGCTCAGCTTCTTTTCGGTGTTTTTGTGGACTGTTAAGTGGAGAAGTCCTAGTGGCTGGCTGGAGCAGCGCCTCGCCTTCAAGTCTAACTCTTCTTAAGTGTGTGTTCCTAAACTATTCTCATCAACTGAACCAACCAAATTTGTTGCATTGAGCCACACAGATCCTCATGGTTGTGTTGTTGAAGCAATGGGAAAATTTGGTGGTTGGAATCTAGGGTCTTTGCTTGCTCCAGGTGTTCCTATGTAGGAGTGGTGTGGTGTGTGTGGGGGCAAGACCCTGTTCTGCTCTGCCTCTTGCAGCCTTGAGGGATCTTCACTGGCTTCTGTCTCCTTGCTGGGCTCCTGAAGTTCTCCTGGGGTGGTGGTGGGATGAAAAGGAGGGAAGGTTTTGTTCAATAGAGAAATTCTTGGGCATTTTTTTTCTGTCGATGTTAGATTAAGAGAAAGTTAAAATTATAAAAATGGAGCAACAATTTATAGTAAATAAAAAGGAGGCTCGCTTTTCACATTTGTAAAAGCCAAAAAAACACCACCTGTATTTCTGAGAGTGATAAAATGAACTGTTATATTAGGTACTGCATTGAATTTATAATGATTATATGCAGTAGTTTTGTTCAGCTTCAGTGTGAGAATAACTGCGATCGCTTTGAAAGGATTATACATTTCAGTCAGTTCCTATTTTGCTGTTTCCCGTCTATGTGTGTTGTAGCACTAATCACTGTAGAATGGATTTGATAATTTTTTTCCTGACTGTGGTAAACCCTCCAGTCTGCAGCAGCAGTGTAAATCAGGGCACAGTGATTCAGCAGTATTTTACAAAAAATGAGGAAATGGAGAACTGGGCCTGGCATTTTACCCTTTCAAATGACTAGGAAAAGGACTGTGTAAACATATACTGTGCTGTTTATCAAATACTTATAAAATAGTCTAAAATCAAAACCCTGCAGAAGTGCGGATAGCATTGTTCTCATTATGGACTCTGGAAATGTCTAGGAGGTTCTGAGGAACTTAATGATGTACAAAAGTTGTTTCACTAGGATTACGTATATGTGTAAAAATGCTCACACAGGAGAAGCTTGTAATGTTAGGTTCAGTAATAAATAAGAAATTCTGCTCCAAAATCCATCTTTATATTGTAGTCCTGTCATAAAATCAGCATTACTGAATTGACAAGCTTTGGATCAAGCACATTAGCATGAAGAAGTATTTGAAAAGCTTAGGCATATTACTTTTTTTTTTTTCAAAAATACAACTTTTCAGCCCATATTTGTTTAACAATGTCCAAGCAAGTTGCCCTGTATTTTACCATTTCGACTGTGTGATGTGTAATAATTGACTTTTTTGATGGTAGCAGCAAGCTCAGAAATAGTGTTTTTAATTTGTCTGCTGAGTTCATATTGCAGTTGTGATCTCTATTTGAAATATAACTCAAAGCATAATGAGGAAGCAAGTCTATAAAGTTCACTCCGTGATGTTTTCCAAGAAGGAGAAATCCGGCTATATCATTGTTACTTTATGAAATACCATTAGATCAGTCATTTTCTCTGGAAATAATTTCTAGAAGTTCAAATATTCTTTCATTGTAAATTGGCCTAGGTTCAGTTTGTATTGTTGCAGATAACTGTCCCATTTTCTTCTTCCAGAGATGTAGAATTTCCTGTGAGTTCTACATCTTGCTACCTTTATTAACTTATTCTAGCAATAAGCACGTTCACTTGAAAATATTTTCTTCTTCTTTGCTATTTTTTTCTTTTTTTATTACTTTGGATATTGTTTCTGTTTTCACTGCATTTTCACTTTTTTTTTCCTGTGAAAAACATGGCAAAAGGCAAAAATTTGCAGCAGCAATCAAAAGACTGTATTTAGGAGAAGGCAACGGGAGTACATACAAAGTGTCTCTGAGGTTTGTTTCACTGTATTATATATCTGTAACTTTTGCAAATATCACCAGATTTCTGATACAATGGTTTCCATCTTATTTTACATATAAATAAGTTTTCCATAGAAAATATGCCATGAATTTAGATAGTAGATTCTATTAGTCTGTTTTTCCTGCAAAATATTCATATAGCCATTGTAAACAGCATCTTGATCACCTGGATTTGAAATTTGCTTCCCTCTTTTATACTGTTGGACAGAACTGGTTCTGTAGCTGTCAGTGATGTTAATATGTTCAAAGCATCTGTATTAAACCATGTATTTATCTGTATTTCTCTGTCAAAATATGAAAAGGAAAAAAACTGTCCTTGTAGGAAACTCTAAGGGCATCCCTTAAAGTATGTAAAAGTTAAGGACTAAAACATTTTAATTTTAGCTGTATGGAGTGAGATTGAGAACTCTTTCTAATGCTTATAGTTAATATACATAGAAAGGTTAAAATGTTTGGGAATTAAAAAGACGTGACAAACCATGCACTGAGCAAGGGATTGCTTAACTGTATGACATGGAAATTCTGTCATGGTATGCTATAAGTGATGCGTCTCTTTAGGCTTTAATCACCCTTCTTAGAACTTAAAGGGGTCATAATTATCTTTTTTTTCAGGGGTCATGATTATCTTTTTCACATTCACAACTTATAGATCTTCTCCTGAAGTAGAAAGCAACTTTTTCCTTCACTGTCTAAAGGAATAGTTAGGACTTAGTTCCTAAAGAACATCTGCTGGGGGCACATACCCTTCATATTAGCCTAGATAGAGCTTGGGCAGGGGAAGATCTGAATTCAGCTCCCTCAAATCATATTCCCTGCTCCTTCAGAAAGGCAGCTGGGTCTGTCTGAGGGGGTGCTGGTTCAGGGCAGAATTCTGCTTTCTATTTTGCTTAATACTGAAAACACGCATTTCAATTTTTTTTAACCTTTTATAAAGGAAAACCACGACTGTAGAGCATAGCCGATGATTGGCTTTGTAAGAGGTTCCAAGTGAGCTACTACTTAAGTAGTTTTCCAGGATACGGTAACTGTAAGAAGAAAACACGGGGAGCAAAAACTCAAGGTATCACAATAACTCACAATAGAGTTTGAGACTTCTCTTTGAAGAATCTAGGTCCAAACATCGTCAGTTAATCTGACAGTGTTTTGCTTCTTCAAGTGACCATCACCTTATTCAGAGGGCCAAATTCCATTCTGAAGTTCTCCGTACCTCACTGAGACAGTTATGGCTTAAATTCCTGTCTTCCATCAATCAGCATTACACATTTTTCATTAATGTTATTCTACAGAAGTTCTAAGTTTGTACATTTAAAAAATAAGTCTTTTTGCACAGATACAGATGTGAAGCAATAAGAATCATTCTTCATGTTTTAGAAGAAAAAAGGCCCACATCTCTTACTTTCAAAGTAGTGAGTGCATTTACCAATTGAAAATAAATTACAACACACAAAAATTTAGCAGGGTTAATATGCCTGCCTGTGCTACATTTCCAATCTCCTTGACAACTCATGGTAATCAGTATTTTAGGTGGAGATTTAATAAATACTGCTCAGTGCTGTTATGAGGTTTAACTACTGCTTTGAAGCAAACATGAAACTCAAATGAAAATGTTTGCTCAGTTTATGTTATTGGTATTCAAAAGAATATTATGGCTGTGTGGTTCTGAGCTAATTAACAGGTTTAATTATGTACCATTTGGCTTCAGTTTTGCATCCCTGAGCCTTAAAACACATCTTGTTAACATTCTTCTTTCTGTGGTTATTGTAATAGTGTCTGGTGTGCATCATTGCCTTTTATGCGAGTGGTGTACTTGCTAGAATAGGGACGCTTCCTCAGCCTCAGATCTTAAAGTAGCTCTGATTCAAAACTTCCTCAAATCCCTTATCCAGAGTTTGAACTTCATCTAAGTGATGTGAAGACCCTGTATTGACCTCTGTGGAATGATTAATTCAACACTTCTTCCCATGTATTCTTAGTCAACCTTTCGCTCTTCCCATTTATTCAATAATTCATTGACCAGACTGTTAACTGTGAATAATTAAAGCCAGTAATAAACCTCCTGGATTGTTGTGAGATAGCTCGCAGAACATTCAGGTCCAGTATTAAATGGTAATGTTTACATTGCCTTTCTCTTCATCTGCTTAACACTGAAGTACCAAAACCAGAAAAAAACACACAACAAAACAATGTCAGAGGGAAACGCTTATAAATAGAAGTCTTCATTCTTGATGAGTTCTCGACTTCTTAATCTTAAAATTCTTACAGGGCTTCATTCTGTAAATCAACGAAACAGTAATAGTAAACCCTACCAAGTACTCAAGAGATGCGGATATTAGAGTTACTTTTAGGAAATGGTATAGTTTCCAAAATTCTGTATCTATTTTGTAAGTTTCTTCCCCAAGCCTCATCTCCCTCTCCTCTATCTTTTTTTTGTTTTTCAGCTATCTGTGTAGGTGTGTCTTCCATATGCGAGGAGGAAAAATAAAATCTCCGTATGAGATTTTTAATGTTTAGCAGCTCCGCTGTTAACACAAAAGTAATTCTGATACCTCGCCAATTTTCATTCTAGTTTAGTTGTAAAGAAGCTGCTGCCAGCATTATGGCACAAAGAGAAGACCACATTTTGGCCAAAACAAAACACACACAAACCCCCCACGCTTCTAAATGTGTCACTATTTGAAAGCATTGCATTTAACTGAACCCCAAAAGTAAAAGTAAAGACTTATTTTTTTTGGACAAAGGTGGTGACGAAGAGCAATAATCATCATACTGACTTTCTAAATAAGACAGCTGTAATTATAAGGCTATTCTCAGCTGGTTTTAATCAAATCAGTTTTATTGCAATCCATGAAACTGCAAGCTTTTGCTACTTGAAAATCTCTCGTGGTGTGTCTGGATCTCTTGATGGTTCATGATGCTATCTTCTTCCCTTCCAATTTTCTCTACCTGTTCTAATTTTGAAAGTGAAGGAACAAGAGTGTTTTGAGATGAGCAGGTAAGATTAAAAAGTGTCAACAAGCAGTGGGACCGCTTGCTAATCAACGAGTTGATTAACTATTAGGGAAGGCAAACAAATTTGGCTAATAATATGCCAGAAGAAAGAAAACACCACATCTGAAATTTAGCAGTTAAAGGTAAAATTCATTTCAGTTGTGGAGGTGCCACTCTTGAAAGAGGGTGGAGTTGCAGTAGCAGTAGTTTTGTTCCTGAACTGGATTTCCTGAATCAGAGCTTTTTGCATAAGCGATGATTGCAAGAGAGGATGCTCAGGTTTTCTTCATAGGTTTCTGAGATCTAGCCCAGAAAGACGTACAGTCTTTTAACAGGCAAAAATGTGGTATGTTTAACAGACAGAAAGAAAAGACCTATTCTGGCTGTATTATTTCAGGTTTATACTCGTTCAGTTTCAGCTGGCTAGATTCCTTCCGGCTCTGGGATTTAAAGAAAGGGCAATTGACATAGGAGACAAAATTTGTAGAAACAATTTATCTACTTAGGTGCAATGCACTTCCAGGATTAAGAGTTTCTTCTAGTAATATATCTGTTTCTGTAAACAGGTAGTAAAGTGAAGTAATTGGGTTTAGGAGCAGCCATTGCTCAATGACAGGAGAACATAATTTATCTGTTGTAATAAATAATAAAGGATCCATCATGCCTGGTTTGTATTATTCAGGTACTGAAATCTATTAAACCAGTAGGTATGTGAGAGTGAAGAATGAGAGGGAAACATTAGTTTTCTTAGTTATTTTATGCGTTTCACCTGAGATGTATAAACTTTGCTGATCAAACAATCCCTCAAACTCCCTATTAAGTGCTACAACTGCTTATCACCATTATTTTATTAAATCCTAATGTAAACATCAGTTAACAACCTCCCTCCTGCCTCTTTTAATTATGTTTAATGAGTAATTGATCAGAATTAACAGCAGGAGATGCCATGTCATTCCTATATTTTTAACAGATCTGTTAATATAATTCTGTGGCTATATTTGGCGATGAAGGGAATCTGCTATCTGTGATTCACCAGTCTGGGAGATGACTCAGGGCACGCGTCTTAATGAAGCACTGCTACTTCAGGCCTCTGACACTTGTGATGATGTTAAATAATTGTTCATTAGTTTCTGTTTATCTAACACTTGAGCTGATGAAGATTTTTCATTTTCATCTACAAGAAGGGCCTTTTAAATTCCTTCTTGAAAGATTTTTCTGCTAACATCTTCGGGGGAGCGAATGAAAAATACTTTAACAAGTGCATAGTAAATAAATCATACAAATCTGAAACCTGAAACACCACCGATCAGCTTGTCTGAAGTACTCAATTTTCAGTTAATACACTCAACAATAAATATAACAGGAATTAGTTATGTGAGAAACCGTTTTGCTTGTCATGGATTTTAGTTTTGACGTGCTGTTTTAATGAAGTCTGGATGTTTAGTGAATTAGAATCTTTGCCCATGCTGCCCATCCATGACTTCGTTGTGTTCGCTGTCTTTGTGTTTATCTAACGTTGGGCACTGTGCATTTGCTTTATGTGAAAGAGTTGTATCTAAGGCAACAAATCTCCAGCTTTATTGATATGCAAGATTTGAGTCTCCTAAAAGTAGTGGAGCTCTGCAGATTAACTCCAGGCCTAGATTTAAAAATGTGCGGTGATTCATCTATGTTTGAATGAGTTTTGTAATTTGAAAACAAATCAAAAGCTAAATGAATGTTGTAAACTCTGTGCTTTACCCACTTGTAAATAACGCGCATCAGTAGGAGCCCTTGCTCACTAGCTGACTGGATGTGTCACAAATGTTGATGGTATAAAAGCCTCATCAGTGGACAGTTGTTCAATCAACTTCCTAGGAAGAGCAGATAAGATTCCCTCAAATGATGGGAGTTGCATATTTATGGCATATAATCTATATGCCATCTGCTAAGAGACAGGTGAGAAACAAAGTGAGGGGAGAAAAAATCAGTTATGGGGAGGGAGCATTTAAAGAGTTGACTATTTTTGTATGTATGTATTTCCCAACATGTTGAATTGCAGTGGAAGGTAGTTACATTTCTGCAACGCTGTGCTTCTGAACTTCATATAGAGAGCAACTGGGAACTCTGTAGCTCTCTGGGAGCTACAAGAAATAAATATTTCTTAAACGGCTCAGTGTGCAAAATCAAGGAACTCTCCCTTCTGTCATTAGGTAATTGCGGCTTGTGGTGACAGGTGTATTGGCTTTGTTTGTGGTTGCCAATATGCAAGCAAATGGCATCAGCAGCCTGCGTCTTACTTACAGAGGGCGGGAGCTCCTCCTTCCGAGAGCTGCTGTTGTGACTGGCATCTGTTCTAGCATATGGGGTTTTCTTGCATCATGCTTGTTAACTATGGCAGGGACAGTTTTAGTGTCGTTTAGGAAGAGCATAAATATTCTAATAAACTATTTCTTTGTAGAAGAGATTTTATATTTGAAATACATCTTTTCTGTCACTTGTCTGAGTATTTCGAGTGAACCAGCTTTAATTTGGTGAGTGGAACATTGTCACAATGGTAGCAAGAATTGACTTCTAGGTTAGATGGGTCAACGTGTTTCAAGTATCTTCAAGTCTAATTGTTGGGAGGTACTGTAGTCTAATGTGAAGAATAGATTGTTACCCCCTCTGTGTTAGGCAAAAATTTCCATTCGTTGATACGCTGAACTTATAAAATTAAAGAGAGATATGTATAATGTTTTTTTCCTGGAAGCTACTGGGAGTGATTTCATATCTGCAGAAAAGCTTATATAGATACCAGGCAAGAGCTGCTCTGATTTCCTGCAGCAGCCCACGGTTGCCCATGAAGAGCAGCTGTTGCCTGAAGCACGCCAGTTCCCTTGGTGTCCTGAGATACAGTTTTCTGCTACAAGCCATGAATCACCGTTTCTGTTGGGTATGTGAATTACTGGTGGCCATTGTTACGATTTTGGCTGTGATCTTTAGGCAAAACAAGCCCAAACTTGATATGAGCCATTTGGCACGGGAAATGGGTAGATTCCCAGTCATTAAGTGTTCAAGGCATATGGGATAGCAGTGATATGGAGGAGCTTTCACTGCTAACAGCTTTTGAAAGGAGCTAACGTGAAGAGCACGCTTGGGAGCATGGAGTATCCAACAGGCCTTGCCAAAGCATCTGTATATCACCTCCAAGGTTTCTGGGTGCTCAGAGCTAATGGTAAATTAATTGTGTACGGAATCATTCTTTAAAGCAGACAAGTAAGCCGTACACATGCTGCGAGTGGTAATTTATCAAACTGAGCTGATTTTTAAATAAATGCTCCTGTGCAATTTGTAATGAATGTGGTTTTTGTTCATATTGATATGATTGGATCTGACATAGTTTTTATGAGTAATTCAGCTTAATTAGAAGGAAGCTTAATCCATTTCTCTTTTTTCCCCTAATTCAAAATGGAAGTGCTTTCAAAATCACCCTAGTAAGAAAAGTGTTTAAATGATTTGGTGCCTGTTTTATTCCCCAGGTTTACTCAAGTTAGCAGCCCTCACTTCTGGAAGACCTGCTTATTTCTTTCAAAACCAAACCATTTCGAAACACCCTTGTGCTTTCCTTCTTAAGGAAAAAGGAGGGATTTTAACGTCTTTTCTTATCATATGCCTGTCTCAGTCTTGGAAGCCACATTTAAATCTCCATTCTGAGAAGAAGCATGGCACTACTGCCTCTGAGATGACAGTGTGCTCCTTCTAAATGGCAAAAGTGTAGAAAATTCTGGAATGTGATTCTATGGGGTTGGTACATTTATTTCTCAGCCTTGAAAAGTCAGTGCTGTCAGTTGAACCTAGTTATGTTCCAGAAAAAAACACAATTGGACTAATGTGTAGCTCCAAAATAAAGTGTTCAGTCTGCTCTATGAGTAGCAGTTGTTCTTTATATGCAATGGATAATTTTGAAGTGTTCATTCATCTCCTGGAGTGAAGAGATGACTTTTTCAGTTGGTAGGAAGGTTTCAGGTTATAGGAAAGGTTACTCCATTTTCCCAGAAGAACAAGCTACTAATAGGTCCGTCTAACAGAGGAAGCCATTTGATGTTTCATTGTCAGAAATAAGCAAATGTTGAGTTGATTCAAATTTTGCAAAACTTCAATGAAACTCAAATATAGGATTTCCTTTCAGTTCTGTTAAAAGATCCATACTAGCTGCAAAAATCCTAAAAGAAAAAAAATAAATTCTAAATCATGTTCCCAACTCCCTCAAAATTAGGGATTATTCTAATGAATCTAAAATTGCACTACTAGAATACTTTTTGGTATTGATATTCGTAATTGAGTTTAACACACTTAAGTTCTATGCTTATAGTGACTTGGCTTTGCTTTTTAGAAAAATTAAATTTCCGTGTTTTTTTTTTTTTCTCCTATAACTAACCTTTCTTTGCAGGTGTTTTCTTTTGGTAGCTCTGCTTCTGGTACTAATCCTTCCTCATAGGCTTGGCAGCCGAGTCTTGCTATATTCATTGCACTGGATTTCTTCTTCTCAGCATCAGCTAAATTTAATCACTCCCCTGAGCAGAGATGGAAATTGAACTTGCCTCAAGCACACATGAGCTTGGTAAATATTGGTGTGATAGGAGTGAGAAAATGGAAAAGGCTGCAAATCCCACTGCACTTAATTCCTTAATCCAATATTAAGGATCCTAGGTCTGTCTGTACAAATATTGACTGCTGTCCAAGAACATAAAAGAAGTAGTTCAGCGTTAAAAGAGATATGAGCACTTTTCTTTCTGGGAAGAGTATTTAGAAAGAAAATAGGTTTCTTCCATAGAAATTAGAGATGTGGGTCACCAGATGGTATTTATTTGTGCAATTATGATATGAAAATTTATTTGATGATGCCATCCTAGTCTGTCTTTTTTTTGGCAACAACTGTCCTCTGGTTAGATAACATCTGCCCTATAACACAATTGGTTTGAGTTTAGAGTTTGAATGATCTGATTATTTCCTGTTCTTACCCATGTTGGTTATAATCTCTCCTCATGATACAGAGTCCTAATTATGCACCGGAGCTGAGGTCAGGAGAGGAGAAGGGGCAAAGAGAGAAATTTTGTTGAGGTTGAAAGATCATTTTGTAGGCAGATATTTCACATTTGTTTCCTAAAGCAAACATGTCTGCTCCACTTATGTAGAAGATGTAATGAGAAAACTAGAAAGCTTGTTAGGTAAAATCATGAAATAAGAACAGAGCCTCTGAATGGATTTGGTAAGCCAAACAAGTAATTCTGAAATATTCATCCTTTATTTATATCAAAATGCTTTTCACAGAGCTTTACAAAACTGAGTATGGTGCCACTGATAAAACTTTTCTCTCACTGGGTGGAGATAGAGGCACAAAATCTACACTAGCATGTATGTAAACTTTGAGGGTGAGTGGGGGAAACCCCATCTGATTTCAGAACTCAACTTTCACATACCTGATAATGAGTTGGCAGTAGTTCTGTGAGCCATATGATGATCCTAAAATGTTGAAGTCCAATTCTGCCCTCATCTGTCCAGTCATTAATCTGGAATAATTCTACTGAAAATAGCCTAGTCACTAGGGTGACATGAGTATGGAAGTAGTGCAAGAAAGAAGGGAACTGGCTGTTCGTTAGACATCCTACTCTTTCCTTGTGCATCAGCATACTTAAAATGGAGGACAGTCATTTACCCCTAAAGTGGCGTAGGAACGTGGGATGCTTCCATCAAAAACTTAGCCTGTATGCACGACTGGGGATGTGTCCACTAATTCTTCTTCTGGGGATTCTGTAGTTACTCTTATTTACTTACTGATTTATCCTTTCTCCTGTTGAGTACTGGAGAAGGTTTGTGCATGTTTTTCTATGGTGGGGGATTTGAAGAACATTTCAGGGTTTCTGTGTAAAGGGGCGAACTCATTCAGGAATGAGGATTCCAGACACATACCAAGATAGTTCAAGACCAAGTTAAATCTGTGTTTAACCTGCAGGTCATATCAGGTTAGCAGGATTAAACGTTTAATTTCTTTCTATGCATACTTTAGTTCTGAGCCCCTTTCTAGACCTGTACTTTTGATATTATGGGTCCTGATGTACTTCGCTGGATGTGTTAGAACGCTGGCTGGAGGAAGCCAATTCTTAAATTTTTCTGAGATTTGCTAATGCAAACTTTCAGGTTCATAATTCTCTTGATTGCTTGTTTTATTGATTTACAAGGTTTTGATTACTTAAACCACTTGGTTTTTAATCCAGAAGTCTTACTTTATACATCCATTATGTTGTTTCCTTCTTTGTTCATGGAAATTGTAGTAAGGGACTTTTTTCACGGCTTCTAGTCACCCTAAACTACCTGAGCAGGTGTTTAGTGGTGGCAGATCAGGGTTACTTTTTAGTGAAACAAATCATAAGGTTCTCTCATCCTCCTGGCTGTTTTCTCCAAATGAGAGAGTTTTCATGGGGGCAGTGCGGCATGTAACTTCAAATAGCACAGAAGAACATTGGATATTCCTTGATAGGTGGTAGTTTAAAAAATGTAAAGGCAAAGGAATGATAGTGCCTGGTAAGAAACCAAAGGTTCCCAGGGGTGGCAGGTGGATAACTCTTCAAGGCTTTTAACGAAAGCTTTGCAGCTGCAAGATCTAGGTGTATTTATGTTTTTGGCTGGGGAACAAGGTTTGTGAAAGCTGGAGTTCCGATTTGCAAGGTGCTAGATGTTCTAGTCTTAACCTTATACAGTACTCTGTTCCTGTTATCATTTACCTTCAGATACAATCTTATCCCACATACAGTTCAGTAAGCATTGCTCAGAGCTTGAGCCAGTAACTTTTGCTTAGGAGGATACTGACTAAGCATCCTTAGGGAGCTGCACCCTCGCGTTTTGGGGAGCATTGGACATGGCATAGCCAGCCTGTCTGACCAGGGCATTCTCCCGCTGTAGTTAGCATCGGTGTGTGAGTGCTGTGTGTGGGTCAGGGCCCTACAATAATAAAGGATGTTAAGTAAAAGGGCTGGAGGGCATGTCCTGCGAGGAGAGGCTGAGAACAGGAGGCTGTGAGGATACCTCATGGCACTCTGCGACTTGCAGGGGAGGGGAAGTGGAGTGGGAGATGCCGGTCTCTGCTCCATGGGAACCAGCGATTGGAGGCATGGGGATGGCCCGGGGAGGCTCAGACTAGACACGAGGAACAATTTATTTACTGGGAGAGTGGTCAAACAGTGGAACAGGCTTCCCAGCGAGGTGGTTGATGCCCCAAGCCTGTCAGTGTTCAAGAGGCATTTGGGCAATGCCCTCATTAATATGCGTTGACTTTTGGTTAGCCCTGAAGTGGTCAGGGAGCTGGACCTGATGATCTCTGAAGGTCCCTTCCACTGAACTGTTCTATTTTAAAAGCTGCACACGCAGCTGTGCACATTACAACTGACTGCCTCTAAGCAGAGCTGCCCAGAGACGGGTAGAAATGTCAGCCTGTGAGAGATCAGTCAGACAGCCCCTCACTGCCTTAAATTTAATGCAACAATAATATCACTGAAGCAGCGGGCTGCAATGAAGGCATAAGGTCCCCCGATGAATACCATTTTGGAGCGTGTCACCAGAGTGCTCATTAAAGAACACTGGGCCAACAGGGTCATTGGCCAGTGACTTCTCCTCATTTTGTTTGCACGGGTTTAACACTCTTCTTCCTTCCCTTTTGCAAATAAATCAGTCAGCCTCTTTGCAGAAAGTGGGTATTCATCAAAAGGATAAGAGAAGTAAAATTTTTAGCAATACTTTGTTGCTAGTCTACCTATCTAAATATGTTCCCCTATTCCCTGTGTTACTGGGAACTTGCTCCATCTTTAATCATTACTTTAGTGTTGTTTTTTTAATGTTCACGTGGAAACGTCCTAGGGAAAAAATGTACTTATTATCCATTCACCTTTTTGTACTGAGCAGGAAAGACAGGTCACTTTGCTGTGGAGTTGCATACAATGTGTGTTTGCAGTTCAGTTAGCAGAGACTGGCCACTTAGTTGGAGAATTGAAGGCAGGCAGAAACAAGCCATATAGCATTCTGGGGAGGGGGAGGAGAAGTAGTTATCCCCATTTGCCTGATCACTAGCAAATTGGGACCTGTTTTTGACTGGGTCTTAGGCAAAAGTGTAAAATTCCGGATGAGTAATGTGCTTGTCATCCAGTTTTAATTTATTTATTAGCTTAAAAATACTCTGAAAAGGAATGTCTTGTTTTCTAGGATGAGTCTCCTGGAGAGACCTAACGGTCTTTGTCAGTTTTCAGGCACAGAATAAAATGGGATGTTACTGAGATGTAAGGATGATCCAAAATGAGTTTTTCTCAGGAGCAGGAAATAAAGTGCTTTTATCTTTTGTCAGCTTTCAGGTTATCTGTATTTGCCACGTCACCTCGTGAAGTTCTTGTGTTTAATCAAATCTGCAATTTTTCGTATGCAATTTATCAAAAGAACACATACAAACCTGACAGGTTTGCTTTGTCTGTGGACTGTAAAGCCTTTTTAATTTCTTAGTGTTTTGCACTGTTCCTACTTAAACCTGTAGCTGAGTAAAAACCATGCATTCCTTCGCTTGTTACTTCCATATAGGTGTGGGGTTTTGGACGCCAGACCAGGTGTAAGGTGTTCCTAAGTTGTGTTGGCAGTGTCAGGTCACTTAGAAACACATCAGCATTGCAAGATACAGTTAATGCTGGTGATTACATACCTAACTGCTTTCTCATCTCTGATGACGAATTCATGTGCAGTGATGGTGTTAAGCATAGGTCTCTCAATCAGAACTCCAAATGGAGCTTGTAACTATGAGGAGTCTTTAAAATAACAATAGGTGAGCTGAAAAGCGTAATATAAAAGAGCTTGTGAGAATTGGTCTCGAGAACTTTGGGCTCAGTCTGTAAGAACAGAGCTATGAACAGCTCTTGCCATAATCTCATTTGTATGCAGCATTTTGCCATCACTCCTAGGTCTGGTTCTTAAAAATGTAGTTGTCTGCTACTGACAGCAAAGTAGGGGATGACAGCAACTGTGTTAGACAGGCTCAGCTGCTTCCAGTTGTCCTCACTCCCTGAGCCTAACTTACTCCTTTTTTCTGTTCCTCCAGAAGGCTGCTCCTGATACCAGGGTCCCAGGAAAAACATTGTTTTATTGCAGTTTATTGGCTTTAGAAAGAGATCTCTGCAGAGTTTTTACTAGGATATTGTAAAAGTTTTCTAAGCTTTTATCCAGATTCGTGAAGAGTTGATAGTCTCTTAATGCATGTTACTTTCTATAGAGTTCCCTGGGATACGGAGAGGTAGGAGAACAGAGCACTCTTTTCCTGCAGCTGAAATGGCCCTGTAAAACTGTAGGTTATTAGGAGCAGGCAGGTATCCGGCACTTTTTTTTTTGTTTTGAAAAATCAATATACTGATTTGTCTTTCTCTGCTCCCCTCGACACATTAAAAGTATGTCAGATAAGTACTGTCAGCTTCAGATTGAATTATGCTTTGAAGCATGAACATAAAGTTAATACACAAAAATTTGACTTAAGATTTTCACACCTAGTTTTACTTTGTGTTAAACATGGAAATTGCTTTACCTATCATCAGACTTCGAACTAAAACCAAAATTTATTCCTCAGCAAGATGTCTATTAAGCCAGAGCCAGCTGCTCAGCTCTTGGAATGCCAGAGCAGAGTACACCTACTCTGTTCAGGTTTTTTTGTATTTCATTTCCATGTTTGAGTGACTACCTAATACATCTTGGCTTTGAAAATATGTAAAGAAACTGAAATGTTTGAAAACTAGCAGTTAGGCTCTTCCCTTACATTTCCAGGTTTGATCAACACACAATCAGATTATGCCAGATATTCAGTTGGCACTGATTGTTCCACTGTGTAGGTTGAATATGGTGTGTAAACAAATTAGTAGTGATTGTGTTGTACCAGCCGGTTGCTATATAGCTATATATTTTGTGTATTCATTTGTATCTGTCCATAGGCAAATCAATGCAGAAACTTTATGTAGATCTTTGTCAGTGATTAATTGGCAATGTCAACACTGAAATATTTCAGTTATTTTTTTTGCCCCCCCCCTATAATCTTTCTCACTAGCTTAGTTAGAACTGCCAGAATTATGTTTCTGTATGTACACGGGCAAAGCAGGCAAAGTTGGAGTTGACTGTGTAGTTTGGTTTTACTGGGGGTAAGGTATTTTATGGTAAGTTACAAGGTGTTAATTTTCAGTGCAGCAAGGTCATAACATATAACCAATTGCCACAGCTCTTGTCTCTCAGCCTGGAAGAGGGAGAGGTAGCTTCAGAATTTAGCATTTCTAGAAAATCTTGAAGTTACTGAGATTTTTGGATGGAGTAATTACTGGGAGTAGAAATCTAAGCTGAACAGAAGAAGGAGCTCTCTGAAACATTCAGGACGGATTTCTGTTCTCTACTAAAAAGCTCAGAAGTTTGATAAAGTTTTGAAATAAATTAATGAGGTTCCATGAGCTGTACTTGGTAAAACTTTGTTTCATGGCATACATATGTAAGTTTACCTTGCTAGTCTTGTACAACCTTTCTGCTTTGTTTTCCTTCCTGCCACTCCTTATTTGTAGACACATGTGACTCATAAAGCTTTCAAGAATATTCTTGGGAAAACTAGTGTGACTGTTTTCCATGTGGTAAACTTTGCTGTATTATCAAGATACTACACTTTTGATGCTTTTGTGTAGAATTATTTTACACAAAGTATTGTTTTTTTCCTCCTTGGTGTATTTCGGTGTGTGTTTTTATACCTCAAGTTGAAGACGTTGCTGCTACTTAAATAACATTTTTTTTTAATGCTTGAGCTTGCGAAGTGTGCAAGAATGGTCTCTCCATGACTTTCCAGTCCTCTGTCAACAGATCTTTAGTCAGCTGCAATTTCCCACACTATACATTTCTTTCAAATCTGTAGAGCCCAATTCCTAACTTCAATCCCTCTGCTAGACTGAGTGCCCTGAAGTTCACTGTACATGCAATGTTTTCCTCAGCTTAATTGTGGCTGGTGTGCTGCTAATCAACAGTCAGTCGATTAATTGTCAGTCTTAGCAAGGTTTGGATAAACACAGAAATGTGCTGAACTGCCTTTCCAGAAATGCATAGACTGGATTCACTCACTTGTAGATTGTGGCCCAGGAGAAGCCATGAGAAGAGACAAAGCTCCCTGGAAATCAGAAGTATCTCAGACCTGGAGTGAAGCCAGGGCTCTGGGGTACTCACTACTGCCCAAAGCAATTGCTACAGTGACTGCACTGCACGATGATGGGTTCTTTATGTTACGATTGGTAAACAGGGAGCTATGAAACATGTCAAAGGGAAGAGTTGGTGTGTCTGCATTAAGGCTACTCTGAAAAAGGATCGTACTCAGGGTGCAGGAGTGGAGGCAGAGGGCAGTCCCTGTGCCCAAGGGGTAGCCTGTCTCTCTGGCAAGCAAAATGGCCCAGGAAAGGGGCCCCCAGCCCCCCGACCCTCCTCCTCCTTCCACACGAGGGCCTCTTTCAGGCCGCAGAAGCCCCCTCCCAACACGGCCATGTTGGGCCTGGGGCGTGGCGCGCCATTACAGAGGCTTCCTGATGTCACCAGGTCCCAGAAGCCCCCTCCCAACACGGCCATGTTGGGCCTGGGGCGTGGCGCGCCATCATGGCGGCCATCACAGAACTCTCCCGATGTCACGGGGCATCTGCCCGCCCCCCTTTGTTCTGGGGCCTATAAAAGCCCCTGCGCCTGGCACACCGCTCGCTGGAATCCCAGGATCTCTGGCAACTACCAACGATGGTTGGGATTAAGAGATCCTGGCGTGAAGGCTACCCACCTCTTGGTGGAATAAAAGCGAATTGGGTTATGGAACCCAAACAGAAGTGCAGGCGGAGGCGCGCCAGCGGAGACGGAGCGGCCGTGGCGGTTGGTGTGGAGCCCATGGAGGTGGATCCACCTGTGGAGGAGGAAGAGCCCATGGAGGTGGATCCACCTGTGGAGGAGGAAGAGCCGATGGAGGTGGATCCACCTCCATCCCATCTGGTGTGGCACAACACCATCGTGCCAGGGCTCCCACCAGCGAGGCACCACCATCGCCATCGCAGAACCGCCCGGACCGCTCCGTACTCCCGGCCCTGCCTCCGCAAGTAGGGGGAAGAGGCCATCCGTTAACCATCACGCAGGATTGCCTGCACGATGGCCTCTTCTCCCACCCCCTGCTCCCCCGTCCCCCGACCCCCCTCCCCACCTCTCCTGGAGAGGTGTCACCCCTTCTGCACGGAGTCCCGAGCGCTGGGCAAGAGCGCACTCGGCTTCCTCTGGGCTGCTGCACCGGGCGACAGGAGAAGCCCTCCGAAGGCCACGCCTGGCGTGGGGTGTCTCGGTCTGAGGACGAGAAGGCTGCCAAGAGGTGCTTGAAGACGAACCCGCGCCCTGCATGGCGGTGCACAGAGAACAGCAGCAGATCCCTCGAAACGGGCACGCAGAGAGCTGTTCCTCTGCAGAAGCAGAAGCCTTCAGGTCTGCCAGGAAGCAGCGCAGGAGTGCAGCGTAAAGACCCTTCAAGGCGCTTGGTTACCAGCTCTTCCCAGGACGGGGCAACAAACTGATAAAATAATCATAATAAAAATAATAAATAAATACGTTACAACAACAACCACGAAAACAACAATAAAAACCGGTAAATCCGCTTTCCTCTCTGCTTTTTGGTGTCATTTTTGCGACTGCACTTGGACTCCGGGATCCCCCTCTGGTCTCCCCCAGACAGGAAAGATACTGATGGGTTTGGAGGGGGCCCAGCCCAGGGCACATGAGGGAGTGAGGGGCCGGGGCACACGGCATACAAGGGCAGGCTGAGGGACCTCCTTTGGTCAGCACGAAGGAGAGAAGGCTCAGGGGTGGACCTGACAGCTGCCTGCAGCTGCCTGCTGGGAGGGAGTAGAGAAGATGAAGCCTGCGTCTTCTCTGAGGGGCTCTGTGGCAGAAACGTGAGCAGCACCAGGCCCACACTTGCAGGTGGAGACAGCCCAGCTAGCAAAAAGGAAAAGATTGTCCCCACAGGGGTGTTCAGACAGAACCAGCGTCCAGAAAGACTGCGAAGTCTCTGTCCTGGGGGATAGCTGACCTTGAGTATATAAGGCTGGGTGTTAAAATCCTGGAATCACCAAATGTTGGAAGGGACTTAAAGACCATCCCGTTCCAACCCCCCTGCCATGGGCAGGCACAGCTTCCACCAGACCATGGTGCCCAAAGACCCATCCAATCTGGCCTTCAACCACTTCCAGGCATGGGGCATCCACAGCTTCTCTGGGCAATTTATTCCACTGCCTCACCACCCTCAGAGTAAGGAATTTCTTTCTAATATCTAATCTAGTAGTTCTGTTTTGTGTTCACTGGGTTGAAAAATAAGGGATTTTTGAATGTAATTTGCACGACTGAATATCTTTACTTGGAAGAGAGGTGGAATAGCATTTGGAAGGGTGGAGAAGGTGAGTAGTATGGGGTTTGTGATGAAAAGTTGGTGGAAGAACTGATGAATTAACTTAAATTCAAAGGCTTCTGCTTGATGGTATAAACCAACTTGTAGATCCGAATTTAATATTTTTTCACCATACTTGGAGGCTACTGGGTAATTGCCTGCTTTGGAATTTCATGATTTGTCTCTGAAGCGTCATCAGGTACAGAGCTAGTCCACTAATCCAATTTCCCATGACAAGTATTAAAGCAGGTATGCATTTAAAAATGATGAAAACTGACTGACCATAGTTTATATGATGTGAACATACATTAGCGTTAAAATGATCTTCCTGAAAGGTCTTCTTGCTCTGCAAATTAGTAATTACACCACTCTGCTTATAAATAGAGCAATAAATAGTCTCATTAATGAAGCTTGTTGTTGAAGTCATTGAAGTCCTACAGCTGTAGAGACTCTTTACGTTGACACAATGTCATTGATGAGGATGGAATTTTTTAATGGAAATCACTATGGAAAAGAAGAATATTTCTGTTTAGGTTGTTCATTTAATCAAGGGAGATCACCCAGCAAATACTTCCATGCTTCCTGGCAAAAAGTTGTTGATTATTGTGTTACTGTAGTCATCTCGCCAGAGATGTTGTTCTTGTGTGAGCGGACGGCTCAGGGAATACATACAGGAAGTGCAATTCGAAAGGATTGCCTCTGGAAAGTCTCTTACTTCACAAAGAGACTTGACAGGCATTGACATCAGAACATCAGTCGTAGAGCATACTGGTTACGGTGGTGGAGAGACTTGTCTGGTGTCAATGAAGTGTCAGCAGGCAAATCCATGAAGCATCATGGCATGAAAAGCAGACCTTGTCTTTGGATTAATAGTTGTGGGTGCTTTGATTCTCCTTTACTACTCGTTGAGGTGATAGGGCTTCTTTGTTCCTACACTGCTCGTGTGCAGACAGTGAAATATCAATTAGCAGAACTATGCTTGATGAGCAGTAGCATAACTAAGAGTCACAATTAGCAATATTTTGGATAATTAACTTGTATGATGCTAGAGAATTCTGTGATTGCATTTGGAAAAGTACTAGCTAGTGCAATCCTTTGAAATCAAATGCTGGGTGCATAAACACTTAGTAGTCCCTTGGGGAAATAATCATGAGAGTTTTTAAAGGGGCTTTTATTAACATGTTTTAGTTCAGACATGATTCAGATATTTTTGTTCCCCGTCTGAGTGATACATCTACTTGTCTGTCATCCAATAATTTGGGTTTAAATGCAGAAGCATGTTTGGGGATCGTAACTTAGTTAGTGGACTGCCTATTTTCTTAAAGTTATGACTGTACATAAAATAAATGCAGGAACAGTACCTAATATTGTGAGTTCTTCAATGCAGAGCCATATGTTATTTGTCTATGAAGTTTTCTATAGTAAAGTTCTGATCACTGATTCCTCTGTTTGCATTAGAATGTGTATAAGAATCAGAATTATATATTTATATATATATATGTTTCCATATGTAGATAAGTGTTTTTTAAAAATCTGTCTTCCACAATTTCAAGTACCTTAATAATTTTATATATCTGGGTACAGAAAGCCTCTGACTGTATCAACACCTCTTGAGTCCAAAGGCCACCTTAATAGTTGGATGGCTATTCCTCCAACTATTAGTTGCAATAATCTTAGCTCTATAACTCTTATTTAAAGAGTTTATTTCATAAGCAACATCAAACAGATCAGATTATTTTATCATTTCCAAACTTGAGCATACATAAATGCAGAATTCAATAAATCTTGAAAAACTACTTCATGATTTTTTATATAGAACTTATTGCTTTTCTTCCTCCCTAAAATACTTGCTTTACGGCCTTTTTCTTGAAATAATTTATTTTGCAATTATGTGCAGGGAATTTCAGTATAACATACAATAATGAGGTGTGAGAATCCTTCTTAGTACAATTAGTGAACACAAAATGAATTCAGAGTCTTCAGTCATGAATTTCACATACTTAACCCCAAACCATCCAGTGGGATGTTTCAGTACAAGTGCTTTAAACAGGCTACACCAAACTGAAGAGTAGTGGAAAAAGATCTGACACTTGCATCACAGAGCAGACAAGTTTCCATGTTCACAAATGGTAGATAGAGCATTATCATTTGGACACTGGCTGAAGAGCATGATTGACAAGATGCTGGCTATTGAGTCTGGGCAGTTGTTATTTTACAGGCCAAGAGAGTTGAATGTTAACCCCCTTTATTATTTTTTGTTATATAGCCTCATCTGTGACAGCCATTTTATTTAAAAGCAAAAGGTCGTAGTCTGAACCAGTATTATAAAATCACAGAATGGTTTGGGTTTGAAGGGACCTTAAAGACCATCCAATTCCAACGCCCTGCCATGGGCAGGGACACCTCCCACCAGACCAGGTTGCCCAAAGCCCCATCCAGCCTGGCCTTGAACACTTCCAGGGGTGGGTTATCTGTTTCTGCAGTCCCCATTTCCTTTGAGAGCACTTTTCCAGTCACCTTCTAGCTTAGCACTTTTTCTTTATTAGTAGCTCAAGCCCTGGGCTGACCTGTAGGCCAGGATCCCCCGGCCACAGGCCGTGTTCCTTACAGGAGTGTTCTTCAAGCAGCTTTCGACTACACTGGGCAGCTACCTTCACTCCTCTTACAGCCCCGCTCCAGTTACAGTGCTGTGCTCACTCTGACCTCTGATACCTGATCATTTCCGTAAACCTAGCCAGGTATCCTCTCCATCTAAATACTTAATATTCTTCAAAGAATAACAACTTTTTGCAGCCCCTAAAAGTTTAACCGTAGTTAAGTGGTGTAAGAAGCAGAAAGGAGAGGCTCACAGATACGATGTGGCTTGCTCTAAGACAGGAAGGAACTCTGAGGCAGAAGGAATTATTAAAGTTTGAGTCTTGGGGTCCCACCCATGGATTCCCTTTTCTTTCTCAAGGTCCTGTTGCCTGCTACCCGCTGGGTAGCTACCTGTCTCATTGTAGATTCCACTAAGCTATTAAAAACTGAAGCAAAATGGTTATTAGGTAATGATAAGAATCGTATAAGGCTTTTGGTTTTTCTTTTGTTTCATTTGGATGTGAATGAATAATCTGTTTTGTATGACTTCATATGTCTTTCAGTCTCTTTTTAACCTTTTGTTAGGCGTGAGTTCTCTGCAGAGTATACAGAAACTGGCCAGTAGGCTGCAGGAGATTTTGAAAAAGAAGAATTAATCTTTTCCCCCTTACTTCCCTTTCACCCCTTGACTGTTATTAGGGAGAAGAGAGCTTAGACCAATTCCCACTAGCCCTGCTTCATTTGAATGAAAACATTTCTAACCTTTGGCTTTGGCAGTGGGCTGTGTGTCCCTGTTCAAGTTTTGTAGGTAGAAATGGTGCTTGTCACCTTACTGTTCAAGCATTAGAGTCTGGTTGTAGGGTGGCAGTCTTGCTGCTTCTCCAGGACATACGGTCAGCTCTTTTATAGGTGCTTTACGAATTGCTGGAATAAAAACATCCGGTCAGAAAGGAATGCTATATAAAGCAGCAATTGAACGGGGATATTCGAAGTCTATCTGAAAGTACAGGAGAAACATTAAAATACCAGTTCAGGTAATTAGTTTTACTTCACTGGACAACACAGGGAAATGATAAACCTGATTTTATACAAGGTGTTGTGTCAGTTGTCAAAGTGAAAAACTGCCTGACGGCTGCATTGCAGAGGTCTCAGCATGCATTTCAGGAACAGACACTTAGTCTCTCTGTCTTTCTCTCTCTTTAAAGTAGGGAGAAAGGCCAAACCCTTCAGTTCCTGGAGTGCCAACATGTTCCTGTTCCTCCAAGACCTCCAAATTATGAGAAGTGATTCTGAATCGAAGTAGGCTGCTGCTGCATGCTAAATATATAGCCGTGTTGTAAAGACACTGGCAGGTATGTTGTGTGACTTCATTTGAGTGAAGAAGGTGTGTTTTTGTTCTACCTACAGTTTTCACAGATCAGCCAACAGAAGAACAGGTAGTGATTAAACCTCGCAAATTAGTAGCTAAGAGTAAAGACCACTTCTCTCCTACATTGCAGAATATTATTTTGTGGAAAATATAGCAAGACAATTTACTAACTCCAGTCGCGATCCATGCTAATAAACTTACTTGCTACAAATTTTGTTGATGTAGTGTACCTTATTTTCTCTCATGGAAGCGCAGCAATAAATATTGACTGAATTAAATTATGGACAAAGGGATGTAGTGAAAAGGAACTTTTAGCCAGAAGCTATCAGGCCTGTGAACTGAGCTTATGATTGAAGTAATCATTCAGATATGTTCTAGTGACTTGGCCTATGTTATATTCCCACATGTTGAGCGTTAGTAAATATCTTAATGGAAGTAATGTTCTAATGGAATGAAGTAATATTTGGTTTATTCTGTTATAATCTTTTAGTAGAAACATTGATTCTGTTTGGGATAATTGCAAATTACTTTGTGAAGAGGGTATTATCTTCTGTGAGTTCTGTTCTAACAGGAAAGTCAAAACAGATTGTACATGTGAAATATGCATGAAAATTGCTATGGAGCAGAATGCTGACACAAGACTCCAGTGCAATTTATATTCTGTGTGAACTGTAGTTTCAACACTCAAACTGTACGTTAGCGCAATGTTGATCTGGTGTGTGAGGGCAGGAATCCTTCATTTCTTTGAGGGAATGAAGCAGCTAGTTACTTGAAAGTAGCAATGTAATAGGTAGTATCTTGGAGTAATAGTGCAGTAGGATTCCAATGCTCATTCAAAAGACAGATCAGAAATTCATTGAATTTCATTAATACAGGATTTAGGTAATTTATTACCTAATTTTTCATTAATACAGGATTTAGGTAATAGTACATAAAAGGAAGCCTCGTTTAGCTGTCTAGTAAAGTCACAAGATAATCGACTGATGTATAATGCTAAGCTTCATGGTTTCTAGTGGTAGTTGAGGTTTGCTTGTTTGGCTTTTCGTTCTTGTAGCCTCTGCTGAGAAGATTTCTGTGCACGATGAGCTAATTATCTATGTCAACTGATTATACATACATATGCATATATGTATATACAGATACATAAATATGCATACAGTTCAGCATTCAATGGTGTTGAATTTTGAGACAACTCATTTGTATAGAAAGGCCTAGCCATCTGACTGTCATCCCCTAAAGATGTCCTTGAAATACCATATTGGTAATTAACACTAGAAAATAAACACCGATCACAGTGGGAGAATAAGTATATTTTATTTCTGTAGTGTTTGTAAGTGAGAGTAGCAATACCAGTATAATACCTGATATAGGTTGATAATAGGTTGATAATACCTGATAATAGGTTGGAAAGTGACTGGAATGGGAAGGAAAAGTAACATAACACAGGGAGTTGCAAAATGGAAATAATAATCCAGACAAAAGGTTATCTGAAGATAAATAGAATACAGCTGCGAGAACTGAACTTGGTTTTGTGGAGTGCATAGGGATTCAGTAATTGAATTAGCAGTACCACAGTAATTAAAACTTTGGGCAGCCTAAAAAGTGCCTCCATCTAAAAGGTCCAGCTGGGTAACAAGGCAACTAACATTCTGGCAAATACAAACATATTGGGAGCTTTGCTGTTGAATGCAAAGTTGGCAAAGTAACAGTTTTCACAAGTGAAGCCCCAAAGCCCTTTGCAAGAATGATGAGCATAGGAGGAATTCTTCTGGGACACGTAATTAGTGTTTGGAAAATTTGTCAGATGAATGCATGTATGAAAACTGAAACAAAAAACACGATTTTAGTCAAGACTAAAAATCCTACTATTAGCTCATGTTTTTAAACTATGTGAACCTGTGCATTTTTTTAAGATTTTTGGGAATGCTTTTTTGGGAATGCTTTTTTTGGGAATGCTTGTTTGTTTGCTTGTTCCTGCTCTGTCAAAAAAGGTTACACTTCCTTCTCATGGTTGCTGACTTTGTGGGCATAAATTATTTTCTTTGAGGCAATCTGAGTGACGTTGTCTAGGAGATTTCACACTTTTCATTTTTGGAGGCTGAAGGAGGGATGAAAGCTTGGCCAGATATTTAAAATAGCATAGTTCCATTGTACATTAAGAACAGCCATCTACTTCAAACCAAGGTGTAACGAAGTGTGCTTGAATATGAATCTTTCTATGGAGAGGAAAAAATAATAAAATGGCTATTGCTCAATGAAATATTACATCTTATGGCACATAAGCGGATGTTTTGTGATGAGTATAGTTCTTATTTAAACAGGTCCGTGATCCTTGTGATTGCACATAAATCTTCAAATGTGAGTCACTAATGTAACATGCTCTGTCTGAATCTGTAAACAAATGAATAACAGCTCCATGATAGCAGGTGCTGGCTAATATCCTTGACAACATGTCAGACTTTAGTATCGGGATGACTATTTAATTGCTGCTAACTTATAGGAAAGTGAAAGACTGATCATATTACAGATCTACAAAACACCTAAGGAATATTTTCTCGCAGCTCTCCAGATGAATCATAGAATGGCCTGGGTTGAAAAGGACCTTAAAGATCATCTAGTTTCAACCCCCCTGCTCTGGGCAGGGTTGCCAACCACTAGAGCAGGCTGCCCAGAGCCGCATCCAGCCTGGCCTTGAAAGCCTTCAGGGATGGGGCATCCACAGCCTCTCTGGGCAACCTGTTCCAGTGCCTCACCACCCTCTGAGTGAGAAACTTCCTCGTGGTATCTAACCTAAATCTCCCCTGTCTTAGTTTAAAACCATTCCCCCTTGTCCTATCACTATTACCAGTTTGCAAGGCAGTAGCAGGTGATGTGCTTCTCCAGAAGCCTCAGCTGGCTGCCTAAGCCTCAGGGCTGGCAGGGACTTGGCTCCACCAATCTATCTCCCTCTCGCACTCCCTAATGCTCCTCAGCCTCTCCACCTCCTCCTTCAGGTCAGCCACTAGGCTGAGTAAATAATTCACCTGGTCGCATCTTGACACAGGTGTTGTCTCTGTCGCCCTGCACTGCAAGGGCCAGGCTCTGGCACTCGCTGCAGCCAGAGACCTGTGCATTTGCATGTTTCTGTGGGACCTCTGTCTAGGTCTCCACATTTTTCTTGGCGACAGTCTTCCTTGTGTATTTGTGTGGGGCCTCTGTCTGGGTCTCCACACGTTTCTTGGTATCACAGATTTCTAGGTTGGAAGAGACCTCAAGATCATCAAGTCCAACCTCCAACCTAACACTAAGTACTCCACTAAACCATATCGCTAAGCTCTACATCTAAACGTCTTTTAAAGACCTCCAGGGATGGTGACTCCACCACCTCCCTGGGCAGCCCGTTCCAATGCTTAATAACCCTTTCGGTAAAGAAGTACTTCCTAACATCCAACCTAAAACTCCCCTGTCACAACTTTCGCCCATTCCCCCTCGTCCTGTCACCAGGCACGTAGGAGAACAGACCAACCCCCACCTCTTTACAGCCTCCTTTCAGGTAACTGTAGAGAGCGATAAGGTCGCCCCTGAGCCTCCTCTTCTCCAGGCTGAACAAGCCCAGCTCCCTCAGCCGCTCCTCGTAAGACTTGTTCTCCAGACCCCTCACCAGCTTGGTCGCCCTTCTCTGGACTCGCTCGAGCACGTCCATGTCCTTCCTGTAGCGAGGGGCCCAAAACTGAACACAGTACTCGAGGTGTGGCCTCACCAGAGCCGAGTACAGGGGCACAAAGTATTTTCAGGCAGCACATTCAAAGGTTTTCCAACTCCAAGGTGGCTGCTTGGTCTTCCAGATTTTCTGTGCTTATCTGAACTAATCTTTTGTTCCTTTGAAGTGTGCCCATTTCTAATATTAGGGCAAATTATGAATAATTTCAGTGTTAAGAATTACCAGTAAGAATGTATTAAATAATATCTTACTAAGCTTCTGAACTGGAGGATGACTGAAGAAGCTTTCTGCACTAACTTTTCATACTTCTACATAATAACTTGGTCATGAAAGCACAGAAAGAAATTAGTCCCTCGTCATCTTCTGTGAAATCTCTGGAGAGTACTGGGTGACTGCAGGCTGTTGATTCTGAAGACAGCTTCAAATGCAGTTTTATGTAGGAAAACAAACCAACAAATCCCTAAACCCACACCAAAATCATTTCATCCAGTAAGGGTTTCCAGTTATTACTTGCACACAGATAAAAAAAAAAAAAAAAAAGTGTAGTTTCATGTGTTACTCAATTTCAAAGTCTCTTACACAAAAGTGAATATTAATAAACTCAGGATTTGAGGAGGAGGCTTTATGATGAAATGAAAATGTTAGAGCACAGGTCGAATGGCCTTAAAATGATCACAGTATCAAAAAAAAAAGTTGGTAAAAGCCTTCCGCTGGGGTGCAGCCATGGCAAATCAGCAGGCTCGCTAGTACTCTCTACGGTAGCTTCCTTGCTAAAATTATAAGTTTTAAGAGGCAGAGTTCCCAGAGGAGAGGATCCTCCTTGCTCCATTTGAACTGCCTGCGCGAACTGCCAAGCCGGTCCCGTTTGCGGCGCTCCCTAGGGCCTGCTGTTATACCGCCAGGTTGTGGGCCGCCGCGGCAAGTGGCTGCAAAATGGCGGCGACGCCCGATGTAAACAGCCCGCCGCTGCTGGCTCCGCCTGGACCTCGTCAGCCGCCCTCGCGAGGCCTGCCGGCTCCCTCTGCTGCCTCGAGTGGCTTCGATGCCGGAGAAAAAGGCCTAAAAAAAAAAAAAAGCCCTGCCCGCCTCGATCCCCTGCTCTGCTGCAGAACGCATCTGCCTCAGAGCCGATCGCCTCGGCGAGAAGTCAAAGGGAATGCCATTTCTTGTTGCCGCTTTCCATGATGAAGAAAGGTGGTGCTGAAGTGTTCGACTGTGAGGGACACAAATACTCCACTGTTCTTGAGAGCTCATGAGAGAAGCACGGTTGTAAGTAGTTCTTAGTTTGCCAGCTCAAGTGGTGAAATCTGAAGTCATCATCTTTATCAACCCTTGCCTGAAATGCTTGTGGAGGGATAGACCTTCTGGTTGTTTCCCAGCCTACAAATAGCAGGTGCTAGAACAGACAAGCTGATGTTTGCTCTGTTGTTTGCAGCCCCCTTAGTCAAATTCTCAGAAGCAGAGGCTTTTGATTAGTACTGAAATTGCCTGTTTAAAACAAAACTTTGTGTCTTAAGGACTACTTATTGGTATATGTCAAATCCCACACCCCCAAATGTACAGTTCTCTACAGTTACCTGAAAGGAGGCTGTAGAGAGGTGGGGGTTGGTCTATTCTCCCACGTGCCTAGTGACAGGACGAGGGGGAATGGGCTAAAGTTGCGACAGGGGAGTTTTAGGTTGGATGTTAGGAAGTACTTCTTTACCGAAAGGGTTATTAAGCATTGGAACGGGCTGCCCAGGGAGGTGGTGGAGTCACCATCCCTGGAGGTCTTTAAAAGACGTTTAGATGTAGAGCTTAGGGATATGGTTTAGTGGAGTACTTAGTGTTAGGTCGGAGGTTGGACTCGATGATCTTGAGGTCTCTTCCAACCTAGAGAAATCTGTGAATCTGTGAATCTGTACTGTGTGCTATTGTTTATTTTCCTAGCATTTTCATTGGGTGGGACAGATCTTACAGTAGCTTAGGGGAAGTCCAGAACAGCACCGATTTTCATCTTGCATAATAACTTGCCCTACAAAGCTTAATGATTATGAATAGCGTTGTGTTACATGATTTATTGTTGCAGTTTAACAGGTCATTGTGAGTGTTTTTAGTAGTATAGGCAGGAATGCTTCCTACTGACAGTAAGCTTAATTTGTTAAAATAATTCAACTTCCAGCCTCTATTTAATAAAAGAAAAGATTAGTAGATAAACTGCCTTTATAACTAGGTGTTGGAGTCTTACTTTCTGTTAAGGTGGACAAAGCCACAAGTCACTAAGAGAATTGAGCGGAAAAGATTCTGATGAGAAAGGCTAGGATAACTCTTGCATCGTGTGCTCCTTAAAATCGAAATAGACTGATGATAGCTTGTAAATTTAAAAGAATATACAATTTTAGATGGATATATTAAGTACAAGCATAATTAATGAGAGCATCACACATAAGACAAAAGGAAGATAAAATGTTGAATAAAATCATCAGAAAATACTGTTCTAATCTGAAGGCTGGTTCATTATGAAGCCTTCTGTGTTTACAGATGGCTAAATTGTATGGAAGCTGACGGTTGTTTGTCAGTAGCAATGGTTAATGGTGGTAGATGGGCTGGTAGGACTGCTCCCACAGATGTTTGAGATGGATGTTGCTAAACATGGCCATACTGTCCGAGAGCGCAGAGGAAGCTGTTGAAGAGATGCAGTCTTAAGGTGGTCAGAGGCACTTAATCAGATGTAAGTATTCCTATTTTGTGACTGTAAGATAATTATTGGCAATACAGTGTAACAACAGATTTTTTTTTTTTTTTATGATAGAAAACCATACTTTGCATGGGAGAGGAAAGGCAGATTGTCATTACGTTGGCTTAGTTATAACTAAGTGGAAATTTGCTGGAATTTTAATGTACTACAAACAAGAAGTTGTGCTATGTTTATATTCTACCTAGAACCTTGCAAACTTTAGCTGGATGCAGATTGGATTTTAGCTGGATTGTGGCCAGATCTCGCACTCACGGAATCCTATAAAGGTGTGTCTACAGAGGCGCTTCTTTGTTATTTCTGAGGGTGACGTGAGGATGCTTTTTGTGTGATGTGACCATGTTATCTGAAGATGATCTCTATTTTCATGAGGCTGAAGTACAGTTTTGCAACAACAGGTGCTCTGTTGAAAGGTTTTGGAGCAGATCACCTGGCTGTGGAGGTGGATGTGTTTCAAACCGCAGAGGCAATGATGAACCTCCTGCCAAGGACTCTTTTTGGGGGAAGCAAGTAGTTCTTGCAACAGACTGCTTTTAGACTGTGCTGCTTTTCAGGTATTATACACTGATGAACAGGGCTGGCAACTCTCAAATATTTTCACAGTTTAGAAGTGAAAATGGAGTGAGGAGCCAACAGAGATCAGATGTTCACCTTGGCAACTCTGTTTTATCACAGATCTGTTTAAAGATTTTGAGGGCACAAGAGCAGAACCTGAATATGCCAATCCTAGTAATTTCCTAAGATTTCTTAATACCTGTGTAAGAACACCAGTGCGATGCTACATATTTCCCAGATGTACTACATGTGCATTTACTTTTTTTTTTTTTTAGACCCTACTTACTCTATGTTCAGCTTGTGGTTCTTTTGATCTTCAGTATCTGGTAAATGCTATCACAAGTCTGAGATTTGTCTGTCACCAGTTCAGTCTTTTGCTGTAGGTGAATGAACACTGAGGCAATTTCAAAGCTCATAAAAGTCTGCAGCTGTGACAGCTATGAAATTCCAAATAAACACTTTTTAATACTTGTGTTCCATCTTCAGTTTCTACTAAAATCAATCAGAGTTGGGAATGCTCCACTCCTTATGAAGATACTATGAGACCAGCAAGCACATTATCAGGATACTTCCTGCCTGGATTAAATGCATGACTAGTTTAATATCTGCCATTTCCAGATAGGCAGAAAAGAATTTTGTCAAATCCCAAAAGCTAGAATGAAGACCTGAGGTCTTGGTTAATGAGGAAAAAAAATGTTGCCGTTGTAGTTCTATTTTGCATTTTGTTCTAATAAATGGAGAGCAAGGGAGGCAGAGGAGACTGTAAGGAAGAAAATAAGGGGTACCATGCATATTCCAGGTCTATTTTACTTTTTGAGGTGGTATCTCTGGAAGAAGAGGAGAGGAAGTGCCAGCAGAAGGTATTTAATGACAGGATCAAACTTTATAACTGCTGCTCAACAGGGGGATAAATGTATTTATGGTTTTGCAGATTTGAAGAGAGTGCTTTTATCAATAGTATTTGTCCCAGTGGAATGGTTTCTGGTGGTGGAATAACTATTCAGAATGTGTGTGTTTGTTGTTTTCTGGCTCACAGAAATGAATCAGCTTGCATAAAGTCTTGGATGCATAGTAGATTTTATCTCTTCCAGTTAGAGGCAGATTTAGTTCTTTTGTATGGTTTCAGAGGAAGGATAAACCTCAAAAGTTCTATTGCAATTCTTTACAGCTGATTGCTTATCTTTTGTGATTCTGAGAGCTTCTCTTTCTTCAGAAGTGGTTATTATTTGTTGTGCTCCAAGTGAGAAGGGGAGCTGACAAAATCTGGAGAACCTGGTTCCCCATTTTAGTCATGTTATCTCGTCTTAGGTGTGGCATGGCAAGTAAAAGTAACGAAAGTATGGGTGCATGAAAGGCAAATCTAGCTGCTTCTAGTACTTTTACAAGCCGTAAAATAAACTGAAAAGGGGGTATGACTTTCCTTCTGATTTCTCAATTCAAAGTACCCTGCGTTGCATGTTCCTTCACCAAATCTATGGACGTTGTCGGGGGGACAGCATATAGGTGCTCTGGTCCAGGATTTGCCTGCAAGGTGAGTTATGGCCCAGGCAGCCAGCATAGCCTCCCTGTTCTTTTCTTTGCTCTAGCCTTTAATTACTTTTATCACAGGGAGGTGGAACTACACATAGTTGTAAAACAGGTGTCAGAATATGGTTACATTGCAAAACACAAATTTCCATTAGCTAAGTGAGGGGAAAAACATCTTTTGAGTTCCTCTGAACGTGTGATGGAATAAGGTGTTTTGTTTGTGAATCTTTCCAGCCAACCCCATGTTGAAGTTTAGCGTGACACCATTGCGGAAATGCATTTCCTTCCTCAGCCATTCTCCGTACAGACAAAAAAGGGCTCTGGAGAGCTCCTCCTGCTCTCTGTTGCCATTGCACTGGTGACAACTGGTTCCGAAGCACTAGGTTGGATGTAGAAAGTGTTACTTTTGTTAATCAGGTCACAGTCTTGTGGTATGAAATGAAAAATGTGGATAATAAAGGCAACATTATTTTCTTTCAGAAAGAAAATTTGCTTTTGCTAATGTTGGAACATTTGATTTAACTGTCACTGACACCTGTAGTAACTCTTACCATAAACCTGTTAAGTGAGTCAAAACCAGCTGACGTTACAGCAAAATGTGCCTTACTTATCAAAATGACATGGGAAATATCTGCAAATGACTTGGCTTGGCATTTTAGTATTAAAAACTAAGTAGAGATCAGCATAATGTAATTAAGTGTTTCATGTTAGTAGAATTATTTTTTGGGGGGATAGCATTCATCCCTGGCTTCAAAAACCAGTATGAAACATACACATGCTGGACCAGGAAGCTCATTATTTGCTATGTACTATGAAGAGTTTTCAGTGTACGTTTTTTAAAAAAAAGCATTTTTCAGGAGAAGATTTTGTGGTCTGTTTGCCTGAATCCCTGGCAATATTCGTCTAATCTGTAAAATATTTCAAAGTACTATGCCTGTAGCGACTCTAAAATCTGCTTTTCCTTGAATAGATATTTGTCTTGAATAACCTTTTAATTGCAACTTTTCTACAACTTTATTTGTCTATAGAAATAAAAACCCTTTCCACCACAAAGTTGACTCTCAAAAGCTACAAATATCTTTCTGATCCTCTTGAACTACATTTAATTTGCCATCTGATGTTTTGGGCTCCATAAACGCCTCAAATGAGGCCATGTAAAACTGCTGTGAGATACCCATAGGCAGTGAATGATATATATGATACATATGATTTACTGTAATTGGATACAAAGATACACAGTCCAAAACTTCTAAATGGCTGTTCAATACTCCTTTGTCAGGAGCACAGTTCTTCCAGAAAGTGCCTGGATTTATCAGCAAATTGTATATAAGCTGAATGTGAAGTTATTTTCAGTTGCATAACTTATGCAAAGGCCAGATGATAGATAATTTTGTAGACAGGAGAAATTTAAGGCAATAGTGGTCAGTGCTTTAAGGAAGCAGACTGCCATTCAGCAGACATAGTTCCTCTGCGTTAGCAAGAGGAGCAGATCTGTACGTGCATGCACGTTGCTGGTGCATCTGACATTCACACTTTGTTTTTAAGTAGCACTTTGGGGTAGGTTTATCTAGTCCCGTAGAAGGAACGTCCATTAATCATTGGAGCACATCTTTGGGTTCGTCTCATCCAGGAGATGAAACGGAGACCGTCTGGAGTGGTTGGTAGGAGTGGAATGACAAAGACGTTTGTTTCAAAAGCAAACTCCTGATCCAAGTAAAAATGCTTAAGTAGCATTATGAGTCGCCTATGCATCAATTCACGTACCCATGAGTATTTTTGGAAGTTGCAGCATTAGTTTGAAATGCGGGAGTTCTGGATACTCGTGTTAAAAAGCAGCAAAGGAGTATAGGGACCTCACAGCAGCTTAACAGCAAGAGTCTTCAGTCTGTAAATAAGAATTTACCATTCCTGACATCAAGTCTGTCTTAATGGTCTTCAATGAAGGCATAAAATCTCAATTATTTCCATTGGAAAACAAAGAAGGTACAACAAACAGAGGGAAAATTATTGGTTATTAATTCAAATAATAATGAAGGAGGAAGGTTTGATTACATTTAATTCAGAGGGGCTTGATGAATAGCCTCTGTTTTTTACTGGAGCTGTGGGGATGCAGAAAGAATTTATTAGGCTTTCTTTTCAGAAAACTGCTGGAATTTCTTGCACAATGGAATGCTGCTTATCTTCACATTTCAGTGATGCTTCAGGGATCACCAACAGAGTGCTCTAGCCTTTTTCATTGTAGGAGGATCTAATTTAAACTATTTTTCTGTTGCTGAAAGCTAAATAGATGCACAAAGGCATACATTCTAGATGGATCATCTGACACGTGGCAAGTTTTTACCTTATGGTAACTTGCTCATGTATTTCACAGCCTGCCTAGCAGTATTTCAGTAGCAAAATGTTAAAGCAGAACCTTTGGATTCTGCACCCAGCTTTTCTATTCTGGTAAAACCAAAAAAGATCCCGCTCTTTCTGGTTGCATCAGCAATGAGTGGTTCTTTATGCAGCAAAGCTTTTGCAGATTATACTGGTGGAACTGACGGTTAAGTGGGGAAGCAGAGAGGCTCGATTACATTGTCAGAAAACTAATCGTAAAACTTAGTAAATTGCATGACTGGAAAAACAAACACAGACATGGATCTATGGGCTTAATTTAGTATTTAATCTGCTCAGGATTTGGCTCTTTTTTTTTTTTTTTTAAACAGAACATTTCAGAAATCATCTATCTAACATGTTCTCATGTTCTTTTGCTTTCAACATTTTGATACTGTTGGGCTAGTCCTTTACTTTACAATTGTATTCCTATTATATTAATTCTAATGACAGAATTTTATAAAACCTGTACATTCTCAGTGGTTTTAAACTGTTCTCGTGGAATTCACTTATAATTCAGACACTTTGAAGCAAAATAAAATTGGTCACTCTAGAGTGAGAGGTGAAATGACAAATTTATGAAAGTTATTTTGATCAGAATGGTCATTCAATAGTATTTCTCTAAAAGTTCAGCTTAAATTTGCTCTGCTCAATTAAAAAGAAAATATCCAGATGTGTCAAAAGTTCCATCTTCTTTCTATCAAGAGAAATTGATGAAAAGAGGCAAACACAGACATGAAAAGAGGAAACAGTTCTTGTACTATTCACATTTTTTTGAGCGTAGTGATTGTCTCTCTCCATGACTTCCCTCTGGCTATTAGATGTTCTCTGTTGTAGGGCAATAAATATTTCAGATTTTATCAAGTCTTTTGGGAACTAGATTTGTATTGTTTGTTCTTCTCTCTTCCTGCTCATTTTCAAGGCTGTCCTTAATTCCATCTCAGTATTTTCAGTATTTCAGACCAATATTTCTTTTTGATTTTTGATCACTATTTGCATTTCCACCCTTTTTCCCCAGCTGTGTATAATTTTCACTTCAACAGACATAAGGCTATTCAGGTTTTCCCCAGTGCAGTGTGTTTAGCTGTTTTGTCTGAATATATGTTGAATGTTTCTTAGGAGGTGGAACAAAATAGATTTTGCAATACTCTCGCATAGGCTTTGCAGACTTTTTGATGAATGTGACTTTGATGCATTTGCCTGTGACATGACGGCAAATTCCTCCAGTGTGTTACTGGAAAAATTGCAGAGATGAAAATGGAAATATTTCAAGTCCCTAATTCAGGAGTAGTGTGTACGTGTGTGTATTACACCCGTAAATTATGACGTGCTCATATGTCCAAATATGTATTACCAGGTTGGTCATATACACCAGTAGAGGCTCTGGCCAAAGTAATCTTTGTTTTAAAGTGTTCTTTACATGAATTTAGATGGAGGATAACATGGAGCTGGTGCTGATGGGCATGCATTCTGGAAGAACCCTTGCCTGGGCACTCCTCCCAGTGCTGACCACCAGTTAACAGAGCTCCATCACATGCCACAGCAGCTCTAGAGGACAAACTGTAAGATTAAACTTAATTTCTCTTGTGGCAGTAGTTCATTGTTTGCCTCTCCTGGGTGGTGTATAAAGAGCTAAAATGACTGATAGTTTAGGTAGCTGTTGAGACATTTTTTCCTGTGACAGTGCCCTGTTTCGGTTCTTACTGGTTTTTCATTGCTCATTAGAAAAGATGGGAGTCCTTCCGGCACGATCTGATGAAATCAGTAATTATTGAAAGATAATTCACCAGAAGACTTACAGGCATAGCTTTTTGCCAGGTCTGGTATTCCAGACTGAAAAAAAGATTTATGACTTAACTAATGTTATAAAATGACTAACTTACAAAAAAGTCAGAAGACTGTGGATTAAAAAATTAAAGGACTAAAACGTACAAAAAACAGAATTAAAGCACACTAAGGTGGGATATCAGTTTAAGTATTGATGTATAAAGCATTCTTTTTGTGTCAGATTATATCTGTATGTTTTCCATTTGAGCCTTAAGCTTTGTTTTACTTTGGAGTGTATTTTAATAATTGCTACTCTAATTAAAGAATGCCTGATAATTATTAAGTGTATTGCCTCAAAAGTCTTAAATTGCACCAGAAAGCTTGGACTCCACCCCTCTCAAAACCAGACAATATGGATCATGCTCAAATGGATGGTGTTTAATAATAGCCCTGAGAAAGCAAGGCCTATTAGACAAAATACATTCTTAACCTTTAATTCAGAAAATCTGAACATTTTAATTGTAGAAAGTATCCATAGTTAAGTATTTACAACGTTTTACACAGGAAAAAAAAATCCCAATATATGGTTTGTGTTTCTCCAATAAAAAATGTATTCAAGTTACAAATTTGGATTATCTATTTAGCTATTTTAATAACTCAGCGTTGTCCCTTCCAAGGACAAAGGAATGATATACTCCCAAGACAAGCTTTATACTTATATTCCTGCAACAGAGCTGAGCCCAAACAATGTGACACTCTGGGAAGCATATCAGAGTTTCCTGATTATTTAAATTGCTTTTTCTTTAAAGAACCTAGTGCAGAGGTTTTCTATCCAACATTTGTAACACTTCTAAATTTGATGATTAGGAGTTGGCAAATAGATAGATCATATATACTAGATTTTTCTTCTCCTGATACCTTTAACCTTTCTTTGATCCTGCTGATGGAAAGAGGAAAAGTGAACAGCATATTAAAAGCATCACTCACAAAAGGGCTTTTTAATATTACAACATGCAGACAAGAACTGGTGTCACTAACCTTATATCTACTATATGTAGATACAGGTGCATCATTCAAGATGCATCTTTCTTTTGAAATTATTAGTTTTGGTCTATTATTTCATGTGAAATTTTGTCAGATTCTCTGCCAGAAGCTTTTCCGTAGTCTATAGGGAAGAGGTTTGTATTTGTTTTTCTTTGTTTTTCTCTTTTCTGATTACCTTTTACTCCTTTGTCTGGAGTGCTTGATGCAGCAACTGGTTGAAACAAAATAATTGTTAGCATTTGTTAGTGAAGGTTCTGTGTATGCTGACTCTTCTGCTAATCCTCTAGCCCTGTTCTATACTTTGAGTCTAAAGGCAGGCTTCATTTTTACAGTATCAGGGGTTAATTTCCTGTAGGAAAAGAAGCCATGTCTCTTGTTTTACCTCAGAGCCTTTTTTTCACTGTTGCCTCACACCCGTGTTTCCTACTTCCTTCCCTTAGAACGATGAGCACTCAACCTGATTGCAGATCAAATCTCCTGTGCTGAAGATGTGAAGATCTGATAATAATTAACAGACGTTATCTTAAGAACCTTGACTTAAATATTTCACCTCTTTTGACAGCCTGGTGGAAGTTGTTTTTTCATCATTCAGCATTGCAACTTAGTTTTGGCTTTTTACTGCTGTGCTTGGAAACAGCATGTTTTGGAAAAACTTTTGTCAAGATAATGTATTTGTTCTGTCTTTCAGACTGTTACTTGCCTGGGAGTTCTGGAAAAAGAGCAAGAAAGAACTCACTGCTCTTTCAGTCTATGAAAATGTCTTTTTCTTGAAAATTGGTCATAACAAAGTTATGGAAATCATTTATTCTTTATAACATTTTCTCCTGTGCATTATGCATGAGACGTCTGCAGGAATCTCTTTCCCATTTTCCTTTCTGAGAATCTTTTCCCAGACAAATTGCTGAACATCGGTCTTTGCTGTAAGTATCTGTATTCATTCAGAATAGTGAAGTAGCAACATCAACTCCTTGAGCATGCATTAGTCTGCAGTGTAATTACTTCTATCAGGTTATAGAAGATAAAAAAAATTTGTGATTCTCTAGGGACTGTCATCCAGAAACTAAGCTGTGAAGCAGAGAAGGAAAACATAGGCAGGATGTGCAGGGAGCTGGAACAGGCCAAGTCTTAGCATGGACAGTAGTTACTGAAGGAATGTAAGGAAACAGCCAACACAGGCACGGGCCCAGTTGGGTGCTGAAATGTATCAAATATGTTTGTTCAAAGGAGTTCAGGAGTGTCACCATCTTCCAAACTGCTTTTCAAAGAAAATAGGATGGAATTTGAGAGGCCCAATGGCCTGTGAAAATGCTGCATATATATGCAAATGATGCTATAGTTTTTAAGCTGTCTGCCACTACAGTATCAGCACAGTGCCGATCTAGATCGGGCTGTGCAATGTCAGCCTTGTTTGATGCTAGATGGGAGCACCATACATCCATTTTATGTGATTGATGGCAGCAGAAGTGGATTGCCGCATTAACTCAAGGGAGTGCAAAGCCTCAGTGCCTGTTAACACAGATTTTATTGTGCTCTAAGAACTCAAAAAACTTTTGTCCAGTCTCTTAACATTGCTCAGCTACTCTGTCTGTCCCTGCCAATTCCTCCTGCAGTCCTGAGGATTTATTATTTCTGAGATACTATGCTCATGTGGTACCACTCATCCAGCGATCTCCATTCCAGTCCCATTTCCCAACCTGCTTTACCATTTATCCACTGCTAGCTCCTGGCCTGTCACTCTTTATCTCAGTGGAGTCCTGCCTGTGGTCTAAACCTGGTATTTTTTCTTATTACTGTACTCGTAGCTGTGTAATAATCCTTGTAGATGCCAGATGCTGAACGGAGAGTTAATAGTTGCACCTGATTACAAGCCAGAGAGGGCTTTACATATGCAGGGCTACCTTTGGGGCAGGTAAATGAACAGAATTTGTTAGCAGAAAACAAATTGGCTTTAAAAATAGTCCAGCTTTTGATTTCAAAAAGTAAATGGATTTTCAAGAAAAAATGCATGACCAGAAAGTTGCAGAATGACGGTCACAGCAGGGGTAGCTGCTCATTCAGGGAATTAAGTAACTTGCAAATATTCCCTTCTTCCTTGTTGTCTTTTTCACTGATTACTGTAAAAAAAGCTTGCCAAACTGAAAATGAAGAAAGTAACCCCTGAAGTAGGAATTCATTTACAGAAGATGTGAGAAATACGCAGAAGGAACAATTTTAATAAGTATAAAAAAAAGAAAGCAGTCTCAACTGACTGACTACAGAAAACATCAGTTTTAGGTTTGAGAGTTTTCTTTTTCAGTCTCTCATCTCTCAAAAATGTTGCTGTTTACCTGAAGAAAAATCTGGAGGGAGATGATCCCTGGGATGTAGTGGAAGCATAGTGTGTAACTGTGAGAAGATCCAGACGGCTGTCCCAGGCTGACATCTGGCACCATTGGTCTGGGGTTGCAACTGGATCTTTGACAACAGTGCTAAAGTGGACTTAACCCCGCATCTGCTGCTCAATGGCTTTTGTTCTTGCCTCTCTTCCATCACTTGCTCGGTAATGGAACTGATCTTTCCACAATGATTCAATCTTGTCTTGTCTTTGAAGGAAAAAAAGAATCTGCTAGAATCGTTTTATTTTTAAATCTAATCAGTTCTCTAATAACCTCTTCAGAAGACGCCTGCAGAAATACCCCTGCCAGAAGGGGTATTTAAAAGTAGGAGATACCTTTTTGGCAATAGCAGTAGCTTAAATTTAAGTTAAGCATTTAGTGTGAACGAATGACCCAAGTTATTTGTTGCTTGGGACTTGACCTTTGACTCAGTAAAACAAAAGGCTGACCAATTTTTTTAATGGTTAAAGACTGAAAATACAATTCATCTTCTCTTTGATTTTAGTATTCCTACACATTGCACAATGAAACAGGATAAATGCAAAATGTGGGTAACTATGACCATGTAACCGCAAAAATATAATTACAGCAGTGTCATGACTTAATTAAGAACTGCAGTCTAGGAAGAAATCATCAAAAAGTTGTGACTCATTGATTCGAATGAGGATTCAGAGTCTGAAGCCTTTGATGGCACAGAAATTTTCTGCCAGTTTAGGCTGGATATTTGTCACCATCAGATGTCAGACTCCAAGTGTCCGGTGGTCTTGGTGAGTTGGCTGGTAGAGTACAGAAAACAGCAGGCTTACCTATTCCAGGTGCTACTTACTTGAGTTTCTGAGGGAAATGGTACCAATTTATAAATAATATGAGCATTTATAGCAATTTAGTTTGTTCTTCACATAAAATACCCTCTCCCTGAAGCTCAAATTTTGAGGAATTGAGCCCAGAGAAGCATGAAATTAAAGACAACACCTTAAAGAAAGAAATGTCACAGTATACTTCTCTTTTATTAACGCTGCTGAGTCGGAAGTCCTCAATTATACGGGTAATCATTACTGTCCTGATGAACTGTGCTGACATCAATTTAGCCTTGTTAATTAAGACTGCTTGTAGGAGTGACTGGGTCCTTACATGCATCCTTAGGGCTTTTTTAACGTAACTCTACTATTGATTTTTGATGTCACCTCAGCTCAGCAGCAACACTATAATATCAAGAAATAATACAAGAAAAAAGATTGCTTTTATGGGTTGCAAAGAGAAGAAGCACTAAAATACAGTAGACTATTATTTTACTATGTGATTAAGTTCTATAGACCATGGGTTTATTGTAAGAACGTGCATTTAATTTATGACAATCAATACACAGAATATAGAAGTAATACAGCAATGCATTAACTCGGATTGTATTGTTGAATTAGTCTTGTCTCAAGAATGTTTGTTGGATTTTCTGTGCCAAAATGAACTAAAGACATTTTTGAGGAGAGACCAATGATAACAGATGCTGAGATGTAGGGAAATCTTAGAAGTATTTTCTACCTTTATGATAAAACTGAAGTTGGAAGTGCTCTCAGCATTGTGAAATGTTTCTGTATTGAAGAAGTTTTTTAAATTTTCCAAGGATGAGAACGAGTTCCTTTTCCTCAGAAAATGCCATTTACTCACAACTTTCATTCATGCTTTTGTATGAGTTTTGAAGACAGTATTCGTATAGAAGAGAGTTTACACATCTACTGGCTGTTTGGAGTCTGCGATTCACTGTTGCATTCAGCGTATTTAGGAAGATACTGTTTATGCAAGTTCGGTACCAGTTAGTAAAAGGCTATTTTTAAAGATTATTTTCATGTTAATTATAATGATTCTTTGGGCTGTGGGAGATAATATATCTTCATTGGTCCTGCAGCAGAATTCCTATGGTTTTACATTATAATACATAAAGGATAATTTTTAAGGAGCTTGTCTCTAAACTGGGCTTTTCCAGGTAAGAGAACTCAAGTACCTTTTTCAGGGTTCGCGTCACTTATAATACATAGAAAGCACCCTTCATTTGCTTGAGAGTTAATTTGCAAGATGTGATTAAAGTAGAAACATAACAATGTATTTATTAAGCAAAAGCTAAAAGAAGCTGTTATGACACAGAAGACCTCTGCTTTAGTACTATAGTTTCAGGTGCCCAAAAATGAAAGCAGAGTGTGAATCAAATCTTACAAAGTGTTTTATTCAAGTCCTTTTCTTTAACTTATGGTGGAAGATACATACAGTGATTGTGATCAGGCCAATCTCAGGTGGCGACAGTTATTTCAGGTAGAAGCAGTAGACAAAATTAAGTATTATTTATTCTTTACATCTGAGTTTGGTTCAATTTGTATAAAAATCACTTCTAAACCTAATTTTCAAAGTTGCAACACAGAAATCAGAATGTTTACTGACATCTCGCATAAGAAAAGTGATGACTGGTTGGTAGTGCATTCAGAGTGCCTGTTGTAAAAATAATCAATACTTGTATATACATATTGAAATAAAAAATAACAAACTTTGATATGAGATGCAGCAACATTTCAACAAAAATTTCTGTCTCTCTAGTCTCATGCTGTTTTTTGGAGGTAGGCTATGTAATGTATGGTTGCCAAAAAATAAAATGAGCATATACTAACACGAAAATCCATAATTATAAAATTGCAGAGCTTTAGTGATTTCCGCAGGTATTAAAGGTGATATTTTTATATCCTGAAGAATAAAGATTTTACTAGTTTGAAGAAGTACTGACCATGTAGTTCTAAATACCCATTTCATAACATGCAAAGCTTTCCTCTTTCATCATGGTTTTAGTAATAATCTTTGCAGCAAAGTGTGCAGTGCTGGCTTAGGCATTGCTGGCAGTTCTGCCTTGTGCTGTCCATGCTTCATCCTTATTAAATGACTCAAACTGGCCTAAACAACTTTCAGTTGTAAAATTCTTTTAATCAGGAGTGAGACTTCAGTCACGGGCTTGTTCCTGTGTTGCACAAAGGGCAACAAGAGAAGAGTTACTCTGAAGCCAAACGAAGTGAAGTCAGCTCCTGAGAAGTTGCTCAAGAGTTTCTGGTGTTTCCAGGAGGTTGACTCCTGTTCTCATTCAGCCCTTACACATTTCTCGTCTCTTCCCAGCACTTTGCAAAGCTTGGGAAAATGGTTGTGACAAACGTCTCCACACATGCACGCATTCTCTGGCGAGATAGGGAAATACTTTTTCACAGAAGCACAGTGAGTAGTTCGCTCAAATTGTCCTTCAAGCTGAGAGTTGAACAGAATTCCCTTTGTGTCCTCTGCAGCCTCTGTCATTGCCGATGCCATGCATTTGGTAGGATTCAGCTTCTCATTTTTTTTTGTAGAGTATTCCTTCCTCCTTTAACACAGTCACGTAATTTCACAGTTCTGCTCTGTTGTTACTGCTATTGTTATTACTTACTGAGTCCTGCTCTATACAGCTGCTCCACATTCAGAGTCAAAATTGCCAAGATACTGCTATCATATCTATCAGCTTTACACCTTTTCCTGCTGGCATAGCTATACTTTGAACTCCTCATTATTCAGGTAATTTGTTTACTATTAACAGTAAGGCACATTCAAGATAGCTGATAGTAAAGATTTAAAGGCAATACATTGTGGCAATGACATAGGCTTGTCCTAATGTCCAAGTAAATTTTTTTTGATGCAAGTCAGCCATAATGAAGTGAACAGATGCATGAAGAATAGCCAATGAAAGGCCTGACTTTGAAACAAAAGGTAATGAGGTGTTTTTTAACAGGGGTTAATGAATCCAGATTCTTTAGGAAAGAGTTGCCTTGCAGAATACTAAAATGGAATTTTGTTCATTTTTAGTCTAGAGATACATTCTTCTGTCCTAAGTACTGTACAAAATACAACTGAATACATGTCAATACAATACAATTCAGTGCTTTGAAGAAATGTGCTGATTTAGCTCAGAATATGCTATCTAGTTCCTCCAGACAGCATCACAATTATGGGTTTTGCTATTAATAGTAAAACCTCTCCCCAGTAACCAGGGCAGTATAGCACTCGGCAGTTACACCAGCTAAGCAAAAAATAAAAAAAGTGGAAGGAGGTGGTAGAGGTGTTTAAGAAAGATCCAAAGACTCTAGTTTGAGGATAAAAGAATCTAATAACAAGGGAAAGATGAAAGAAAGTAAAAGATCCTTCTCTTCTGGGGCTGAGGAAGGAAGGGAAAGCCTTTTCACAACAAAGATAGGCTCTGATTTCATGTTAAGAAGGTATCACTGTAACTGATATAACTAAGGAGAGCAGCCAATAGGCAGACACTTGATCAACTGTAATCTGAAATGGTTAGAAAAACTTATCTTTGGAATTGTGATATGAAGGAAACATGGAGGAAACTGTTCATGTATGGGAAAAATGGGGTAAAATTAACATGAGAGATGGTACTTGAAATATGATAAATTGGTCTTGAAAAAGAATCATTACCACTGCTGAATATGCCTCGTATCAATTATGCTAGCCTGCTGCTCTGTTTATTATAGTTAGGTGATGCTATCTGATTATGATCAGAATCATAAAAAAAAAAAGAAAGAATTATTTTACCAAAAATATTGCTTGGCTAGCTCGTTGCTTTTGACAGAAATTCAAAGGAGAAGGAATTGTCTTCATTTTTACTGGCTCATGTCCCACTTTAAATTTAAGCAGAAAACTTCTTCAATGAATGGGGAAAAATAACTGAACATAAATTAATATTTTGTCTGTATGTAGGCATTTTAAGTGTTTAAATTTTGTGTATTTATTAATGCTTACTTTTTAAAAAATGATAGAACAGTATGGTTTTCTGCAACACGAGGAATAGGAACATGTAAAATGTTGCCATTTTAAAATTAATGATTTCACAAATATTCTTTTTTTTGTTTGAATAGGTGAGAACTAGATAAACAAATATTATTAAAGAGTAAGGAGATTCTTGTTAAAACCCTGCTTGGAGGAAAGGCAATCTCAGCTTGCAAACTGGACTGCGTATTCATCTAAGTTAGGAAAAGGCTGAAAATGCTCATAGGAATCTCAAACAAACACCAACCTAGAAGTGTATGTAAGCTGCATTGAATTTTTTGGCAGTAACTAGAAAGATCATTAATATTTTTGTGGTAACTTTGGGACACGGATGGCTTTTTTATTATAAACAAGTAATGAAATTTCTATTAGGGAGAGGCAGCTGCTTGATGCAATGGAAAACACTGACATCGGATCAGAACTTTTATAGAAGAGGGAACAAAATTATGATAGAATAAATCTCTACTGGTGAATGATTCTGCAGTCCATGAGAAAAGCATCTCTCATTTCATATATATACATATGGTTACATGCATATTAGTTAACTTTTTCTTTTTATTAATTTTGACTTTCATCTTTAATTTCTGCTCCAGAAATGTTCCTGGTATATTTTCTCAGTAGTCTGGGAGTCTGCAGGTAGCTGATTTTTTTTTTAAGACCTCACAAGTGATTCTTTATACTGCAGATGTTCATTGATTTTCATGCGGAAAGAGATCCCAAATGCACTTGTCGCCAGCTGTTAGGTTGGCTACAGTACGAAGCTGTATGTATGGAAGCCTGAAGGCTGGATAGAACGGACAGTTTCATTCTCTGTGGTACACAGCACTTTAATATTACTCAACAGTAACACTAAAAATAAAGTATGCATTTGCACATGACTTGGTGGAGTTGTCTGTGCCTAAACATGGAAGAGTTTTCCTAGCTTCCTTACGGATTTAAGTTCCCCCAGGAGGAAGTGGTATTCTTCTTGCAATGGATTTAATGGATGTTTCTGGACAGGAGCCACTTTTTATGAAGCTCAAGGAACACGTAAGCTTTCTATCTATGGTTTTTCATCATACACAGGTGTGAGTGGACAAGTCTTCACCACTGGAGACAGTGGAAACTTCTTTAAAGAAGTGAACAAGTGCTCACCATTAGTGAGATAATTTCTGGCAGCTTCTGAATAGCCTTTGGGCATCAAATGGCTTACTGCCACTATCTAGCCTACAATGAAGAGATGTTCAGCCTCTTTTTATCCATCAAGTCTCTGGAGAGAAGCAATGTACTGGCCTTAGTGCAGACAGTGTGCACAGAAATGTGCAGACATACTGATGGGAAGATAAACTTCATCTAGAATTCCTACTCTGTGCATCTCTAACAGACACTGAGACAGTATACAATTTTCTTGGAGACAGACAGTGTCTTCTATTAAGTAATACCACATAAAGTCACCAATGTTTTACAAGCACCCAAAAGAAAAAGAAGGAAATAGAAGCAGTGGCTCAAGTAGTGCTCTCAGCTAGGGCCGTAAAACTGGAAGGTGATTTTACCTTTCTGTTTGCTAAAGCCAGGTCATAAAGGAAACCTGTGGAAACCAAATCAAACATTTTATCGTGTGTATCCAGCCAAAAGCATAGACCACTAGACTGTTCCCTTGTGACAAGGGAAGACTTCTCATTACTTTCTGAGTGCAGGTTATTTTGTCGGAGTCAGTTAACCCAAACATCAAAATGTTTGTGACATGAATTCTTCCCCTGGCTACTGCTGTACTGTATTATCACAGCAGCCTCCCCATTATGTGTGTTGGATATGGGGGCATGGGCATTGTTCCCGTTTTCTTCTATAATCCTTATGGTGCACTGTTTCATCTCACAGTCTTGCTACATTGCACAGTGTGGGTCACGGCTGATTTATTTCAAGCTTGTAAATCACAACAGAGTGACAGTCCTGGATTATGATATTTTAGTTATTTTTTTATGATTGTGTTTACTGTAGCCTCTGTCTATGAATTAATGAGATTAGGGACTCGAGCTTTCAGTTGCTGCAAGTTATGTTACACTGATGGCAAGTAAATATCTGAAAATGGAAGTTTTCTGGAGGTGGTAATCACTGAACGGCAGGACTTACTTTGAAGTTCAGTGCTTAATGCTGATTTCTGAATGACAACACGTTAGCAACCGTCAATGACAGCTTGAAATCTATCATGTTGACAATTAAAGACATTTCAATGAGTAAACCACTGTCAAATCTACTAACGTTTGGCTCACCTGTTGCAAAATAATGAGAATGGCTTGCTGACATATATAATTATCCATTACATGTTTGATTATTTAAAAAAAAAAAACATCACTGAACACAGTTTATTTCTGTTTGCAAGGGCATGGTTCTTGACTTTTTAGAAAATAACCAATTACATGGGTGTGTTTTCTGTAGGAATCAAAACCTTGAGATTTGTTAGAAACTGAAATAAATAAATAATTGGTCTAATATATCTGCAAGACTTCCCAAGGTCTGCACAACTTGTGCCATTCTGTAAGAGTTCTTAAACATTTAAAAACCAAGAGACAGCTCCATTTCCCTCAAAATCCGTAAAACAACAGGCTCTCTCCTCATAAGACTTCAGGCTGAAAAGGTTGCAAAACTGAGTACGCCACAAACTGTGGCTGCTTAAGGTTGGGGAGAGGGCATTAGTGTTTGGCTCACTGTCTTGAGAACCCTAGGAAGTTGCAGCGCGTTTGGTCACCCGTTCCTGTCCATTTTACAGTGAATTCCTCATGCTCCATTACTCCTTTTCTTTGTTCAACCCACTTGGTAGAGACAAGCAAAACTAGCACACGGTGATATGCTGTTGGGCAAAGCAATTGGAGAGGGTAGAGGTCTTTCCAACTACAAAGTGAGAAAAGAGGCAAAATTTTAACTAGTAGAAAAGATTGTCTGGCAAACAGATTCACCGGGCATGGAAAATTTCCAAAGGCAAATGCAGGAGATGGTGTTTATTCTGATTTTTGAAAAAACATTACAAAAGAGGTTGTAAGAAATAGCTTTTTTTTTTTTTTTTTTAAGTGAAGCAATAGAATGGGAGATTTAGTGGGTCTATAATTACTTATATTCATAAATCAATTACTTCATTACAATATTAATTCTGCTTCTTTTACTTGTTTTGGTATAGCGTGAGAAAAATCCTCATTACCTTTTGGCTTTGTTTGTAGCATACATGTCGAGAAAAAAGGAAAAAAGTGAACCAATCAAGAAGAGTTGGATTGAATCAAATCTAAGAAGACTGTTCATTTATTCATTTTTCTGATTATTTATTAACTGGTACAGACATGTTTCCATGGTAGAAAACTGGCAGTGGTCATTTGTAATGCACCGCAGGTGAAGTCGGAATACTTGTTATTGCCAGAGACCCTGCCCACGTGTCCTTTCCATTGACGTATGTCAGCGCTAGTTTGGCAGGCAGATAAATTGAGGTGCAGAGGCTAAACAAGCAGCTGGGAAGGGCAGCATATGGCACCCCACCTCATCTACGAGACCTGTATTTCCATTTGCTCTGTGAATCAGACAGGTTTTTTTGTTTTTGTTTTTATTTCATCTTGTATTCTTTGACTTAGTCATGGCTGTGAAAGTAATGTATGCTTCCGAAGAATTCCCTAAGCCCCAATGTTCCCTGTAACTACTTGAATCAACTGCTACAGGAAAGTAATTTTGCTTGCTGCAACAAAACCAAAACTTGTAACAGGTGCCTCTGAACTTTGTGGTTCAAAGCTCGTGAGGCTTTGCAATTCGCCTGAGCGGGGTCATTTTAACCAAGAACATTAAGACTCAACATACTGCACCAGCTTTTAAGGGGAAAGGTATTGACTTTAATAAATTGATCTTAACTTTTGTTCTTAATTTACTGAGGCCAAAGATTGTTGTTATGTCAGGAAGAGGGCAGGTGTTCTTGTAGTTAGGTATCTAACTACTGGGTTATGTCTTGGAGTACCTACTTACGTGACCAAATACCTGTACAGGAACATGCATAATATACATGCGTAACTAGATTTTGAGTTAAAGCTTTCTTGAAAACATGGAAAGGTTTAAATCTCTGCAATTCCTCACGGTCATTTTATGCTTTTCTAACCTTCCTTGTGATTTGATCTGTATGTTTTGTGTTCTTTTAGTTGCCTTGTAACTGTAAGGTGTTCTGGTGCATAATATTCTGTGAAGAGAAATTATTTGGCCTTTGTTTAGTTGTGAAATGATGCCCTGGCTTGGATCGTGAACACTAGCAATCACAAGAGAATAGGTGAGGCTGAACAAGTAGCTTTCTCTGATGCTCATTAGACTGAGAAGTATGTCCCAGATACAGGGATGTTAACTAATACCTCTTGGTTCATAAGGGAAGTGGCTGCTGTACTACTTGTTCTTGTAGTGACAGTGTGTGCGCATTTTGCAAGAAACCTGCCCCAGAGTAATTTTCAGTGATACTTTTGTTAGAGAGCCTTTCTCTTTTGTGCCTGTGATTCATCCCTTTCAGTACCTGAGTTGCTCAGAGAATGTGCATTACGTTGTTCGGCTTCTCTGCGTTTCAGGTTTAGATTAAGATAGCTTTCTGCCTCGTCTTCTGCAATATAATGGTTTCAATTACATGTACTTAAAAGTTTCTGATTTTTAAAGGTGGCATTGTTTGGTGAGCTGCTCAAATGCCTTTAGGTACAGACACAGGTATGGGACATCGTGTTTTTTTGTTTCTTTTCTATCAGTGGTCTTGTGAGAGAAAGGTGGGATGAATTCTTGATTGAAATAAAACTAACATGCAGATTTGCAGTCTGTTCTTACACTGCATTGTGCAGGATTGATGGAAATACGTACCTGTTAAGTTACTCATAAGTACTGGCTGGACTAAGGAGTAGAACTGTACAAAATCTTCCTGAATTTTTCCATTAATTATAAAAAAAAAATACACTAAGCATATCTCAGATGTTATTATTTAGTACCTGGTTATGCAAAAATCAATGTGATTTTTTTCCAGCTTAGTCAATCCCCTTCCTGTTCTTCCTAGTGCAGGCTTCCCTGCACACAGTATTCCCTTCAAAGTTGGTCTAATTCTCACTCTCCTAATTAACTTGAAATTACTGATTTTCTTAATGGCCGTGAAGTGTTGCTTCAAAAATAATAATCCAGTGTTTCAGAAGCTCATCCTTTCTGTCCCAGAAAAGGTAACAGCATTCATCTTTATGAGCAATCTGAGCACTGGCTTTCAGTGAATATTTAATTAAGTTAAATCAATTTCTCTTGCTGTCTCTAGAATGATGTACTTTATTTTCATGAGGCTTTCATGGCTGTCTGATGAGGCAAATGGAAAAGACTCCCTTCTTTCAGACAGGAGTCCTTTTCCAGTCTGGCACGTTGGATAGGTTGTTTCTCTTTCTTGGTGCTGCTTTATCAAGTGTAGTCGCTTTCTTTCCCTCCTCTAAAACTGAATGTTCCAGTTAAACGATGGTCATTCAGGCAAGCTGTATTTTAGGCTTTCCATTTAGAGACTTTCGCAGAGGAGCAATTGTGTGGATAAAAATAAGTAAAGGTTCCTTGAATCCGTTTTCTGACACATGCATCTGAGGCCTGTTTCACAGAGGTTAAAGCAAGTATCTTATGACTCTCCTCCAGTCTATATCCAAGTCATTGAAGTAATAGCTTCCTTCTGGAGCATTTGGAAAATATCTCCATGGGCAAAAAATAGACTGATCTGACGTGTTTTCCTTTTCATCTCTTTTTTTTTTTCCGTAATGTCACAGCTTATACGCCTTTAAGATCTAGGGTGGGTAGTGTTGAATGCCTTGGCAAGATGCTCAACTACTTTACAAGTATCTCCCTTGACTTTGACAGGAATCAGAGCTTCTCAACACTTCAAAGAGTGAAGCTCTTCTGTAGTGTGAGAAGACCTTCCTTGGTGTGAACTGAGTGACTCAAATACAGAAGGGAAGATGACGTTTTGTTTTAGACCTGTTGTTTCAGCCCTTGGTTTCTCAGCTGAGGAGGTGCTAATGAGTGCCAACTGTAATGGAGAGGATTTCTGTGTAAGTTCAGCTGTAGTAGGTCCACATCATTCAACCCATTAAACTGTCCTCCTATGTCAGCTGTGGTATCAGGGGTATTTTGAGAAGCTCTGTATCTTCTTGATAGTGTCAAGTGACATCCTGGACTGAAAACTGTAGATCAGTTACAGAACACTGCTAGTGAATATCTTTTAGGGTAAGTAGAAAAGCAGATCTCTTGGGTGTTGGTACATTCAGCTTTTTGGATGATTTTGTCTTAGTGATTCTGCCTATTACATGTTCTTGCTTTTATGCACCTAGGAAGCAGAAATTGTATTTTTGCAATATAAGGATTGTGGCTGTATTACCTCACAGTCAGGATTCCTGTGCATGATGCTAGCATTAGTATGCGCTGAAGTATAAACATCAGTTAGCTGTAGAATAAAAATCACTTGAGAAAGATCTCTGTTAATAAGATAAACAAATGCATTAAAAGCTAGTAGTTCTAAGGGACTTAGGCAGGATGAAACAAAGACAAAATTGTTCTTGCAGTTTAAATACTGCATCAACAGAGATCATCGAGCATAAACCATCAAAGGCCAGACTGGATGAAGGGCTTAGATGGAAGTAAGTATAAATAACTAAAATAAATCATTTACAGATTGAAAAAGATAAAGAAAAAATGACATTTAATGCTGCCTTTCAAATGGCATGGAGCCACTGCAACACAGTGACGCCACCCGGGGTCCTACAGCCAGGTGTGTGTGTTGCTGCCATGCAAGTTACTCTGGGGCTGTTGGCGCAGAACGAATTGTATGGTTCTGGACTGGAGCTTTTATTTCCTACCACACATCTATCTTGGATCTAATACATACTATATGACCTGCTCATTCAGGCAAATCAGGTGGAATTTCAGATAGTGAAAGCTGGTATGGAATTGCTCAGGCAAGAGCTATTGCAAAGGCAAAGGAAATGAATGGGGTTTTCCACTTCAGTTTGATGAGGACTTCAGGAGTCTTTGGTCACAGAGGCGAATGAAATAATAAAATAATAAGAGTTGTCAATAAAAGTTGTTTGATAAAGAATCGTGGTTAATGGACAAATCTGAGGTCATGTTTACTGCATTTTAGTCTTATTTGTGTTAAAATGAATCCTGCAGGCCCAGCAGAGATTGGATTCCCTTTGTACTAAACCTGAGAAAAATACCTTCCAATCTTTTAATCTGGTTTTAGTCACGCTTAGAAGAAACTTGTTTTTATCCTGAAATTTTAAAGCCTAACGGGAAGATTTAGAACAAAAGATGGTAAAAGGGGCATAACTTGCTGAGTATAGTGTCTGAATAAGCTAAGACTTATGTCTCTTTTACCGCATTGCTCACTCAAAATAGCAGATGGAAAATAAAGCCAAGTTCATCAGGCGTGTTCTTTGTCAAAAATTATTCATAGAAAGATATGGAACCTATTTTAACAGACGTCAGAATATCGTTACATGTCCACTTTTTACTATGCCATTTTGTTTGGTAACTTTTTGTATTTACAGCATCTTGGATGCCTTTTTTTTTAGTACATATGTGTGAAGTTAGTAAGGTATTCAAATCCATAGCTGTAAATTCTGAATGGTATGGGAATGCCTGAAAGCCATAAAGCTGCAAGGCAAATGTATCAAATTTATTTATATGGTACTGACTATTAAATAGTTTAGAAATACTTCCATAAACCTGTGACTTGAAAAAGTTTTCAGCAGCCTTCAACAAGAAGTGTCCAGAGGTGAGTATTCAATTCCATCTGTAATGCACATTGTATTTCTAAAATGTCACAAGGTTTAGAGAACAGACTCTGTTACATTTCTGATAATTCTAAGATTTCTCTGCAAACAGCAACTGTTGCAAATCAGAAAAGCCTTTCCTCTTGCATTCAGCAGATTAAATTATTTAAATAGTTTAGAGGAAATACCTAAACTCTCATTAACAATTGGAAGCTAGCAATGCTTTCATGTTTAATCTTTTTTTTTGTTCTCTTTCAGAAAATCTTCTGTCACCTATAGCTATATATTTTTAACAAATATTCAGTTTCTGTGTAAATGAGTGCCTTAGGAGCAAAGCTAAGAAAAATAATGCTTTATGCTCTCTTGTTTGTACCTGAATGAATACAAATGAAATTCTGTAATGAAAATATCCGTATAATTTCTGTTGAGGAGCAGATGTGCTCAGTTATGTAAGAGTGAACCCTGAATAATTTAATCAACTTTCTTGCATGCAATTGAAAGGAATACAGTATTTGGTCCCCTCTTGCAGATCATCTTGTGAGTTCAGTGTTAACCTTGCAAGAGGAGAAGAGGAATTGTGCCTTTTCCCCCCTGAGAGAACCAGGAGGCATTTTGAAAGCCTTGTCCAATCAAGTTGACTAATTTTATTAGCTAACCTATTTTCTGACTGTCATTTCTTGTATTGTACACTTTCTTCTGCTGCATGTGAAGCATGCAGCACAGTAGGTCTTGCTCCATGGCAAGAACTTATGCTGCTAGTGTAAGAGAAATAAGTACAATGTTTATATATTATGATTATAAAATAATATTTATTTTCTCATACTGCTATCTCTGAGGTGAAACGTCAATTCCCTAATACAGTTTTCAGTGTTTTGTTTTCCCAATGCCTTTTGCAGGCACACAGTTTGATATGTAAAAAGAAATATCTCTGTTAAGCATTTTGGGGGTTCCTATTGGTTTTCCATATTAGAAGGATGCAGACAGGTTTGTACTTTGATAGTATTAGGCTGCAAATGACTGAGGGGGTGGGAGGGGGAAGCTTTATTGGAATTTGTAGGAAGACAAGTTAAAAGGCCATTTTTTTTTCTGCCTATTTCCAGTAAAAGCTTTTATGGTGTGCTCATTGAGGAAAATGCTGAGCTTTAAAAATGTACACTTAACGATTTCTATAGCTTAGGGAGTGAATGCTTTCTCTCAGGATAAGCAAGATTAATACCCCTTTTTTCTATTTTTTTCTACCCCTTTCCCCACTTTTTTTCCTTTTCTTAAAAGTCTTTGAAATAACAAAAAGACCCGTTTAAGACATTTATATTAATTGTTTAAGGGTACAATGTACTTTTGGGAGAAACATTGTACAGATGCATAACTGCAATCACCAGCTGCTGTTTGCTGCTTTGCAATGAATAACTTTTTTTTTTTTTTGATTGAGTACCAAAGCGTCTCCTGCAAATCTCATCTCTAAGATCATGAACAAAGCTCAGTTATCTCATGCCCATCTGCAGTTTCTTACAGAGGTGGAGGAAGAGCTGGAGACTAATATTTCTCAGTTATAGCAGCCTAACTGTAAAACACTCTTCTTGTGGAGGTCACTAATTCAGTAGGGCCGTTTTCAGGCTGCCTTACAAATACAGCCTTCATCTAAGAGCCATTGAGAAGAGCAAGAAAGGAAAAAAAGTGGGGAAGGTGGAATTTACATTATAAGGACAGCAACACAAAATTGATGGCTCTAACACAATTTGATCTACTGGAGAAAAACAGGAGAATTCAGATGTTTGCAAGGGATTGAATTTCATCACTTTCTTACACTACAGTACTTCAGCTTTTATGAAGCACTCAGCCAAGCTGTGGAAGAACAGAGCAAAATGTACCCTTGATTGTTAACACCATGGTAAAGTCTGACCCACTGCATCAATTACTTGTGATAACAAGCTCATTACATATGATAATTTAATTTGCGTGCATAGTCCTGGGTTTTTAAAAGCACCCAGCTGATGCTCAGCTGTTACAAGTGTCAGCTGCTCCCAGGGTAGCGATGCCACTTGTTTGGGGATTAGCTGGTTTGTAAAAGCTAATCCCAGCATCGATGGCAAAATTCTGTGCCTTCCTCTTCAGTGTGATTAAAAGTAAACCCAGAAGAGAGAGCGGGAGAAGCTTCCTATTCAGGGAGGATCTATAGGGATGCTATACAGCGTCAAAAAAAAAGAAAAAAGAACATCTTGAGAATCGTTAGCAGTACTACAGCTGAGGGCACCATCTAGAGTAATTTGATTGCTTGCTGTCTGCCAGGGAGACCCAAGTTTGAGGTTCAGCTGTGAGGCAGAGCCTGGCTTCATGAATGGGCATCAGGCACGTGTGTGATGCACACGCAGCGGTGTGCGGGCTTCTCACCTAAGAGAAGCACTTGAATCACTACGTTTTGGTGTTCCCCAACCCCAGTACACATCTCTCCATTGTTTGCCAGAGGCAGCTCCTTCCAAAATTTCAAATCCATGGCCGGCAGGCAAAGAATAGTTTCTTATTCCAGTCCGTTCCCTTTCCTTTAGCTCTACCCTCATCTTCAGGCAGCAGCCTTGCAGAGTTAACAGCTATGCCGTGTGCTGCGCCTCCTCAGCAAGTTAAATTAGTGTTTGACTTTAATTCCTAATGGCTCTGGCAGTGATTGGAAAGACAAAAATAATGTTAACAGTGTTTTGTCAATTAAAACCTCAAGACCTGTCCTAATATACCCAGAAACACATGGCAGCCTGTGTAAGAAGAAATTAATTCAATTTCTGTACTCAATTACCCCTAAAGCCAAGGGCTCCTGGGTACTCTGGTGCATGACCTGCAAGCTCCTTTATCTCTTCCTCAGAGGCCTCAAAAGAATTAAGGCTCTTCTGTAGCAATTAATCCCCAAGCCAGATTTATCCAGTAGAAAAGGAACATACATTTTGGGCTGAAGATCATATTACATTGATTAGGAAAATAGTGACCTAGATCCCTTCAAAGCCATACATGAAAATGGAGTGATTAGTACACTTTCCTCATTCATACCAACCTCTGACACGTCCCCATGGTTTTCCATTGAAACAGTCATCTGCCAGTGGGAGAGGGAAGAGAGTATTAGCATTTAACTATTTGGTTGTCCAGCATCTCCTTTCTTAACTCCCTTAACTCATTGGGTATTTATTGTACCTTGAAAATTCTTGCAAGGATCTTAGCTCTGTGAATGGGCCCCGGAGCTGCCATTCAGAGGCCAAGGTGCATTGGGAGATTTCAAGTCCTTTTCCATGAATAGATTTTCTATTTCATAGATTTTGTTCAAGATCCTTCTTTCCTGGCATGTGCCTTATCTATTCTCTTCCAAACAGCTTCTGTGTAACACGTACCCTGGTGTATCACTGTGACAGCTAAGGCAAATGGAGTTGCTTGGTGAAAAGCGGTTAGGACCTCTTCTCCTGCCTCGTTCAGGTCTCTAGGTCCACACTGAGGTGAGAGCTGCCTGTGTCAGAGCTTGTAGAGGCTCAGCCGTGCTGGGAAGCTGGATGGTTTGCATCACAGCTGCCTCCTGGTCTTGGGGCCAGACTTCTGTGTGTAGAAACAAGAGTAGGGTGCCCAAAGATTTTGTTATGGCAGGAAGATGGGAGGTGGGTAGGGTAAGTGTGGAGTTTTGCCATCTCCTTTGGAATAGGAGAAATATAAATTATATATATATATATTTATTTATATAAATACATATAGTAAGTATATTTAATTTATGTATTTATATATATTTCAGATAAATTTAAAATTTAAATTTAAATTATAAATGATATTGTATAAATTTCAAGTGTAAATGTAATAGTTTAATTATAACTTCTGTTTTGGACCATAAGTGCCATTTCATTTGCTGGCTTTCATTGTATTAAGCCCTTCACCACTCAGGCTTTCCATTCATGCTTATGGGCGTATCCTCAGAAAGGGAAGAAATTATAACTTATTTTGGTGTTTCCACTAGTTCTTGTATATCCTCTAGTAGCTGGGTAATCTCTACTCTAAGGCTCATCGCTTCTGGCACGTACTTACAGCAAGCTTCTGAAAGGAAAACAATAAATGAGTGCATATAGCTAGGTTATGGTGCAGATTAGTTTAATCCTCCTGAGCTGCTTACACCTTGCATAGAGCTGTAACGAGCAGACTTCCAGTTGATCCCACCACTGTACTGGGTGACATAATGTCATCTGGGAGTGGGAGCTGGCCAGGTGTGTAAGTTAGCCAGATCTCTTCCTTGCATGCTGCTTTCTGCAGAAACTGGCACAACATAATCATGTTAGCTGAGCAGGACAGACAGCTTTGCTACAGATACTTGATTAAAGTTAAGTTCCTAATCAGCTAACCCTATACTTGAGAATAGAGGCCGTGGGTGCTCAGGCTGTTTAAAGTTGATCTACCTTAAATGATACGTAGCAGAAATGCATTAGAACCTTTTATAGGCTCCTGGATTTGTTTGGTAATATATATTTTTTTTCTTCAATTGTTCATGCTATTTTATTTTTAAAACACATTTATTTTGAAAATGTTTCTTGTATGCTACAATACTTGCAGGCTGTTGTTTCTAAGCTGTTTGAACTATTCTTTTTTTTTTTTTTTTAATGTTCATCATGGGTGGTTTATTGCACAATATAGACATGGAAAAATGCTTCTGATATGAACTTCCAGACTTATTATGATGTATGCCAAAATTCAGAGCATTCTGTGCTTTGTGAATTCAGCATATTCAAATAACACAGCTCATAAGAGCTAGGGCAATTGTTTTTCCATATTTGCAAAAATATTAGTGGAACTCTGAGTTGACAAATTCTGCTTATCAGTATAATTTATTTATAACTGCTAAATCTGGGCTCTGGATATGGACAGTTGTGTTAGATGTCTGGCATACTCAAATAAGATTTTGTCAGGGAAATGAATTTCTATTCAGTTGTTTGTTTTTTTTTTCTCCATATTTTTCCAAGGGTGAGATATAGTTCAACGAAATAGTCTCTTCAGTTGATAGTCAGTGAATAATTTTCTGTGCTGTTTACTTAAACATTATTAAACAAGTGTTACCAACTGTCAACCTTTTATAACAGAAGAGAGAATTATTGATTTTGAATTATTTTACCTTGTCTTTGGCTACTTTGAGTGATAGACACTGTTTTCCAAAGACTAAATACATTATGGATGATTTCTATCCAATTAGTTTTTCAACCTTTCAGGGCCAAAGAGTCAAGCTTCACATACGTATACTTTATCTGTTTGGCAGTATTTCTGAATTTCTGTACAAGATATAGAAGGTGCTAGTGCAATTAGTCCGTGATATTGCAGAATAGGTAACCAAGCTGTAAAACTAAATTTACAAGGGATGTCTGTTTAAAACTATTTACCTTACTAACAGTTCTGAACTTTCATTTACAGTCCCAATGGGGAACTGTTGTCTTGTTTGAGATGTGAAGCAGCTGTATCTCTTCCTTGTACAACGTTAAGCACCTGCGGATGGCACTGAGGCCTATAGCCACATGATCATGAGTATACCACAGGCTTCATGTTTTTAGGTGCGGTTTGTTGTGCTGCCAATGACTGAAAAGTCAAGTGCACAACATCCTCTGACTCCTCTATAGTTTCTTTGGATAAGGCTATGCTGTCTTTCTGTGATGCTGTTGTGGTTTAACCCGGCCGGCAGCTAAACACCACACAGCCGTTCGCTCACCCTCCCCCCTCCCTCGCTGGGATGGGGGAGAGAAACAGGAAAGTGAAGCCGGTGAGTTGAGATAAAGACAGTTTATTGAGACAGGAAAATAATAATAACAATAATAATAATGATGATAATAGTACTACTAATGATAATGTGTACGAAACAAGTGATGCACAATGCAATTGCTCACCACCCGCTGACCGATGCCCAGCCTATCCCCGAGCAGCCGGCCCCCCACCCCGGCCAGCCACCCCTATATATTGTTTAGCATGACGCCAGATGGTATGGAATACCCCTTTGGCCAGTTTGGGTCAGCTGTCCTGGGTCTGTCCCCTCCCAGCTCCTGCTGCACCCCCAGCCTGCCCGCTGGCAGGACAGAGCGAGAAGCTGAAAAGTCCTTGGCCTGGTGTAAACACTGCTCTGCAACAATTAAAACATCAGCATGTTATCAGCACTCTTCTCATCCTAACTCAAAACATAGCATCCTACCAGCTACTAGGAGGGAAATTAACTCTGTCCTAACTGAAACCAGGACAGATGCTTGTGAGGAAGTGCTAAGAGTATGTTTGATCAGTGGCACCAGACAAACTGTTTTGAGTGCTGAGTTCATTTGTGGTGGGGGAACATCTGGAGTCTCCTGAGACCACCCAAAGTTGCCAGAAGGCAGAGCACTCTGACCACACTATGTGAGGGACAGAGCGAGCCGGGTTAAGTTTTGTATGAAATGGAGGTTACCTCAAAGAAGAGGCAGTCCCCTCACTGCTCACAGTTTTCGCCTCAGGAGCAGACAAAAAGGGAATAGGAACAGAGACCTTAGGTTAATATGGGGAAACTATTGAGGAACCAAAAGATCTGGTGGAAAAAGAGAGAGTTATAAAAGCCTGCCATGAGGAGAAATATCTGTTTTATGTGACAGAAGTTCACAATAATTGGATATAACTATACCCAAGGCTTTCCCTGGTTATTCAAGTTGTTCAGCCAAGAAGCTATTCAGCTGTGTTTGAAAAGGAGAGTTTGAAGGTTTCACTTGTTATTTTCGGCTTGTTACATTCACCTGGCGACCACGCTGCTGTGATCCTCTTTATATGAACCTTACTGAGCTCAGGATGACCTGGAGGCGGTGAAAGAGGAAGTATTTCACTGAGGGAGAAGTCTGTGAGTAGGCATTGTGTGAGAGACATTTGCTAAAATGGTACTAGGGAGAAATGCTGGAAGTGTTTTGAGAGCATGGCAGATGGTTACACTGATTTTTCCTTAGTATACACTGGGATAATAACTGCTTTGTAATGTGGGGGTAGCTACATGAACCGTGTGTGTGTATGTGGATCTGCATATTGGAAATGGTCTGGCCTTGGCAGCATGGACAAGTTTACCCAGAGTAATTTGTTAGTTTGGTAATTTTGAGGTAAATTTTAGCCCTCACAGAGCTTGATGTTAGCATGTCTGCACTATCTCTTGTACCTAAGCATGTCTGCTGCTAGCTCTGTCTTTACATCCTACTAGTATGAGGAGGATTGCATGCCTAGCAAGCTATGAAGAGTAGTTTTGGACTACCGTCACATAGTCCAAAACTACTCTTCATAGCTTGCTAGGCATGCAGTGTGTCCATGTGACTGATGTCGGTGTCCGTGTTATTTTGCATCACCAGTACTGTAGTGAAAAACTTAGTGCTGGGAAACTCTCAGAAATACTGATTCTGGAGGCTATGTTACAGAGCACTCCTAACAGGCAGGTTAGGTATCTGTAAATGTAACCATTTGCTTTGGGAAATCTGATTCCAGCTGTATCTGATATGTATGCTTCAGCGTTATAGGTAGGAGAGAGGCTGGCATACTGTATAAAGAGCAATCCACTTAGGCAGTAACTGTATTCCATGTGATGTATGAACCCATCTGAAACAATCTGAATTTAAATACCCACAGCAACTGCTCACGGACTGATAAAGAATTATCCTTGACTGGACTCAACAAATCATTTTGAATAATGAAAATAGAATCACTTAAATCCTCGTGAACAGGAAAAGACTTCAATTGAACTGAAGGCATTCATTAATACCAGGAGCTCACTCAACGTTTGTAAACAGTGGTGTATCCTAGGCAATCTCCTGCCTCTTCCATAGCAATGTGTGGAGGTATTCATTAATAAACAGCATGTAGTAATTGGGGCTCTACATGTAAATCTCACCTTGAACTGAAGGAAATAGAACAGCAGATTTAAATTTTTACCTGAGCTGTTGCAACTTCAAAAATATTGAAATAAATGCTTACACACTACACTTCACGCGGAGATGAGTTGGTCAGGTTTTGACATTTATGTCAGTGAAATAAGAGGTTCTTGTTCACTGCTGCCGCTGAAAATCACCAGTAGTAAAGGAGAAATATCCATGTTCTAAACAGATATGAATGTTTTCACCTAGACTTGAAAATGACAGCTTTTGAAACTTGAGTTTTGGTCCCTTTCTCTGTGCTAGTTCCCCTGGTATATCATTTTGGAAAATGCGTATTAGTAGTGGTCAATGAGCTTCCTCAACAGACAGAGCTATGAAATATAAATATGCTGCAAATAGCTCATGTGTCCAGTTCTGCCAATGCATCCTAATATTGGTAATAAAACTTAAGTGGTCTGGGAGGGCAGCTATCAAGGGATTCCTGCCAAGCAGTTACTGGCAGCAATCTCCCGAATGCATCCTGTATGAGTACCCAGAGCATACTTCGAGTTCAGTTTTCCTCTCAACATCATGCTTTTATATGCAAGACTTGAGACAAAGACACAATAAATCTCTTTTCATGAAATGAGGTTTCAAGGTTTGTGTTTAAATTTAGTCATGTTTAGCTTTTAATCACAAGCATAGTCAATGTCAAAGGAATGACAGAGAAAAGTGATATTGAAGATAACGTTTCTGGAGATGTAAAAGCGAAACCTGTCCCGTAGCAGGGGAGCTTCCCTGGAAATGGCAGGTCAGGTGCCAGTGAAATTTTCTCACCAGACAAATATTTTAGAGGCAGACTCCAGAAGGAGCCTGGGATGAAGCACTAAGAACTTTTTTGCATGAGAAAGATTAATGTCTTAGAAGATCTTCGAGATGAGAAGAACCTTCCTGATGCTCTTGAATTTTAGCTGCTTCTGGAGTATTATTATGCCCATACCAGGAGGAAGCTAGCTCTGTATCTGTTTTCCTTATTTTACCTCTCAACGAAAGAGGAATGTGGATTGGAGCCTGCAGCACAGGTACAAGACTGCTACAGGGCTGTACCAGTGGTCATGCGAGGCATGTGCACTGCGTGTAGGTGGCTGTTTTGAGCGGTCTGACTCACACAAACTGAAGATGACCTGATTTCTTCCACCCTCAGTGAGGGGTGTCAGGAGGCCTGTAATGAATTTAGTAGGGAGCAGGACACTTGCTGAAAATGTTTGTTCAGAAACGGTCATTAAAATGCAGTCTGCTGTAGGTCACAGCTTTTGCTGTGCTACAGGTTTATCTGTGTAATCCTTTATGGTTTTTGAGACTGGGCTGAGATCTGGGTTAGCACCACGTGTCGTTGCAATGTTTTGTTATGAAAAATGCTGTGATGGTGAGCACAGATTCCTTCGTTTGTTGAGTACAGGAGTAACATGTAACTTCAGAGGAGAGCTACAGGAATGCTGAGGCTGGGCTTGGACATCCCCACCCCACCAATGTATAGAGAGATTATCAAGAGATTACTTGTTCAACAGGTCATATCCTAAATCACTTAGTAACGGTGAGACTGCTTCACTCATTTAAAAAACAAAAAAAGGTGTGAGGAAGCTGCCATTTCTGCCTCAATATATATCAATCAAGGATAATTAAAGTAACGAGTATGATGTTTTGTACACAAATTCAGATCACTACAGTCATAGTGTTCAAACTTACATTCATATACAGATTTTACCAACACTGATTTTATAATAACCACATTTAGAAAAGACAGTTTATTTAACAATTACAAATTTTCTGTATGTATGTTGCTTAAAAGTTGTGTGTAAGCAGCCAGAAGACTTCATGACATATGCAGGTAATATATCACCGCCAGGTTAATATGCTTATGTTCATTTTTGTGTGTGGCGGTCCTGAACCTCCTCAGCTGAGATTGTAAACACCTATGAAGATTTTATATCCTTAAAATAGAGTATTTCAGAGAAAAAATAAATAAGAATGACTTTCATAGGTACTGCATAATATTTACTGTTGGCTTTTTTTTTTTTTTTTGAAAATAAGGTGGGTGTGCAACTATGGCATGAGGGAAATTGATAATGGAGTTGTGGTTTTTTTTTTCTTCTTTTTTTTTTTCTTTTTAATGAACAGTCAGGAGAGCCATTAATGAACAGAATTTTTTGCTTCAGTAGATTTTAGATAGGAGAAGTGAGAGTCTGGAATTGTGCTGCACTTCATGTAACAGGGCAGACTGCTCTGTGACCAGGTTCTTTCAGTTATTCTGGATGCGAGGGTTTACTGTTTTAATACCGAATGTACTTATCTGAGGATATTTGATGTTACATGGGATTTTGTTTTAGCCTAGTGATACAGCAATGCACTGAAATCACAATACAAGTTACACTTAGCAGAATATAGGAATTGCACTGTACAGGTGAATCACAGTACAAACGTGACTCCAATGACTGGTCTCTATAATATGCTCACCACCACGATGCTGGGCAGCCGTAGTTGCTGGGAAGGGATACGTATGTGGGTTGAAGCCAGCTCAGCTTGGCCCATACCAACTCCCAGCTTGCTGGTCTGGCTGACTCAGGAAGACATTCATTCACACTTAAGTTTTGATTCACTGAAATCAAACATTTGCACGAACAGTTGACCCGTGAAGTGATGAAGCCAGTCGATCCACCCAACTGATGCAGCCATTGATCTAAAACAGAGGCCTCCCTCTGGTCTCCTTTGGGTTAAGTTCAGCTTTGTTTGCAACAGCCGTGGTCAGTCACCCCCTAAATTCCTGATGGAGGTGTGTCAGTGAAACACCACGTCTACTGCAGAGAAGACAGTTCATGGGCACAGTTTATTTTTTTATCTGTTAGCCGAACATTCAGTTTAAAGTCTTTTGGGGGAATTTATCACCTTTCCAACCTTTTCTGACCTTTGTAAATCCCAAAGCTCCTGTTAGGGTCGCTGGAGGAAGATCTTACCCTTGGCACTAAAACACAACGCTATGGGACATTTACCTAAGCAATACGTCCTCCTGGAAGTATGTGTTTGATCAGAATCTAACGTTCAGTAAGATAGGAGCTTTTGTAGAATTTAACATAGCCTTAGAGATTTTCTTCTTCCTTTGAAAACCAAAGCAAAACATTTTTTAGACAGAGCTGAACTTCATTCATACGAACTTCATCTTATCCATTTGCATGGGGGTGAGGCGAAATTATAAACCAATAGAATAGGTTTGGGGTTCATTACATCTTCATTGTAAAGAAAAAAGTTTAAATCAGGTCTTACGTAACTTTGTTATTGTCAAATCAATGCACTCAATAGAAAACCTCATACAATTCAATAAGTGAAGGAGGCTGTTATATTTCAGTAAATGAAACAGAAATGCCACAGGTCAGACACAGCTGAAACAATGTTTTTTTATGCTATTGGCTTGTTTCAGACAACGTTTAGATTGCAAACAATGCTGTGTATAAGGTGTGACTGTGCTTTTGGACTGATGGATACGTATGTCTTCAAGTTCTTCTTTCTCTCCAAAGCACAAACATAAAGTGATGCCTAAAAGTCTCATGATATTTATAGCTATGCTTCGTCGGCTGAATTGTGACTGTTTTCTGGTGATACAATTATCCAGTTCCGAGGTGGGAGAGCATTGCCTCTCGCCCATCTAGCGCTGCCCTTCCAGCAAGTGTCACCCTGAATGCTTAGGAATAATCATCCGCTGATGTGTGCGGAGAGCTGAGGAAACTCGAGGCCGCGGAGATGGTCTTGGAGTTCCTCCGCGAACAGCCATTGAAACTCGCGTCCCTTAGAGCTGCTTTCTTCTTGCGGCTGGCGTGGGAGTTGTCTCCGTCATCGAGCACTACGGTCATGCTGGACTCCATTCGGGACACGGCATAGAGGCTGCTTTGCCGGGTGGGGTGAAACCTGGCCGCCTTGAGCTCCAGCTCGTCGTGGCTGGACACCTCAATGAAGGGGCACCAGCGGAAAGCTCGTTTGAAGCCAGCTCGGAACCTGGGGAGAAAGATATTTGGTGAGAGCCAGCCACAAACCTTCCCCTGAAAACACACACAGCGCTGGCTTGACACAGGGTCGTAGCTAATTACCTTGCCCCTGATCCTGTTTGTGGGGAGGGCAGTCAGAGTTTGCTTGGCTGAAGTCTTATGAGTAGGGGAAAAGTGATAGTGGTAACAGCTCGTTTCTAGTTCTGATTTTTTTTATTTACTTTCCCTGCTTTGTAACGTGGATATTTTCCTGATACTCATTTTCCCTTCACTTGCCCATGTCTAAAAATAAATATACAAATAAATAAATGCCAGCTTTCCTAGCACTGTCTTCACAGAAATTGCTGTGATTTGACTTGTGATGAGACCTGCATCTATGTTTTAGTCTTCTTTCAGCAGAAACTTCGCAGCATCCTTTTTTTCTTAAATAGCACCTCAGCTTCCAGATTCCAGTACCCCTGCTGTTTCCCTCTCTGTCAGAAACACTGGAATGGGAGTGATGTAATGCCTAATAGTTATTCAAACAAAATAATTGGAAAATCGTTCGTAATAAAGATCCTAGAAAACTGAGAACTGAATGCAAACAATATATGAACAGCAAAGAGTTTTGGGGCTTTGGCACATTAGTGCTTGCAATACTCATAAATGGGTACTTTTATTAGTTCAGTTCAGAACTGGAGATTTAATATAAGGGCTATTATTATTTTTTTATGTATATGCCTTTGCAGCATAGAAATTAAATTTATTAGAAAAACAATTCACTGTATATTTCTTGTAACCTGAAAAAGAACATCTTTTCACCTTGACCTAAAACTTAGCAGGCTTCCTCGTTTCTGTTGCTGCTGTGGGTTTTGCTGCAACGATGCAGCAATGTTGCTTATTGTGTCTGTAAGCTTTTTGGAGCATTGATGACCAGAGATAAAATCTTAGATGAATTTTTCAGTGAAAGCTGACTGATCTTACCAAACTAACTACCTTTCCTCCTCGGTTTTTAGAGGCTAATAAATTCATTAAACTGATTAAAAACTATTCTTCTTTCATACTTTGCCACAGAAATGCCATATGATGACAAATGAGCACGTAGCTTGCTATTCAGCATTCCTCTGTTTAGATGCAGTCTAAATATAGAAAAAGTAGAACAATAAAGAAAGAGCCTCTAATGGAAAGAAGCTTAGTGTAGGAAGATGTAAAACCCAAACATCTTTAGACTGTATTATTTTTTCATCTCATTTTCTATGTTCTTCCTTGTTCAGGGCTTGTTTTTTCTTCCTCTTGAAATAATGTTATCTCTATTTAGATACATAAGTAATATCCTAATTAGCCTGGAAGATAAGGCTGGGCTATTATAACCCTGTCTTATACCAGATCCAGCAGAGGTAACAATATTGCATGAATTGTCCTGACTCCCAGCAACAGGCTATATTTTCCTGCTATGTGAAAAGGAAGCAGACACTCAGGCTTCTTGATTTCAATATGAAACTTGATTATAAGAAAACTCTCACCATTATGTCATTATTGTATTGAATTCTGAACCAGGTGACCTTTAATGAGCTTCAAAATTAGGAATATTTCTGTTGATTTCTATTAAAGAATCCAGACGTTTAATGTTGCAGTGTATGAGTGTCAAAATATACTTAAGCCACATGAACAGTGTTAATTTCTTTAATGAGTAACATCTTCTGTAGCTGCCATGAAAACATGACCTCAGAAATTAGTAGAAATATAATGGTTAGGTATAAAATACACAGTAAATAGCATTTTGTTATATCCTTCCAGTATTGCAAAATAAAATTATGGCTACAGTTAGTGAACAAACAGATTGCACTGTATATCACTAATAACTGTCTTTAATTCCTTACTTTGCGATGTTTTTGCAAGCCAAAAAATAGGACACTTCTATAGATGTCAAATTTTGCAATTGGAAACAGGAAGGGTTGGTCTCTGAATACTGAATTTTATTCTGAAATTTTAAGTAGACCAAAGTATTTGCTGGAAATGTGCATTTGGTTCTGTGTATTCATGTCAAGTACAAACCTAAAGGATTTTTTTTTCTTCCCACTCATTCAAAAGTATCCAAGTGAAAAAATTGTCTTTTATCAGATTTAAACCATTTACTTTCTCATTGAAAACATACCCACCAACTGATTCATAACTAGCTCTTACCTCTTATTAAGGCAGCAGTAGATAATGGGATTGTACATGGTAGAGCTCATGGCAAGCCAAAAACTGGCCAAATAGATTTGCTGAATGTATTTCCACCGATTTAATTGTTGATAGATCCCAGTAACTATGAAGTAAGTGTGGTAGGGCAGCCAACAGATGGCAAATGTCAACACAACCACAATCATCATTTTTACCACCTGAAAAAGGAAATGATAATGCTGTTTAATAATATATATATTTTTTATTTTTATTACGACTAGTATTTAATGCCCATTAATTCTGGTATTTGGTCATTGAAGTTAGTCACAGCAAATATGAGCATGCCTTTGTATCATTTTCCTTTTAAACTGACTTTTCTAATTTTTTTTTTTAAATTGGATTGAATCCTCCTTTTGCTAATTAAAATAATATGAAAAGCTTTTTTAACATATCCGTGCTGATTCTTACAATAAATGTTTGCTTACTTGTATTTGGCTATCTAAATATTATTTTATTCCATGATTAGGTGTCTAGAAAAAGGTTAGAATGCCTTTAATTTGGACACCATACGGTGGCCTTTATCGACCCTGGTGACTTTTTGTGTTGCGGTCCACAAGTATATTTCTTGTTCCCAATTAGTAGATGTGATTTGAGTAAACACTAGGTTGTAGGAAATGAGCAACTGCAACATCCTCTTTAATTTTAGAGGCTAACAGTTTCCTTGGCTGTTGTTCCGAATTTGTTTTCTGCAGGCAACATAACATCCATTAGCTTCCATAGCTTCCATTAAGCACACAAGAAGAGAAGTTGAGTCACGTGGAGTTTTCACTACTCCCTTCTGCCTTCAGCTATGAGAACTGCTAGCCTGGCTACCATTTTCAACACAAGAAGTCACACAACAGATTTTTATTCTGTGGGTAAAATGAAACCAGGCATGATGGGTCTGTGCTGGGCGTATGTTTGTTCGTTTGTACTGTGAATACTGAAGAATAACAGGGTTTGCTATCAACAGTTCCCTTCATTTCTCTGTACAAGGTGCTGATTTTTCTGTTGTTAATAGTTTTGCCAGAAAAAAAAAAAAAGAGACCTGAAATTTCCTATGCCTATGTGTCTTAGGCTAATATTTTTAGAAAATTTCAGCTAATTTAGTTAAATAATTTTACATATGAGTGTCATGGCACTATCCTTAATTCTCATCTTGTTGGAAACAAAGCAATTTTTCGTTTAACATCTGGCACCAATTTATGAGTTTACCGGTAGGCTGGGACTGTATTGTACAAGATGAGAATGCATGCTATTGCAGGTAAATACATATCGATCATCACTTAAAAATACAAAAGGTACCTTTATCCATTCATACAACATTAATAGTTGGTTCTTCTAAGGCACTTAGAATTTAGGGATTTAGATTTTTAGGGATTTACACCTGTGCCTTGAATTGTACAGGTAGAAGACTTAACTCCAGAGTTTCACCGCTGTCCTTAAGCTCTCTGCCCCCTGATTTACAGGTGCACTTTACTTGTCGCTGTGCTTTTCTGTCTGGTTGGAGTCATTAGTATTACTTCAATGCTGTCCAGGAATTCTGTAATTTCAGAACAGCTGAAAATTGAATTACTTGCCTTCACATTTAATTAGCAAATCTTGCAGTACCAGCTGTGCATGTGAAATTATTCTTAGAATTATTTATCATCAGAAAATCATAGGTACAAAATGGACGGTTTTGAGGCCTGATTTTTGTCTCAAGTTCTTTTTCTTAAAACACAACAAAACAAACCAAAAACAACATGAACAAAGCAAAACAACACATATCACACTCATCTTTTTTAGCAGTGAAAACAAAAAAAAATGTTGTTTTTTGTATGGAAATTTGTGCTTAAATACTAAGTCATTATCAAGCACAACTTTCTAAAGCAAATAGTTAAACTAGACAAGCAAAAGATGATTTGAGATGGCCATTAGGGTTTGATTTCATTTGTGAACACAAGTCACTGAAATGACGGGCAGTAAAGCTCATTACATTCTGAATGATTCAGTTTTGCAACTGTTCTTAATAAATAACAAAAATTACCTAAAAAGTAGCATTTCCCTCTCAGATCAGTCTATATCAATTTGAGTTTCACTGATCTGAGGGATGATATACTGACATATGTATGTTTAGGGGAAGACATGCAGTGGAATTTCCTCATTAATGTGTAAGGTATTTTTTCCTAGAAGAAAAAGGTACTCATTTTTTCATGCAAAAAAGGACATTTAAGAAAAGTCTTTCCTTTAACGTCAAGTAAAAGTTGCCATTATTTTGAGTATTTATAGTACAGTGCCCTCATTGGCACATTGCCTAAGGAGATGGTGATAAGTGAGATGTTGCAAGGCTGCAGCATCCGTGCCATATAATTGTTGGAAACACAGGGAAGTTACAGTTGAATTTGAAGTCAACCACAAAAGTTGTAAGAGAAATCAAAAAGCAGTGCTTCGTCCTCATTCATGGGCTAAGAATGCTTATGGGTTGGCAGAAATGTTGGAGAAGAACAAGAGGAAGCTGAAAAGGAGGGAGATTATTCCCAACTTCTTTTAGAGACAGGCATTCCCACTGTGCAAGGCTGCACCTTACAGTTTATAGCTGTGGTTCCTGTCCATCCCCTTGTTCTTTCCAAAGAGTTCAAGTTCCATTTTTGATGCCATCAGTGCTATGAACAGGGACTGCCTTCCAGGTCTGTAAGCCCAGGGCACCTTGATTTCACTTGGTACGAGTCCTGATGAACGAGCGCCAGTAAACAGTTAAGCTCAATTAATTAGGGCGCAAAGAAAATAAATGAAATGGGCCGAGTATGAATTTGCTGCAGAAGCTTGATTGTCTTTGTACTGTGTTGATTCACTAAAAAAATCTCTGATGAACCTTTGCAAGTTCAACTGCAGAGTATGAAAGAAAGCCGTACCTTTTTTGTTGTTGTTGTTTGGAGTATTTAGACCTGTGGTTCTGGCAATACAAAGTTCTTTTATTTCATTTCTTTTGAATATGCCTGTTCTCCTTTTTCTATTTCCTGAGATATCACCTCTTTTTCAATTGCTTTCTCCCTTGTTCTGTGTTGCATAGAATTCAATAATAAGTTTGCTTTTGTGCATTAGGGAACATCACTACAGTAAGCAAACCAGAAAGTGACCAAAATCAGTTGTTAGAGCCTAGCTCTGCTCCTGGCCCCATTTTACAAAGGAGTTTACCGAAATGTGTGATCCTAATGGGTGTCTCCAACCTGTGTCTCAGCGGCACCGAGTTCCCCTGATGCTCTCTTCAACCTCCCCTTGTGTACTCTGTGCAGCGTGGCTGGAGGAAAGGGAGGATCTTGCTGTCCCAGGACTTCTCCTTTCCGTTAAAATTAATTGTATTGAGTCCCTCAGCAGTTGTGCAACCTCTGGGGAATTCCTGAGGCTAGATTTGGAATCTGATGGCAAATCAAAGTATTATATATTTTGATTTTCATCGACATGTTCTGCTGATGTTGATCTACTTCTGCCTGTGTCAAAGAAAAGCTACGTCTATAAAAAAAATTATGTTCTTTGCAGCGTTGCCTGCTCGTTTAAATCCTTCCCTTCTGAATTAGAAGCATTATTTCATTAATAAACGTGTGTAATGAGGCAAAATGTATTTAAAAGAACAAAGAAGACATAAGTTTATTGGAGTTGGAGTTTGTGGGTTTGCCTGTGTTTTGAAACATCTGAAGCAGTACAAGTGAAAAAGAGCTAACAGATTCTATTACACCAAGAAACAGCAGCAGATGCAGATCTTTTTTTTTTTTTTTTCCCTCCTAGCTAGAAAAATGAGTCTGAATTAGATGCAACAGCTCTTGCAAGATTAGGAATAAAAGATACTTTTCTGAGAGGCTCAAATGCTGCTGGGGGGTGGCCATAGCAATTCACTTTGCAAAACATTGATTTGTTGTCAATGCCTAAAACTTAGGCCAGGTCATCATCTCCTTTTCGATCTGCTTTGCAACTCCTTATTGCCTTTCTAAGTCATTTTTGATATTGTTGCATCTACAAGGTCATGGATTTGGCTTCAGATTTCATTTGCATCAGTTTCAGGTACTGTAATGGCATTGATTTCAGAACTTTTACTCCTTTTTACTTTATGCAGAAGTAAATGAGCAGAGAAAATAATTTAACTACCCAAACCATGTAAGAATTTCCTCTTTTACTCGCTCATGGATATTATTTATCCATGAATACAACTTAAACATAGCTCAAGACAATCTCTGGGAGCCATAATGTGTTCCTATTTCTGCTCTGTGCTCTTTTGGAAGATGTAAAACACCAAGCTAACATTATGCTAAGAATTTCCCCTTAGGTGTTAGCTTGCAAACAGTAAATCCTCTTCCCAATCCTGGGGACATACACAGCACTTGTGCACTAAGCACCAGAGAAGAAGCAACACCATTACATCCTTTGCTTCTCCACAACACTTAGCTGGAGTAAGATACCCATCTTTTGCAAGAAAATTAAGTAACTACTAATTCAAAGGTAACTACTGGCTTTAGGATAGAGATTGGACTGTTTTCTGAGATACAAGTGCTGTGGATTTTCATATATTTTTTACAAGCTCAGGTATTTTCTGTGCTCTTTTAGAAAGGGTAGATTCTTAATATCTGAAGTAGATGCAGATTCAGGAGGAAAAAAACAGCGAGCTTAAAAGTGCAGGAAGTCTTTCAGTCAGATAATGCACATGTCAATTCTAGTGCTCCACAAATAATTTTCTTCTCCTGACTTATACTTCCCATCCATTTTTTTCTCAGTTACTTGAAATAAAGCAACTACTTTTCATTTCAGTTAGCATAATCCCATGCTGCAGACTGAATTCACAATCACTTGCTTTGTTATTTAAGCTGTAAAGTTGAAAAAGATTGTCTGTTCTTGTATGAAGTAGCTTTGAATCAGATTGCTGTCTTACAGATGCTAAAATGTTATTTTTTTCTGACATTCTGACATTCTTCATGGATGGTCTTAGCTACTGCTATTTTTATTTGTACTTTTCTTATGCTGCATGTCTCTCTACTTTTCTTCAGGATGGTTCTTCTGAATTTTGTTACATGAGTTTCCTAAAGAATTTTTTTGAGGCATGGCATTGAAGGTCTGCGCGTACAGTACACAGAGAATACAGAGCAGAGAGAATGGTTCATAAGGTGCACTTTAAGTTCTTTCCATTTTTCATTGTTTGAGTTAAACTCCTGAGGTGGCCAGGGATCATTGTCCTGCTCTTCAGCATGGAGGAGCATAAGGAGTTTATGTTCTTGAGGAAATGACTCAGAGTGGCTGCTGTGGAACTGGCATTGCCGAACATGATTATCCAACTAGTGCTGAAAAAAAGTGAAAAAAAATGGGCTCGTGCTTATGCATTTTAAATTCAAACTATCGTTCATTTTACAACAGCTTTCTTCTGTAAATATGACCTGGAACAAGTGACAGGGGACACTTCAATTTTGTTTCTCCAAGCAGAGATGAGATTTGGTGCAGGGGAAACGAAATATTTGTATCTTTGTTTGTTTTCCCAGTAGGAATAGTTGGTTCTTAAGTCTACTTTCTGCTGCGTTTCTGAAAATGTCCTGGGACCTTTAATCATCACCGGAAGGCTCTCCCAGAACCTTGCCACTGTCCTAGGACTCACTTGAATTTTCCATATCAAACTGCAGAAGGATTGGTACATGAGAATTTCCTCTCTTTGAAACAAGACCTTGTACTGAACAGTGCAATAATAAACAAATAAGGCAATGCTGAATTACACTAATTAATTATGCACAAGCATCCCTATATTTTGTGTGCTTTATGTGGGCTCCTGTCAATGCAAGTGGTCTGTAGAACCTAAAATAAGATGAATACCCCTGGTTATCTTCAAAATACTAGCACAGGCTCTTATGTTGTAGGAAAGCCTACAGTCTTTTGGATTACTTTATTTTCAGTTCATTCACTTAGGGGAATTAAATAAGTGATTTATATAAACCATTTAATGTTTACCGTATCTCTGTATAATTTTGGCATAGAACATAATGGGAAAGAATGCATATTATTTAATATATGGTTAAAGAAAACTTTTTTCTTCTCTTTTCTGTTGCTAGGACTAAAATTGTGTTGCAAGAAGATGAAAGGAATTGTTCCTGGACAGTAGTTACTTAAAACACATGGCAAAACTCCGTTCAGAAAAAAAAAATAAAATAGTTATTTTATTGCCATCGTAATCAGGTATTTGCAATGGCAGTAGCATTTTAGCATTTTCCCTTTCAAAAGTCAAAGCAAAAGTGTTCATTATCACCTATGAAATAAACCAACCAAAATTAATAATGTCCCCCCAAAGCTTATTTTAATTTAAATTGAGTTAAAAAGAAATTTAATGTCAGTGATGTCTGAGGTTTATATTTTGCAGTTGATGCACTTAGTTTGTTTTTATCATTCCACAAACAACTGCACAAGGTTATGAATTTATTAGGAGAGGTAGATTTGCCTCTAACAGAAAGTTTTGGAAATATTTGGTCAGTAAAAAGGCCAATTATGCTTGCAACAACATATCAGGAATGTCACTGTCCTGACAGAATCTGCTGCTTCTGCTTTCACACCGGCATTTTAGCATTAAGGTACCACCGACTTGGCCATGATGCACAGGTTGGGTAGCCCTGTGGAACAAGGGATAAGCCAACCCAGGGCAGGGTGGCTGAAACAGTTTCCTAGGAAACCTACTCCAAAGCCTGCTGAAATCAAAGAAACTCCTTCCACCTCCCCCAGACAAGGAATAATGGCATGAAGGTGCTTTGAATGGGTTGTACGCAGTGTTTGCAGTACAGAGGCTTCTCAAGCATGAAGTGCTTGAGTTAAAGGGTTAAATTTGTTGGGTGAAGGTGCCAATAGACATAACACACAGACCCCTCTGTCTATAGGCTATGATATTCTTCTGCTTCTAAAAACCCCATTTGGAGGATAGCAGCTTCTCCACAGTTTGGCTCCTGCCACCATTTGTTATGACCCCGGGCTGTTTCATCTGGTTTTCCCTCAGTAAGTTTGTGCTGTAGCAGGAGTTTGGTGAGCTCTCTTCCTCTAAGTCTTAAGAAGGTAATCACACAGCCTTCTGCTTTAACTCAGAAAAAGATGCACTGAAATTGTTTTATTTTAAAGGAATGGCAACACGTAATGAACAGTAATGAGAGAAGTTATAAATGCAGTGCTGGATCTGCAGTTCTGCTGGCCTGGGTGTGCAGCTCTCGGCACTGCGGTGCTTCAAAACGACTGATCTGTGTCAGGCCTCCTGGACTCTTCACCACACAGGTGCAGAGCACCAATCCAGGAAGCTCAACAGACTCAAAACTCAGGCTGAAATTAATTTGTCTCTGATTTCCCTCCAGGAAAGGCTTTCCTGTGAGCTCAGTGTTCTCTGCAGGGCTATGCATGTGGTCACAGTTTATTATATTTTACAGGGGAACTCAGATTGGATGCAGGGTAACTGCAGATTGGATGGGCCACATTCAGGGGCAGTAAAAGACCTTTTGAGGTTTTCAAGGTGTGAGGGAGTAGTCTTGCATGGTTTGTGCTACTAGTGGAATTGGCCTAACTCTGTAATTTCTAGTCTTGCTCCAGATGCTTATTGGTCTTACCGCCTCTATTTATCTTTAGTATAGTCGTATATATGGCTTTCCAAAATTTACAGTGCAAGGTTTTTGCTTCAGATTTTGACTTAGAAGGTGAGAATTTTGGAAATACTATTTTAGGAGGTGTTGTTCCTCAAAATGACATCTGAGTCACCAAGGAGAATAACCATTATGTAATGTATGTGGCAGTCATCTGATTAGAAGACTGTAGCACGATGCTGGTATGACACATAATTCTATGGATTCCTTCTCTGGGAAATAAATTACCAATTTTAGTGTATTTACACAAACTGTATGCATATTTGTTGGCTGTGGTCTATCTCTCAGAGAAATCCTGGCATTTAATTCAGACAATACAGAAGTTCAGAAAACTAAAACAACGGGTGGATGGAGAGAGAAGGACCAGCAGTAATTAAAAAAAAAAAAGTACTATGGAAGATATTTTAAGGTATTACTATTCAAATTTACTTCTAGTCTTGAAAACACTATGAAAACTCAGTAAGAGCTGCAAAAACAAAACGGGTACAAGGGAGCAGAAAGAGATGATAACCAGAGTTTATACAAATGTAAGAAAGAGAGGTCTCTTCATCATAAATGAAAAGGTCTAAGGTGTGAAATGCGTGTAAACAGTCTGGTGTATTCATCACCTTTAGAGGTGTTAGAGGGGAAAATCATAACTGGACTTGAAACAAGGAAACCTTTACCAGATTTCAGGTTCATTCCACTTGGCTTACGCTTGCTCTTTAGATCTGAAATTGCTCCTGAGAATTCCTTCTTCTTGGGTTGTTTATTTCTTTTCTTTTAGCAAAAAATGTGCCAATGTCAAAGGCAAACACAGATAAAACTGATTTTTAAAACTCGCCATGTTCTCAGTGACACACATTCAGAATCTACAGACTGATTTTGTTTTTAGAGTACTTTCACTCCAAAGTCTAAGATACACCCAGGAAGTGTGACTCAGTGACTCAAACTTCAGGCAAGACTGACTTAGGAGTAGGAAATCATAAATTTAGGCTAGTTTTGCAACAGGGAAAACAGTGAGAGATTCAGAGACAATCACTATAGAAACTTTTAGTTCAGTTCAGTTGCTTGTGTTTTTTGTTGAAGAAAGGCCGTGGATGAACATAAGAGGTGTTATTTTTGTCTCACCTTAAACTGCCTAAAGAGATGCACGTTTACATGTAAGGACTGGAACTATTAAAAAGTATCTTTTTTTTTTTTCTGGTTGTTGAGTTACAGCAAAGCAGTGGAATGCATAGAATTGCTGCTAGCTGGGTAAATCATCTTCCAACCTGTTACTAGTTAGCCTTTTTGCTTTTTGAATGTGCTGAACAATACTTGCTAGATTTTTGAATGGCTGCACTGAAGCATGGTCACGGCATTCCGCCATCGTGAAGCTTTGGCCTAAATGGTGCCTGCCAATAGTGTATTAGTATTTCCAATAAATTATAGTTTATCTGTGGCTATATGAAATTTCAGATACTCAGGCGATATAGTAATCCACACAGTGTAAGCCACGGTGCTATGTCTGTCAGGTCAGTGAGACCACCTGCTGATAAAATAGTTTAATTCTTCAGCTTCCTCTTCTCTTATTTCTGTTCTAACATACCCCTCTCTGTTTTTCTCCATTTTACGTTCATTATCAAACTCTGCAAAGCCAAAGAGTAGACCCATTTACAGAAGAGGACTACTGATGGACCAAAAAATTACACAGGCACTTATTTTTGGCCTGAGGCATATAGTATTTGTAACAAATTGAATTTCTGCACCTCATTACACCATGATGGGATGGATAGGTTGTTTCACTCATCGTAACTTCTTGGAGACTGAAATGCTGATTCTCATACTGGGAGAAGCTAGGAGAATATGGATTGCTTAAATAACTGGGAAGATATTAAACTTACCATGTCTTTATACAGTCACCTGGGACAGCAATTATCGTCCAACCTTGGAGAAGACTAAACAAATATCTAGGAAAAAAGTGGGTTTTCAAGATGGTGTTTGAAATAGGGAGTCACATGCAAGACAACTACTTGGATTCACGACGTCAGAGGTTTTTTTTTTTTATGGTTGAATGCAATCTTTGTGAACTTTTATGAACAGGTTGGTACCTAAGTAGTCTGTTTGTCTAGACTTAGTGGTTGTGCGTTAATAATAAAGATTTTAATTTCAGAATTACTTACCATGTGATATGTGAGTTCAGTGTGATGTTTTCATCACCTGTTTTTGGTGACTAAACTTTAGATTATGAGTATGGTCTTGTTTTTTCCTGTCTTTGTCAACCTTAGTAGGTGCTTATAGCTTGTTCAGTGTTCCACCAGTTTTGATGCTACACCGTAATGTTTTGGGCTTTGACTCTTGCTTTTTCTTTCTAATTTAGCAAAATCTGCCCCTTAATAAACTACACCACCCTGACACAGTTTATCTTCTTTCTTTCATTGTGCCCTTGTCAGCTGCCATTTAATGTCAGCAAAAGTATCATTATTTCCAACCAGACTTTTTCTTACTTCATCCACTGATTAAAAAATGTATATTAAAATAATTTCATGTCATGTATTTGTATGTGCTTAAAAAAAGAAATCTGCCTTTTTAGTTACACTGAAACTCAGTGAGAAGCCAGGAATAATGTGCTGAATAACTGAACTTTAACAGCTGAACTTTAATAGCTGTACTACTATTTAAAAAAGAAGCATAAGGACATAAGACAGTCCCTCTTGGATAGGACAGTTGTCCATTACCCTAGGTGCTTGTTTGGGGAGATCCCATGAACCATTTTCCATCTTCCATTTACTAATACTGTCCCAGCATCCAGAATTGTATTAGAGGAGGGGAGATCCCTGCTTCCTTCTTTCTGTATCTATGAATTTATTAATTTTTAATTTGACTAATCCCTTTCTGAACCTTCTGAGATCATAGAGTCTGTAAGGATAGAGTCTCAGAAGCTCTGTACAAATGAATTACTCTCTCTTTTACCTGCTTCAAACTGCTGTCTGACTAGTGTCATTGGGCACCTTTTAGTTCTTGCCTTTCAGCATAAGGTGATCAACAGTTCTTCAGTCACTTTATCCAAGACCTTCATGAGTCTGTAAACCCAGATCATCTCAGCCCGTGGCCACCTCTTCTCCAAATGAGAAGTCTGAGCCATTTTAAGTCTCTCTTCATAATACCCTTGATCATTTTAGTTGCCCTTCTATGGAAAATCTCTAAATCTGGGGGGAAAAGGGGGGGGGGAACATGTCCAAAACAGAGAAATAAGCGTGAATGACTGTGTGTGAAGTGCTCACACCACATACTGATTCTTACAGAGACCATTTGTTCAGATCCTGTTTGTTGTTTACTTCTGTAGTCTGTGAAAAAGGGGAATATTCCATGTATTCATTTCCAAAAATTCTTTAAAATTGTCGAGATGTCTTTCTGTAGTATTTATTTGTAGTCCTTCCAACACTTCACCTGGCTATTCCTGTTTATCTACTAAAAGCTTCCCATATAGTAATTTTCAGTGATTTTTCAATTTACATGTGACTGTTTTGGCTCCCCTGACATCATTATTCCTGCAGTTCCACACTGATTTCAACATATTTTTCTTTTCGGATGGCAGTCTCAAGTTTTCCACTTCTTCATTTTCTCCTCCACTGTGTTCAATATACTGTATTAACTGGTTAAATAGATACATTTGACTGTAAATTGATACGGGATGTCTACTTATGTCAAAAAATATATACAAAGCTTTGCAAATTTTCTTATATAGCTAGGCTGGTAAACTTGACCATCTCTTTAATGCTTTCTGTAATAGTGTGAGTCACTCGTAAATGTATTTTTTCTTATTTACATGCATATTTACAAAATAGTTTTGATGTTGGAAAAATGTGATTTTTATTCAATCTTCGTTGCAGTAAGAAGCAGAGATGACGCCTCAGTCTGACTGTGTCAGGAGAAGCAAAGAATACAAGAGGAGGCATAAGTATGGAGGAATCACGAACACTGCCAAAACAGATGCACAGTGAAGTATTATCATGAAGTTAACAGAAGTAAGGAGAAATGTAAAGGTAAGATTTAAAATTAAGAGTGTTTTCTGTTCTTCTGTATTCTTCCTGTTGGGTCAAAGCAATGGTATCTTCTGTTGGGAAACATTTTTTCAGGAAAAGTTTTATCAGAACTGTATCTTGTGACAAAGACAGTAACTGATTAGTTTGATTTACAGTACATAATTATTCCCTCTTATAGGTTAAGTAAACTCTGGAGAGGGATTGGAATAAAAGTTAGATAGAAAAAACAGTGGGGAGACAATATCTGAGGGCAGGTCTATGTCTGCCTTGAATGTGAAGAACACTGGCCTAGTAAAGCTGATAGCAACATTATGAGACGTATAAACTTCCTTTATATATAACAGTATTGAAATTATAACTCTGTCTTTTGAAAATGGGAGTTACAGGAGAATAAAGTAGCTGAAGATCAATCAATATCGTGCCAGGAGCTTTAAGAAGAAGGGTTAAAGTCTGTAAAGTCCCCACATGTAGTGGGTGGATGTTTAAAAGTTCAAGACTCACATTAGCATCTTAAATGAGTCAGTCTATGAGACATCTGATCTGTCAAAGAAAAGGAAAAAGAAAATGAAAAGGAAGACGGAAAAAAAAAAGTGGTTCAAATATCGGAGCATGAATTAGGACAGAAAGTAACTGATAATGGACTGAGATCTGAAGCCACTGGTGTAATGCTTAGTCTAGCCCTGAACTGGCAAATTGGATGAAAGGTAGATAATCAGTTTCTGTCATGAAATAGCTCCTCCCAAAATGTTTCCTCACGCTAATCTTATCATTCCTATCCACTCCTGAATTTCTAAAAAATTGAAATCTTTGACCCCCTGACTAAGTATGACTTTCTGTTGTCCAACCTGTATTGTGTGGAATGAAATTCTTTGAATTCTTTATTCTTTGTGGTTGCTTTCAGAAGAATTCAGGGTGCCTTGCACCATCACATAGACAAAATGATGAGACTATATTAACAACTTTCTCAACCTTCAAATCTTTTCTTGGCAAACTCAGTTTCTTTAAAAGGTCTTAAGTGAAACGCTCACTAACTTCTTAACACCAAATACCTTTTCAAACAATCCTAATCAAACATGCTTTGCACTGTATCATTGGGTAACATGGAAGATACAGTCTGCTACTTTATAGTTCTCTGTAGTAAGTGCAGCCAGTACAGATTTCATATGCTTAGATACCTGCATACAAAACAGGAGGAAAAATAGATGGTTTCTTTGTTTGAATAAAAGAAAAGCCATAGCTTTGTTATCAGAGGCTGGCTGAGTGATAACTTTATTTGGATTCTAGTCTATTAGTTTATCACCCTGAATGGCCAATTGTAATTCATCTTTCCAAATGTGAGTTACTTCGTAAATCCTGTTGAAGAGAACAGCAGTGGAACTGAAGAGCTGTCATGGAGCTCTGCCAGCGAAGTCAGAGATGCAGTTACAATATATCTGCACATAATTTAATCCCCTAGTTGCATGGGTTGAAGGCATGAATTCCAATACTCTCACACTTAAAACGCTTTAATTAAGGATTCCTTCTCTTGCATATATTTAGAGTTCTTAAGGATTGCTGTTTTAAAACTATTCAAGTGATTTAATTGGACATTTCATACCATATATTAAGAGCCAAATTTTGTCTTCAGAGACCTTTAGTGTATATGACATAAGATGTTTATCTTACTTGGTTATTATGATAAAAAGTGCTCCTGTTCTGGGATTTTCTGCTTCTACAAGTTACTGCTTTTAATAGTTACTGCTTTTAATACTGCTTTCCACACTTGCTTTTGCAAACTGTATCTCTTACACAAAATGATTCCTCAGCTTGTCTTCACAATCAGACCCCAGGCACCCTCCAGTGAGTATTTTCTTCCTTTTTTTTCAATGGGTGAAAGGGCAGTGTTGGTAATAACAGTTAATTGACCAGTGAAAACTATTTCTGGTTATGTTCTTTAGAAAAGGTCATTCCGTAACTTTGAAAATACACTTTTGGTAAGGGATAATATGCATGGCAAAAACTGTAATGATAATATTGGACTTTTATTGATAATGTTAAGGACTAAAATGCTGATCTTGTGACATGCTTTCAGTATTTCTGGAAATGAGTCTAATAGTTTAACCTTGGGGCATATATTCAAAGCATACGGATTAGTTTTCTGTGATGACTTTTCATCATTTCCTCTCAGTTCACATACCAAAGTATATTTGAACTATTACAACACAATAGTAGTGATAATATAATCTCTTCCTATGGAGAGGCTAACATTTTGCCCTTTTACAAGAGCTACATGAAGTCCAAAATAAATACCACTTCTGGTGTCATGGGAAGCACTGGGTGTCATACAGTGAAGATGTCTAGGCACATCTACTATTGTGAAAACTGAAACTTGGTATAGAGCCTTTTGTATGTCTCTTATGAGTATGAAGAAGTATGAATGAGAAAATCCTAATCTTTCCTTTCATATATGCGCTGTCATAATAACAAGTATAGTATCTGGAAATAAACACTTTCATATTCCTGGCAGTGTCCTGAAAGAAATGGAAACATCAATGTTCCTCAGTATTGGCAGAAAATTTCCTCTTGTCCCAGGACCTAACAAGTTGCATTCTGCTAATGCTGCAATATGGTGGCATATACAACAGGTTCAAATATATTTATGGTATCATGATTCAAAGTAGGCATTTGAAAATATGCTCATCACTGGTAAGTTAGACTCCATGTTTGGGTAACATTTTTACAAATCCTAAAAGTTAAATGTGTTGTAGTATGAAAAACTGTTAGAAATAAAAAGCAGAAGGGCTTGCTTATTGTTTGCTCTACATTTTGTTGCTTTTAAAATATTTTTCCTGTGCAGTTAAGAAAAAAATATAAGAAAGACGCCTTCATAGCTCTGAAACATCATTAAATGTGAATTGGAAATAGGCAAATAATCAGGTCATTAGTAATCCACAGCCCTGTTAGACTAGGCAATATTTACAGTCAAATAAGTTAACAGAAAAAATACTGGAAAAAATAGTTTTGTGTATTTCTCACCAATAGGTATTTATGTAAAACCTAGAACATTCAGTATGAACAGGCTGATCAGTACTCATCTCAAAGCTGCATGGTCCTTAATGTATTGAAAATTACAGTAAGATTCACTGTTTTTTCAGTAGGGTGAGAATCTGAGCTAATGGTTTGCTAATCCATTGTTCAGAACTAAGTATTTTAGGTCTATAAAGGCTAAGAATTTGGGCTTCGTTTCCAAATATCAGACACACTTACATGTCACTAGATAGGGAATATGAAATTAAAATCCAAATGTTTTTATTTAATGAGGAACAGTGAAGTTAGAAAAAGAACAACTAGCCAACATAGAAGACAACTTGTCAAACAATTTTTTTATTGAAGTAGATCTCTTATGACTGTTATTTCTAATGACTTTATGTTTCTGAAAGAAAATACTGGAATACTTTGCAACACAACCGCAGATGATGTTATTAAGATTCACTTAGTGAGGTTTAATGGAACAGTACCTTTCTCTTAGCTTTGAGTTGCTCATGATATTTGTCGGATGTGTCGCCTGGTATTTCTCCTCCCCAGAGAGTAATTCCCACTATGGAATAAGTGATGCCCATGACAAGCAGTGGGAAACAGTAGACCAGCACAATCACAATGACATGATACCTGCAATGAAAAAGCATTAAGCTGATAAGTGCTTTCAGAGCTGATGGAATGGGCTGCTAAAAGTCAAGTGCTGTTGTAACGCGAAGCGTGTTTTATATTGATTGGCTAGTCCTTGGTGCTTTCACTGTCTTTTTGAAAAAGTCTTGAATTGCACTGCAAATTTATTTACATTTTAATGCAAGTGCTTTCTGGGGTCTCTAGCTCTGATTCTGAACTTGTACTAGCATAGATTAAGAATGGCTCTATAGTAGTCATGATTACTGACTGCAGAATAAGTTACCTTTGTCCATAGCTAGATGAATTGATTTATTTATTCCACAGTCAAGTATCCTAAGGGCAAGCTAAGGGTTCTGAGCTCTAGTCTTGACCATAAATGAAAGAAGAAAACCAATATTGAAATGCCAGTTTTATACAAAGACACTGTTAAGCGTCCTCTGTACGTGTACTTCACATGCCATATCTCTTGTGCAATATCGGCATCTCTGCTGATTTAAACATTGGCTAAAAAAAAAAAAAGGTAATTTCTTTTGCCTCCTGTTAGGCCCATGTTAAATACCATCTTCACATAAAATCCCAATGAATGATCAGTGAAGAATCCCCAGCTGTCTCTGAGAGTGGCCTTACTGCCCTAAAGATAAATACCTGTGGATGGCTCCTACAGTGATAAAAATTATATATGATCAGGGCCTCTTTCACCTGCCCAAAGGAAGAAGAAAGGTCAAATTCAATGATGTATGGTTGCACAGGTTTTCAGCCTTGGACACAGAGTTCATCTTAAATACCAATGAGGACATGAAAGGGCAAATGATGTTTCTGTGCCTAGATAACCACTTATTCCTAATTCTGCCAGAGGGACGAATAGAGAATATATTCAATTCAAGTGGCTGTTATTCTACGCTTTCGGAAACTGGAGTGAATTACAAGATTTATAGTTTTCTTATCCAAACTGATGTTTGAGATAAGTAATTGTGATAACGTAACAGAATAAGGCGTGAAGATCCAAACCTCTCACAAAAACAACCAGAGGAAAAAAATCTGATTATGACAAGGAGAGGCTGGAAACGCTTGTTTTCCTGTTAGGATAAACTGGAAGCTTGCTTTGAATTGGGAATTCTGTACCCATTTCTGACTAACTCTGTCTGTATGGAAGTAGTAATTTTAAGTGAGGCAGTGATGGTAAACATTGCAGCATGGAATGGAAAATGCCCATGGAAGAGAATAAATATTTTTTTTTCCACTTATCACTTAAGTGCACTATCTTCCTAGCTTAGAAGGCCTGCTCTCAATGACTGATGCTATTCTCTGTGTAGCATCCATTGCAAGTGTAGACATCACCATGCACAAGTGTAAAGGAACAAAAGCTTACGTAAAATGCTGTTTTGGACCACCTGGCCATGCTACATAGCAAAGAGTTCTCCCAGGCATCACCTTGGTTATGGAGTAGAGGCACTGAGGAAAGGCTAACAGGAAAGCCAAAATCCAAATGCTCCCAATGACCACCTTGGTAGCAGTTGCAGAGAGCCTGGGTTTCAAGGGATCAATAATGGCCATGTACCTGTAAAAGAAAGGAAAAACCTGTGCATAAGGAACCTTCAGAGATTTGCGTGCATCTAGAATCAACCAAAGCTTAGGACTGGGAGAAGGATAAAAGCAGAGATATTTATCTTCCATGAGTTCTGGTGGCATTGTGCTGTTTGGGTGGTTCAGCTACCTTGCAGGCAGTGCTGGAAGAAACAAAAGGCTCACAGAATTTCTGAAAACTGTGGGACACCTGGCCAACCATGTGTATACTAATAGAACAACAATATCTCAAGGAGTTAGTAACCCTGCTACTGCAGGATTCAGAACTACCTGACTGAAAAGCAACAAGGCATCTGGATCCTCTCTTACTCTGCTACATAATGCAGGATTTATCTCTAATTAAAAATTAACAGCCAGGCTGTCAGGATTATTAGTCATCTGTCGAGTAGCTACAGGAACCTCATAAGTTCTCATGCATTTTGTTCAGCAGACATTGACTGACTTCAGATCATTGGCCAAAGAACCCCGGGCTGCAGCTGGTTCATACACAGATGGAGAAAGGAACCATACGAGCTTTGCCTCAGGTAGTGGAGAAGGGATAAGAGCATCAAGAGAAATACATGCATAAAGCATGAAAACATCTCATTTGCTTTCTCAGCTCCCATGTTCTAGGGAGGGATAGCATTCTTATTGCTGCCCTGTGATTGTATTGGCAATCCACGTATATCAATAATTTTAGAAGAACACATATAAAAGAATTAAAATATTACTCTAAATAATTACAATTTTAAAGGTTTTTTAAGAGTAAAATTTTTAAAGTTTTTTTAGAGTAAAAACATCAAGACAGACAGTAAGAGAAAAGCACATCTTGCTTTCTGTCCTTTGATCTTTGTACGGATGCAGGGAATGCAGGAGACCCAGAGGTTTTGTATTTTACATACTTCGTACCACAAACTCCATGTTTTTTACATTTTCTTACCATGACTACTGCTTTGATTTTTAGACTCAACCCTAAATTGACATCTTTTCAGCCAACTTCTCTGATCACTCTATGTTGTTTCATTTATCAATGACCAAATAATGACCTGCCAAATTATTAATAGTTTTAGTTAAATAGAAACAGTTCCCAATTTCTTTCCACTGTTGGTAAGAATACTGTTAAGTATCAACCAGAATCACATTTAGAGAAATTTATGGACTTCTGTAAAACTAGGGAGATACTGTCTGTATATACACATAACAGTTATGTACACTGTTATGTACACATAAATATATGTATACTGAAGGAGCATACTGAATAACTAACTACATGTTTTTTAATCTGACACACTAATGCTTTCCAAAAAAAACACAAATAAATTGTTTTTACATTTATGTTTTGCTCCAGAGCCAGAGGGTTCCCCAGGCATATTAGAAAAATCTTTCTATTCAATATTGAAATGCAGTGCTCTTTGTGAGTGAATGTAGGAGTTAACAGATCAGCAGTTTAAATCAACATATTTCCATGGAAGTATTCAATGTGTCTGTGCTCATTCATGAGACTGGAGATCTGCCTGCTGCAGTCATTGATAGCATAGACATTGTACACTGTGTTTCTGGAATCAGAATTAGAATGGTGATGTTGTAAGAAGCTCCTGAGGAAAAAACTAGGACAAGTCAAAAGAAAACAAATTTTAAATACTCTTTTCTGTGTTTCCTTGTGTTTGTTTGTTTGTTTTCATATAGTATGAAAACACCTGAAGCAGGCAGGAAACTGTGATGAATATGAAAACCAGCTTGAATTTTTCACTACTGACAGTTTTACAAAATTCTAGGAGAATGCCTGGATTAGTTTCAACAGTTTGTCATCAGTCACAGAGATTAATAGTGATTCAGGAAGAAACAAACTCACTGCCAGGGAATAATTATGGCCCATATACTTCTACTCTCTTTCACAGTACGTGTCTAGTTATCTGATCATCTTTGACAAGATTATTGGAGTATATCAGGGGTTTCCCAAAGGCCCTCTTGTTTGTGACTTTGTCTTGGCTTTCACTGTAGGTCTCCAGTCTTCTAGCCTGGTTACTGTCATTTTCCCTGTCTGTTTCAGGTTTTAAGTGCAATTAGAAAATCAAACTACACCTGTTCCTGCCTACGTGTGCAGATAAAATATTTTCACCTCTTTCCAGTACTGCTTCTCTCCTCGTGTCATTTATACCTTCTAAAGAAATTGCAATAAGTAGTACTATGATTCTTCATCTACTCTTTTTGTACATTTCTATCTCATATAAAGATGGAGTGGGATAGATCCAGAGGTTTATTTATTTTTTAGTGGGAAATTATGTACACATTAAAAAGCATTGTATGGCAATACTGTATCCTGAAGGTATCAAAGAGTGTGGAAAAGAATCACTTTTTCTCATTGTATTTGTATATTTTTTTCTATTGTTGAGACTTTACGTGTTGCTGTGGGGCTTAGAAGTTATAACACCAATTTATGCTCACAGGTAATGAGTGTAGGTAAGGTTGAATTAGAAGATCCTCTTCCAAAGTGACACATATGTGTGATTACTGTTATTTTTCTTGTCTATATTTGTCCTTTGGGCATTCATAGATCATAACATTTTCAAAGCCATTCATGACGTTTACTTTTTGTGTTCTCATCTTTGCCTTCAGCTTTAGATCATGAAAACCTTTCTTACAGTGGTAGGTGAGTGCTTGGGTCTATGCACATCCAAATTCATAGAGTTTGCTAGATTTTTAGGAAGGGTTTGAATTGAAGTCCATTGAAATCAGTGGAGAAGCTTCCATTGATTTGAATCAATCCTTTTTCTGGATCTACTGATCTACTCTGATCTACTACAGTTACTCATTTAAAACAAAGGAAGGTGTGATTGTGATTTGTCCTCGTTGTTACATTACACATATAAGACTTGCCCAAGTCTTTAAGTACAAGCCACTAAAAATAATATTTATAGTAGAAATGCTCTGGATAAAAAAACATGCAAGTAATCTTTTGCATCTATATTTACCTGCTATGGCGAACAAACTTCAGTTGAGATATTCCTACTTTTTGAAAATTTCATACTTGAGAGATAGGTAATTATAGGATGGATATGTGTTTTAGCAAAAAAAATCCCTCAGTTTATGGTTAACCATCAAACACATGATAAATCCAACATCTGCCATCGTTGTGGCATTCAGCCCCTGATAGCATTAACTATGCTAATACCTTAAAACATCTAAATGCTGTCAGAAACAGAGTGATTGAAAACAAATTCAGTTCTGAATCCTCAATTTCCATATCTAGAATTTCAAGTCTATTCTTTTTCTTTTTTTTCTTTTTTTGGGTGGGGGGGAGCGGGGAGCTAAAGCCAATGCTTTTGGTATTGCATACTAACTTTATGAGGAAATAACTCTATTCTAGTGCTCGGTGTTTTGTCCTCAAATAGTAGCAGATCTCATGAAAATACGCATCAATTGGATTGTTACCCTCTACCCCTTACTTCCATCCTCCTCTCTCCCAACCTGGTAATGATAACTTTGTAGTCATGAATCCCGACTCTCAAACTGATTTAGTTTGAGTGTGGGTTGCCGTATACTGTCCAAAGTGCTTGATCATCTGTACCTGCAGTAGGTGGTAACCCATAAGCAAGTCATCATTTTCATATGCCTGTAGGACTCTTAAGGCAGCTCCTCCCAGCCTGGAATCATTCCTTTCAATTGTTATTTTTCTTCAGATTGCAGATTGACACTATTTTATGTACTATTGTCAGATGTTTGTTACGTTCAAATTATTCTTATTCCCAGATATATTATTCTTATTCCCAGTAGGTACCAACAATACTTCTCTTTGGCTAAGACAAAATTGTGTTGTTATACCTCCCTGTCTGGTGACTGCCCTTTAAAGTGCTGGATTGTTTGTGTGAAATGACTCATGCAGCTGTGCTAATAGAAATTTTAGCTGTTGGCTATCTGAGCAAGATAAGCCAAAGGACAGGGATCAGAAGAAAAGCACTCTGCTTGTCTTTGTTGATGAAGTTTGAGTGATGAGCTAACTGCCTAGCTTTTGCAGAAAATGGATTACAAAAACATAGCAGTCAGTCATTCTAACAAACAAAATGAAATGGGAAGGAGGTGGAGGAGCCTTGAGTATTCCTTCAATAACGCCTTCGTGTAGGACAGGCTTAGGTGACCAGAGAGTATTGACAACTCTCTCTTACTGAACCTGTGATAACAAATCTGTTTTATTCTAATTTACTAGTAGACTAACAATTACAATTAAGTATCTAATGTTCCCTGAGTGGCTTTTCTTAGAAACAAAATTGCTTAATTAACATAGTGAGATATTGCTTTATAGCTGCAATTGTTACACTTGTTCAAATTTTGTCATATGAGTTTGGTAGTGTTTTTCTAGGGAAAATTATAGTCAGTCAAAATTTAAAAAATATCTGAGTAGCTGAGCTGTCTCCAGATGTTAATTTATGTAGCCAAAAGATGCCAAAAAGAGAACTGAGTCCTTCTCAAACTGTTAGCTGTCATTTGTGAAGGAAGCTTACCCCCTCTTGACGATAATTCTTGCTGGAAATGGTACCTAGCCGTTGCTGGTATTGAGAGGTGTGAGTTGTTGTTTGTCTATCTCCTCAAGGAGCAGTCGCTATTTTTTCAATTGGCCCTTGCCTTTGCTCTCTTCATTTTTGCTGGGGTGTTTCATAGAATCATAGAAAGGTTTGGGTTGGAAGGGACCTTAAAGACCATCCTGTTCCAAGCCCCTGCCATGGGCAGGGACACCTCCCACCAGACCAGGCTGCCCAAAGCCCCATCCAGCCTGGACCTCCAGGGATGGGGCAGCCACAGCCTCTCTGGGCAACCTGTGCCAGTGCCTCACCACCCTCATGGCAAAGAATTTCTTCCTAATATCTAATCTAAATCTACACTTTTTTAGTTTAAAACCATTACTCCTTGTCCTGTCACTCCACTCCCTGACAAAGAGTCCCTCCCCAGCTTTCCTGAAGGCCCCCTTTAGGTACTGGAAGGCCATTAGGAGTTCTCCTTGGAGCCTTCTCTTCTCCAGGCTGAACAACCACAACTCCCTCATCCTGCTTTCACAGGAGAGGTGCTCCAGCCCTTTGCTCTGTTTCATGGCCCTCCTCTGGACTTGCTCTAATACATCCATGTCCTTCTTGTGCTGGGGCCCACAGAGCTGAACAAAGAACTCCAGGAGGCTCTGAGTAGAGAAGGAGAATCACCTCCCTCGCCCTGCTGGCCGTGCTTCTTTTGAAGCAGCCCAGTATACGGTTGGCTTTCTGGGCTGCAAGCACATATCAAGAATGAAAGCTCCTGCTAGAATGGGCTAGAGGTGCTGTGCTTAGGTGTTGCTTGGAAAATGAGTGAAGGTGAGGAGGCTAACTGTGAGATAATGTGTCTGTATGATGCAGGATATTGCACCTATACCATCCAGTTACGCACGGCTGACAACTGCCTGTCTTCTTTCATGGTCTAGCTATATCATTAGGGCTCATTCCTTTACTGTAGTTCATATACTTTCATACATTTCGTATGGCAAAGTGCCAGAAACAAATGCCAAAGTGCCAGTTACAAGGAAGAGCAGCAGAAATTCTGTCTGAATTGTTGACTGAATGGTGATGTTTAAAATCTACTAGAAACAGGATTGTGTGAGGAGGCCAGGAATAAAAGGGAGAATGATAAGATACAGGATCTGGAGCAAAAGCAAAAGAACGGAGGTAGGGAACAGGCTGCTGAATGCAAATGCATAGGAACAGAAGTGAAACAAGAATGTCAGGAAATTAGAAAGAGAAGCAAAGAAAGAATTTGGGTTGGGAGAAAACACTGAAGGGTGATAGCCAGATCACTGAAGGATGATTTATGATGACTACAAGCAACTGAAGACTGGTTACACTGCTGAAACAAGTTCTGTAGCCACACAAATATTATTCAGTGAGTTGCTGTGCCCATTTGCTTTGCAGTCATTGGACTTTTATTGTTCAGTCTCTCACTGAGATCTTCAGTTTCAGGATTGGACTTCTAATGCTTTCTTACTCCAGAAGAAGCTGGTAATAATGCCACAGATAGCTTGTTCCACATGGTAAAGGGCGGGGGGGGGGGTTGGAGCTGAATCTAAAGTACATATCAACCGAGAAGAATTATCTTATTATGCTCATTTATCACTATAAGCAAAAACCATTATTACCCTATCCAACATAAACACTAACACTTGCAAGGTAATTATAAAATGGACTATGCACATTTGGAAATTTAATAATGTAAATATGTGCAGGTGGAGATTCAAGCCAACACTCGGAAGAATCTCAATTATTCAACGTCTGCACTGTGTTCTGAGTGTGTGCATTCTCTAAAGAATTTTTAGGTAGCACTTTAATCACTAGCATCACTAGCCTTTTCTTTTTTTATTTTTTTTCTGTGATCACAATATATCCCACTGACATCACTCTTCTTTCAGCTTTAACTGGTGTTACTCTTTGTTCCTAGCTAATTACTGCTGAAGTCACCAAGAGCCCTTCCATTGAACTTGATGAGAAATCAGTCAGGCTGCAAGGTGTAGTGGCTGGCGCATGGTGATGTGCTTGCTGCAGTGCTCCCTTCCTTCAAGACTGTTTTCTTATCTGCTAGGGTTATGAAAGATGAAGTTTCTTTCAGATCTGCTCAGTTTGGCTGAAGTCCACAATTTACTGTTTGGTACTTGTTTCTTAGGTTTGTCAAATAAAAAAAAAATCTGTTTTCTCTGAAACCATAAAACAATCCTCATTTGAATAACATTGGTAAACCCTTTAAATTACTGTTTATAATGACAGCATAATCATGTAGCTGTGTGCTTGCTACAGTTTGCAAAGAACATGAGAGACAGGTAGCTGGTTAAGTACTATGAAATCATCCTACGTTTGTGTATTATGGTCCTGACAGTAGAAGGTAAAAAATAATCCTAATTCAGCTTTTTGTAAGACTGCATGCATTGGTTAATACAGACAGGAAAATTTTCCCCTTTTAACACATTATTTAGAAAATTGTTGCAAAGATACATTGGACACTTACAAAAAATGCTGCATTGAAAACTGGATGCTACAAATTCCTATCTGGAGATACAGCTGGAATCCTTTAATCATCCTAAGTGATTTGTTTCACCTGTTTACAGTGCGTTTATAAAATCAAGTGGAGAAAGAAGTCATCAGTTCACCCCCAGATTGTAACAGGAAATTTGTCAAAGGGAGGGATTGCAACAGGGATTTGGCAAAGGAAGAGACTGAGAGAAAATGATAATGCATGCATATAAGTGGCTTGTCAATGGCAGATAGCAGAGTGCACTTCATGAACACACAGATGCTGTTGTTCCCTAAAAATAGCTGATATGAAACTTTGTCTCCTATCATTGCATTTGGAATCAACTGGTAATTAAGAAACTTAGTTACGGAAATTGCTGTGATTCCCTGTCCCTTATTTAAAACATGGTCATTGAAAGTCCTATAAAATGTCTCTGTAAGGTGGGTAGAGTAGATTAAAGGAGACTGAATGAACATTGAGATTTTAGAGGCATTTTTTGATTGACAAAAAAAAAAATCTGCAACTTCTACATTGATTTCTGCCCACCAGTGCAAGTCCTCAATCTTTTCTTGTGGAAGTGATCCGTGTTCTTCACTGAGACTAACTTTCTCTGCAAGGAGCATGGCTGTTGGCATTTTTGTAGGACTGTCTTGGTTGAACAAGAATGTTTTTTCGTGGCCAGAAGGATCTGTAAGGAGCGATGTTACTGTTATGCAGTGTTCACCTTAGAGCTAACAGCTTAAAGAAAGAGCATGTGACAGTGTGATAGATAAATAAACACTCTGTAGGTTTGAGAGGTCAGTGAGCTGTATCCTAAAGGGGTGACTTGGACTTGATTTACCCAGAGACACATGTGCTGCTTGGGGGGAATGGCTGACCTGCTACAAGCTGCGGGTAATACCGTAGTTTGTGTAAAATCAAGAGTAATGCCCAGTGCTTTGCTTTGGGTACATCATACATATCAGAACCCTTAAAACAGGAATACTGGTATTCAGTATTGAACACCCTGGAGTTGTTCAAGGCCAGGTTGGACAAGGTCTTGTGCAACATGATCTAGTGGGTGGCATCCTTGCCCACGGCAGGGGGGTTGGAATGAGGTGCCCCTAGGGTCCCTTCCAACCCAAGCCAACCTGATTCTATGATATTCCTCAGAAGGGCTGAGTCCTCCTAAAAAGTGCTTCCTATTTGAGGAACGTTTCAGTTATTGACAATGTGTGTAATTTTTGTGTCTGTAACTGATTTTATGGGAGGTATGCTGTAGCTATGCATATTCTTTGAAAAGGGATAACAGTTTTCGTTGGTCTTTCTCATAAATTGGACTAAGGGACTTCTCCTGACAGGAGAGCTTCGGTTTCTCCTTTTCTTTGAGTTCAATCTACCTGGGCTATGAAGAACCAATTTCTATGCAAAGTTTGAAAAAACAGCTCCATATGCACAGACCACAGCCTGCTCTGTTATTGCCTACATTTCTGACATTGCCATCTGAATGGCTTTTTTCTTTCTCCTTGCCAGGATGAATAGCTAGGACAGATATGGAGACAGATAGGTTATTCCATTCTCCATAGTTAGCTCAGACGCTGTCAGATTATAAGAAGATTGTTGACACCTTGGTTCATTAACTGACTATAGCAATTGGTAATGAGTCATTTATTATGAATCAAAATTGAATTATTTCAGTGCAATGTATGATAAAGAACCCTTACTTCACAACAGTAAAACACACAGCCCTGTTACAGCTGTCATTTATCTATGTGTGAACACCTTTTGTGATGAGAAACTTTCTGCTTTACATTAGGATGACTTCTGCAGGCTAAGACCGAAGGAGAAATCCCATCAAAATCAGGGTCTTTTTATGTGGTCAGCAGAATGTATCCCTAGGAAATTTCTGTTCTCATCCCTAAAATTGATTTAGAGGCCAGTGATAGTTCATTTTAAAACTTTGACTTAATCCGTGTTAAAACTGTAAAGATGAGTGTAATACAAAACAACCAACCTAGTTTATCCAACCGTGAGTTATACTTAGGTTCTTGTCCTGCTATGGGGTGGTGGGCTGCATTTGTTTTGAAATAACTTTGTTTTGGCCAGACATAAATATTGTGAATGATACAAATTTGTCTTTTCTTTGCTAAACAATCAGAAATACATGTATGTAGACAATAATATTCAAGAAAAACAAACAAAAACAAAACAAAACCAAGCCCTCAACTATCTTTGGAAAAGTGCTGCAGGTTATATTCCACAATAGACTACAGATGTATCTTTCAATAGTTTTTATTAAGCTATGGATAAGGGCACTTAAAAATGTATTTAAGCCTAAGAGACTGTCTAAAATGAAATTCTCATTTGAACATCTGGTTTGAACTTGTCAGATGTTGTTTCCTGCCTTGGACAGGAAGACTTGGGGTTAGTTGCTATTGTAAACGTTGCTTGGGGGCTGGAATTAGATGATCTTTAAGGTCCCTTCCAACCCAAACCATTCTATATGATTATGCTGCTGGAGAGATTGGCTTATCAACCTCAGTCTTTTCACTGCACTTTATGAAGCAGCTTGTTAAATCGAGTATTTACTCAATGCAAAACAAGCAAAAAAAAGCTGTCGTGCCTGTATTTATTCCCAAACTGTCTCAGTATGTTACCAATAATGTAACTCCGACAATAATTTTGACAAAAAACCCAAAGGTTCTGTATTTTTGCTTGATCATTGTGAGCTTATACCACAGCAAGAAATGGCTTATTTTTCTTGTCTCTGACAGTCTGAAGCAATTGGATCAGGATATTCTGCCGAAACCATTTCACCTCTTTTCTCAGAAAGAAAGAAAGAGAGAATTGTCAAACCAAGAAAATCATTTCAGGGCCCCAAGTCATGTGGTGTACTTATAAATGACATTTAAAACAGAATCCTTTGTGTTTCACCTCTTGATTTTTGAACCCTTAAAGCTCTCCTGTTCAACTTTTTCTCTTTAGTTCTGAAAACTAATATTTTTAGAGGGCATCCTAGATACTGGAATCCAGAAATATCGCATGATTCATCTAAAAATATAAATTCTGGGAACACAGAGAATGGGGAAGGTATTTCCCATTTGAATTCTATTGTTTGACTGGCAAAGTAGTAATAGTAAAAATAGAAATAATAGTAATAATTTTAAAAGCATATATTTGCATTTTTCTCTTCATGGTACTCAACGACCAAGGCTGATGCAATACTATAAAGTCATCCATTAGTTTGGACAAAAAGCTGCATTAAGCTTTAGTTTGGGGGAAAGGCAGATGGTATTTTGTGTACAGTTATAGGATACCAGAGGCAGGTAAAGCTAAATAACAATCAGATGTGAGAAAACAGCATTGTGAGGTTATAGAATCTCCCTTCATCCATCTTTATGGATGAAAACGTTCTCAGATATAAGGAGGTTCTGTCTGTGGAAGACAGTTTGTAAAGCACAAGAAACCTGGAAAGAAACCCATCTGACTTGTTTCTCATCCCTATGTTCATCTCTACCTGGTTTTCAGTGCAAGTTCTCTCTTCTCTTCCCTGTACACGGAAATCAATTCTCTGAGACATCTTTCCTTTGAATGACTTTCAGAGAGAAGGGGAGTGAGAGGCCAAAGTCTGCAGGTCTGTTTGGGCTGAGCTGTGTGCAGGCAACGGCAGCTGGCTGGGCAGGTTTTCTGCCTGCCGTTTCTTCAGCCTCCTCTGTGCAGTGGTGAGCCAAGCACAAAAAGCTTGGTACCATGCCCCGTACGAGTTCAATTACCAATACAAATACTAGCATATATGTTTTTGGCATGCGTCCTTTGCTGAGGCTGCTACCATACCATGACAACATGCTGTCATGCCCTGTGCACTCCATATCCGAGCCTATTAGACATGTTTGATGTCATTATTTCACATACGCATTTCCCTATTCTTTGGTGTTTCTGAGCACGTGGGACAGGTGACACTCAGGCAATTAGCTACATAATGTTATTCTACAACAAAGATGCAAAAGTACGGTTTGACAGGTTTATCAGTTTTAAAATGTTTAAGGCACGTGAAGGCCTTGAACAATTTATCCCAGGAATAGAAACTCATTCAGAGCCAGATGCCAAAATGTATTCTGCTGGAAAGAACGTGCATTTTTCAATGTGCCAGCTGCCTACTTCAGGATTTCAGTAACAGATTCATTTACAGGGCTTGCGGTACTGCTTTGTGACAATAGCCCTTCTGGCAGCGTACACTTAGAGAGCTTGAAGAGCCTAGGTGGTATTTGAGTGATACCATGTACACATGATGAATTCTGGTTTTGTTTGATAAACTGAACCATGTGCTTACAGCTTGCAATTGTCTTCTATTACAGGCTTGTATCTCATTACTTACGCTGAAGCCTAATGACTATATGACTATATAGAGGAATTATTAACAACCATTAGTAATTGAGCAATGTTACTGGAAAATAGAAAACTGACCCATGTATATGTGTACTTCTGTAGATATATTAGAAGCCTAAGAAATAAGGTAGAAAACAAGACCGACAAGTTTTGAATAATGATATTGATGCAATAGATATACCAGGAAATTGGTAGGAAGAACCTAACACTGCAGTATAAAGGTTCATAAAAGAAGAGGTTAGAGCATTCAATAAGAGGAATGAAACAGAATTTTAAATATAGTTTAAAATCAAGTCAGATAAAGCAAAAGTACTTATAAACAATGTAAAATTTTACAGTTTGAAACTCCAAATGTGACTGAAAAAATAAACTTTAGGATTATATACTCAGCTAATTTACAGTAATAATGGTGAAATGCCAAAGGAGATTAGAAAAGCTGTGAGAGCAGGTAATGCAATAATAATAGAAGATGATAATGACTTTGGTGTAGACATAAACTAAATGCTTAGACAACATTAACGACTGCTCTATGGAGTATCTACAAGGAGAAGCCCAAAGTAGACAAGAGGCTCTTGAGATGATCTCACACAATGCCTAGAATCTGGCTTAAATATTATTTTTCAAATAGTGGTTAGTGTGCCCAGTTTTAACATCTTGGAAGAAACAATAAAGGCCCCAAACCATCTGCTATAGTAGTGTTCGATGTAGAAAGGGGGAACAATGAGAACTTAAGGAAGCTTATTGAAAAGAAAGGAGAAGGGCAACCAAAAGGAAGCAGAGACTGTAATAACAAGACTCAGTCATATTCTGAAACACAGAGATTCTGCAATTATCCAATATTTTGTTAGGAAAGGTTGATTTGATTTTGAGTTTGATTCATGTTCAGCAAAATGAGTGTAAGGGTGCTGGGAAAGAGAAAGCAGGGCCCATAGCTCTTGGGTTCTGATTTTCCTTCTGCTGCAAATTGTTTGATTGTTGATTTGATTCTTTGAGTCTGCCAAACTTTAAAAAAGACCGTCATTTTCTGATGCCTCATATCAACCTGTTATCCAGGGCAACCACATGGTGCTGTGTAGTCCTGCTTAAACAGGCTGTCTGAGGTACCAGGAATAAGAGTGCCAAAGTACCTGTCTCAGCTCTAATTTTAATAGCCTCATTCCTCTTAAAAATATAGTTGCAGACACAGTTCTGTGGAGGGCAAGAAAAAGTGCATTTTGCTCTATCAGAAGGACCAAAGAAGATGAAGTTATTATTGAAATCATAATGGGACTTTGGTACATTAAGTTTAAAAAATGGTGATTTACTTCGATAAGCTTCTGATTTGAAGTTAATTATGGGACTGTCATTATTAATGGCTCTCAGAGGCAGCACATTGTAACAGCTCTGAAGTTCATGTGAACACAACATGTGAGGGAAGTTCTGGGATTAAAAAAAAGTCCACGAAACTTGAATTCTCTTTAACATAGGACTTTATTTTGTCATTATTGTACTGTAAGAGCTTTGACACTCCAATTAGCAGACCTGAAAAATGGGCTAGGACTTCTTCAGAGTATAGGGCTAGGATAGATGGGTAACATTTGGCAGACTCTGATCTTTAAAAAGATTAGGTGAAATTCATGGTTTTCTCTTTTTTCCCAATAATTGGTAAAGAATAATTACTTAGAACCTTGATACCAGCACACCATTTTGATGCTACTGTGTTCACCTGTGTTGAGCAGCAGTGAGCCTTGTAGGGTGTTTTGCAGTAATGCAGAATTTCAGTGTATTGTAAATGTAATTTTATTTATATTTGTATGATCTGTTGGCATATTTATATATAATTCTTTTCAAGTACTTTTGCATATGAAGATACCTAATACCTAAGTAATAGTTCTTCAAAAGTTTGTTTACATACTAGGAAGAAAGAAGTAGTAAGATGCGAACAGGATCAGCAACTACTCACTGTCACTGTTGGAATACCTTGTTTAATTCCACAGCAGTTGCTTTTACAAAGAGTTAAACTTAATGAAATACAGAAATCATTGTGGAATTGCTGAGAAAACAGTAACTGAGGAAGTCGTTCTGCAGATGTGCTAATAACAGGAAAAAAAAGCATAGATAAAAACTAATGTTCTACTGAAGGCATGCTATTTCATGCTATGTTGCTACATCTCCAAACTTCCACTGTAGCCCTCAGATATGTGCAGAGGTCTTCTAGGCCTGTATACTTAGAGCTGGTCCTAGAAAGAGACAGTCTTGGGTCTGGACATAAAATATCAGCATACATGAACCACTACTTTTTGCATGCTAAATGCTACTGGGAATGGGACAGTGGGTCTTCAATGGATGGATCCAGATGGCCTATCCCTTGTTCAGTTCATTTTAGGAGTATTTTAAGAGTTCGTCCCCAAAAGGTAGCTAAAGGAACTATAGTGACCACTGGAAGTGATGTAACTGTGGCACTGTGCAGCTCTGGGCATGAGCAGAAGGAGTATATGACTGCCTGTGGAGCAGTGCAGAGTGAAATCTGTGCTGCTTCTCACACTTGAGCTGCCTTGGTTAAAACTGCCTGTGTCACTCCTGCAGTACACTGCAAACAGCCTGTTGGAAAAGAAGCAGAAGACCATGAAGAAGGGGTGGTCAGAAACGTGAATAAACCCACACATTTGAGTCTGTGTTCAGTGGCCAGGCAGCCATATGTTAGACAGGATAGTAATCTTGGACATTTTCATCCTCAGCACCAGACCCAGCACATCCTACTGTGGGAACTGCCTACTCCACAGAAGTCTGTGTCAGCCCAGCAATTGCACGGTGTACACATTTTAGACAGTATCGTCTACAGAAACCTTATGCACAGAATCAGGCATGAAAGGAAAATTGTGCTGCCTGTGACCTCTGCTTAGTAATGTCTAGAGTCGCAGTGACTCATTCATTCTCTGTGGATGTTAATATGGTCTAAAATGATCAAAAAAGCAAATCTTTCTGATGAGCTGCAAACCATGACTTTTCAGTATTTTGGGATGTTAACACTTTCTACTGCTAAATCATCTGACGTGATCCCATTCTTTCAGCTCTCTTGGTAGCTTAACCCTGATTTGTAGTATTATTGTTTTTTTCAAATGAATATAAACCTGTAAGGACGACTTCACTGGGTCAAAACTAAAGCACAGTCTCCTGTCTGAAGCATTGGCTGAACTTTTACAAAAGGCAAATAGGAACCAATGTTTTAAAATATATCCCCCCAGCAGATCTGTGCTGTGGAATACGGCAGACTGTACATCCAAGGAGATTTTTCACGTTTCATTTTGACCATCAGTTTTCCTCTTGACTCTGCAGAGAGTTAACCAGGAAATGGTTAAAGGTGCTGAATACATCAGATGTGATTTGGTATTAAAGGAAAAGGAATGGCAGTGTGAATCAGGAAGGAGTGTCAGAGTGCTTTTAAGTTTGTCTTAAATGAGGTTCCTTACTACTACAGAGAGCTTGCCTAAAACCAGCCGTGGTATTGTTCACTGTGCTCCCCCAAGGGAATAAGGGCATGTTTTGAATTGTCTTTGTCTGGGGGCAGGTGAGCTTTGAAATTGTGGTGATGGTGGGAAAGCTGTGATTCTTTCTTTTCTTTTTTTTTTTTTTTGAGACAAAAAATAGATCAGAGGAAGTAGCAGCAGTAACTAACTCGCTACTGAGCATCAAGTATTTGACACTGTTAAACCAAGGAAAACATTCCAATGTATTTATATCTGATCATTGCACTTCTAACAGTCAGCGTGGAGCAGAGCTATTCTTCACTCACTCCAGAAAAGCATCTTTCTGTATCCCAAGGAATTGTATTACACAAAACAACTTCTCCTTTATTTCCAGTTTCCTAGCATATTTAGGAACTTTCAGGATGGTACATACTACATCTCTGTTGATATTTTTGTCAGAAAAATGAAAAGACCTTACTCAGAAAATCCTCGTAACTTGGCTCAGCCAAAACACTGACATCTCCAGCAGTAACAGTTAAATCCTCAGCATCAACTAAAAAAAAATTAATCTTTCTGAAAAGCTCAAACTAGGTGAGAATCTTAAGTTAAACCTGAATTGGCAAGAATTGGAAGAAATCTTTGCCTCGCTAAAGATAGTATCACTGGCTTTGCACTACCTCCTCCTTTATTTGTGGAAAGTAACAGTTGGGAACAGTGCATCACTAGCAGGAGGAAAGTGCACTGATCTCCTCCTGTTTTCACCCATCCCAAGAGCAGAGAGGTAGAAGAGCTGCTACGAATCTCATTTCCAGTAGCATTTCCAGCTTTACAGAAGAGGAATTCTCAGCATCTGGCTGAGAATGCCACCTAAAATCTGCAATTAATACAGCCAACAAAAAATCGTCAAGTCTTTGTGCACAGCACCAAGAAAAGTGCAATGTATTTCCCAGTCTTTGCACCTGGAAACAAGACGTTTATAAAGTTTTGGAAAACGGGTTGAACCTTACAAAATCTTAACTACCGCCACCTGAAAGTTCTGCAGCTGTGCCACGTCACTTCATGTAGGACGCATAACATGATTTTGGTATGTGGAAAGGACTTTTGTGAGTAATTTCACTGCATTGCTAAAAGCAAAAAAAGAGAGCTGAAGTACAAACAATCTGTTTTTCAGAACGAAAATTCAGGAATTTATTGGTTTTCTGAAGCATGTGTAAACTTATCCCTCCAGCACAGCACGTGTGAAAATGATCATAAAGAAAGGAAAATTTCCTAGTGGAGAATCACAACATCTTCTAAGAAGGATGGCCCATTAAGGCACCTCTGTTGGAAATCTGACAACTCTATCTCCCCTTTGCTGTATGGAGACTACAGCTGTCTTATTCAATTACTGTCAAGGGCGCAAACGTAAAGTTTTTTCCCCGTCCTGTTTTTTTTCACAATCTCAAAGGCTGCTTTGCCGCAAGTAATCAGAAAAAAAATCAAGCACTTTGAATCCACGTTCTTACCAGACCTCTGGGTATGCACAGATGGCAGCCTAAATAGTCTCATTAGTTAAAATCAGGAGGAACCAGGCAGCTCAGAGCTTTCTGTGAGGAGAGCTATTAAAAACAGAGTCTGGAGTGATTTCTGAGGAGGAGGCAAATGCCGCTGCCAGATGCAGAAATACAAAGAGGAGGGAAATTTGAAATTCCCTCCCTTCACATGCAATCTCTACAGCTCCTCATCATTATGAATTAGATGGCATCAGCTAAGGGAGAGATACTGTTCTGGCAGGTGGGGAAAGCAAAAACCCGAGCAACAGCTGTTGTCACAGAATTAGTACTAGAAGATGGAACACAGAGAGCAGCTGAAGTCAAAGAGAGGGAGCATTTGTTGTAAAAGAAAGCAAGAGAGTAAAACAAATGAAAGGCTGAAGGAGAAAGACCAAAGACAGGGAGAAAAACAGTGGTAGGGAGAGATCTTGAAGGAGAAGAGCGCAATCAATGAACTATTGAGGACTCTGCCTCTCGTCACTTAATAGTTGTTAACTTTGAATTTTTATTTCAGCAGCAAATCTGATCCCAGTCTCTCACCCCTGTGCTTTTCCTCTCTTTTCTCACCTGTCCACGGCAATCGCCGTCATGGAGTAGATGCTGGCGAAGACAGCTGTGATGGGGAAGAAGTTGTGGAAGCGGCAGTAAGCCTCCCCAAAGTACCACTCGCTGTGCAGCGCGTAGATGAAGTTGATGAGAGTGTTGAAAGCAGCCATGGAGGCATCGGAGAAGGCCAGGTTCACCAGGAAGTAATTGGTCACCGTCCGCATGCGCTTATGAGCCAGGATGATCCAGATGACGATGAGATTCCCAAAAATGGCCACCGCCACCACAGCGCCGTATGCCAGGGACCACAGGGCGATGCGCCAGGAGGGCTGCACAAACTGATTGGAGAAGTTGGCTGCCACGGGGGTAGAAGCATTTCCAGCTGGGGCTCCCAGCGCCTGTCCCCAGGGATCGCCCGCTGCAGCGAGGCTGCTGTTCCACCTGCTGCTCACGCTCCAGTTGGCTGTGGGGACAGAAGTCATCTTGGATGTTCCTCTCCTTTCTTCAGGGAACGTCTCTCCCACCTCCCTCTCCCGACCCTCCAAAATCCCCCCCAAAGATAAGAGGAAAGAAAGAAAAAAAGAAGTTAGGCAGCACAGCCAAGTACTGGGGAGGAGAGAGCTGTCAGAAAAAGCTTTGGCTGTGCTGTTCAGACCGTTAGAAATGCTGCACTAGCTGCATCAGTAGAGCTACCTCTGGGTAGAACAGAGTCCCATTCCTCCTCTGTACAGCCACCTCTTGCTTTTGGTTTTGCTGAAGGAGAAGGGGACCGGGAGCTAAGGCACGTTTTATAGGCTAAGGAGTTGCCAGCGTCATGAAGGGAGTGGAGCGATAAGCTCCATCGGCTGGTAAGATAACACCTCTTTCTCTCTGTTCTCTCTCCTCCCCTTTTATTTCATTCACTGTCAGCAGCAGACACTTTCAGGAGCTGTGGAAAGCACCACGGGGAAAAATGAATTCTTGTCTCATTTCTGTGGAGATTTGTTTTATATTGCCTTTCTTTAAGTCATTATTGCACATCCTTCTTAAATAGCCTTTTTGCTCTGTCTGTGCAAAGCTAATTAGTTGGCTTAGTTGAACACCCAAAAGATCGAGACTGCTTTTTATTAAAACTCTTTCCAGATCTGCTTTTCTGCTACTGTCTTTTCATTTAATGCATGCTTTCCTTGTAATCATTCTGTTAACTACAGGTTTGTGACAGTGACCTCTTTCAGATAAAGAAATACATCTTGTCGCTCTCTAATTTCACTTTGCAATCTGTAATATGCAATTACCATCACAAATATTTATAAAATTAAAAAGTGACTACCTTTTACTTACAACACTAATGTTGGTGCCTGTAGACCCGTTCGCATATTCAGCAGACGCTGTTTGTTGAAATATTATGCAGCCCTAAACATAGATGTTCGTAAATATAGGTAAAATAATAGTGTTTTGTTTCTTTTTGTGTATGAAAAAAAAATATATATTTTGACTTCTTTTTACTTACTTGCATTTACTTCACACTTAATTCTATTATTATTTTGAGCAAACAGTATTTTTATCCAGTGATTTCTATACTGATAGAAAAAGTTAAATGAGTAAATGTAATACCTGATATTTTCACATCGAAGAAATCAGTTTTCATGTTAACAACAGCTGGCACAAAGATTGCATACTTTGTGCAAGGGTTGACTGCAAAGGACTTCAACTAGCAAATCTTTGCTATTCAATAGGCTGCAGTCTTCAGGGAGATAACGTGTTTTAGTGCTGATCTGCTCTGTACTTCAACAATTTAGAGCTACTACTTGTCATCATCAGAGCCTTCAGCTATGACAGCAGTGGCAACTGTTCAGTACCCCTATTAGCAATGACACGTTCTACCTTTTTTGTTTGTTTGTTTTAATAAAAGATCCATACAAAAATCAGATATTCCCATGTGCCACTTCTTCCCTCTTTTATTTACCCAGTGGAAGTAGTGCCTGCACTTTAACTGTCATGTCTTCAGTGCAGTTTTAATTTGAATGTCCGCTATTACGGACATTTCTATATTCTTCTGAGGTCTTACCAGCTGACACGATCAAGTGGCAGCCCACCCCAAGCTCAGAAGCTCTGCTGAAATCCACCCTTTGCTACAGCATATCCAGAATCTATCCATCCGCTCCATGTCCTTGTCACGGGCAAGCCACTGGAGTTAATCCCACGATTCCCTGTATTGCATCCTACATCTTCCATCTGCAGCATCCTTCGTCCTCTCCTTGGGGGTAAGTATGAAGGAGGGAATAGTAGTTTGCGTGCCATTTCCCTAATAGCCTTTGTGCCATATTCTCATGAGATACCATAATGAGAAGCATTGTGCCAGCAGAGGCTGTAGTACCGCTGCAGTGGGTTGAACTACTCTTGAAGTTGGCTCCACAGTGAACCATGATATGCATTTCTCTGCCCTTTAGACATGTGTAGAGGGGTCTTTGGGAAGACAGTGAAGAATAAGCAGTTGAGTAACTCAGGTGCACTTTCCTAGCAAAACCAGTGGGGTGCTGGCTAGAGGGACCTGATTTCTTGCACATGGTACTGCCAGGCATGCAGCAGAGTGCAAACATACAGGAACAGCACACTGTAAAGCACGTGCAGTAACAGTTTCCCCAGGGTGGAAACACAAAGAACTGTGAACTATTTGCCCTGTAAAGTTCATGGAGTTACACTCTGGTCATGTGTGAGCTATTCACATGTCAAACAATGTACCTCACGGGGAGAATAAGGCCATTGTGAGACCTTAAACTCTGTTCCCTCATTCTGTTTCAGCAATTCTGCAACACAACCTTTACAAACACTTCCACTGTTAATTATTTTTCTCGTCTTAGCAAATTCTATCTCAGTGGTAGATTCCCCTGAAAAAGGTGCAATATGCAGTAGTTCTGGACTAATGTTGCAAATTAGGGTCCATATTATGACTTTGGGAGCAGCAATCTAATCTTTTGTTCCTCTTTTCTCACAGGAATGAAGATTGTTCTAGCACTCTGCCTTGGAAAATTGTTAGCCATTGCATACTGGGTATTCTGGAGAGACCATTTCCATGTGTCTTTCCCCTGTCCTTTACAGTAGCCCCAGGGAAACTGCTCCTCAGTATATTCCTACTCACAGTGTGTGAGAAGTCAGTACAAGTCATCATCTCATTACACAAGCAAAAAAAGCTATAGGTAAATTGAGTCCTTGAGATTTGGTTGAAAAAAAATAATAATCTGGAAGCTTTTTGTATTCTATTTCTGAAATGTCAGCCAGACCACCAATGTGGTATGTGAATCATAGAACAAGAGTGTCAGCTTTGTAGCATAGAAATAAAAGTGTCATTCCTCTCAGTCTTCCTCTTCAGAGGAACCCTGAGGAAATACTCCACTCCTGTAGGGAACTTTTTAAACACTCCTCCTAGAGGAGCAGCCTGGTACAATCAATTGGAGCAGAACCAGCTCCTGCTACATCCAAAAGACTACAACCGAGGTAGAGGTAGGTTAACCTGTCCTTTAGCTCCTGTCTTACTAGCATTTCACTTAACTGATTAAGAAAATAGGTTAGGAAGCCAGCAATTGGCTCTTGCCTGGAGGAAAAGTTCACTTGGACAGTGAAGTCAGCTGTGCTTTACTGTCGATATTTGTATTGATTGAGGTTTGGTCAGCTGAAGTTTGTCAGCATTCACGTTCCCAAATAAGTTGTACAGCAACTTTGGTGAAAACATTTGTATTAATAACTTCTGTGTAGCAAAACCTGTCTGACTGGTGAAACTCATGGAAAGGAGCAGTACAAAAGACCAAGATCAGAGTTTATTTTTCTTGTTCTCCTGTAGAAAAATCAAGAAGTTGTAAAGGTATCTATTCTATCGTTTTCTTCTCAAACTGTTTTCGGTATATGATTTCTTACGTTAAGTTTTGCCCGCTCCAGCTTATGCATATTCACAGTGAGAATGTTTCACTTTTGTCTAGGGAATACTGTAATCAGTTTGAGAGTGCCTGCTTTCTGATCATCTGCTCTCTTTTGCCCTCCCACTGATAGCTGCTTTGTGTTCGTACAGTCACTTGTGGTTAAACTCGTGGCTATTAGTAGTTTCCCATTCTCAGCTTCACAGAATTACTCAGCGAAGTGTAAGAAACATCAAAACTGTGATCAGGGAAGTAGCTGTGACTGTCTGTAGTTCTTCCTTTCCATTACGTAGCTTGAAGCTATTTTTTTTTACAGTTCCAGCCAAAGTTCTCCTACTGAGCTCAAAGTGGAAGTTAAGCTCTTGACTTAGCATTTGTTCTTTGGTATTTATGGGACTATGATCTCATTTTCTGCAGGTCTTATGGCGTACTCAAAGTTTTCATCTGAAGTCACTCTTCTACCAAATTCACATGTACACTATGAGAAAGAGCCAGAGAATATCAGCAGGAGCGCACAAACAGGGATTTATAGCACACTTATGTAGCATGAATGCTAACCTGCATCATTGTAAATTACAGCAGTTTCATTTCACAAGAACCATTCTGTGGGGTTCCTTTCTTTTGTATTTAGCACCAAGGCTATTGCTAAGTTGTTTTTTGTTTTCAGATTCGCTTGCTTTCTTGGGCTTAGCCTTGTGACTGCTTCCTCCAGCCGGAAGCTGGAAGGGATGATCCTTTACCAGAAGCTGTGGTGGTCCAACATTTTTTCTTCATTGGGATGTTACTTAGCTCCTTTGATATCTTCTGTTCATCAGTCAGTCATGCAAAGTTTTAGTTATGGTTAGTTTTTGCAATTTAAGGATTTTCAATGCTATGTCATATTTGTTATGACTGTGCTAGTATTTGCTCCATATTAAAGAACTAAAGAAGCAACCAATTATCATTCAGACTTACTAGCTCAGTAATTAAAATCATGCTTTCTTACAGTGATTGGAATTACACTTTTCCTTTTCTTTTTACTTGAAGGACTTCTACAGAAGCAGATAGGTTTCCCTAACTGAGAACTTTCCCCATAGACTGAGGATTGCAACTGGGTGAATACTCTTGATGGATGAATAATAAATTAATTTAAAAATGAAGTTTTGGGCCACCCAAAGATAGTTCTTAGTAGTTAAATGCAGTTAATAATTGTAGCCAAAAAATGTGGAGAGTAGGGAAGTTTCTAGTGTTAATATGGTTAGAAAGAAACTCTTAAACTTTGTTTTAGAAAGTTATTTTGCTGAAAAGAGAACACCTCTCCTTCCACTCTCTGAACACACTGGCCACATCGGAATCAGTGGAAATTGTCCTGTCGATCACCATTTTTGGTATAAAATAGTTTTTTGCTATAAAAAAGGATTGGTCACAAAAAGTAAACTTTATTTATGTTATTGATTTATGTTTCTTGCACTCATGGTTGAGAATCTACAACATTCCTTACATGCATTGTGCGTAGGTCTAGTCGGTGCTCTGAAATGCATATTTAAAACTACCAGATATTTCCATTACTTTATGTTTTTTTCCCCTTCCTCTCTTTTTCTTCTCTTAGTTTTCTTTTTGTTTTCTTTTTTCTGCTTTTTTTTCCCCACTCTGATATATTTATGTCAGCTGCAACTTGTAATGAAGATTTTTCTGGTATTTCCAGTCTCTTTCAATCTCTTAAACTAAGTACAAATAGAAGATAATTAGAACAAATAATGACCATCAAATTTTCTAGAATTATGTTTTGTGTATAAAGAAGTATTGAAAGAATAGCTGTGTCAAGACTCATAAAAGATTTTGGTAGGCATTACTGGTGTGGTACGGTAGGGTTGCATCAGCTGTTACTGTTTTTTTTCAGGCTTGGCGTATAGTTTTAAAGCTACTGCTTGTGCCAGGCGCTTTTATTTTCCTTTTAATTTATCTTTTTACCTCACATGTAAGAGAACTGGTAGGCTTCTTCAGTGCACAGAGGTCATTTCCCTGTAGCAGGATTGTAGAAAACCATCTTCCAGATGTCTTTGTCCTGCTAGGCAGCTGTTCAAAAGAATTTCATTTTCAAAGCACCTTTGTTTTCTGTTTGAAGGGTCATATCTGAAGAGGTATTGACTAAAAGTGCTTTCCTGTCTGTAACTTTACACGCTTGCTAGAGTCACTTTTTATGGCATTGTATTTTGATGTGTGACATGCTTTTGGTACACAAAATTTTGAAGTCAGAATAGGCATAGACTTACAAGACTGTGAAATGTAGTGTAAAACATAAAAATTCTAACAAAATAATTGAACAAAGATATTTTCCCAGTATATTTAATTGTCCAGTATTTTTGTATTTGAAAGAGATCAAGAAAATTCCAATTTGGAGCCTTCAGAAAAATGATATTACTTAGAGTTATGTAGAAGTAACGTAAACAGTTTGGTTGAATGCCTGTCAGCCTTCAGCAATTGTTCTATCTTTTTCTCAGTGTGAAATAATTAGAATTTAACATGATTAGTTCTTGCAGTGAGGACTTGACTTGATTAGACACCAGGGTGGACCTGAGGCATTCTGTTGTTTCTGGCTGTTGTAAGACGTGATGCCATACTTAATACGTTATCCCATTTCTCACATAGCTGCAACCAATGCATTTCTTGATGTATAGGTTATTTCAAAGAGTTTTTCTGCACTTCAAAAGATACCTTTTCAAGCAACATAAAACATAAGGAATTGAAATACTTTTCGTAGTGCCACTTCCCTGGGAAGTGTTTCCCTCATTGCCTTCGTTAGAACTACTTTCTTTAAAATACCTTGCAAATAAATGATTTACCATCTGTAATGGCTCTGCATTTATTAACTGCGTGGGAGCCTAGAGGATTATGTGGTCCTCTTGTGAGCAAGAGCACCATAACAGTGTTATCAGATCATTGTGTTAGGCCTTGCACACATACACAAAAGGAATATTTTAAATGGATGTAGGATTCCTTCTAGATTCAAACAGTAATGCCTTTTGATCACCTTTCAAGTCCACTGTATAATAGGTACGTTAAAAAAAAACACACTGGAAAGCAAGAAGAACCCTTTCATATTGTTGCTGAAGATATTATGCCTGCCATTTGGGTTCACACTGTGAGTTGAATCAGAGGTTCAGATAGCCAGTACCTTGTTTTCAGACACTTCAAGAAGAGAAACCTGCAGCAGGAAAGAGTAGGACAACATAGATCTCAGTTGGATGTTGAATATTTAAAACTAGCTGAAATTCTAAAGAATGGGTTTTAATATCCTTTCTTAATGCTTTGCTCATTATCGTATCTGTGGATATAACAGTGCAGTTTCTTCTCTCACTGTGTGGTATTTTTGGACTCATCAACTCCACAGTCTAGTTATGCATTGTATGAAAAAAGTCTTTTACCATTTAAAACGTCAGACTTTTAATTTCATTGTGTGCTACCCTAAATATTAGTTATAGTTTTTCTTTCACTTAGGCATGCCTAATCTGAGATTTACATAACTGAAAAGATAATGCGCAAAATTACTCAGTGACCTTGCTTTGTAACAGCTCTTTGTTTCTAAGTCTTTCTTCATCTATTTTTTGTTTATTGCAAATAGTTTCCTTTGCTGAAATTTTGCAGGAGATTTTTTTAAGAAAAACAATACATTTAATTCCTGATTTGAACTCAATTTTCATTTTGTGTAGATTGTTTTCCCTCCCACGCCCTGCGTCTTTTTACCAGCTACACCAGGAAAAGATTACCAGTTGCGTTGGGGCGATGCAGTCTAATATGCTCAAGAGTGCATGGGATGTAAGTGCATTTCCAAGCACTTATCCTGGGATTACTTATGGTCAGGATTTGGACTTTACATCACGGTATGTCCCAGGGTCTTCTTGGTCCCCTGTTGTCTGGATCAGAGACCACATTGAAGCACGCCGCTGTTTTCTTCTACCGCCTGTACTCAGCTGCAGTTTGCACCAATTCCTGAGAGGAGGAATGGGTGAGGAAGTGCTCGATGCCCAGCTAAGCTTGATGCTCATAAATAGTCATGTCTTGCTCAGATCCTGAGCCTAGGCCCAGGATAGCAGAGCTAAGGAACTGATTAATGACAAGCTTTCTTCTGGGATATGATACTGAGGTACAATTACACTGAAACTACTTTTAGAAAAAAGCAATACTTGGCATGTATCAGGATGAGTTATTTCTGGGAGATTAACTAGCAATAAATAGCATTGAAGACTATTCTGAATTAAAGATATGTTCACAAATTATTTTCTAAAGGAAAACTTTCTTTGATGAAAGAAGTAGTAGTGTTTCTTTAGATTTGAGAGATTGATCTTTGGATCCTACAAAGTACTTGGCTTCAGGTGTTATAGTGCTCTGATTAGTTGTGACAGTGGTGTGTGTAGGTATATCTGTAGCTGCCCTGTAGCTGCCCTTTCATTCTTGTATTTTGGGAATACGTAAATCAATGATAATTTGAAATAGTATTTTGAAAAAGCAAGAAAAATTTCATGAGACATAGATACAGCTACTTAGTTAAATTAGTTACATAATACTAATGTTAATGTGTCCACTGTACCAATTTGTCCTTAATATATATTACTTGTGTTCGTTTTAAAGAATGAATAAAGATTTCAGACTTGATCTGACAAGCAGTTTCCCTATTATCTTACTTTCAGTGTTGAATCAAGAGAATGCTCAATGTTACTTGCTTCCTTTGTTAGAAAAGAACTTTTATGAATCATTCTCTACACAGCATTACAGGCAATTCGTGGATTTGGAATATTATCTATAGAGAATTTCTAAAAAATAGTATCATCATCATCATTTTAGAACACTGTTTGATTGGAACACTTGGATGAGACCATATTATGGTAGCAGAGGAATAGTTTGTTACTCTTTTCTTTGTCGTATAAGGAAAAAAAATTACAAAAGTATAAACTTCGTGTGATATTACTTCATTCTTATCAGTTTTGTCAAAAAAAAATATTCTAAATTCTAAGTGCTATAGTGGATTCAGAGTCAAGTGAGTTTTGTAATTGCTTTTGCAGGAAGCATATGATAACTAAGTAGAAAAGCTGTATCTGCAAATTCCGTATCAAATATAGGAGGCAATGTTTTAGCAATGTGGCTGATCTTGTCTTGGACTGTATCTTCTTGCAATGGAAATAAAGGGTATAAAGAAAATGCTTTTGTCTGTTCTCTGGAATGTAGGAAGACTTTTTGTTTTCTCCTGTCCTGCACTTTGAAGTCTAAGATTTGTGACCCACTTACTTCAGAATCCATTTGTTTTTAAACTATTTAGGTACAGATGGAGAAGGAATCTGAACTTGTTTTTTCTGCATCCTAAACCAGTGTCACAGGCTACATGCTCACAATTACTTATAGCGTCTACTGAATTTGCATTATATGCCTGTCAATGGAAAAGAAACAACTGTCAAAAGTGATGCAGAAGGAGTATGGCATTCTTAACACATGACATTACATATATAGTATTTCTTAACTATAGAGATTCTTTAGCAAAAATGTCCTGTAGTTAGTTGGTTTTCAGCAGAAATAAAAATGTATTTTATTTTTCCAAAATACAATATGGTCTGCATATGTAGAGTTTTATGGAACCCCTTATTGAAATAATTGTCATAAGGGATATTGTTTTTCAATGAAAGTTAATCAGTTTTGCTAAATCTTTGTTTGTTTGTTTGTTTCTTCTTTTCCTGTGTCTCTCCCTAATGCTCAGTTTGTATTTTTCTGTTGCATGATCCTTCTGCTTCCTTTGGAATGGGGATGAAAGGAAAAACAATTATGACCGTATCAGTGAAATTCAATTTTGGGCTTCAAGGAGTCAGTCAGTCTCTTGCTCCTTTTCTGCAAACCACCGAACCATCTTATTTCTGCTATGACATATATTTACAAAAGAGTTCTTATTAATCTGTTTTCCTGTCTTCATGTGGAAAGAATATAATTTATGCAGAGTACTTGGCAATTGCCTTTCATCATTCAGAATTTTTCAGCATGAGAGGGCTCATTTCTCCAGTCAGTCCAAGGAATGACACTCTGAAGTTGTCTGGCCAATTGTTTATTTACTGCTGAAGATCAAATACTTGGTTGATGTTCAGCAAGCTGCATTATAGTCCAAAAAATGTGAGAAAATATGACTGATTACAAATCAAGTTAAAGATAGTTGGGTCACAGTGGTCCCCCCAGAAGCTAGTAAAAACTAGTGACTAGTTGAAATGAAAAAGAGGACAAGAGATGAAGAAAGTAATTTTGTTAGTTTTTCTAATGGAAGATTTTCTAGAAATATGCTCTATATAATTTCCCACCTCTGATCCCTCCAGACAGCAAGGAGTTTTCTGGATAAGTTTGCTGCAAATGGTTGTGTAGATTTCTACTCTGTTTCAGCCTGCTCAGTAGGCCGCTTTTTAAAGTATTCTAGTTTTATTCACAAGTTCAAAAGAGCTTTTCTGCCCTATTCATGTTTCTGTATTTCTTAGATCTTAGGAGAAAACAGAATAATTGCATTTTTGAGGCGTTTAGAAAAAGTAAATTGTCACATTAATATCCGTCACCAAAGATCAGTTATAGTGGAGATAATCCAGGAAAAGTAGATATAATTTAGATATGAAGCAGGCCATGATTTCTGTAGTCATCATAATTCTAGAAATAATTTGTATTGCTGAATATATCTTCCTTGCTTTGATCATTACTTGAAAAAAATAAGTAAGGAAAAGCATATTCTTACTCAATTTTATGCTTTTTCCTAGAATGGAGAGAAGCAAAAGACAGGTTGCTGAGTGGTAAGAGCATTGAACTGGGTTTCTGGAGTCCTGCATTCTAGTTTGGCTGTACATAAGCCAACTCAGATAGATCAGTTCCGCTATCAACATCAGAATTCTCATCCTTCTAACCTCTTTGTCAAGTGCTCTGAGGTTACTTCAACAAAGTGTTGCTTTTAGGTTAGGAAGCCAAGCATCTGTAATTTTGTCCCAAGCTTTTCTGTGTATGCCACTCCTTGCAAAAAACCTTTTTTACGTACTAAATCACAATACCTTCTTCCTATTTCAAGTGTCAGACAAGCTCATTTGGCAGAAAAAGAATCGTGTTGCAAATGATCTGACCTTTCTCAATAATTCAGCATGTTTCAGAGTCATTGTGAGGACAATAGAGAAGTAGGCAATTTATTTTCTGAGGTGAAATGATTTAGACTAATCTACTTTTTTGTGGATACAACATATATCACCAGACCCAGTTTTAAAGATTAGTAGCAGAGAATGAGGATGAGACACAAAAGCAAAAGGTAGTAACTTATATAATTTGTGAAAAAATACATCTTATTTAGACAATCTCCAAATGTTAGCATTCACATTTGGAGACTGATTATTTTGGAACAGAGTGGAAGGTATTTAGATATTTACCGTCCTGTCCTTTTATTTAATCATTATTATTAAATCTCAGGTAATAATGTGGCATTTTTTTTCTGATTTAGACTCAGTCTCTCAATTCATCTTACGTGAAGACAGATCCTGCATGCTCTTTAGCTATACTATACTGTATAGCTGTACCATACTATACTACACTATATAGTTACACTATACTACACTATGCTGTACTATACTGTACTGTACTATTCACGGGGAGAATGAAGAACCACCCGTTGTAAGAGAAGATCAGATTTGACACCATCTAAGGAACCTGAAGGTGCAAAAGTCCTTGGGACCTGATGAAATGTATCCGTGGATTCTTAGGGAACTGGCGGATGTCATTGCTAAGCCACTGTCCATCATATTTGAGAAGTTGTGGCAGTCTGGTGAAGTTCCCACTGACTGGAAGAGGGAAATCATAACCTATTCTTAAAAAGAAGAAAAAAGAAAAAACAAAGAAACAAACAAAAAACACGCTATTTTTAAAAAGAAAAAAAAAAAAAAGGAAGGCCCGGGCAACTCAGATAAGTCAGTCTTCCTCTGTGCCCAGGAAGACCATGGAGCAGATCCTCCTGGATCTCACGGATCATGTGCTATAAGGCACATGGAAAATAAGGAGGTGATTAGTGACAGCCAGTCGAAGTTATGGATACCCCATCCCTGGAAGTGTTCAAGGCCAGGCTGGATGGGGCTTTGGGCAACCTGGTCTGGTGGGAGGTGTCCCTGCCCATGGCAGGGGGTTGGAATTGGATGGTCTTTAAGGTCCCTTCAAACCCAAACCATTCTGTGATTTTATAATACTGGTTCAGACTACGACCTTTTGCTTTTAAATAAAATGGCTGTCACAGATGAGGCTATATAACAAAAAATAATAAAGGGGGTTAACATTCAACTCTCTTGGCCTGTAAAATAACAACTGCCCAGACTCAATAGCCAGCATCTTGTCAATCATGCTCTTCAGCCAGTGTCCAAATGATAATGCTCTATCTACCATTTGTGAACATGGAAACTTGTCTGCTCTGTGATGCAAGTGTCAGATCTTTTTCCACTACTCTTCAGTTTGGTGTAGCCTGTTTAAAGCACTTGTACTGAAACATCCCACTGGATGGTTTGGGGTTAAGTATGTGAAATTCATGACTGAAGACTCTGAATTCATTTTGTGTTCACTAATTGTACTAAGAAGGATTCTCACACCTCATTATTGTATGTTATACTGAAATTCCCTGCACATAATTGCAAAATAAATTATTTCAAGAAAAAGGCCGTAAAGCAAGTATTTTAGGGAGGAAGAAAAGCAGTAAGTTCTATATAAAAAATCATGAAGTAGTTTTTCAAGATCTATTGAATTCTGCATTTATGTATGCTCAAGTTTGGAAATGATAAAATAATCTGATCTGTTTGATGTTGCTTATGAAATAAACTCTTTAAATAAGAGTTATAGAGCTAAGATTATTGCAACTAATAGTTGGAGGAATAGCCATCCAACTATTAAGGTGGCCTTTTGGACTCAAGAGGTGTTGATACAGTCAGAGGCTTTCTGTACCCAGATATATAAAATTATTAAGGTACTTGAAATTGTGGAAGACAGATTTTTAAAAAATGCTTATCTACATATGGGAACATATATATATATAAATATGTAATTCTGATTCTTATACACATTCTAATGCAAACAGAGGAATCAGTGATCAGACCTTTACTATAGAAAACTTCATAGACAAATAACATATGGCTCTGCATTGAAGAACTCACAATATTAGGTACTGTTCCTGCATTTATTTTATGTACAGTCATAACTTTAAGAAAATAGGCAGTCCACTAAGTTACGATCCCCAAACATGCTTCTGCATTTAAACCCAAATTATTGGATGACAGACAAGTAGATGTATCACTCAGACGGGGAACAAAAATATCTGAATCATGTCTGAACTAAAACATGTTAATAAAAGCCCCTTTAAAAACTCTCATGATTATTTCCCCAAGGGACTACAAAGTGTTTATGCACCCAGCATTTGATTTCAAAGGATTGCACTAGCTAGTACTTTTCCAAATGCAATCACAGAATTCTCTAGCATCATAGAAGTTAATTATCCAAAATATTGCTAATTGTGACTCTTAGTTATGCTACTGCTCATCAAGAATAGTTCTGCTAATTGATATTTCACTGTCTGCACACGAGCAGTGTAGGAACAAAGAAGCCCTATCACCTCAACGAGTAGTGAAGGAGAATCAAAGCACCCACAACTATTAATCCAAAGACAAGGTCTGCTTTTCATGCCATGATGCTTCATGGATTTGCCTGCTGACACTTCATTGACACCAGACAAGTCTCTCCACCACCGTAACCAGTATGCTCTACGACTGATGTTCTGATGTCAATGCCTGTCAAGTCTCTTTGTGAAGTAAGAGACTTTCCAGAGGCAATCCTTTCGAATTGCACTTCCTGTATGTATTCCCTGAGCCGTCCACTCACACAAGAACAACATCTCTGGCAAGATGACTACAGTAACACAATAATCAACAACTTTTTGCCAGGAAGCATGGAAGTATTTGCTGGGTGATCTCCCTTGATTAAATGAACAACCTAAACAGAAATATTCTTCTTTTCCATAGTGATTTCCATTAAAAAATTCCATCCTCATCAATGACATTGTGTCAACGTAAAGAGTCTCTACAGCTGTAGGACTTCAATGACTTCAACAAGCTTCATTAATGAGACTATTTATTGCTCTATTTAAAAGCAGAGTGGTGTAATTACTAATTTGCAGAGCAAGAAGACCTTTCAGGAAGATCATTTTAACGCTAATGTATGTTCACATCATATAAACTATGGTCAGTCAGTTTTCATCATTTTTAAATGCATACCTGCTTTAATACTTGTCATGGGGAATTGGATTAGTGGACTAGCTCTGTACCTGATGACGCTTCAGAGACAAATCATGAAATTCCAAAGCAGGCAATTACCCAGTAACCTCCAAGTATGGTGAAAAAATATTAAATTCGGATCTACAAGTTGGTTTATACCATCAAGCAGAAGCCTTTGAATTTAAGTTAATTCATCAGTTCTTCCACCAACTTTTCATCACAAACCCCATACTACCCACCTTCTCCACCCTTCCAAATGCTATTCCACCTCTCTTCCAAGTAAAGATATTCAGTCGTGCAAATTACATTCAAAAATCCCTTATTTTTCAACCCAGTGAACACAAAACAGAACTACTAGATTAGATATTAGAAAGAAATTCCTTACTCTGAGGGTGGTGAGGCAGTGGAATAAATTGCCCAGAGAAGCTGTGGATGCCCCATGCCTGGAAGTGGTTGAAGGCCAGATTGGATGGGTCTTTGGGCACCATGGTCTGGTGGAAGCTGTGCCTGCCCATGGCAGGGGGGTTGGAACGGGATGGTCTTTAAGTCCCTTCCAACATTTGGTGATTCCAGGATTTTAACACCCAGCCTTATATACTCAAGGTCAGCTATCCCCCAGGACAGAGACTTCGCAGTCTTTCTGGACGCTGGTTCTGTCTGAACACCCCTGTGGGGACAATCTTTTCCTTTTTGCTAGCTGGGCTGTCTCCACCTGCAAGTGTGGGCCTGGTGCTGCTCACGTTTCTGCCACAGAGCCCCTCAGAGAAGACGCAGGCTTCATCTTCTTTACTCCCTCCCAGCAGGCAGCTGCAGGCAGCTGTCAGGTCCACCCCTGAGCCTTCTCTCCTTTGTGCTGACCAAAGGAGGTCCCTCAGCCTGCCCTTGTATGCCGTGTGCCCCGGCCCCTCACTCCCTCATGTGCCCTGGGCTGGGCCCACTCCACACCCATCAGTATCTTTCCTGTCTGGGGGAGACCAGAAAGGGATCCCGGAGTCCAAGTGCAGTCGCAAAAATGACACCAAAAAGCAGAGAGGAAAGCGGATTTACCGGTTTTTATTGTTGTTTTGTGGTTGTTGTTGTAATGTATTTATTTATTATTTTATTATGATTATTTTATCAGTTTGTTGCCCCGTCCTGAGAAGAGCTGGTAACCAAGCGCCTTGAAGGGTCTTTACGCTGCACTCCTGCGCTGCTTCCTGGCAGGCCTGAAGGCTTCTGCTTCTGCAGAGGAACAGCTGTCTGCGTGCCCGTTTCGAGGGATCTGCTGCTGTTCTCTGTGCACCGCCATGCAGGGCACGGGTTCGTCTTCAAGCACCTCTTGGCAGCCTTCTCGTCCTCAGACCGAGACACCCCACGCCAGGCGTGGCCTTCGGAGGGCTTCTCCTGTCGCCCGGTGCAGCAGCCCAGAGGAAGCCGAGTGCGCTCTTGCCCAGCGCTCGGGACTCCGTGCAGAAGGGGTGACACCTCTCCAGGAGAGGTGGGGAGGGGGGACGGGAGACGGGGACAGGGGGTGGGAGAAGAGGCCATCGTGCAGGCAATCCTGCGTGATGGTTAACGGATGGCCTCTTCCCCCTACTTGCGGAGGCAGGGCCGGGAGTACGGAGCGGTCCGGGCGGTTCTGCGATGGCGATGGTGGTGCCTCGCTGGTGGGAGCCCTGGCACGATGGTGTTGTGCCACACCAGATGGGATGGAGGTGGATCCACCTCCATCAGCTCTTCCTCCTCCACAGGTGGATCCACCTCCATGGGCTCCACACCAACCGCCACGGCCGCTCCGTCTCCGCTGGCGCGCCTCCGCCTGCACTTCTTGGGTGCGGTGACCCAATTCACTTTGGTTCCACGAAAGGTGGGTAGCCTTTCAATCCATGCTCTCTTAATCCCAACCATCGTTGGTAGTCGCTAGAGATGCTAGGATTCCAGCTAGTGGTGTGCCAGGCGCAGGGGCTTTTATAGGCCCCAGAACAAAGGGGGGCGGGCAGATGCCCTGTGACATCGGGAGAGTTCTGTGATGGCCGCCATGATGGCGCGCCACGCCCCAGACCCAACATGGCCGTGTTGAGAGGGGGCTCCTGGGACCTGGTGACATCAGGAAGCCTCTGTAATGGCGCGCCACGCCCCAGGCCCAACATGGACGTGTTGGGAGGGGGCTTCTGCGGCCTGAAAGAGGCCCTCGTGTGGAAGGAGGAGGAGGGTCGGGGGGCTGAGGGTCCCTTTCCTGGGCCATTTTGCTTGCCAGAGAGACAGGCTACCCCTTGGGCACAGGGACTGCCCTCTGCCTCCACTCCTGCACCCTGAGTACGATCCTTTTTCAGAGTAGCCTTAATGCAGACACACCAACTCTTCCCTTTGACATGTTTCATAGCTCCCTGTTTACCAATCGTAACAGAAAGAACCCATCATCGTGCAGTGCAGTCACTGTAGCAATTGCTTTGGGCAGTAGTGAGTACCCCAGAGCCCTGGCTTCACTCCAGGTCTGAGATACTTCTGATTTCCAGGGAGCTTTGTCTCTTCTCATGGCTTCTCCTGGGCCACAATCTACAAGTGAGTGAATCCAGTCTATGCATTTCTGGTGGGTCCTGGTCTGGTGGGAGGTGTCCCTGCCCATGGCAGGGGGGTTGGAACTAGATGGTCTTTAAGGTCCCTGCCAACCCAAACCATTCTGTGATTCTATGATTCTGTGATTGTATGATTCTATCATTCTATGCTATCTCTAATAATGACAAGAGTTGATAACAAAATTGCTTTCTTCGCACACACTTTCTAAAGGGACAAACATCTTTCATTTATGAGAGATGTAATTACCATACTGCTTAATGACTGGTTGATTCCTCTATTTCCTTGCACAGCTTACTGACTGATGTTCAGTGTCTGGGTTTGCAGTCATAAATTACAGTGCAAAGTAGAAACTGTGCCTGGCAAATGCTTTCTTATATTATTTTCATGAGCAAGATTTGATCAGACAACTTTTGTTATTTTTTGTAGTCATTTGAAGAAATTTTTTCCTGTGGAAAACTTGCCTTTGTAAAAATTTTCTTTGCTTCTCTTACTCTTCATTTTCCAAAAAACAAGCTTGAAAACAGAAAGTTTTCTTAGCAAAAAGTTGAAATTTTCAGTGTAAATTTCCCAGAAAAACATGGAAGTTTTTTGCTTGGAGTGCCTATTTCTATCAAAATCAGTCACAAACTAACATTTTGACTGATTTTTTTATAGTGATGGAAGTTCTTATTCTTTTATGGAAGAATAAGAGTTCTAATAATAATAAGTTCCTATTCTTCTATGGAAGTTACTTATTAATTCAGCCACATTTCTGCAACGTATAATTCCTTATTTGTTGATAATTATTTTTCAGTGAGTGGGCTCACACCTTTCACGGGTAGACTCTGCTCTACTTTCCTGTCAAAGGAGGCTTCTCACCTTAAATCTGTAAGGAACTGGTATAGTTATGGTCATAGCTGATAGATTCACTCAACTATAAGCTTCAACTTGTATAAGCTAAGCAGAGCCTAGACTTCAGACGTCCAGGTATGTTATGATTAAGAGATGCCAAAGGAAACATGGCAAGTATTATGGAATTATATTGCAGCAAATGAGGCTGCTGTCCCTTCAAATTGGGTGATGGCTTTACCATTTTGAACTGCTGTCATTTATTTTCTGACTGTGCAAATGCAAATAAATATCCCATCATTACAAGCCATTAAAATACAGTCGCATACTTTACCTCAGTTATACTAATTTTGTTTTCCTTTTTGCTGTCTGTCCTTCTATGAGTTTATATAGACCTTCAGGAGAACCTAGCAGCCAGTCATTTAATTATTGATTATTGGTTTTGTCACTGATTCTTTAAACTAAACAAGCAGGAGATTAGGCAACTCTAGACAGCCAAGGAAGTGGGAAATCCAAGCTTGGAGAATTTCCCCATTATACTCTCTAAGATGAGTTTTTTCTTTCTTGCTGGTTTGACAAACCCCTCTTTGCTGACTTGTCTGCAAAATATTACACTTAATGCAGCAGTGGTTAGGCTTTTATGCACTATGAATATATTCAGTCAGAGAAATTTAATTTTCAATAAAGTTGTCCAGATTTCAGAAAGAGTATTGAGGTTTCAGTAAAAGCATCTTGGGACATACAAGGATATTACTTTTACTGCATTCTGTGAACAGTTCCTTTTAATCTCTGTTATTGTGGTATGAGTCATTACCTTGGTAGCTATATTGAAAAGATATTCTAACCACTCGCAATAGCTCTCTGTTAAAAAGACTAGAAAATTTGATCATACATTGTAAGAAAGAAGGGAAAGGAGTTGTATTTCTTTAAAAAAAAAAAAAAAAGAACATGTATGTGAAGATAATATTGTCATCTCATTCTTGGATGATGTTAGAGGTAGCAATCATAAAAAGCTTACTCTTCTCAAGAAACAAAACCTTCTGTTATATTCTTGACCATAAGAAACTGCGAGTTGCTAAAAAGTAGAGTATCTGTCCCTTGCCTCCAACACATACATGAGTATGTGAGTATGTGCCTGCCTTCTTGTGCCTGGCTGGTACGAGTGATGCTGCTCCCTAGGAGGATTGTCTCAAAACAGTTTGTGAAAAGTAACTTCACTAAATATTTTTTATTTACATGTTTTAAATGTTGCTATGAAACATTTTTTTAAGAGTAAATACACGTTATTTGTCTTTTGAAAAGGAAAAAACTACCAAGTAGTTTTTAAAATATGTTTAAAATATTGCTATTCTGTACAGTACAAATGAATAGTAGAGAAATTAGAGGTATTTTTGAAAAACTTTGAAAGAAAACCAAAACCCATATTTTATTATGGTTTAATATTCGATTGCCAAGAAAAGATTTCAGAGAAGAGATTTTCTCATTTGAGAGCTATCTCTGCTCTGAGTATGATGTTGAGGACATAGATGTTTCCTAAATCCCAGACGTCTTCAGGAAGTTCCAATTAAAGCACTAGGAATTAGGCATCTAATTAGGAATTTTTAACGCAAGTGTAGTAATCATTAAATTGATACAGGATCGTTTTTTCCCTTCCATATGCTTAGAGATGTTTTCTCCTTAATTGCATTTATTACAATAATTTAAGTTCCCTTAACTGATTGACTTAAATTTTATAGACCTAAGTTGGTCTTATGACCAACTGATTTATTGGACAGTTAGGTTTTGTTAGGAGTGAGGGTAGGTAGAAGAAAAGCTGAAACACTGGGGCAAGGTTAATGACGAAGAAGCTGTGTTAGCTCCATAATTTTTAGATTAAACAACAACAAGAAAACCCCTTTCATATGGAGATGATAAAGGTCTTAGTAGATAGCATTGCTACAACTTTCCTGATCATGGACTCAAGGCTCGTGGATGGACACTGGATTTATCTGCACACACATTGCATCCACAGGGATGATAGATGATCATCTGGCAATTTTATCTAACCATAATCATAGAATCATATTAATATTAATCTATCAATAATATTTTTCTCTTTAAAGGATACCATTCATTTTGGGTTGGCTGCAGGTAATAGTTTCATGGTAAAAATGCCTTTTAGCTTTACTGGACTTCTCCTTAACAAAGGTGAAAACCCTTTCCTGTCTGTGACAACAGCAAACCAAGTGTCTCATAGCCCGTATCTTTTTCACAAAAACCCCTCTGTGGTTCAAAACTGTGAACAGTTATAAGTATGGGTGTCCTAAAGTCAATTTTTGTACCTTCATGTTGAGTCATTACTCCAATAAGTGACAAATGAAAATAAATTGTACAGTATGATGAACTTACAAACTAAGCCATGCTATTAAACAAACAAACAACAACAACAAAAAACAGAGGCAAATACTCTTCCCCACGCAATGACTTCTAGGAGAGTAGCTACAAAAAGGACTATAAAAAAGAGTTCAGAGATCTGGGATTTCTAAAATTAAAATATGAGTCTTCCTTAGCTTTCCTGAGTCAGGCAGGAAAAAAAAAATAACAGGCCTTTTGATTAAATCTCCGATATCCCCTTCAGGCTATTGTCTGAAAATAATTTCTTTTCATGTATGCACCTGGGATTAAAGCTGTTTTATAAATCTTCTGCTCTTTTAAAACCGATACAGATGTTAGATGTTGATAAAATGTTTGTTGTCTCACTAAATTGTTCAGATAATTTAATTTTGTCAAGTAGGATTTGTAGTGGTATGAATACGTGTAGAGGTAGCGTTTGTAGGCTGAAGAAACTAATTTTGTGTGTCTGACCGCAGGTGTTCAGAGTGTTATCTAATGGATTTATTTCCAGGTTAATCTGGCAGAGAAAAGGCTCTTCATCACTTTTGCTACAGAACACACGTTTTACGGCTGACAGAGAGAAGGAAATCCTGGGCTGGCGTGTGTACTTCAGGTGAATTCTAGCAATGCCCTAGTGAAAGACTGGTTATCCCAGAGAGATGAACTAGTGTTCCCTGCTGTCGAGCGGTGTTTTTGCCTTAGTGAGGTAGAGTTTGTGGTGCCTGGGAAGACAAGGCAAAGGGCAGTGGGAGCCTGGAGGTGAGGCAGTGGACACTTAGAGCTGTAAAAGCCAGCTTCCATTCAGAACAAAAGGAAAGAAGAAAACTGGAGGGAAAGGAAATTTGAAGGAAGAACAAGAGGGGGAAAGACAAATCAATAAGTAGCAGGGAAACGGGAGATTAGAAAGGCAGCATTGAAGATAATTGGAAATTGAAGCAAGTTGGTTTTTTGGAGGTTCAGAGAAAGGACTGAAAAATGCACTGTCTGTGTCTGGATATATTAATGCTTCTATAATGATACATTTTGTCTGTTCCATTGTGAGACCTGAAAATATTGCAGTTTTATCTGTTGACACAGAACAGCTGTGTTTAGACCCTATCTTTCATTGGCAGGGTTTTATAGAGCCTCCATTATCACGGAGTCTAGATGCTTTTCACGTCTCCAAACCTCTGGCCAATGAAATGAACATGTTTGACTTGCAGACAGCTTAACTGATTGCTTTTGTGAAACACGGCAAAGAATTTAGCTGGGTATTTAAAATAAATAAATAAATAAAAATCTAAGCTTTTGAGAATTTCCACTTAGGAAAAAAAATCATCTCAAGCTCTATGTTTGTATTTTTGTCTTGATTCAGGACCAAAACACACTCTGAAATTTCGCATGGTTGTACACTGGAGGCTGGCTTTTTGGCATGCTATTCAGTTCCTGCCATCTCTTTACAGGCAGCCAAAAGCCTTAGGGTGAGAAAGTAGCAGTATGATACTATGGCCAGAAAACAGTACATTTCACTTAAAGATTTTCTTTATCCTTACCCAAATGCCATCAATCTTCAGCAATCAACTGTGTTTTTCACTGCTGTCACTTCTTATCTGAGAAGGGCAAACTGTTCTTTCTGAAAGTGAAGTGCAACCTGGTATTCCAGGTTTGTGTGACTGACAAATTCATATTGATATGCTAATCAATGCATGTTGTCACCTCTGTGCCAAGCTCTTTCTTGTCAGAATGTTCTGCATCCCACGGGCTTTGCTTTTTTGCAAGACTCTTCCTAATGCAATTAATCAGTTAATCCAGGAATCATCACCCGTCCCAGAGACCTGAAATAAGCTTTCTGGCAGAGTGTGCTCTGCATCTGTTGTCTGTGGTGGAATCATATATTGTTAGATAGATCTACGATGGATTTTATCATTATAAATCATTACCAGCATGAGCTCCAAATCCCATGGAAAATTGCCCTTATATATGTGCATGTTTTTAAGCTTGTCTATCTTTACTACTGACTTAACTGAGCTATCAGGCAAGTGAAAACCACTCCCTCTATCTTACAATGTTAAGTCTGGAAAAGTGCACAGATCCAAAAACTCTATGTAGGTATTTCCTGGTTAGCACAGAATTGTAAAACTAGATTTGGAGATAAAGATCTTCAATTATTATGAGGAGAAAGGAAACTCAGTGAAGTAAATTAGTCTCCTGAATTTCCATTGCAGTGCAGATATTTTTCATCAGCCACTGAGAGTTTTATATTGAGTGATGTCTCTGCTATTTTTTCATCTAATAAGAGGCCCCAGTAGTTCCAAGTGAGTACAGGAAGGTTATGGTTGGTCCTGGAACAGTACTGGATCTCAATTTTATGAATGTTTTTCTTTAATCCCTATATTACAGTAAAGTCATATGAAGTCCTCAGAGTTTTTAATCTCTTATTCTAAATATATATTTTTTTAAATTGTTCTTGTGGATTAATTAACTTGAAAACCAGAAATGTCCCTGGTGGCTGGTTTCCAAGAGAGGAGGAAATAATAAGAGGACAAAACTGGTTAAGGAAGTTCATTGAGAATAAGAAGCTCATACTCAGAGTAGGTGCTTTTCAGCACTTTTCTTGTAATGCTGATCTGTAGCCTTTGCTTTTTTCATATTGTAGGGATTCTGTGAAGTCTGTGGGTAAAAACGCAGGCTATGGAGATTATCAAGGTAGTTTTACATTTGTTTGACATGGGGATTACTGCATCCATGGCAGAATGAAGCTCAGTAAAGACCAATTTACTTTACTGCAATTGATTTATGCCAGCAAACACCATCCTGACTTCTGTTAAACTAGGGCAATGTCTCAGTCAGTTTTGCCCCTTGCTTCCACTCAGCTATTCAAAGGAGCTCCTAAAACAGTGGCCAACTTGCACGGGAACCAAGGAAGGCAAGCGTGGGTTGACTGTCAAGATTTTCTACGAAAATACTGTAAGAGCACAAGCAAGCTGAATGGGGATGGTGTAACAGATAAATACTGATGTATGTATTCAGTGCAAGTACTTGGTGAAAAATTGTTACTGCAAGGAGGCAGGCAAGCAAAAAAGCTCCTCTGATATGGCCTTACTGTAAAGCAGGGTGGTTAGGCTATATCGTAGCATGAGGCTGGAGGTGCAAATCCTGTCCTGTATAATTCACTCTGAATCTGTAGTGTAACAGAGACAAATTCTGTGTGGAAGGCTGCCTTATTTTGTAAATTCATTCTTTTTTGATTGGTCTTTGTCTTCATTTCAAGTTGTTTCAGTTTTTTGTTTGTTTTTCAGCATGATCTCAAAGCTTCTTGTGGTTGTTATTATTATGTTTTTCCTTGCTGCCACAGTTATTCAGACTTTCAGATCTGCTTCTTCCAGTGGGAAAAAGAACACCGGAGGAGATGTCAATAAGGTAGCTTCTACCAGAAGGATAAATTGTTAATAGGCTTCCTGTTGATCCTTGCATGTAGGCTAATTATTCTCAGAAAAATACACAGCGATTAAATCATGTTAATGTGAGTCCCTGTGAACATACCTGAGCTCCACAACTCCTTTCTGGCTCACAATCCAACTTTTCTTCACTTGGAAACCAAGAGCACAAGCAGATGTGAAACACATGGCTGGGCAACGTCCTGAATCCAGATGCTAGGAGGGTTTCCTGAATCATACATGTTACATATACTCAGTGAGGTTATTTTTTTGATGACAGCCTCCTTATTGCTGTAAATTGACCCAACGTTAGAATAAACATAGGTTATAGCTATGGGTATGCAGATATGTTTTATCTTTATAACATTATGGATATTTAATACCCAGTCACAGGAAAGGAACAGAGACAAAAGAAAGACTATAAAGAAAAGGAAGGAATTTGAAGGATTTCTGAAATTTTTAGATGTAGTAACAGAGATCAGCAAAAGAGAGAACACTCTTCTGGCCATTTTGTTAAATACCAAAAAAGAGTCAAAGAAACTATGTCAAATATGATTCCTCTTTTGGGAAATGATAATTGATTTTAGCATGGGAGAATGCATCTTAAAATAAAAGCTGATCAGATTTCCAGCACCTCAAGTACACTTCTGCCTTCTTATAGTACCCCATCAAACTCCAGCATGTTTGAGCCAATAAAAAAGCTATTAATAATGGCTTACTTCATTTAAAATAAGTTTTGTATATTGTGATTATTGGTAATGTGCTATGTTCTCAGAGTGGAAAGCTCTTATTAATTTAGAAATTCAGAGTAGATTCAGGCTTCTGAATTGAAGAACAGCTTTTTAAAAGGTTGTACAAGTCCAGAACACAAAAGATTACATGTTTAAATTTATTTTCTTTATTGTGGAAGATGATTTGTACTACATTATTCATCAGCCATAAGTGCGTATTTGGCATGCTGATTTTCCACACCTTTATATAACTTCAAAATAATCTGATTAACTAATCAAACATAACTGTGAATCAAAACCCTCTGTGAGTATCTCTACAATAATAAAGAATTAAACAGGTGAAAATGAAAATATACTTCATTTGAGAAAGGAATGGCAAGGACTAGAACAACTTTCTCTTGAAAGAGTTACTGCCTAAGACACACGAAGTCTTGTTCTGGATGTTTTGTGTTACAACTGGAACTATTTACAAAAATTGTATTTTGAGAACACATAGAGGAGCTTCATTAAAGAAACTTTGCAATTATAGAGAGTCAAAAATGTTTTCATTTGCAAAACACTTGACTTAAAAAGTAATTTCAGCTCAGTGAAATTTTGTTTCATTTTTTGTTACTGACTCTTTCCACTCAAATGCCACGCTGGGAGAAGAAATGTCAAAGGTTTTTCTTTGAAATGTGAGAAAACTGGTTAGTTCTGTTGCTGGTAGAGTTTTTTGCAGTGCCTTTCAGAATTGTAGAAACCACAAAATGTAGAATGGAACTACTGAATGATATAGGTAGGTTTAAGGTTTCCAGAGGAAGATGATAATCGTGTAAAATGCACAGATTCACTCTGCAAGGAATGCGCAGTATGGTAGATGAGAAGCAAAAGTTTAAGTAATAAATCTCCAAACAGGTAGAACTATGGAATATAAATGCATAAACATATCTTTTGTCTGGCAAATTGAGCATCAAAGTGAGACAGAACATATACTTAATCCCTCATTAACATAATCAAGCTTGCTGATTAATTTGATCTTCTAATCTGCCTTGTATCTGAAAAACAAAGTCTGTGCCGGAAACACCTTGCCTGCATAACTGAATGTCATTCTCTTGGGATAAACATCTAAGAATTACACTGACATAAGGGAAAACTGAAGACAGCCTAAATGACAAGGGAAAACAATAGCATTTGCTTCAGAAAAGCAGGAGGCTGTTTAAATTTATGTCTGTCATACATAATCCTTAAAGGTCAATACAGTGTCCTTTTTTAGAAAACAATAAATTAAATGGTATAACAATAAGACATCAAACAATGTAACAAAATATATTCTGTCACTGAAGAAGAATGCTGACATTTTGCAATAGGTGTTGAGGGAGTCAATGGAAAATATCGAAGAGGGAAATGAGGTACTTGCAAACGTTAACAAGGATTAGTGGATTTTAGTTAAGCGCATACTGAAGGTATTTGCAATTCAATAATGGCATCCACTTAGGGCGTTTGGGGCTGAGCTCTGATTTACAGGGGCTGTTGTAGCATTGTGAGTCCTTTATCAGCCCAGCTAGACCCGTGGAAGCCGACAAAGCTCTGCATGGCACTGCTTGGGAGCAGGTGGTAGCACCTGAGCCTGGAGTAAATCAAAATTATTGGAGGTTACTTGAAGGCAGTCATTCAGATAATCTCAAAACTATCTAAACTGAGGTACAGAATTGTACAGCTTGAAAAAGAATGCTGCATTTTTTTTTGTGATTATATGTTTTGGCTTTGTCGTTCTGTTTTTACCCCTTGGGGAAATACTTCCCAGTCCTTCCTTTCAGAGCTGACTTGCCTCTCTCTGGGTGAGGAAGTCTATGAATAAATTGTGCAATCTGTGAGGGTTCTTCATTACTTTTATAATGACTTTCGTGCAGTGCCTCCTTGCTGAAACAGGCGTCTTCAGCTCCTTGCAGAAGCCTGAAAGCTTGGCAGTAATTAGAGAGAAGGAGGAGAGCTAGGAAAACATAAAGGCACTTGGCTCTGTGGTAGCCAAGGAAGAAGCAGCTAGTGGGTGTACAGGAGCATGGAGGACAGAGCTCGTTGTGTAGTTACTGTGCATTAAAGCAAGCCTCTATGAAAGCAGCAGAACTAATTTCAAAGAAGGAACTACCCCTCTCCCCTAGCCAAGCTCTTATTAAATGTTAGTCAAATTAGCTTTCTATTAAATGTTACTTCAGCTGTTTTTTCCGTTTAAGAAACTGAAAGTATCATCTTCCCCAAACACAATATTACAAAGATATGTAGCTGGCTGAGAGCCGACAGAAACATGGAGCAGAAACAGCTCATTTTGTTGTTAATAAGGTCTAGCATGGTGTCTAATTGGTTGTGCTTAGAGATGTGCAGGAAAGCAACAGCATTCAGAATGAAGAATGACCACCTTCCACAAGGTCAGCTAGCTGAATGCAAAGCTCTTAGATTACAGGAAAATCTTTCCAAATAGGGTTAGACAGGCTACCTTTTAAATGGTTCACTTCTGCACTAAAGTAGAAAAATAAACTACCAAACAATAATTCATAGCAATTATCCAAATGATTTTCCAGCAGAGATTTATGTTAGAAGTGTGTAGAAGTCAAAACACAAGATAAGGTTAAAGAAAATGCCTCTGGGTTGTGTTTTTTAGGCATTTATGTAATAATCATTTCCTTTGAATGGGTGTTTTCTGAATGAAATAGCTCATCTTTATAAAGCTTTTTGGAAAATGTAAATATAAATACTGTGCAAATATTCTCTGTAATTATTACACGTGAATCACTCTGTTACAACAATGATCTATCTTAATCGAAGACTAGCTCCCAATGTTTTTAATAGGATGGATTTCCTCTAGGCTAATGAGTAGGCCAAAGTAGTTGACTTCTCTATGTCATTTAGGAAGAAAAATATTTCCTTTCCCAACATAATCATTACCATTATCATTATATACAGATTCTCTAATGGGAGTCCCATGCCTTTATCTATGATAGTTGGCCCTATAGATATTATCTATTCAAGTGGTGCAAAGATATTTTTGGTTTGGAAATAAAGCTGAATGCCAGTCTTTGTACTACAGATAAATAGCTTACATCATGTGATATGTCCTCCCTGAACGGAAAGGTAAATTCTTCAGCTGGTTCACATTGTTGCTTTGGAGTACTGAAATAGTAACTTGGACTGCCATCTTTTCTTGGCAGAGACTGTGAACAGAAATCCCTGCAATTTGGGAGCTTTGATTACAATTGCTTACCTTTCTTCATTTTCAGTTCTGCGTCTAAGATAGCACGTGGATGTTGTACAATCCCATTTCTCAGCTGTTCCTTTTGTGAGAAATACTCACCGCTTGGAAACTTACTCTACCAAAGCTTTGTTTCTTGAACAGGCGGTAACACAGAACCAGCTAATAGCTCCACATCTTGAGAAACACTTAGGCCATGCTGGAAGGCAAACACTAACACCCAAAACTTTTCTTGGTGCAGGAGGGGTGTGACTGAAAAGGGACAAGGATGGAGAAATGTTTGAGGAAACTGACTTTCATAAAGAGGAAAATACTGAGTTCTTAAATCATCCATTTTATTCTCGCTGCCTGGAGCAGATGTTGATAGTACAAGCCCACTTGGGCATTACGTCTAGTTTTCTATATCACCCCATGTCCACAGTGTTAGAGAATCTTAAATAAGCACTGTATTTGCAGTGTTGGATTACAGACGATAATGTTTTAAAGGAAGATTTTTTAATGTGTTGCTTTCTGATGGATGACACAAGCAAGAGCAAACCTGCTGTCTTCACATCTTCCATATTTTTTCTACTGTGAGCTAGCAGAGTGCTGCTCAGACTTACCAGTCCATTAAATACAGCAACTTTGGGCTGATGTTTGGTATATATCACTGTGCCATGTAATTTCTTTCTTTCTCTTTCTCTCTCTTTTAAGCAGACACATTCATTTTCCTCTCTGAATGTGCCAGTAATCAGATGTTTCTTACCTGCAGCATTTGTTAGCATTTATAAACAGAAAGGATATATGGCATTAATTTAGCCCTGTGGCAAAACCAAGCTAAATGTCAGCGATTTAGGCTTGTGTTTCAGGAGCGTTAGTTGTCATTTCCTTTCATGGTGTTAACGTAGGAAGGGATTAAGAATACACAATACAAAGTCAAGGAGCACTCAGAGCATTGTTGTCAGCTTTGTGAGACTGAAGACAAATGTGTAGGGTACAAGGAGCGATGGAGAGAGGGAAGAATCTTTGTGTGCACATGCTAACAAATGTCATGCTCGTCTGAAGGCACTCCTCTGGCTTGTTTTCTGTGGCATCCTTCCTTTATCATCTGGGGGGTTTCTGCCTGCATGTCAGAGGCATGAATTCATACTCAACTTCCCATGGTAAGTCCAAGCCTTGGCCTAAATGTCTTTTCGGTTCCATTTTATACGTATGTTTTGATACTACCTGTGAGGCCTTTTCCTGTCTTACTTGCACCCAGCACAACCAGCATCACAGCTGGGGGTTTTTGACAGTTTGAAAGAATTGACTTCTTGCTCACCCTTCCTCTGCCTTTGCTGCCTGAAACACCCTTGTGCTAAAACACAACTGGAAGACAAGACAGAACGATCTGTTTTCCAAGTTGATGTAAACCGGTTGCAATGCTGTTAGAAATTCATTTGAACTGTTTCTTGTGCAATCCATTTATCTTTCCTCAATTCTCTAGTTCTCCATACATTGAAATGAAAGCCAGAAAATAGCGATGATGAGATCTGTGCAGTATCTCAACTGATTTCTGTCTCTGTTATTTAACGAAGTCTACTTTTTAAATCCAGTTTGCTTTAAAAAATGTCTCTGTTGTTTTACAAAGTTTTACAAAATTTTACTTTTTAAATCTAGTTTGCTTTTAAAAAAAAGACTGAAAAAGAAAACTCAACCTTAAAAAGATTGATGCTGAATTTCTAGAGATTTAAGATTCTTAATTTAATCTACAGCAAATGGCAGGAAATTAAAATTAATTAAAACACCTTTTTAGGTATAATTTTTTAAGTCTGTAGTGAATTTAAAATAGTTTTAGTTCTTAAGAAATTATCATTACTTTTTAATGATTTCTATGATAACATGCAATCTTTCAAGCTTTCTGGAAAAGATTTGCTTTTCTAATTTATCACATTTATATGTCCAGATAATAGCAACTTAGACTTTTAGCAATTGGTAATTGCTTTGGTAGTGGTTTTGGCCCCTTTCATGTTCCAGACACAACATTTCAGAAGATATACTTGTATTTAAAAAAAAAGGTTTCATGCCTTGCAATTGTGGACACAAATTATGGGCTAAATACAGAGTAAGGCAGAATTAAATGGTAGCTGTGTTTCTGCCATCTGTTTCCACAGATACATAATTAGTGAGGAATAGAGGGCACTGAAAACGAGCAGGGAGGCAAGTACAGAACAGGAAAATATTATTTAATATTTGGTAACAAATGCAAATGAAATCATGCTAAACCTCCAACTACAGCAGCCATATACAGTTGTATAAATGATTAATAAGATTTCCTGGTCTGAAGATAGAAGAGGAGCTAAAGAACGCCTCTCTGAAGCTCTTTTTGTTCCAGGTGATGGAATGATGGCAAGTCTTCTCCCTGTTTGTGCCATGCTACGTCGGTGAGCTGTGAAGTTATTGTTAGCACTGGCCTTTATTTCAACAGCAAAGGTGAAGCTTGCGGTTGGTTTGTGGGGTGGGGATCTGTGCAAACACAGCTGCTGGCAGAAACTTGCTCTGTGAGGCTTGTTTAGAGAAACACAGCTAACAACAAATACCGAAGGCAGGATTTAGGAACTTTGAATGGAAGTAGTAGCAACAGCAAAAGGCCTTTTTATAGCGTAAGAAATAAGTCAACTTTTAATTCTTTTTCATCCCTGTCATTGTTGGGCAACGGAAACAATTACCGCAGTATGCTGCTCTTTCAGCTGGAGCTCAGTCCTCCTGACATCTTCCATTCCTTGAGTCAATTGACTGAAATGTTCTCTGTAAATAAGGACATGAAACAGAAACCCGAGTACTTAAAGCAGCATATAAAGCCAGCTGTCGGTGCTTCGCAGGAGCTGATGTGGCACAGCCTGGAGGTGGCTGAGAGGCGCTGCCTGATGTGTCCTGCTCAACCTGTGGCACCCATCAGCACTCTGCACCACAGCTTTATAAACAGCCACGAGGACAGATTGAAGAGGAAAGAAAAATAGCTGCAATCACTTGATTCCTGGTTCCTGAGTGCTTTACTATGCTCTCGAGAGTACAGGGGTATTATGAGACCTGGTCCCTTCTGTTCACTACCATTTTTCACGTAGCTCCTCTGGGATGAGCAATAGCAGAAGAATAACTGGCTGCTAATTTGCAGCCGGCTCCTGTTCTGGCAAGGAAGGAGATGGGTTTTGCTGCTCATTTCAGCTGAAGCCGTGCTAGATCCTTAGCACTGCTCTGGGGTCAAGGAGTGATCAATGACTCTAAAGGAAATGTGTGAGAAATATGGGAGCTGCCAAGAAAGCAAATAAGCATCTACTGAGCAACTTGGTTTTTGAGAAGAGGGGCAAAAAGAGAAACGATCCATATGAAGCACGTTTTTGAGGAGAGTAGAGTGGCCCACAGTTTGTTGACTGGATAGAGCTAGGAGCCCAGGATTGTACTGCAAACTTTGCCATTTGATTACCTGCTGACCCAGGGCAGTCTTATCTCTTTGAAGCTTTTTCCTTGCAAAATTCTTCGCAGTCTACACTGTGCTATCAAAGCCGGACCAAGAAAAATACATTCGCACTACTCGTGGTGTGTTCTGTTAAAAGAGCTACACGGCCACCATCTCTTTATTTGCCTTGATTTCCCTTGAAAGGAGGGCACGGCAGTTGTACTGTAAGGGTTCCAACAATAGGAGCGTGATGTGCATCACGCTGCCGTGCCCGCTGTGACTCAAGTTCTCATCCTGAACATGAACTAGGTGTTCATGTGCACCAGCTTTTTCAAACTGTGGTAGCACTTTCATCTCTTTTTACGGGGAAAAACTAAATGGAATATAAACTGAATTAACCGAATCCTTTCCTACAGTAGGGATTTTTCTGCAAATACTGAATCAAAAGTGCCTTTGGTGCTGAGATCTTCCTGTCTGGTTTCTTTTATAATGTCTTGTTATGCTGTTTACAATGATGTTCACTGAGGGTTTTGTTCTTAAACAATACTGAATGCCAATGTCCCCTGAATGGGAACAGCTTTTTCTTTCCACTCAGAGGCATCTGAATTCAATGTATCCCTTCTCTCTTTTTGACGCTGTGAAAGTTTAATGCTGTTGGACTCTTGAATTTATTCCTGCATCTGTGGGTGAATTTTATTTACTTGTTTTTGAAGCTACATGGGCAATTGACGTGGGCTTTGTGAAGTGAGTGGGTGCTTACTATCTGGCAAATCCTACAATGCCTTGAATTATATTACTCCGATATAGTTGTACAGTTGGGAGGACTATGAGATGCCTACTGTAATGCACCCAAAATTACTGCTGGTGGGCTTTTGAAAACTTCCTGTGCATTTCCACGACATCATCCCAAATGGCCAACAAAATGAGCTCTGTGTGATAGAAATGTGATTTTCATCAGATGCAAATGTGATTAGTGGTTAGGAATAAAGTCTAGAGAATTGTCAATAATAGCAGGGAATGTGAAAAGGTAACTCTGACAGTGAGTGGTGAGTGTGTTGAATCTCACGTCTGCAGGAATTATGTGACTGCCACACAACATCAGAGAAACACTCTTTTCTACTTGGATCTAGAACCCATAATGCTAACCTTAGGGATAATATCTGATAGATAGTGCTTCTAATTATTCTGTAAAAGGACGGGTGACGCTGATTAAATATGTATCACAGATACAAGTGTTGCCTGGGAGGGAAGACGTTGCAAATGCAACGGGCTAGTGACGTACATGCTTTGGTGGTCATGGAAGAGAACGGTTTGCCATTAGCACAGAGAGTGTTTGTTTAGGCAGTTGGGCAACACACCTTTTGAAGTGTTTATCACCTAAGACTGGAAAAGAATTGACTGAATAGGAGGAAAAAACAGCTGGTGAGATTTCATTAAACAACTTCTTGTTGCGTACATATTTCTGCACACAACTACAGACGGTGCTGTCATTGAACGTGGTGGTGATGTGGATGCAAAGGTAGTTATGGGAAGTCCATAGAGGAAGTAACTCATACGTCCTGTGACTGCATCTCATGTGCATTGTCAACAAATTTCTGTGTACGATAACTAGTTTGAAGAGCAAAGGGGTTTTGAAGAGTGGCTTTGGGAATTACATTCATAAAATAACCATGTTCACCTTGCTTCTGCAATTTTGCTGATGTGCAAGAGAACTAGTTTCTTGTTAGAACTGACTTTCTTTTAAAGTGAGAAAGCTAGCTTGTGTCTTGCTGTGTTCTGTGCAAACCCAGCTGTGGGCAATAATTTTTTGTATGTGACCACACAGGGGAGTAAACCTATATAAAAAAATAACCCTCAGTCCCCACCCCCACCCCCCAAGACATACCCCAGGAATCGTAGGAATTTTAGTTAAATAGATATGTGATTCAAAAATAGCAAACTATGCCCTCTGGGAATAATATCTTTGTTAGGATGCTTGCTTTTTATTTATTTATTTTAAATAAATAACTAGATTATATTTGTTTTCCAGTCCTGAAAAGACTTAACCTAGTTTTATGTTTGTTCTTTAACAGTGACTCAAAGGATCCTAAAATGTTTTGAGCTGTATTTTAGCTCCTTAATCTGTACCTCCAAGTTGAAAATCATCCCTTCAGCCCTCAGGATGTGTGTTTCACTGTTTTCTCTCTTCCTGAGACCCAACAGTGTGTGATGTGGCTGGATGCCAGGGTGCCAGGGGTTCTCTGCAAAAGGCTCATCACTGCATGCCCTATATAGTCTCTGCTCATATATAATCACCTTGGTTTGGGCTTAGAGAAAACTATAAATAAATAAATAAATAGATAGATAAATAAATAAAATGTTTACTAAAGACACAGTGTTTATCAGAGCCATGGTACCTCGTAATTTACCTGTTACGGAGGTTCAGACAGCAGCAATGTTATAATCTGTGGGAAAATACACGTCTGTCTCTCATTAGAGCTGGGTTTCTTCTTTGGAGTATGAAAAATAGCACAAAACCCAAAGCTTAGCAAAAGTCCATTAGAGAGTGCATCTTTGTGAGGTCTTTAATTGTGTCAAGAACCCTGCAGCTCATTCACAGAGCAGCGAGATATTCTTTGACCACCACACTAGGCAACAGATGGGGAGTTTGGATTGCTCTGATCCTTGTAATTTGGAATCATTAAATTCTTCTTCCTCATGGGATGTTTGCTGCCTTGCATCATCTGACAAGACATATGTATGCAGCTGAGACTCCGGTGAGACTGGGAGAGGGCTGGGGTGTTTCCAACAGCCACAAACTGACAGGCACACTTCTGCTGCCCTGGGGTTTTTGATGATGCCTTGTGCTCGAGGATCTGTTGTTCATTTGTCCTGAGTGGATCTGGACTACCACTTCTATTTAGGGGAATTCACAGGCGATTTGGCAAACAAAGCTGCAGTGTTTGTATCCGGTATCAAATACACCTCCATGGCAGAGAGGTTTCAGAGAGCAAAACGTATTTGTTTCATTGCATAAGTTGTACTTGGTGAAAAAGCTTGTCGCTCTGACAGCCTATAGAAGACAAGCGTCGATCTCTGACATGTCATGCATTTCTTGCTATTGGGGCTTTAGTTTTCAAACTAAAGAAATAAAAAATGATTATTTGGAGAAAGGATTTGGGGTTACAAGAGAGAAGAAAAAAAAATTGAGTTCCATTACTCAGTAGTCCTGCTACTGCTATTTGTGATGCTGGCCTGGTCTCCACCTGCATCAGGGATTTTTTTTTTTCTTCTTTAAAGCGAGCATGTGGTGAACCCTAGGAAGTGTCAAGGCTGAATTATTTCATATAGAGAATAAATTCTTTAAAGATGTCACTTGCAGAAGAGTTCAAATGGGTAGATCTAAACATATTTACACAGTTGTTTTATCGAAGTAAATGCTGACACTGTCAGCACCAGCAGAGTTTTACAAAAAGATTTTGGACTTACCTGAAATTAAGTGAATTACAGTTCCAGTTCAAGCAGCTTTATCAGGAAAGTCCGTGAAAATAGTACTAACTACATCTTTATGTCTTTAAGACTTGAAGAAATGAAACTCTCTTAGGATCTGAAACTTCATCCTGTGCTGTAAAGTTGTAAAATGAGAAGTACTATGAAAAATGTGTAACAATGGTCAACCTTAGGGATTTCAGAAGAAATATGAATATACTAAGTCTCAGACTTCTTCAGTCTGACATCCAATCTGCAGCAAAAAAATTACCGTTCATTACATTTTAGAAGTGTAAATAGATTAATTCTTAAGTCAGTTAGGTGTAGACCGATATCTGTAAAATAATTACAAAAACTGCCAGTAGCAAACTTTTTTTTTTGTTTTTTTTTTGGTGGTTTCACTGGTATTTCCTTGCTTGCTTCCTACTGCTAAGACAAAGTTCAATGTTTACTACGTATATTTGGAAGTAGTTTTGTTTTAGAAAATGTTTGAATAGCAATACCATATGATGGAAAGGAAAATTATTTTCCTATAATAATTTATTTCCTATAATTATATGACCTTATATATATGGTCATGTAATACCATTGGTGTCTGGTACCAGTGACTGCCAAATCCAGAGTTAATATATCCCCAAATGGATACTAGTGGCTGGGCACGTAGGGCAGCTTCTTGTAGCAAATGGTGAGCTGGCATGGTACTGGGAAATGAATTACTGTGATGCAAAGTCAGCAGCTCCATGAATACCTGGGGCAGTGATGATTTACTTTTTATAAACTACTCACTATAAATTCATCGGCATTCAGATTCTGTAGTGGAGAACCAGGTAAAAAGCCCCCTGGACTTTTTTCCTCTGTGAATTCAGGATCCAATTACTTTTAGTGGAAACAGTTTACGGTTATTGAAAAAGGTCTGACAAGGGGAATTGCTGTATTTAGTCAAATTACAGAGATTCTAGCAAAATGCCAGTAGATCTTTTTAATAAAAAAGCAATTATATTTTCAGACTAAAATGCCTGTTTACTTCATGGCAAAGAATAAAGAAAAAATTAACTATATTAGATATGAGACAATGCCTTGTCTCTTCACACAGCATTCACCCCACAATGGATTTTAAAAAATGTGAACAAGCATTTTTGTATATAATGGACACACATTGCACTCCTGCACGTGGTTCACCATGCACACACATTTCCATCTTTGCTGGAAAACCGAGTAAACTGTTTCCTGGTAATCCAAGCAAAAGTTAATTCGAATAACATTTGCCAAGTCTTGTTGAAAAATATTTATCCAAAGTGTTATTTTATAATGAAAGTATTATTTTCTCGCTGTTAAAAACAAATAAAGATTGTTCACAGATTACAATTAATCTGATAAAGACGGAAGCATAAACACAAACCCAGTTCTGTCACCAACATTTCGCCTCCACTCAATTGGTACTGTGAGTGAGATCTTATCATTTGGTTTCCCACAGGAAAAGAAATCATTGGAGAAATTTAATGAGATATCTATTGTCTTTTTTATTTTTTTTTTTTTGAGGTGGGGGTTATAATAGCAAGAGTGCAGCCAACAGGCTGATTATTCCCCTCTGCTCAGCACACACGAGTCCACGAGTCAGATTTGAAGTGCTGCATCTTGTTTTGGCCTTCCCAGTAAAAGGAAGATGCTGTCAAACTAGAAAGTCCAATGACAGGTCACTAAGTGGTCAGGGAGATGAAGCGCTTGACATTACAGGAGAAGCCGGGAGGAATGGGTTTGTTTGGCCTGAAGAAAAGAAGGCTGCGGGGGGATATAATTTATGTCTTCAACTCCTTAGTGGGTTGTTGCAGAGCATTGTTAGATCCTTCTTGGAGGTACACAATGACAGGCTAAGAGGCAACGGACTCAGGGTACAGTACTGGAAATTCTGACCAGATATAAGAGGAAAAAATGTCAGAGAGTAGCTGACAGGTTCCCCAGAAAGGGGAAAAAAACCAAAACAAAACAAAAAAAGCAAAAAAACCAAACCAAAACAAAACAAAACAGAAATGAAAGAACGAAGTTTGGATATTTGTCTTTTTTTTTTTTTTTTTAATATCTTCTGCCCTGCAGATACTGCTGAGTGCTGTTCTGAGATTTAACAAAACCAAAACAAACAACAAAAAACCCCCACACAGTAACCCCACCCCATACCCCCACAAATAGAGTAACAATAATATGGCATTAATTTGTGGAAATAAACAACAATTTAAAACTGGAACAAGGAGAAGGATAAATATATTAAGACGCTGACAGTTATTAGCATCTGAAGCAAATGAAATTAAGTGAAAAATGCTTTGATTTTTTAGCTGGGAGGAAGTAGCAGTAATGGTCTTTACTTGAGTAATTATGGCAATTGCAAATTCCTGCTGTGATCAGTATTTATTAGATGCTGATGTTTTGGTAATATTCCATATTGCTGTTAAAATCTAACTAATTGGTGGTGCGTTTATGAATACAGCCAGAAGAATATTCAAAGGCAGTATTAACTGATACTTCTTAATAAACAATTTACAATGTTTTATCAGATGAAATACCCTTCAGCCTTTTGATACTCCTTGTAACGCTCTGGGGAAAAAGCATAACACCTTGCTGGCACTCCCTTTTTTTAATAACTAGGAGTAGATATTTTTAAGGCCAGAAGAAACAGTTACGATGAACTTGTCTGTCCTTCTTCTGAGTATCTCAAGCCACTGATTGCTACCCAGGGATGGATTCCTCTGGGAAAGGGGTTGAGCTTCCCTGGTATGCATGAGCTCCCTTAGCTCAAGCTGCCATCTTGAGGCTGATGAGACCACCTCTTGTAGAAAAATGTTCAGTTTCAGTTCAACGACTTCATGTTCTACTACATCCTCTGGTAAACTACCATAAATATTTATTTCCTGGATCTGTCCTATTGGTGTTACCTGGAAGTAACCCTTCGAAACAGGCTGTTCCAGTCTTCCATTTTTGTAAGATTGCAATTATGTAAAACTGTAGTGTCCTCTACCAACAGTCAACTGGGGGATTGTTAGACATGGAGCACCACTCAATATCTCTTATTCTGTCCTTGCTTTTTGATCCCTGCCTGATCCAACAGCTCCCTCTTACGTTCCCATTCTCCAAGCCTACAAACAGTCTTTCAGGTATTTTAGTCACTTCTAGTCCTTTTAAACCAGTTTAAACTCAGATCCTGGATTCTTTTCTGACTTTTAGACATATTTCTACCTGTCCAATTGCCTCTTCTACTCAGTCATATGGCTTAACTCCTCTACATTTACTTTATGTAATTTCCTTCATTGTAATATGAGTAATAAGAGCTTTCTTCTCGAATCTTGTATTTTCAGTCTTTTACTAACACCCGCACAGCTCTGGTGCAACCTTTGGGTATGTCTGCTGTCAAATTATAGCAAGTGTCTAAGGAGCACAACAAACCTGTGATGCTAAAAAGCTGTTGAAAGCCACAAATGCTGCCAAATGTCAAGGCTTTGTACTGCAACGTGAGATGCTTGAGATTTTCAGGAACAGCAGGCCAAATAATGTATTTTCTCAAGCCGTCTTCTCTGATAGATCTGACCCTTTTGTTGCCCCTGAAACTCTCAGAAGATCCAAAGCTGGGATGGACACTACCTGGAAGTTTTGAGTTCGAAGAGCTAAAGTCTGGCAAAGTTAAAGAAGTAACTGGTCAGTACATTGTATTTTGAAGAATCCTAATCTTGGCAAAGTATGGTATTTGCTTGTATCTCCTGGTTGCAAAGAAAGAAGTTACTCTAGTTCAGAATTTACTTAATAAACCTACTAATTTCTATATGCTATGCAAGAAACCTAATTTCAATTTGAGGACATGATCCTATGTACACATGTATACAATCTTTTTCATTCATGTTGTCTCATTTAAGTGTACTTGTAGCTGAATATTTGTGGGTTCAGGTCTAAAGTGTATGTATTATTTAGAATTTGGGGTATTTGTCTTCAAATGGAACTGAGCATAGGAAACTGAGGTGAGGAATGGTGCTGTGATGCTGCAGTTTTCTCCTTAGGACTCTTCTGTGGTTAACAGGACAATTTCATGTAATTTATGAGGAGAAATTAAATGGTGCACATATCAAAATTGCGTGCCAGGGTGGGGAGGAAGGACTAGATGTCTTCTAAATGTCCCAAAGACCTTATGAATAAAATTGGTATCCCCTGTTGCCAGAAATCAATCTGGGCCGCAGGGATTTCTCCTTTGCTCCATGACTTCAAAATCCTTGTTCTTTTCCTGCTTCCTGAAGGCCAAATGAGTTAGGGTTAGAGTTATGGGAGGAGAGTGAGGGCTAGGAGGTTAGGACTGGGTTAAAGCTGATTTTAGTAAAGTTCATCTAACTGGGCCAGGCAAGACCTTTCAAAATCTAGTCAGGAATGACATAAGTGATACATTACTTTTTGAAAGACTTTTCACTGGCACTGATTTTCACTGTTTGGGCATGTGAAAACATTGGATATGTCTGATAGTACCTCTGTAAATGCAAAAATAAACATTGTTATGCATCTTTTCTCCTCCTTCTCCTCCTTCTCCTCCTTCTCCTCCTTCTCCTCCTTCTCCTTCTCCTTCTCCTTCTCCTTCTCCTTCTCCTTCTCCTTCTCCTTCTCCTTCTCCTTCTCCTTCTCCTTCTCCTTCTCCTTCTCCTTCTCCTTCTCCTTCTCCTTCTCCTTCTCCTTCTCCTTCTCCTTCTCCTTCTCCTTCTCCTTCTCCTTCTCCTTCTCCTCCTTCTCCTTCTTCTCCTAATGAATATCTTGCCAATCAAAATTTCATTGTTCCTTGGTAGAAATATACAAGGAGGAGAGAATGTAGTGACATTAAAAATATAAACTGCTTGGAATTTAGTTGAATTTCCTGTGATGTCTTAGATGAAATTCTGTATGAACTAGCTTGAATAGGGTTTCAGTATTATATCTTAAGCTAGCCAAAATGGTGAAAATAATAGGCAAAGAGTAGCAACAATCCCTTCAGGGGAGACCCTGGAAATTTATATTAGGAACAGTTTTATTAAATGTCTCCTTGTTTAAGCAGTTAGCGTGTTAATAATTAAATGAAATTTGAGGGCAGACCTCAAATGAAAGAGAAATGCTCACACCAGTTGAAGCAGAGAGAATAAAATGGCACTTTTAAGAATGTATGAAGTTACAATATGAGAAAATGAGAAGGTGAAGTGTGACAAAACGTTATGTATCTGGGGAGGAACTCAGTGATGTGGCTTCAAAGAGAACCCATTTTGCCATGCAAAAGCATATGATGCAGGGAGCCCTCTGTTGTATGGCACTGATGTGACAGCTCAGAGCAATTTTATCAGAGAAATAATGAAACTTCAGAATTTCAAAGAATCTGGGATCAGAAATGGAATTTAAAACTTAGAACTGTCACTGTTACAGAGTCAAATGCTCCTTCATTTCTTTTCTAGATCTTCTTGCACATACAACTTTCAGGTACTGAAATCTCAGCTGGAGTGTTGTTTTTCTCCCTTACATGCTTACAAGTGTGTAGTGCACTAAACAACAACGCTCTTAACTCTGCTCTTGGTCATCTGCAGATCTTTCCTTCAAAAACCAAGGTCAGTAAGACTGTGGTGATACAGAAGTTTTCTCCAACAGAGTACGCCTTCAATCTTAACTACAGCAGAAGAGGCTGTGAAAAGGCCTGGAATTTTTTGCATAACCAATATTACATTAATATATTTATGACAGGACCTGTGTGATTATCAAGACAGCACTACTCCTACAATGGATCACCTAAACCTATTTCCTGAAACCCTGCAACACAGTGCTAGACTAAATAACTGGCACAGCGTTAAGCAGCTGTTAGCCAAATTTTAAATTAGAGGAAAACAACTCTCTGGGAAGTATGTGTGACTAATTCACTTGATTAAAGAAACAAATTTTCCCAGAAAAGTTTAGAAGTTGCAAATAGATGTAGGAGGGAAAAAAAAAGCAAAGGAAGCCAAACAATAGCAACAAAAAGAATTAGCTGACTTTCTCTATTCTTCAAGGAAAGAATTGTCAAAAGTGGATATTGCTATCTATTGAGACAAGTTTAACAGAGGTAAATATCAAAACCAAAGAGCACTTCTCTAATTGCTCCAACTAATCTTCTCGTTAGAGCAACAGCTGATTGCAGCTGAACTTCAATTCTATAGATCTAATGGTGGATACCGAATAGATTCAGATAGTTAAAGTTTTGCACAAATAACAGAAATTTCAAATAATTAATATACTGAAAGGTATTTCCTTGTCTGAGGACACAGATTATGTCAATATTGGTTATATTAGATAATTTCAGATCAAAGACTCTAAGGTAATCCCGTTCAGTGAATCTGAGAGTGCATAAAATAGGAGTGAAGTTTAAGAATCTTGTGGAAAAAAAACACGCTGTCAGGGCTGTTCTCCATAGCTTCTCTAATACTGAAGTATATGCATTGAAACTGCTTATGGCAGGTTAAAAATAAACAAATTAAAGAAGCAAAATGCAGAGCTCATCTAAGTAATTCCTTGCCAAAGGCTGTTGTAGATGCTAAAAGTTTGCTTGTGTTCAAAACTGATTGGATAAATTAATAAAAGAAAAAAAATGATGTAGGACTATTAAAGAATGATGTCAAATGTTCAGGAAATTTCAGAACAAAGAGCTGAAAGCTGGGGGACAGTTATGGGGGAATAGATTTCTTGCCTTTTCTTTATACTTTTCTTTAGGAGTTCTCCATTAGCTTTTTATGAGCACAGCATACTGAACTAGATGGATCTTGCATCTCACATTTTATGGTTGGTCTTATTGTTGAATCTTTTAAAATCTAAAGCTGTTGCTTTATTTAAGCCTGGTAAGTGATCCTCACCATTGCATATCTTCCCCTTTACCATTCAGGAAATGTCTTCAGGGCTCACTGATGTGGTCACTGAGTCCATGTGGTCCATAAGACAGTGGAAACCTGCTTTTCACTAAATGGTCACATTAAAAGGAAGTAATTTTCTGGGGAGAATAAGACTGTAAATAAACAAAGATAGATTTGCTCTAATATGCAGTTTTGGGCAATAAATATATATATTAAATACCACCAATCCCCTTTTTGCATGTTTCCATTTACCTATATTCCTGACTGCTTAAAAATTGACATGGAATTATCTATGGGGAACTGGCTCTACAAATTGTTGGATTTAGAAAAAAGCTGTTGGTCTCCATGTACTTGATATTGCTTGAGGAACAATGTGTTTTGTTTTGGAGAAAATAACATACCTCTGATGAATGCCTATGGATTCTCATCATGCAAAGAACATTCTGTTTTCCAGATAAGTTTAGATGCATCTGAGGTACTCAATTTCCTAGGAAAACAAATTTCTTTTTAGTCCTACAATAGAGCACAACTGTGCTTTAATCTTTGGCAGAATCATTTCACATTACTTAGTCTGTCATACTTCATATGTTTATTTTTCATCAATTCCATCTATATTGCTACAGTGTCAAAAGCCTGGGGCATGATGTCCTCGGGAGTTTCCGAAAAAAATAAGTTGTTGGTAAACTTTTAGGCTAACTCTGGTGGTCCTGCCTGAAATGTTGTGACATATTAAAATCAGCTTTGTAATCTTACTATCAACACATCCTCTTGGTTTCTTAACAGAATATGATCTTCAATTACAAACACGAAGTGAAGTAAACTGTGAGGTGAGCTGAACTGAACTGTCAGTGGGGACTCACCTGGCCGGCTGTATTTAATCCCTAGTAAATAATCAGACTGAATATCCTGAAAATAAATGTATTGCTGTAACAGTGATTGCCTTGGTATACCTTTGATTTAAGAGAGAAACTGTTTCTGCTTTTTCTTATTATGAAGTTAACACTTGTTTGAACAGGAGGTTCACTCAGTTTTAGTACAAAATGGCAGGTAAAGATGCTTTCATGCCCTGAGGCTACCTGCAAGTCTCCTGTCTGATTAATCAGAAAACATTAATTTGAGCAAGCCATCAATGGTTACATGTCTAGATACACCTCCAACAAAAGGAAATAGGGTGCTAGTGAATTGTGCCTCATCTCCTCCTAGCTCACCCTGACACTGAGGATCAGAGGCTGGAGCAGAGGTAGGACGCCCTCACCCCATGTGTCCTGGACACACAGAGACCAGGCAGGTACCGAGGGAGCGAAAGGAAGAGCAACAGGCTGGGACTTTTCCAGTGGGAAAAGGCAAGGTGGAAGGGAAAGGTGGTAGGAATGCATATGGAAAAGATGAAGGGGGAATGATGGTTTTAGTTTTTGTAATTCAGTATTAGTTTTTAAGAAAATCAGAGCTATAAAATGAAATTATAAAGAGGTAGATTTTTAAAATGTTGAGATTTTTCTTTGTGCCATGCATAGTTAAACTGGGGAGTTCTTTGCCACAATGTCTAGCAAAGGCCAATGTTTACATGAACGCAGAAAAACAACTAAATGGCTGCATAGATGGAAAAAGCCATCAGGAGGTGTTAATCACAAAGATATTACTTCAAACTCCAGAATTCCTCATGCCACAGATCACTTCTGGCCTGATGACTATAGCGCAATAAATACACTTCGGTTCTCAGGCATTCGCTGTTGGCCACTCTCAGAGTAGCTGGGTGTTTGGTGCGGCGATTACCGTGCATGCTAATCCTGTCCCCTGATACAGATTTCTAGTGGGGTGGGCTCAGGGCTCTGAATTGCAACAAATGTGGTGAGAATATTCACTGTAGTTTCCATGAGCTTTGACACAGCTGTTGGTGTACTTGTGTTCAGGCATGTGGGTGACTGCAGCCCCTTAGATCAGCGCTGCGGCATCCTGAGAGAGCATTAAAAGAAGAGACACAAGAAGATGCGAACTTGGCTGAGAGGGATATTAAAACAGATTTATGGGACTGCTAGTGCATGAAGTCATCTCTGCTCTTACTGACATCTTGTAAGGTTATATTCAGTGATGAATCATTGAACTGCTCTGTCTTGGAAACAGCAGCAGCAGAAAGCCCTGCTGTTGCTTTTTTCCTTTGGGTTGACTTTATTCACAAGTCATGATTCTGGAAAGCCGCCAGTAAAATTTCTGTCTAAAGCCTCAGAACACCGGCGTCTTCTACAATACAGATAAATATTTTTATGGACTCTTAATTCAGTATATTTATTAGACATCCAGCGTCCTAAGTGACAAAGTAAGAAATAAACCACATACAGATACCTAACAGTTTTCTAACTAATTTTTGAAGACGTTGGATTTGGATATCTTCTGTATTGATTTCTACTTTTCTTCCTATCATTAGAAAATTTTCTTATGACCTACACTTTAGCAGTACTGTCGATACTCCGGGTATTATTTTCCCTCTAGGCTTTGTTTTGTTGCAGTGTCAAAAGCACTTCCAGCTTTGAATCAGGACTTTTTTTTCCTGTCTTCATTTCTTTGCATATGAACAAAGGTACAGGAAGCTGTTTCATTTCAAACTGCTTTGCATATATTTATATGAAGTAAAGATGTATTTCTCGAAGTGGGTGGAGGGAGTTAGATATCTGAGATGAACATTTGTCACATAAATGTTGATCATGGGTGTGATCTGTTAATAGGTTATCTTCCCCCTGTCCTCTTTCCACTACCTCCTATAAAATGTGTACTACAGTAAATTTCTAGCAGCTATACGCAATCATGCCAGGAATATGAAACCCATCTGCTGGGTACCACTACAAAACTGACAGTATAGTAAAAAAAGGAAGAGAAACCAAGATCTCTACATTCAGTCTCCACTAATGCCAGAGGCCATTCGTGCTTTGCACGTACATAGCACTTCATGATACCATTTATTAGGTAAATGTAACTGTTCCCTCTTTTTTCTTCTTTATAAAGTAGACACAAATTTTACAATTTCCTCAGGAAATCAATGTCAAAATCGAGATTACATTCTTTTTTCCCCTCTGTTAATATACCGCAGTGTTGTTAATAAAATTTCTGATGAAGACTTAATAATTTATCACTGTTCATCTCCATTAGAAAATGAATGAGAGCTCAGGGAAAGAAAGTTGTCTCACTGAAGTCAGATTTTTATTTTGCCCCGGAGAATATGCCTGGCTATCTTGGGCCTACCGATATAAACAGTTATTAAAATGCTGCACGCAATTACAGTTCATAGTTATTTTGCAGATAATACAGTTAACCTGGGTATTAGTCACTAAGCAAAAAATACTGAAATATAAATTAATAATAATAAAATCTCTTAGCAGCTCACGTTTTTGCACACACATTTTATCTGTTTCTGACGGCTGAGGCTGTTGTCGCAAAACCATTTCATTTACCTGCTCAAGTTTATTCACATATGAAAGACTGTGGATTTATTGCTAAAAGTAAGAAAGCTTTTTTTTTAAAGTTTTTCTTACCATGCTGGCAATCCCTGGCATCTGCACCTGAAGTCTGGAAAACAAAGTTTATGGGTGAATTGAACAAAATTTATCACGATCGATTCAAAACTGTGTTTTTCTCTTGCCAAGTGGTATTAATGGTCTCCATTGATTTCTAACTATGCTTTCAGATAAATGGAATTGTAATACTATTACAGTAAAACAATCTCCAAAAGGTATCTCTTAGATTAAAATCGGCTATGATGCACAAATATTGGCAGTAGCAAATATCCTACATGCTTGATTTTCTGAAATAATTAAAAAATATATACATTCTTTGTGAAGTTGAAGTACTTGCGAACTGAATTTTTGCAGATGTTTTTATTGATTCTATTCTGCCAAAATAAGACTTTTCTAGAAAGTCACAGGAGATTTTGAGTGAAATTTTGAATGCTACAGATGTTGTCAGCTTGACATAGCAACAAATTTACAAGATTCCCTGCAGGGGCTGATCTAATTTTAGATGTAATTACAAAGATGCATTTAACTGATTGTGTCTAATTAACATCAGATGGAACAACTGAAATTTTTATGATACTAGAATTCATGAAAGCTACTTTATTATTTTGATATAAGTCTAAAACAATTTAATTCACCTGCAGTATCTTTAAATCAACTGAATGCTAAAAAATCTTGTCTTCTCAGTTGCGTATACTATTATTTGAACTATTGTTCTATTAAAGCAAGAAATGAGTACAATTGTGCTACAATCTACACTGAGAAGTAACTTTTATGGTAATATCTTACAGGATATTGTCCCATATTCTACATCCAATAAAAGAAATTCGCTCAAAATGTAAAAGGCATTTCTTTATCCTAAAGGACAAAATGAAAATATAAGTGCAACATTGCTGCCAGTGTTTATCCAATTCAATTGAATTTATCCAATTCAAACAAAACTAATATGTGTCTAATTCCAAAATAGAAATAAACGTGCAGATGTGAACTTAATTACTAAAGGTAAATTTCTTAATAAGTGTAAAAACTGTTTTTGTGCAATGCCTGCTAATGACCTCGTGGACCACACAATATAAAATACTTGTGCAAACACAAATGTGCTTAATGTGCCCATGCTAGAGAGCATTCAGTTAGTTGAGCAAATACCGTGAGTAAAATTGAATTTCTGAGTAAATTTTTCAAGTCCTATTGAGGATTGTTTGCTTCTGTTGGATATAGGTTCTATCCTTACTAAACTGCAAAGCAAAGGCATCTCTTCTTTTATTTATTTATTTATTTATTTATTTATTTGTTTATTTATATATTTATTTTCCCTAATCAAAGGTTATGCTATCAACTTGCACCAGGGGAGGCCAAATGTTGCAAAAACAGTGCCAAGAAATCCCAAACGTCAACATGGAGAGGGATCCAACGTCATATATTTTAAGAGTAAAAATGTTTATGCAAACATTGCAACACATTTAAATGAAAATATTTTACCAGTCATGCATAAACACGCTGTTCAGCCCTATCCAGCTGCTTACGAGCTAGATAGAATGCTACAGGAAGGCTTTCTGTGTTTAAATCCTCATCGCCTCCTCAGTGGCATTCACCCATGCAGCAGCTAATAGATGGCTTGGGGAGGGGAATGTAGTGAGCGAGCAGGAAAGGAAAAAGATGGAGCCATTTGATATTGGCTGCTTCCCTCTAATGATGTTTTGCTTCATGCTTTTCATTAATGTCTGGGTGGAAATGGGAGCAGTGGGTATGATACTGAATGACTGATAGCACTTTGTGTGGTTAAAAAAAAAAAAAAAAAAAAAAAGTAATCATAGCCCTGAGCAGCATTTATCTAGTTCTTAACGCGGTTTCTTGGATGCTGTCAGTGACTCAGGTGCTGAACTTTATATTAATGTTTTCCTTAGTTTCTCTCTGTGGGCTAGCAGTTAAAAGGCATGCTGTGTCAGGTATCGATAACAAGTGCCAGTTTTCAACCGAAAATAAGGCAACTGTGGAGTTAGCTGGTGGTAGAAGAATGTGCCAGGAATGCTTGCTTAATGCGGATGATGTAGTAGGTTACCACAGGAGAGGGAAGCACTTCCCTCATGTAAGAACAATCTTACAAATCCATGGGCAAAAGTCCTATTCCCAGCTCCAGAATAGGATGTGAACTGCTACAGTCAAGTGAGGACTCTCGTTCACCTAATGAGCTGAACCCAGATACACACTACCATCTGTTTTCCTCTCAAAGAAGGGAATCTTCTACCTCATCATGCAAGTTTGTGGTATTGGCCTAATCTTGCAATAATTCAGCCACGTGTATAGCATTTATTTAGGTAATGCAGTAGGTTTTGTGATTGCAGAAGGTTTAATGATGAAGTGTGAACAGCAGCAAGATCTATTGGCAAGATTATGCATTGCAGGCAATATAGGAAGCCCTAGAATGTGAAAACGTGGAAAAACATCAAACATTACCAGTTGTCTGACTAATAACTGAAGTGATTTATTTACCATGTATTTGATTTAATTTTTAAAATAACAGAAATCATAATTCACCCAGAGATCGGCAGGCCGTTTCCTTGGATTGTTTTTTAAAGCCTGTGTAATTCCCCTTGTTTTAGTGATGAAAGTAACTGACCAAAACGCCAGGTGATACGTATTTTTTTTAATTAATTGATTGTGCTGTTAATTATTTTATTACTTATCTTCATCTATTATTTATGTAAACATTCAGAAATACTTGTGGACTGTTTTCTTCTCGGCTGTTAAGTATGTTAGAAATGATCTGTTTCGTTTCTTCCTTTTCTCATTTTGCATCTGTAGCTGTACACGTGACAGCTGCCTGTATGAAAAAGCAAATTCTTCTACATGATGCTGCCTAAACTTCCAGGTGCTTCTTTCCTTCCTCCTGCCTCCGTGTTGGTCCATTCTGCCTTGTGTAATGTAATCCTACTAATACTGCCTGTTGTTCTGGTACTACTCCTTACCCCGACAGGAATTCTATTACATCCCATGTACTTTCTTAATTAGATTTTGCTGCTTGTGCTGACTTTTAATCACCTGTAGCTACAATTGCAGCAAATCTGTACTGTGGTTCACGTCAGGGAATAAAGCATAGCTACATCCTTGGTCAAGAGTGTCTGTTATTATTCCCATAAAAAACTGTGATTTATACCTAGGCAATGGGACCTATCAATGTTTAACCAAGGCTGAAATTTGGTTTCACTGTTTTAGATGGTTTATGAAATAATCTACTTTGGTTTAAGCCTCTCTAAAAAAAATGGCTTCTGTCATGATCTTGCAGAGAGAGCCCATGGTGAAAGCTCTCTGCGGAAAGGTTTAAAAGACGTGGAAACTGGTACACAGCTTGTTTGTGCTCCCTCCTGATAGGCCTTACTTTACTTTAAATTAAGCAGAGTTGGTGGAAATTATTTTTCTTGCCCTTAGTTGTGATGACTTCTTATGTGATTTTTGTAATCACAGCTGTGAATTACAAAGGGCAGAGAGAAAACGTTGCAAGTTAGCATGCTGTTTCATGTTTCCCTGGGTAAATACAGGTCTGTATTCATGCTAATCTATGAGCAAAAATACTGGACTTAATCCACATACTTGTGTAAAGGCAGAATAGGTTTATCTGAATGTTTTTTGTCACTCTTATCTTATCCTGTGCTTTTCATTTGGTATGGATGTATTTCTACCTAGAAAAGTTATTCTTTCCATTTATAATGTCATGTAACTCATCGGTATCTTGGATAGGGCTGAGAAATTCCTGTGTGCGTGTAAGAAACTTTCAGCTATTCTTCAGTATGCAAAAGCAAGTATTTGGTATGACAGCTACTTCACTAGGTTAGGGTTAGTGTTTTAAGCCTCTTCTCTAACCCCCTGTGCGATCCAGGACAAATTTACAGGTTACAGGGAGTTGCTTGCGGCCTTGTCCACCTTTGTTTTGAATATACCCAAGAACAGAGATTCCTAAATGGCCTTGGACTCCAAATCCAGTGCCTGACCACTATCAGCGTGATTTTTTTTTTTTTATTCCCCTGTCATGTAGGCAGAATGTCCCTTGCTTAAACGTCTCGCTGTTATCTCTTGTCCTTTTCTTGGGAAATGAGGCAGTGTGCCAATCTTATCTATTCCAGCTAGTGCTGTCAGAATGTAAATTTACTTCCAAATCCAGTATTTCATTCCACACCACATGTGGTAAAACAGCCTTGGAAAAGACAGCTAACAAAACAGCTGATGAAATAACATCTAATGACTCCGTTTCTTTTTATTTTTTCTTTGTGTGTGGGGTGCTGCACGTGCAATGCTTATTTAATGGAAATCAGCAGAAACTGGGTTAGCATCACTACTCAACCTTTTTAATTATTACTTTCTGTACATACATTCCCATCGTGCACTGTTCTTTCTTCATTTAATATTTAAAATAAAACTCCTCTTGTAATATGCAGTCTATTAGATTTCTGATATATAATGACTAGTCTTGTAAGCTTGTTTCTCCCGCCCTCACGTCTGCATTTAGGAATTTCTGTCTTGTGTTTCCAGCTGAACACGAGGAAAAACTTCTTTACCGTGAGGGAGAGTGAGCACTGGAACAGGTTGCCCAGAGAGGCTGTGAGGTTTCATTCCCTGGAGATGTTCAAAAGCTGTTTGGACACAGTCCTTTGCAATGTGCTCTAGGGGACCCAGCTTGAGCAGGGAGGTTGGACTAAATGATCTCCAGAGGTCCCTTCCTACCTTAACCATTCTGTGATTTTATGGTTATATCAAATAGTCCATTGCAAACACATAACTAGGACAGGACAAACACAGGGAATATATACGTAATATATATATATTAGTAGATCCTAACTACAAACCTGTTTTATATTGTTCTCAAAATAAATAAGATTATATTCAAATAAAAAAAGAAAATGCTCAGGAATTTCCTTTTTTTTTTTTTTTTTTTTTTTTGATGTGTGTGTGCATGGGGTTAAGCTCTCAGAAGTTCAAATTTCCCTCGTACTCCTTTAGAGAATTTGCAAGTAGCAGAAGGTAGGACTCCTCCGTAGCTTGCCAATATGAAAAGTGTACCCTAAATGCCTCAGACAAACAAGTCCAAACAGAGATCCAAGACCTGTGATTATTCAGAAACAGCTGTAATCACTTAAATTCTCATCACAGTAGAGCCACTCCAGTGGATTTTACCATAGGATGGCTGGCTTAGCTTAAATTGCTTTCACTTGTTTCCCTTTAGCTGAAAATTACTTATTCAACAAGTACGTTAGTGAGAGCAAGATGTACAGTTCCTAAAAAAGAAAAGGCCTTTGAAACACTCATAATGAACAGCACAAGTGGCCTTACAGGTCCTCCTTGAGAGATAATTCAGTTCTTTACTTAACGAAGTAAAACTGCATGAGGATAAAAATACAGAATTGTGGAAGTACATTAGAATTTCATTAACATCTTTGCCATCGCAAGTGTGGACAAAGAAAATGAAACCTGTACGCGGTTGCCCCAGGTGTAAACTCAGGGAAGGAATCGTTCACATCTGCAAAAAATCTCCCTCGATAGCTCCCCCCAGGTGCAAGAAAGAGCAGTCAGCAATGAGTAAATTGCTGGGGAATGTCAGCCTTGCTCTAGTGAAGCTGCAGAATATAAATAGGGATATCAAGTAGGATTAAAATGTTTGTCATACCATAACAAATATTAATCATGAAACATTGCCAATTAGTGATCATAATCATCACCAGCTTTTAAAATGTTTTGATTGGGAAAAAATAAAATTCCAAACTTTTTGTAGTTAATCTTTGACATCTACCAACACAGATTAGTTTTAACCACTCCTTCAAGGGAAAAAAAAATATTTAATCAGGTTTTCACTCGATTGCATGGGCATAAATCGCAATGGTTTATGTAACCGTGAAGGAAAATGGACCACTGACTTGAAAGTTTTGAAAAGCTGACCTCTTTGTTGACTGGAATCCTGATTACAGGTTTATTGTGTTCTTTGGTAGCTGCTTAGACTTCTTTTATTTCTTGGCACTCCATTATGGATGACAATATATTCACCCATTTTTCTCCTCTGTGTATTGCAAACATGACCCCAAGTCCCAGCTACAAAATACAGTACAAAGGGTCACACGTTGATTGGGAAGCCAAACTGGGTTCTGCTCCCACTGAGCTCATTGAATGTTTGTGGCCAACCTAAAGAGAACAGAGAGCCTCAGCCAGGACGTGCCTCCCTAAACAAGTGGGGAGCAGAGCTTACCTCAAAGGTCTGGAGTTGCTTCCTTGTTTTGTGGTAACCTATACTGAAACGTTCATTTCTTGCTTCATTTAAGGTCTCCTGAAGCCTTTATCTTGGTTTGAATAGAAATTAAATCCCATACCTTGTTTTTATTATTTTAGTTCGTATGTTTTATCAAATATGGATAAGAATCAGCATCACCAGAATCTTTAGAATTTGTAAATTATACTGTTAGAATAATTACATTAACACAAGAGCTGTCAAAGATCACCCTTGAAATTCTCCTTCTAATGTTTCTTGTTATGCCTACTCATTCTGTCTCATTCTTAAACTAGATTTTGAAGTAGCAATTTTACCCTTCGCACTTCTTTGCCTTATCTGTTATTCTGTGTGACGTATCATGCCTACTGAAACAAAATACAAAAGATTATTTGGATTTATTTCCCTTGGACACTACAGCAGTAATGAGGTTATTTAATTGCTAAATTCCTAATTCTAGTCAAATTCTAGTATTTTTCTATTAAAAAGACATCACTATCATTCCTAGTATTTTCCATATGTTGATCAGAGATCTGACAGTTTCTATTTACTTAACAGCATTTAATGCATTCCTTGATGTTATTTGCAGTTCCTCTCATAATAACATCAGCATATCTGCAAACAAATTGAGTACTTTCCAGTTGAGCAAGGCATATGATCCCTCCTGGGTAATCTTCATCTGAATGGCTCTCTCTACCCCTCCTCACAACGCCATTCTCCAAACCATTGAGTCATACCTTCTTGTGGCTTGGGGACAATCAAAACCAATACCAACAATGTGCAGATTTGAGTCCTTACTTGCAGAATATAAATACACAGTATTTTCATTTCTCTGCATAAAGATTTATGTAGGGACTGTAGGTCATTATCACCCTTTTTAATATGGTTGAGATTCAAAAACTTTGAAGACAGGACTTTCCCTCCGTGACAGTTACTACATGATCTGATGGGAAAGCTTCCTAAATCAACAATGAAGTGACAAAAAGAACAAAAAAGCTTGGCTTTCTACCCATTACACTGCCCCAGAGCAGCACTGGTAAAATATTTGAAGGATTTGCTATCTATTTATAGTGCCATTTATATTCACTAGTTTCAGTAAGAAAAGTGGCTCTCTCCAAACGCCGTACAAGATAAATGGCAATGAACCTGTAGCATCTGTTAGTGTTATCATTGCCACGTGATAACGAGAGAAAAATAGCAAGAGGTGACAGATGTAGGAAACAGTAGAATGACGAATAGTTGGAGGGGAATTATTTTTAATTTCAGGAAAGGGCACAACACGTTTTATTGGTTTGGATTTGAGAAGTAATAATTGATCTTATGACACGTCAACCGTATTCATTCAAAACCTAAATCATACCTAATCCTTAGAATAGTTTTGCAATGATATGTGATTGATTAGGATTTTCGCTGATATATGAAGAAATGAGCTGGCAAAATTTGAATGATTTGAACATGCTGACATCTGATGTATTGGTCCATAAATCAGTACCTAGCTTACTGACACCCAGACCTTTTCTTGTCGAAGGGCTAGAGCATCTTGGAGCACAGAACCTGCTGTGCACTGCTGTGACGTAAAGATAATGTTGTCAACTGAGAGGGGTTTTTAAAAGTTTTTGGGAACCATGGGTTATATTTGATAGCAAATATAGTGTAAATGGTAGACGTCGGGTAACTTTTTGAACAGTTTTCAGTGTGGTACTAATGCATCCATAGGCTGTTGGGTTTTTTCTCCTTGATACACCTGGCATGGATGTCCATCACTGTGACGATCTACAGTCACTAGAAAGCAACCACCATTTCATCAGTGTATATTTGTGAGTAAATGGTATGAAATGAGTGAATTTAGGAGAGAATGGACATCAGTACTGGGCAACTACAAAATATTGCTGGGTAAACTGGGATTATTGATAACAAAATGCTGAAGAGGCACATTTTGTTCCTGTATCCTAAAGCTAATCTCTCTTTTTCCATTTTTTTCTCTCCAACTTTTTATTGTTATGGGGAAATATAAGACTAAAACTTTAGTGTATACAAAACTGCTACATCAGGAGTAATATATAGCAAAGAAGACAACTCATGGAATTTATAATCAGATGAAAGCAAGAAGCAAAACTTGACCTTTGAGGAATGACAGCTGTAAAGGGACAATAAATAGGACACCTTAGTTTACTTTTGTTACTTCTGTGCATGGGTTTAAGAAAGAGAAGGTTATAGTGCAGATTTTGGCTCTGTGAAACCAACACACGGGAACGATGCAATTTACCGTATCTGGCTGAAATGTGAGGCTGATGTAATTCTCTCTCTGGAACCTATTGCTAACCAGCTGCGCAAAGAACGGGGGGAAAACTACATTAAAAGTGAATATTTTCTCTTTCCACTTGCTGTTGAGATGAGCAGCATGTACAACTCTGTCATGGGGAAAAGGGGAGAAAAATCCCTCTCTAAAAATCCATCCATACTTCATTTCAGAACACACCAAACCATTATTTTCATCTTCAAAACAGTCCGGTACCAGGACTAGGAGTTGCTTACTGTGCAGGGGATGCAAATTCAGGTGAGAGATTCAAGCCTGAAAGGCATTTTTTTCTGATGGAGATGCGTTATTTATGTGTGGTTTTGAAAGTAAAAACATAACAATGAAAGATGCATTGTAGCCTTAAAGCAACTGTTCTGCTATGCCAAAGCGGTTAGCCCCCTGTACTGAAGAATGTGCTCAAGCAGACAGTGCCTTCCCCTTGGTGTCCCGTCCTGGTGTGTCCCAACGCAGTATGTGATCCTGCTGATGGACTTAATTTGCTGTTTGAGAGAGGGGCAGTCACACAGAGCTCCTCTCAGCTCATTTATCTCAATGCTGCTGCAGCTGGTGGCAACTCCAGAATAGGGAAAGATATGTGCACGTGTATGTTCACATCCAAGAACTGACCTAAGTTGGCAAAGCGTTTCATAGTCCAAAAATTAAGATCATTTGATCATTAAGATCATTTGTTTTAAACCAACTCCCCCAAGTGTAATTTTTATGCAAGTTTCCCCCTTTCTTGCAATGAGAACCCCAGATACGGCAGAGTTACCCTCTCCTGTTTGGTCCCTTTCTGCTGGTGGGTCAGCTACTGCTTGCACAGAACCAAGCAGAAGTTTTGCAGCTGGGCTATAAGCAAGTCTTTAGATTACATTAATTGAAACATTGCAAATTCACTTGGTGATAATGAGCTTAATAAATTAAGCCAATCTAACTTTGCTGTATTTGTGACAGGATGCAATTCATCATTGCAGCCTTGTACAAATAAATAAGCAGTCACCAGAGCATTGAGAATTTTGCAAAGAGCAGGGAACCTGACCTGAGCATTTCCAGCTCTGAGCTCATGTGGTTTATATGAGCTCACATCACCAGCGAAGAGGGAAGCTGATGCTTTATTTTAACTAAAAAAAAAAAAAAAAAAAAAGAGCATTCTCTTTATCTTTCACATGTTATGGGTTTCGGCATAACCCACTCGGCTGCCCTATGGCGATTAGAAGGGGTAGGGGCAGAGCAGGGCTTAGGGTAGGCTGGGCTGGGGGATATTGGGTGCACCGGGAGGGAAGGCTGCTTGGCAGGGGAGCGTGGCTCAGGGTCAGTGTTGTTTGGGTCTGGCTTGCAGTTTTGCAGGTGTCTTTTTCTAATGTGTGTGTATGGTTCATGCATCCTGCTTTGGGATGTCAGTGGGGTAGAAAGGAGGTTACTTAAGGGCCTGGGAAGGAGGAATGCTGTGTACCCAGCAAGCACACAGAGAAGTTAGCCGTACTGCATTCCTGAGGCTAAAGGTGGGTCGGCGATGACCTCTTTATCACCGTGATTTCCTCTGACCACTGTGGGAGGCCAGAGGAGCTTCAAGCTGTTTTCTCTCTGTAACTGGTAAGCGTGGCCTTTGAAGGGGTATAAGGTCCTCCCCGTATCGTATCAGGAATTCAGGAGGCATAAATAGCTAAAACAGATGGAGCCTGCTCTTCCTGATGTTCCTGCTAACAAGAGCTTTTAAAGTAGTTTTAAAAAACTACTGTGTGTTCTAAAATATGTTAGTCTGCAGCGAAAGCATAGCTTTGGGCCGAAGCGATCAGGAAACTTTTCAAAGTTAGCACAACTCTGGTATTTGAAAAAAGGTTCTCTGTACATCCTGTGTTATTCATATCTGTCGTACCATGTATGCCATTGGAATGCTGGTGGGGTTTTGCATGTGTGAGTAAAAACTAATTTTATCCCCTGCATAAGTAATTTTATTTAAAATATTCTTCTTGATTAGGAGAGAAAAGAAACTTGTTAAAACAATATAAACTTGTAGTAAACTTTGCCCTCGGTTTTTGTGAATTGATTTATGTAAATGTAATGCCGGGGAGACTGAAAATGGGGAAAACTGCATAAGCACAGAGAAGATGCCTATTACAGTATTGCGTTCTCCTAAACTCTTATTCTTTCCAACTGAAGCACTTCAATTTGTTGCTAATAAACTATCAATGGTAATTGGACTGTTTTAAGAAAGTTAGCTATCTGCCAAAAGATCAGGTTTTAGTACTTTTTCTGACTTTTTTTTAATTCAAAGATGACACCAGTAAATATTAGTTGATTTACTACTCAGTTCGTTATATATGAATTATTCCTCTAGCTGCGAGCTTATGTGATGGTCAAGTTCACAAGCTGTGCTTGTTTTACTTTTGCTCTTCCTCTTTTTATTTACCAGAGGATTGCATAGTAAACAGCAAAAATTCTTACACTGAACTTGTCTATGCCAAATTGCCTTTGTGTATCTGGATGAAGTTATAATCACAGGCAACTATGTGCTGGAGGTCTCAGGGCTGTATCATAGATATTTTTAGGCACAGAGCGTATTTGACCTCTAGCAGCAGCACGTGCAATCACAGTAGCAGGTAGGCAGTGCCTTCACTCTCACTGCATGCAGCCAGTTGCCCTTGAGCGTCCAGTGCACTCCCAGCTGCGTGCTTGCTCTTTCTGTGCTTGCTGCCGTGACAAACTCCTGCTTTTCCCCATGTCCCTGTACTCCATTAGCAGTTCTTGAATGCTCTTAGCATGTAATAGAAGTGTTTCTAGTTGCCCAGGGTATTTTGGTGCACCAAAACTAAGGCATGGATTTTATCCAAGTTAGCTTGAAATCAAATCTTTGTAATAAGTTTCATTAAAAGCACGATTCATCTCAAAAGCTAAAATAAACACCCACAACTACAGGAACAGGAGACTGCAAGCGTGGGCTTTTGTTTTTCTTTCTCTTATTTTTTTTTAAATCATGTACAGATTTTCTTTCACATCTAGGCTGGAATTGAAGGTTGTTTCTCTCCTTTTGGGATCTAGCCAATAAATCCACTCTTTCTCCCCCAGGCAGAGGGAATACCAGTTTCCTTGGCAGTGGCTACCAGTTATTGCAGCACACACAGCCCTCAGGTCTCACAGTGTTACTCCTGGCCTTGAGGAAGCCCAGTTCCTTGGGGCGTTTAGCTCCTGGTGCTAACATAAATGAGGGGTGTGAAGCTTTACTCCTGTCAGTGTGCCTCTACAGGGCTTTCAGCTGCACCACAAATGAGCACTGACAGCTCCCGTGCTTGGCTGATGCCTGGATTACCGCCTTGCAGTGGGCATCGGATTGCTTCCGATCAGGCTGTCCAATACTTAAAGTCCAGAATAAAGCTTCCCTGCAAGTTAAATCTTATTTTAGTTTGTACCTGTACGATTATGTTAACTGGGATTAGTGCAAGTAGCTTACTGCTGGCTCTCAACTGAGATCAGGCCGGATAGCAGTTAATTATACTGAGAAGGGTTGGGGAGCGTCTGAGAGCAGCAGTTGCCCTGTTTCTGGGTGCTAGCATTCATGGAAGGTGCTGCTGCTGGTAATGCCACTTCCTCTGAGAGCTTGCTTTTGGGGAGCTTCACAAACGCTTGTTCACAAATCTCTGCAATAGGCTGCTTCTACCAATGCTTGGTGTTGTTGTCTGTGCTTTTGTGGATTTCCTAAATCCATGCAGAAAGGATGTCTTCCTGCAAAGGAAGTCAGTGTAGAGATGAGGTTATTGGTCAGGCCTATGCTTGGATGTCCCATTATACAGGGAGGATCCAGTGAAAATGCAGAAATAAAAAAAGTTCCTCTAGCGTCTTGATATTCAAATATGTATATATATAAATTGCCATCTATTGACAGAAGCAGCTGTCTTGTGTGAGAACACTTACTTAGTTCCTTAACTTTGTCCTTATTTCAGTCTCCCCCACTAGTGGGGGGTGGGGAACGGGACAAGAAAACTGAGACAAGTACTTTTAGCCAGTTTGATTTTTTTTTTTTTTCCCCCTTGATTTCCTTTACTTTTAAAGCCTGGGCTCAAACACATTTCAAAGGATTCTTGATTTTAGTAAATGCAAGTCCAATGTATCTGTATTTTAGAAACTCTTTGAATATCTAATTTTATAATGGGGTGGCTTTTGGAAGTGGCATTTATTTTTTTTCAAGTGGCAATTTCTAACTGCTCTTGTAATCATCACTGCTTGTCCTTTTCTGACATATGTAATGAGTGTATAGCTAAATTGTGTCAAGATGCAATGTATTTCTTTCTCTACTGCTATTTCAACCTGTCATTACTGTAACGTGTCATACATTGTGACATCCACCGTGTTGTCGTATCTCACACAGTCCCATGAACAATTGTACAGAGGAGAAATATTTCAAAATTACATGGCCAACTTAACAATCTGTGTATGGGAACAGTCAAATTTTGCTGCTTCTCAGCCTTCATGTTCAAGTGTAATTCCCAGTTCTGCTGAAGTGATCTTCGCAGGGGGCCTTGCAGCCACTTCAGTAGGAGCTACAGCCAGAAAACTAACTTGTCCTCTCGCTGTACAGCCCATCTGTGAGTTATGCTGTAGTTGATGAGCATCAGTTACAATTATCTTTTTCTACTGAAACATTTAGAGATTTTCTTTACTGGGAATCTATTTGCAGAAATATCTCATTCCTAATAACTTGGTATCGCCAATGTTATGACTGTATAGATGGCCTTGGCAATATATATTGCAGATCTACCTGGTGTCTGAACTGGTAGATTTCACCAGTAGTTCATAAAAATGTGAACAGGGAAAGAAGATGTTGAAGCATGGAGGAGGGAGCAAGGTTCTTAGAAAAGGAAGGAGATTTTATTATTTTCCTAACTGCTGACTTTGGCTTTTCTAGGCTTTTTTGTTTTTTACCTTATAGCTTCCTAGTCCTTTAGTTATACGGAACTATTGATGCATTATCTTAATATATTGTAAATTATTTATAATAACAATAAAAATTATAAATATATACTATATTACATGCATTTATAATATATATTTAATATATATGAGTATGCCCAAAAATAAAGAGCAATAAAGGTACAAAATTAAATCCTTACAAGTTAGGAAGTGCTGATAGTCCTTGACCTTAACCAACTCCACGTGTGTATGAGGTGTCATAGTCTTTAGTCATGACTGCATCCTACTGTTCGTGTGTCAAGAGCACCTTCAAAAATAACCAGTCAGCATCAGGATTAGTGAATTTTGTTCAAGCAGCATTATGCAATTATTATGGTAACTTGTTAGAAAAAGCTTCAACTTCCTCACCTGACCTGGCAATCTAAGGATAAAAGTAAAGTAGCTCTATTTGCAAGGTACAAATAGTTTTAGATGCCAGCATGTGTCTTCAGAGAGAGTGCAGCTCGCTACACACTGACAACTGACTGCATTTCTTCCTATTAAAATGTCATTACAGAAAGTTACCAGATTTCCTCACCAAAAGAGTATAAAAAAAATCTGGAAGTTCTTGAACTGTTCAAATGAACTGCCTTTCGTAAATAAGGGTGGTGGGGGGGGAATACAATGCTTTCTTTTTCAAGCAATTATCAACTATGTCTCTCACAAATAACTATAATCAGCCTTTCTGGCGTAACTGTGTGTGAGACTGACTTACAGTAAAGTAATATTCCAATGACAGCAGAAGCATTTTTTGTAGAAGTAAGTCAAACACTCAGGGAACTTGCTGGGGATGGGAGGGAAATCAATTTTCCCTGTAATGGCCTGCGAAGTCCTCTTGCAATCCTGTTTTTCTCTGTCAAAGCAACCTCTTCCTTCCCCTCTCCATTTTTTTTTTTCTTATAAAGTAGAGAGACCATTGGTATCTTTTATTTTTCCCCTCCTTTTTCTCTCTGGGTTTGCCAAAACATGTGTTCAACAGGATTTAGTCATTGCTGTGGGTGGCACTTTCATAAAGATGTTATTGAGTTAGAATATCTTTGAGCTTCAGCTGTCAGGAAAATGACTCTTGTTTCGTGAATGTAATCATGGTTTTGGCCTCTGTCAGCAATCCTCAAGGCTACTCAAAGGATGCAGCGCTGAGTTGCCAAGAGATTTGTAACTATAATTGTTAATGGCAGATTTTTTTTTTTTTTCAAGTGAAAAATGAGAGTCCATGCTATACTAAGGCTTTGATATATAGGCTGAAATCTATGCTTCCATAGCATGGAAACATAGCTTATTGTGTATTGTATACTGTTCATTCAGAGTTTATTCTTAAAAACAAACAAACAAAAAAACTAGAGCTGATGATGGTTTTCATTATTTGGTGATATTTCATTTCTGATGAAGTCGTGGACTTCCGTCTTCTGAAAATTCAGCACCTGAAGCTGATGGCTTTCTGTGGGTACTATACAAGCTTTAGCTGGCAGGTCTGGAACAATCTTGTATTTATTGTTGTTGCACCTGGGCTCCTTAACCTCCTCCCCTTCCCAACCGTTACTTACTTAACTATATTGGTGGTGGTGGTGGTGTTTTTTTGTTTTCTCCTGCAAGACTGTCTATTACCAAGAAGACATGGAGATGAACAATATCAAAATTCAAAGGTAAAAAAGTAATCTCTCTGTGAACATATTCAGTGATTAAAATGGATTCCATTTTCAATAGAAAACTACTGTTTGACTACAGAGAGTAATCTCAGGAACAAGCTGAAAGACCTGTTATTCTGAAGAGACTTTTTTAAAACTCTTTTTTTTGTCGTGCTTGCTCAGCACTTGGTCCAAGTGGGATGAGACCAGCGTGCTCCGGAGTGAGGCAACCTCCAGCAGTGTCAGTGCAGCCTTCCTGTGCCGTGTTGAGCTGTGTGTTGCCAGCCAAGCGTACAAGGCTGCCTGGACCCCACCCAGAGCTTTAAAAGACAAGCCAAGTGGTGCTGGGTTAGTAGGAAGACCTGCACACAGCTGCTCTTTGTGCTTGTTTCAGCACAGGCAGGGACAGAAAGCATTTTCTAACCTGAAAGAAAGCAACTTGTATAAGCTGCAGAAAATAGATGACTGTTATTTAACCAGGGGAATTACGGTCCGGTAGAGAATGGTAACCTTTCAGCAAATACCTAGAGCAATCAGTGAAGAAGTATTTCCAGGTTTGTGCCAGGCACCTATGGAGGAGCTGCAGTGCCAGCCACTCTAATATACTGTTCCATAAACTTTCAGCTATTAATAGGTGCTTTTACCTATTAATTTCCATTGATCAAGCACCATTTCATCCCAGCATAAGGCTGGTCTTTCTTACCTGCATTTCTAATGTAGTATGTTCACAATATATCTATGCGTTTTTTCCTAAAGAAACCGTTTCAGTGTTTTCACCCTTACAGCGTGTGTGTGTGTGTGTGTAAACCATGTAAACGCTTGCTATTACTCCCTGCTCTATATGGGAGTTCTTCTGCTTGTAATCAGTTGAACACATACTATTCCTCAGTCTAGGTTAACCTAAAAAGCTTTAGGATATCCTGGTACAGAAAGCAATAATGCTTAAAAAAAATGAAATGGTCTTTTTTTTTTTTCTTACACTAGTTCTTGTATTTTTTTTTTCCAAATTTTTATTTGAAGAAGTAAGCTTCTACTGAAGACACAAATTTGTCTTTTAATAGTAGAAACTCACCTACAGGCAATAGTTACCATTCCGTCCCCAAAATAACTACTTACCATAAAGAAAGCTGTTGCTGCCAAACTTTCACAGTTAGTTGAGTTTTTTGCAAGGTGCACATATGTAGTATCTGCTATACTAAATATCTGCGTTTTGACTGTAGGATTGTGACAAAACATCACATAAGACATTTCATGTGTATCCTTCCCAGCAGGTTCTTTTATTTCAGATACACACCTATGCGTGTTAAAAATGATAATTTGTGAGCTTCTCCTAGAAAATAAGTTAATGGGTCGTACTGATCCATACAAAGAACCAAATCTTTGGGTTGGAGAACGTGGAGGAACTTGTTACTTCCCTTAAGCACCTCTGCGCTGAGAGCAAGCTGGAGGCTGCCTGCTGCTGAAGGCCTTCACGTGGCGGCCATTTTAACCGCTTCAGGAAGAGTTCACGGTGCTGACTGGCATTAGGGCAGCCTGGCAATGTCTAGGCACCACGATGGTGACATTTCCTTCACGCGGCTGTTGGTAGGATCTATTTTAACATTCAGGTTCATTCGCTGTGTGCAATTGGTGGTTTCCCAGCAGTTAAATGTCTTACATAGCTCTGTAATGGCCTCTGCCTGCTGTGGTGTTGTTGCTTGCTATGAATGAGGCCCTTGGGGAAAAGGGACTTTGCCAAGACTTCTGGATGGGAATTTATTATGGAGTGGGAGCCAATTGTTAAATCAGAGCTGGTTTGATCCATTCTGTGAGGTGCAGAGGAAACCCCTGCTGGGGTACCAGGGATTTTCCCTGAAGAGCAGTCTCTTGCACCAGGCCAGGAGCTCGGCGTGGGACTGACACAGAGCCATGTCTCCGGGCAGGGAGGACAGGGCCGTCCATCTTCTCTGCTGGGCTGGCACCGGGACAGCTGCTGCTTTTCTCAGAGGGACTGCACAGCTGCTGGGGCCTGAGCGAAAGGCAAGGCTTTGCTCATGCTGCTGGGGCTAATCCTGGCTTAGCGCACTCCAGGAGGCCTGGACACTAACAGCTGAACATCTGTTTTGCCACTGGCACTGCTGTCGCTCTGCGCTCAGTGCTGGGGAGGCTTCAGATATGTGAACAGTGCCACCTCAGGAAGCAGTGCTTTAAATGTGAGTAAAGGCTTGCAGGGAATTAACTTGTGCAAGCCTGCAGAAGATCGACCGGTGGGCTTGTGTTCACAGGTTGTCCTCTGACCTCGGGCAAGTCTCTTGGCCTTCTGCTGCTTCATCAGTTGCACCCTTCAAGTGTCAAGTCTTAATACGCTGCTGTGAGGTAGGTGCCTGTTCACGTCTTTAAAATACTAGCGTGGATGTTACTGCTGGCCTGACTGGAGAAGCTGAGCCAGACGCCTCAGTGCTTTGCAGAATCGCTGTCACCCGCTCTGCAGGCACTGCCAGCCGTGGGTTTAATTGCTCAGAAATCCACCGGGGGCTTGACGTAAACAGCTGCTTAGAAATTAGAAAAAGGAGACGATCTACTACTGAGGTCCTTTTTAAATGTCAAGTCAAACTGCTGGAAACCCCCAAAAGAAATATAGTGCAGAAGGTTAAGGGCATCAAGTAGCAGATTTGAAGCAAATATTAAATTTTATTACGAAAGGAATTGGGCTATGCAGTGCGCATAAATTTTGAACTTTAAATCCATCATTTAACTTTAATTTAAACTTAACCTGCTGGCTACCACTGTTGTCCCCTCCCACCTACAGTAGCACAAAAAAAACACAAGGTAGTTGTATGTAGTAAGATAGATGATGCAACTGCTGATGTAACTAGGAAAGCTACTGGAAATGAGCCTTTCTTTCATGCTGCACCTGTGCCTCTCTGAGCACTCTGTGTCAATTATTATCTGATTAATAAAGCTGTGAGCTGGAAAAGACACTTGAAGGGAAAAAAAAAAAGCTATTAAAAGCAGCACGTCCTGGCTCTTGTGTTGGTATGAAAGTCCTCCCTAATGCTGCTGAAGGAAAGAAAGCAAAGCAGGGCACGGTAGCGGCTCCTGCAGCTGCTGGCTGAAGGTCCAGCTCTCCCCTCTGGCCTCGATCAGCCCTCGTAGCCCCTTCTTGTAGCAGGGATTTGTGCAGTGTGAGCAATCATCACCTCTTTGTGAAGATGCCATGGGAGAATAAAGGGAATGAAAAAATAAAGCATAATGTTGTGTAACTTTTAAAGAAATTCAGTGGGATAAATGCAAGAACTGCTTGAACTGTTTGCAGGCAGAGTACCAGAAGTATTATCCCTAGGTTTGTGCCTGTAACAGGGCTGTTTGGATTTTGTTTTAAATAATAGAACAGGAGGCCCGGAGAGGTGCAAGTGTGAGCATGCTGGTTTAAACTCTTGCCTACTGAGGGCCTGGAAAGAAATTGTAGTATGTGGCGAGGGGAACATACATGTGAAGCACCAAACTGCACTCTGTGACTTCTCTTTGAACTCCGTGTTTAGTGCTGGTCATCTCAGTTGAGGAGAATGCAATGGTAGCACTGAAATACAGCACAATAGTGGCCTGATTTTGAAGTTTCTCTTTTACTGAGCCATTTCACATCAACTTGCTCATAAGCAATCTGGAATTATAAATGTTCTTCCCCTTTGCAGGGTAATTTTGACTGTTAAAATGGAAGCATTATGGTTTTGGGCAAGGTCAGGAAGAAGGCAATGTGATAGCAGGGAACCAAACCACAGCAGCTACAAGTTAGGAGTAGAGAATTGCAATAACCTCTGTTAAACTATTGCTCTTTTGAAATGCAAATAAGACCAGTGATCAAAGAACTACAAAGGTGATCTTAATGAGCTCTCCAGTTGCTCCTCAAGCAGACTGATCTACAAAATAATTCTCCACTGTGCTGTATGTATTTGAACTATTTCTTATAAGGGCTAAGCAGTGTTTTCCTTCTGCTATCTGCTTTTCCTGCAGATCTTTTCTGATGTTAAATTACTTATCTAGTCAGACCCAGAAATGAAGCATTCAAACAGACTTTATCTAAGCAAAAATTGGCAGTGATTTCCCAAGGAATATGTTCACTGGGGATGGCTTTTCCACCAAAGGAAGGGCAAAATCAGTCGCTCCTTTGTAGGCAGGATCAGTCCTGGACACTCTTTAATGTTACTGTAACTTCTTGAGAAGACAATAACCAGACACTCAACACCGCTTGTCATGTGCACGCTGAGGGTTGTCCAGTTGAGCCAAACCACCCGTAGCCTGCAGAGGCAGAAGCTGGCCCCGGATCCTGCCAGCACTGCTGGGTTCAAGCACTGCAGTTGCCCTCCCCTCATGCAGGAAAGCTGCAACTTGGCAGCTCAGCCTGAGGACTGTCTGTAGCACTGCTGCTGGGGAAACCACTGGTTTTCCCACCAAGGTGTTTTCCTAGAAGTTGTGACTCTTCTGACTTTTGTCTCTTCACCTGGGTTGGCACAGGCGGATGCCTGCCTTTTATCTGTCTGACTGCTCTTTTACAGATAGGTCTGTCAAGCCTGGAATCTGTTGAGACTCTTACATTGGCACCTATGATCTGGTAAGGACATCCTTATGTAATTTGAAAGATTGCTGGGATAAGGACCATCTTTGTTCTTTTCTGTGTGTTGTATAAAGCCAAGAGGTACTCCTACACAATATTGTAAGACAGCTGGTGACATAATGTGATGTTAGCGATGTTCTGGAAATCATAATGTTGTCATCTTCACACTTGATCTAGCAGCCTTCTCCCTGTAACACCACTGAATGCAAGGAACAAAGAAGTGCTGTCATAAAAATTAATGAGAAAACTCTGTTTTGTTTCATCTCTTTTCATGTTTATGAACTTCCTTACAAACTAGAAGAACAGAGCTGGTATGCAATATCTTACTGCTGAGGTGATACCTGTGATAGTTTTTTAATTGCTTGATCCTATAATGTTTTGTGGAAATAGAAATATATAACATGATAAATTTTTTTTTTTAAAAAAAGTGTCAAGACAACAATTTAGCATGTACTGATGACTTACCTGAAATCATGCCAACACTAGAAGTTGGATTTCTGTAACGCAGAACTCCAGGCACCTGGGACGGTCAATAGGTATTTATCAGGGGCTTTAAATTCCCCACTTGGATGTCTTCCATTTTGGGTGGTGTTTCATAGGGATGGTTATTAATGCAACTTTTCTTGGACATTGAGTTTGAAGGATTACATGCTGAAAACAATTCATGTTTGTCTTGTGTACTCTTTCCTCCTTTCATGTTCATTGAGAATGATGAAAGGGTGTGTGTCACATTTAGATAGTCCAAAAAAAAAGTGCTTCCTGATGATGTTGTAATAATTAAGGTATGATGCTTTTATTGAAAGGAGAGGTGTTTTTTCAGGAGCAAGGTTATAGGATTTTTACATTCAAGTAGTCATGCGGATAAATAGACCTGGCATATTTCCTTCCAAATAGTAACAATACACAGGTCACACAAGTGTGTCAAACACATGAGATTTTTACTGATGGGGGGGGGGGGGGGGGAACAACTGTTGGTGTCCATTAGGTTGTAGAAGTGGCGAAGCCAGATGCAGTGAGTCTAGACGTGAACCACATGTTGTTTGGGGATGCGGTATTGTATGTGTCTTGTGTGAAGACAGTAAATCATACGACCGCACAACGTGTTTAAATATTTGACACCTCTTTGCCGACAGCATAAACCCAAGCTTCCTTGAAGGTGGTAGTCATAACTAAGCTGTGAGTGCTGCTCAGGTATAAGGGCATTTTCTCTTTTGGGAACCAACCAGACCTTGGATGCTTATTCCAGAAAGCTGTCAGGACTTCAACAACAGCATCAGTTTGGGTAGCTTGCAGTTTCATTAACCAAGCATTCCTGCATTTCTGAGTGTTTGTTGTTCACTTAAAATGCAGTTGTGTTGACAGATTTCAGGGCGCTGCGGCAACCGTCTAAGCGGCTCTTCAAAGGTCAAGTCCCTCCAGGCGGTTTTGTTTAGGACCGCGTGACTTCTGACAGTAGGAGGGGGGTTTAATAACACGAGAGAAGAAAGGATATTCATTTACCTTAAGACAGATGTGAGCACAGTGACTAAGGCATTCCTCTAGGCTGTAGCAAAAAGGCTTCAAGTCCTTGTAGCAAACTGGATGCAACGGAGGATCTCTGACAAGAGTCCTTGGTGGCAGAGCATCAGCTGGTCTGGGCTGGGAGAGACCAAGATACTGCTCTCTCCCGTGTTTCATTAAATAGGAAAATACATCTTGCCTATTGTTTTCCTTGCACTTCAGCCTAAACAGCAGTCATAAACGTATAAAAAATGGGTCCTGACCTGTATATGACATGTATATAGAAGTTTATAAATATATATTCATTTTAAATTAACTGCTATTTCTTTGGAGGGGGTGCATACCTGCTTTATTCTTAACCCTTTGGTGATAACATCTGTGAGACTCTTTGCTAATGCCAGCCTGAGCCTAACTGCTCTTTATTAGGCTTGCTTAAAAATAAATAAATAATAATTAAACATGAAGAGGTGGCATGCATGTGGTTTTCCTGAAGAATTGGGAAGTGTATGGATGAGGTCCTACTACAGTGGTTGAAGGAAGTTTTCCAATCGCTTAGAGGAGCTCTTTAGTCTGTGATATTTCTTGTTTAAGAAGGAAAAATATTTATGTATATCCTTGACAGCTGTGAGAACCAGTGAGGAGACGTAGGTAACTTTCTTTGGAATGAAAAGTGAAGCACTAGGCTGCTCTGTTAATTTTTATCCTTCTCATTTAAATAGAGATGGGTATTTTCTAAGCTAGCTAAAACCAGCTGTGGGATGTGTAAAATCATGTTTATTTACAATTGGTCCAACAGCAAGTATTTACATTTCAACTACTGAAAACTTTTCTGATGTCTCTCTCATCTTCAAGGCTATTTCATTTCCGATTCAGAATTTGAAGCTCAGGCCTTTTTCCTCAGTTTGACTACTTGACCGTTTTCTTTTTGCTTGTTTTATTTAAGAAAATGCTGTGTGTTTGCAAAGTATTTTTAGAAGCTGCCCATAAGATGGTGTGGTGAGTCATCAAAACCTGAATGAGTAGTTTGGCAGACTAAATCTGGATGCTCCTTTTTTCACTCATTGTATATTGTGAGGTTTAAAGCACATGTTAGCAAGCATTATAGTGTGATGCATTTTTGCCTCAAGACACCAGCAGGCTTGGGGTGTCCTTGCCCTGTGTTCTGGATAAATACAGATAAAATGGTTTAAGATCATCAGCTATGGGATAAAACCCATCAGCTGAGATTTACAACAGAGAAGAGGATATGGAAAGAGTGGCAAATTTTATTTTTTATTAATTAAATTCTTATGCTACTACACTTCAGCTCTTCAGATTTGTGCCTTGGGTTGGTGGTAGCAGTGCACTGCGTGCTCTTACCCTTCCCTTCATCCCAACAGTTTCCACAGCTGCAACTGGGCCAGGCCAGCCCTCGTGCACCACTGAACAGCAAGACTTCCCCATGCTGGTGTTGTTATTGTTTGTTTCTGTTATTTAAAAAAAAAAAAACACACACCTTGACAGCAGTGGTGTGTTATAATAGACAATGGGTTCAGTTCACTCGATTGACTCCAAGTACAGCACGTTGCTTCATGTGAAGCAATTCAAATGCTGCTGAGTTCAGTAACCTAAAATAGGGTGTTCTGGTGGTTGAATATTAAGCCCCCAAGCACAGCACATACTGTGTATTGCTGACAGAATTGAAGACCAACTTCTCAGCTTTCAAGATCTCCTTGAAAGCATGAAGAAAAGGTTCCCTGATGAATAGCAATAGTTGCTATGACATTAGAGATTAATACCAATGCATACTTGATAAATGACCTTAGCACTATCTAATTTCCCACGTGGACCAATCATCACAACCTCAGTAAGCTTTCCTGCCAGTGTTGTTTTCAGCTTAGGACGCTCTGACCATAAATCCTCTGCAGGACAGTAAGGTTTCAGCACAGAATCCCTGCAATTTGCTGGGACAAAGAATTGAGATCGCGGTATTTAGAGTAGGAAGTTTTGATGACAGGGCGAACATTTTGGCCACTGGGAAAGAGGGAATTAGGTAAGAGTATGAAAGACAATGAGACAATTCATTGGCCTGGATCTGAGGGGTAGGGAGAAACCAAGGGTAATGACAAAGTTAAGTTGAGGCAGGGGTAGGAGGGGGATAACATCAGTGGAAAAGGTGAATAAAGATAACAGAAAAGCGATGTGTCCCTTTATGGTACTTCCAGTTAAATAGGCAGAAAAAGTTGATGCCTCGTGCATGGAGAAGACTTGGAGAAATCTTTAGTGGTCCAGTGAGCTGAATGGGGCTAACTAATAATAAATAGCAATCAAAATCCATTAATTCTGTAGCAGATTGCTTCCAAGGAAGCAAAGCCAAGCAAATTTAATTACAAAAGTATTGGGATAAACCTCAAAAATAAGATCTGGTTGATCTGGCAGGAGTCAACTTCAGGTCCCTTCCAACTCAGGATATTCTATTCTAGATTATTCTATTCTATTCTAGATTATTCTATTCTCTGTGTCATCTTAATCCTCCTTCCTTCTGTTGACTGTCTTCCTGATGTCTGTGCGAAGGGTTTTGTTGGTTCTATAGCCTCCTGACTGGTGCTGCTGCACATCACGATGCCATGTGTTTGTTGGAGCTTATGAAATGGTTACCTGAAACCTCCGAGTCATTAGTAAGCCTGGCTTAGAGTCATTTATTTTCAATGAGATTTTTATGGATTTTTAATTCTGTGAGGAGCTGGACACCAATTACAAGGACACAGCAATTTGACGGAAGAAAACAGAAAAAAAACATTCTAGGCCCCAGATGCAGGAGGGTGTTTTATAGGCCTTGATTTCCCAGTGGCTTGAGTTTACAGCATTTCCATTCCAGTAACTTTATTAGAGAAGAGAAGGTCTTGATCTTTTTGTCGCAGAGGCTGCAAGGAAAGGCTGTCCGGTCTCACTGCCTGTCCGCTGAAAATCGCAGCTACGTGCCCTTCATGGTGCCTTCCAAGCTGCCAGCCTTTGATAACTTCAATTCACAATTACGCGAAAGTTATATGAAAGCTATGTTCGTCTATTATAAAGAATTCCAATGGAATTCTGTCAAAAAAGACCATGTTTATTGATTTTTCACTAAAACCCCTACACTTCATGGATTTTACCCTTGAGCATTTTCTTTTCTGCATGAGAATGCCTTTCTAACCATGGTGTAATACAGCAAATGACACGAGCATGTTGTTTTCACTGCGGCTTAAAAAGGGTGTCTTTAAAAATGCTGTAATTTAAACCCAACTATAATTTCTCTGTTTTATAGTACTCAGTGCTCTATAAAGGGTAATGATCGGTTACTATAGGAACGTGTATGTACATACGTTCACTTACACACACAGAGGCTAAATAGGGCCAGAGAAGGCCTAAGCTCCTGTTGGAAATGACATAGATCTATCCTTGTGGCTGAAAGGGGATCCGTGTGACTGCTGGTGTGGAAGAACAGCTACCGTGTATGAAAGATGAGACTGTCACAACAGATGTGCGTTCACTAGCGGCATTTGAAGTTGGAGGCAGCCTTCTGATGTCAGAGCATCTTGGTTTGGAGCAGCCAACCAAGATGAACAGCAGCAGCATTGAGTTTAGGACAGACCAGGCGCTATTTATCAATTTGATTTCCTTGTGTGAAGAGTTGATTACCCAAGACAAGTGGCTATTTACATGCATGGTATCTTCAAAAGTATTTCTGGTAGGCCTTGGCTTTTGGTTTTGCCTATGTTGTCATAGGCTGTGCTATCCAAAGCACTCCTGCTTGCTGTCAGTAACTTCCCGACTGGCAGCTCCTTGTGATCCCTGTAACGACCATCCACCTGAAACTACGAGCTCAAGGATCAGTGAAGAATGGGGCTGCCTGCTCTGAAGATCAGCAAACGCGTCAGGAGATCCAAAACAATGTCAGGTACACAAGTGAGGGTATAGCTCTAACAGGAGGAAGATGGAAAAGAGACACTCGGGAAATGAAAGCTAGGACAGACAGAAGAGCAGAGGCAACAGGGGGTCATCTCCAAGCATGAAGAAAAATATACAAGTCCAAAAGTTGGCATAGTAAAGTGTTTTCCTTGTCAGGAAGGTAGGGAGCTTGAAAGGCCTAGGGGTCACAACTCGTCAAGTGGAGGCCTGAAGCATGTGCAATCCCAGCTGCAGAAATACTTAGGAAGTTACAGGTGCCTAACTCTACTCAAAATGCTGTGCACTTGTCAATATGATTTTTCCAGTACTATTTTATGTACCCGGTGCTCTTGAATGTCAGACCAATTTTATCTTTTTTTTATATTCCATGTCAATAAGTGGAAGAGACTTTATTGAAAACTGGGTCAGTATGCTGCTGTGTATTCTGTGATGAGTAAATTGGGCCTTTGCGGTGCCCTGTAGGTCACGGTGCTGAAGTGACTTTTATGTCAGCAGATGCAACGTGAGGTTGGACTAGGTCTCGAGTATTTTTTCTCTAGCTGAAAACTCTATGTAATTTTAAGAGCCAAAAGAGTAATTGTACTCTAATTACTGTCAATGCAATTGTATGTCTAGTGTAACTCTGCCCTTAAAGGCAGAACGCTGCTGGAAATGGGACGCTTCAGTTTGGTGAATGGTCTGTAATGATGCAACCAAGCAAATCTATTGGCATATTTAAACCCTTCAGGTAGGCTTGCTGGGTCACTTCTGCAGCTGTTTTATAGACTCAGATGATATCTCTAGACAGTACCTGTGAGTGTGCGTCAGTCATCTTCAATCAGGAAGAAAATTTCATAGTGCTTTTTTTGCTCTCTGTTGCAAGGTTTGTGAGAAAACTTCTATCCTTCTGCAACAGAGCATGAGGGGTACAGGAACACATACAGGACTTGGAGAGGAAGACAGCACATTGCAAGGGCCTAGGGAAGTCAGTGAGGGAATACATACCGAGGCTAAAACCTCCAGTTGCAGCATTACTGTCTGATCAACTGACCAGACCCTTTTGTTTTATGAGAATATAGACCTTTGTTTTTAGCCCGCACATGGAAATTTGAAATACATCTACCTGCTCTTCATCCTTTATGCTAGTGGATTGTCTGTAATTAGAATTTAAACAGTGTGCTGTTCCTTTGACCAGACTGTTTTGCTTGAGCCTTTGCAAACTGCCGTGACAGTGGAGGAGGCGGTATGTTGTATGTGACAACAGGTCATGCAACATGCTTTATGAGCCCAACCCAGGGTTTTTGGTTTTTGGGATACTGAATTATTTGGCTACCTACCACCACTGCAAGTTTGCTGTTTCTCCTTTATCATGACTTAATAGGGCCTTGAAAACTCTTTAACTACTGTATTTCTGATGGGTTTGTCTTACAGCATCATAGCACCAAAGCACAAGAAATGCAAGCTGCTTCTCTGTGAATTTTGCTTTATTTTGTTTAATGAACTTAATCTTTGCTTCTGGGTGCTTGCTGAGGGCATTTGAATGGTACATGTAAGTAGTCGTCTGTCTGTTTACCAAGAGTCTCCTGAATTAATTTAGATTCTGAGAAAAATTAGTCCTGTCTGTAGGGTTCTCTACTCTTGGTAAAGGCTCTCTTCAGCCTTCTAATGCTGTCTCTGAGACACAGACTTCACTGCTAACCCAGTGCAGTCAAATAATACCTTACCAGTGGTATCAGCAGAAAGATTGAACCCTCATCATTGCTGAACAGAAATTACCCTAATAAGGACTATAATATAAGTCTGTATTTGCTGCATATTTACATATATAATGTTACAGCCTAGACAGTCTGTCCACCAGAAAACCTCTTTGCTCTGATAACAATGAAGCTTAATGAAAGACAAATTTCTGAATTAGGGTTTTTATTTACAAGTGAGTTTTTCTCCTAAGTTATTTCAGTGTAATTTATGGAGTACTTTTTTGTTGTGTGAAGTTTGGATGATGACACAAATATTTATTGGCGGTAACCTTGGCCTAATTTATTATTAACCAACTATCTGGCAGAAATTCTATGCTGTAGGCAATTTTCATGAGGTGTGATTAATCAATACCAATTAATCAAAGCCCACAGTCTGTTAATCCCAAAAGAAAATAAAAATAGAGAGGAGCTATCAAGAGACTTAGCAGAAACTGAAGCTGTGTTTGAACGTTCCTGAAGAGGAATTGAAGAGCAGCTGGACAAATAATTTTATTTTTTATGATTTGAACATATTATTGCTAGCACTAACTGTGATTGTTAGAACAGTTTCTTCTTACTTCAGAACATTAATTGATGTTCCAAACTTCAGTTTGCTCAGATGCAAAACTAGATTGGTCTGTTAATAGCTGCAGAAATCAGTGGAGTTGGCACTGATTAGAGAAGTTGTTTAGGTACTCTCTCAGTTCAGTTTGTTCGTCTGCAGGCCTGTTACTGATATTAAAATCTAGATGTGCTATATTTTGTTTCCCATTTTGCTTCTATTGTTTGTGGATTATGACTTCTTATCTTCACAGGTCTAAGTTTATAAAACTGAATCTCAGAAGGGTATGGTTCTGTAGCCTCAGAATACACCATGAAAATGTTTTGTTCTTTTAGGTCCTTGGTTAACATCCCCCCACCCATCAATTGTCACCTCATTATTTCTTTAAAAAAAAAAAATTAAAAAAAAATGTTAAGAGTATCTCTGATGGAACAAAGGAGGACAATGAATATTAAATGATGGATGCCAGAAAGGCTTACAGCTTTATAATTCAAAACAAATCAGTAGATTGTATCCTAGTATTGCTTAGGTGGCATTCAGAATTTAAGCACTAAGCAATTCTATTGTCTGGTAGGTAGGAAGCTTTGAGTGGGAAAATTAGTACCAGAAAGAGCAGGTATTAAAGTTCCCCTGGAAAAAATCGTCTAAAACCCCTTTTCATCAAATGCCATTTAAGTCAGTCATTTCTGATACAAACCTGTGCCAAGTATTTAGATCCATAGCATACATATGCCAGGATTGTTAAGCGCTAGGGAGTTCTTCACGGTAATTTAGCAATTCATTATCCTTCTCTAGACCCCTCTCTGCTGAGATGCAGTTAACTGACTGTGTGTGAATGCGATCTTAATCTGTTGCAATGCAAAATAAAATGTATTCACACCATTGACTGCTGACAGCAATAGAAGATGACTTGCAAAATCCACGTGAGGGAACTCCTGGTGTTAGGATCCAGAATGCTTGACATCTGTTACCTTGTGTGGGGTGGACCACAAACAGCAGCAGAAAAGCTTTTCTTCAGAGTGGTGGTGGTTATATTCACCTGTCCAATGTAGCCCTGTGGCTAGAAGCATGAAGAAAAAGAAACTATCATGCCTCACCCGTGGATACAATAACTTACAGCTGAGAAGACCATCACGCTTTTAACTGTTTTGATGCTTCTGCTTATACCTGTGCTTAGGGACATGGTTTAGTGGGTGATACTGGTGGGGGGGGGGGTGGTGGTTGGACCAGATGATCTTGGAGGTCTTTTCCAACCTTTATGATTCTATCAACCATTTGCCTTGCCAGAGTACTGTATAGAAATACCTGAACTTTAAATGAGCCTGCTTTGATACTGAAAAAAACACAGTTTTATTAATTTGGTGCTCTACTTCTCAGGTGGGTAAATTAGCCATGTAACCTGGCCCTGGTTGAGTGATCTCATTTAGACATGAGATACAGACATGGAATTACTTTGCAGTGGCTTTTCAGAAATCCCTGAGTAACTCGCATTATGTATATGCGCTTTCATTTCCTAGTTCTTGTGCTGAACTCCAGTTTAATTTAGTTTAACCTGCTTCCTAATTATACCAGAATAATAATATGTTATTATGGAATACAATTTTCTATAATCAGATTAGGAATAGCTGTTATATTTGCACCCCATGCTACTCTAACTTACCCCAGCTTTCAAATGTAGATCAATCCTTTACCACTCAAAACCTCAGAAGAAGCTTCTCTACCATTTTGAAAGGCAAAAACTTTAAATCAAAGAATTATAAGGTGATCAAAAATACTGGCATCTTCATCGAGAATGTGAGTAGAAACAGTTATGTGGGATTGTTATCCTGAAGGGATGGCTAATGAAAACATGGGCTCAGAAGTAAACTATCCAGAATTCAGCATTTGTGTAAGCCAGAAAATACTTCATAAACAGCTGAGTGTGGTAGATATTCATTAGGGTCACGGTAAGCTACAGATCAAAATCCTGTCAACTGCAACCAACAGCGATGTGCATATCGGCAAATAGCACATTTAATATCAGCCCACTGGAAAATATACAACCATATTAATTCTGATAACATTTGCCTGGAATAAATGCTAATACCTCCTCCCCACAAATAGAAGCTCTGAAATTATTTTGCTCTATTTGCAGTTCTCTTAGCAGCAGGTACAACTTAGAAGATACTGGTGAAATGACTGTGCAAAAATTGTAAAAATAGCTTGCTGAAAACACGGTAGAAAGAATTAACTCTCCTTATCAGATGTCCTGAATTCTTTCTTCTATGAACTCCAGAGGCATAAATATTTTCAAAATTGATTAGAGAAAAAAGGATTGTAATTCTTTATAGGTTAGTCATCAGACAATAATGGAAGGAAAAGGTATTTGGCTGGGCAGATCTGTGGTCAGCTCAAGTATTTCACACAACTGAAAGCTAAACTGTGGAGCTCTTTGCTACAGAATATTGTGGATGATAGAAGTGTACGGGGCTTAAAAAACTTAAAGGGCAGAGGTTGAGTGTGAGCTATGATGCACAAAGTCACTAGTGGCATGTGGATCATTGAAGACTGGGAGAGTATTTAAATATTGCTATCTGTTGTGCCTCTTCTGGCATGCAGTCATTGATGTCTGATATTGGCCATCGCTGGAGAAAGCACACTGGACTAAACGTACCTTTGGTTTGTTGTGATATACCGGTGTTATATTCACTGGTCAGCTGATGTAAGGAGCACTGATTCAGAAGCATAGTATTTCGGAGAATGAGTAGGGAAAATTAACAAAGAACAGGTAGAGGGAAACAAGAAGCCCAGCAATGACGTGTGTGTCACTGTCCTGCATCGTAACTTTGGATGGGTTACGCAAAGTGAATTTTGCTGTCTGCCTGGTTTTCTCGAAGTTGGAAACTTTATCTGAAGTTCCAGAGACATGATTCAAGTTGAATTAAGGGACAGTAGCTTGGAATAGTTCTCATTTTTCTGTGCTCGTTCCCCAGGCTGCACTAGTACTGTGATGCCCATAGAGGGTAGAAATCTGGAGCTCTACTCCTGACAGCAAGCAGGAGGCACAGTGGGCAGAAGGGATAGGACTGTAGCAGCCCTGTACACAGAGGTGAGGCAGTGACAGGTTTCATTTGTACAGGCTAAGTTGGAGGTTTATCAAAGGAAGTGAGGAAACAAGGCTAGCAATTGCACTGGGACCACCTTCAGTTTCTAACCACATCTCCTCACCCGGGTATCTCTGAACAAGTTGATTAGGTGGTTTCCTGCTGGGGTGAGGCATCTGTTTTCAAATCTGGCCCAAGTTTCTCTTACTTTCTTCACGTTTCTCTTTTGGAAAACATAGGGATGCATTTATTCATATCCTATAAAAAAGGTGACTTTTCATTGTTTTGCGCTTCATAAAACCACTAGCGCAAAAGGGGATCAACTATTTCAAACTGCTGTTTCTGGATTTTTAATTATTGCAAAATAATATTGTGGGCAATGTGTTACCACCTGAAGCAGAAACAAATCTCTCCTTTGCCAAGCAGAAAGACATTTGGCAGATGGCTTTGTCAATGGCCTCAGACATGACCAGCACATGCTCTAGGATAATGTGTTTACTACGTACACAAGACCTCTTTAAACCAGAGTGGGATGGTCCAAATCACACATGAGCAATTACACTTCCAGGGCTCCCAGCTAACAGAACTCTGCATCCAGCCCTGTTGCCAGGAAACAGCTCTTATTTTTCCTCCCCTTATTTTTGGTGCGTGCCTCTCTGCTGCTAGCTCACTGCCAGTTTCCAGGGGCCAGCAGGAAGAACTCTTGTAAAAGGACCAAATCAGCCTGATGCAGGCCGGGGGATCCACTGATGGCAACAGACTGGTACGGAGAATTTTTGACCCAAGTTTTTGCTGCAGAATAGCTCCATAAAGCATTTTTGTCATTATGGACTGAGCGGTCTTGCTGGAGAATAAATGGATGGTTATGCTTATCCTTAAATATTAACACTTACTAAGATTTTTTGTAAACAGAAGATGATTTTAGGTAATTCAGGTGTTGACGGTGGTATGCTAGTAGTCATCGTCTTCCATCGGAAGTGCATATGATCTGGGACAAGCTGCTGAATGGACAAATCAAAGTCAAGCCTATAACTAAATGAGTACAAATATAATGCAAATTGTGGTCTTGCAGTTTCCAAAGGGAGTTTAAATTAATCAGAAACAATCAATAAAGGAAACAAGTAAGTTTCAGGGCAGGGGGATCAAGCAATAACATTAGTGTCAACCTCATGCATGCGTGAAACTAAGAATATATAAAATAATACAGATAGGAATGTATGTACCCTGGGCAAATGCACAGACGGCCTGAAAACCAAACCAAGATCCTGCTGGTAGGAATTCGCGTGCACTGCTTCTTTACAGACTGGCCAGGAAAAGCCTTTCAGCTGGAAGCACTTGAAGACTAGCCCTCAATTTGCTGTTAGGTTATCTGCTGAGCCCTGTAGAACCGATGGCCTCGGCATTTGCTGCTCACAGGGTTAACAGACAAATGATGAGGTGCTTTCCACAAATGCCAATGTGGCCAAAAGCTGAATCACTTATTCAGCAATGGTTTTTTCTGGCCTAGCCAAAGAAGCCAGCGTGCCTCAGATTGGCCTGGCAATCCATCATCTCTGTGAGGAATTGAAAAAGGAAATCCGGTGCAAGGCAGCATAGTCATGTTAGATCTGTCACTGTCAAAGTCCAGGTGGTTGTAAGATACCGAGCTATGAAATGGCTGCAGAAAGCCAATATATGCCTCTCTCTTAGTAGACCATCAATCTCTTTCTTATTTTCCAGTAATATACCTCGAGAGAACTGGTCATTGCACAGCATTGAAGGCCTCTTGAGAAGCACTGGTGGTATTCCAGTACTGTTGGCTCAAGCCCACAAAGTTAAAAGTACTTTGAGCTCAAATAATTCTTTGCAGCGTAGGCTAATCTGAAGATAATGGGTGTAGGCTGGGTACTTCACAACTCAACAGCATTTGGCTACAAACAATTCTTGATTTAAGTGACCCAAAGATACTGGTAGGACAGAAGATTAATTTAATTGTTCATTATTTATACTACATTGACATCTATATACTCTAAAAAGTGCCACTCTTGTTGTGTGTCATGCTGTTTATAAGCACAGAAAGGCGCTATCTCTGTCCCAGACTTCATTCTCTTTAAAGCAAAGTCAACAGACGAAGGGCAGAAGTGGAAATGAAAGTTGAGTAAGTTGAAGTAACTAGCTAGGGTCGTACAGCAGACCAATGAAATGTCTCCTAATTTCCAGTCTTCTGCCGTGCCTGAGGATTTGATGTACGTTGCTGACACACCTGAAAGGGATCCTAAAGCAATGACACTCGTCAAAAAGCCTGAGGGAGTCTGATAACAAACCACCGCGCGCGCCTACCTGTCCTGCAGTTAACCAGTTGCGTATTTATTCCCTTGAAGAAAAATGGGGAGGAAAGCAAGCAGCCTATAAAGCCACTTACTTCTGAGACATGATACAGGAATACGCAGTTCCGAGCTCATCACAGCAGCTGGGGTAGCAAAGTATTTTGGGTGATTGCTCTTGCTAGGTATGCAGGTGGTCAGGCTTGGCTGGGATGGGACAGAGGACTGGGCCCAGCAGATAAGCAGCACCAGATAAATTAGCAATGAGCAGTTGTAGCTGTACTACCTTTTTTTTTTTTTTTTTTGTCCCACGGTATTTGTTATTCTGTTCACTGTGCTGTAGGGGCTTGGCCTGGAGGTGTGTAGCAGTGAACTAATATTAAGTCCGTCACAGAGAAATCTGAGCTGTAAAAGAGCTGCAGCTATTTTTGTGTGGTTCAGGGATGCGTTGGAGGAAAAAAGATGTGGTAAAATCTACTTCATTTTAGACTGAATTCAAACAGATTTGGAAGGCATCTATAAACGTGAATTGTGTCAGATCGATACAAACTAATGAAGGCTAGCAGACAATTACAGCAAGAGTGGCAATAAAATTTCTGGCTTAAGTGCCAAGTGAAAACAGACTTCTCTCAGTAACTCCAATGGAAGAAATAATCCGTTTCTAATTAAAGAGAGCTGGAATGGAAGTGTGCAATGTAATGGCAAATATCCATAGCTGAGGCATCATCAGACCTAAAGCCTAACTGGGTAGTACTAAAAAAAACCTTCTAGCTCAAAACACTATGTGGTACAGGAATAGAAAATGAAATGTGCCCTTGGAGAAGTGTATGTGTAGAATATGATCTATATTGAAGTATAGTTAAGGCTTTGTTCAGCTTTGTCATTAGCTCTTCTAACTTGAGTACTAAAGTACTCAAACTTGACAGTGGATTAAAGAGGTAGGAAAGGACATTTTAGCACTTGCGTCTTCTGAAAAGAACCTCACAAACAGAAACCAAGTTTGTAAATCAGACAGGCTCCAGCTATCAGGATTGATGGTCCCTTCACATCATCGCTGGTAAATGAGGATCCCAGAACGTTGTCTTGGACTGCAGTCATTATCTCTTCGGTAATCAGGGAAAATGAGGCCCTTAATCTGAATTAAGGAAGGAGCATATGTTAGTGCTTCTGGCCCAACAAATTCATATGTACATGATTTGACTCTGGTTTAATCGTTGTTTTCATGGCTGAATACATCTCTCCAGACAGCAGAGACTGGTTATGAGGTAATCCAGACTTCAGCCGTCCAACAGGACTAGCAGATAAGCCAGGTTCCCAAGCAATGTCCTGCTGTATTCCAGTTTAGTATTTGCTTCTGAAGTATTTCACCGTATTTGGGGCACACTTCAGATAACGTTATCTCTTGCTGCTCTTAACATAATGCTCTAAGTGTGATTAATTTTACCGTGGTTCAGACATTCAGTTCTCTCTGAAGCAAACTGGTACCAGCCCCATTTACTAGGCAGAGCTCAGTCTTTAGGCAAAAAGATTACATTTTAGAGGCTCAGTCTGACTTTGAGTTTTTGAGTAAGTTTTTTGAGTAACAGCTTTTGAGTAAGATGCTAGTACGCACGTATGCCCTAGCTCTCTCTGCACAGGGCAGAAACGGGCTCAGTGACACGGTAAACCAGCTTCTGCAGAAAAGTAATACTCAGAGACAAGTAAGAGAATCAAGAACTGACCTTAAGGAATCACTCGGTATGAAAAAGATTGAAATTACCTGCAATAAGCAAAGTCAGTTTATCCTTATAGGAGATGTGATGTGGAAAGCTTTCCAAACCACTAAGCCTCTGATGGTTATTTGGCTGACTTATGCAGGTACTTGGCACTTTCCTATTTCTCCCCTATCATTGTCCTGCAGTTGAAGTCAGTCCAGATCTGAGTGTTGTTGTGAGGGATGAGCTCTCATAAATGTCTGTGAAGTGGTTGAAGATGTTACTGTTCCTGTCAGTCTGTCCCTCAAAATTCAGTGTACCCATTAAGGGAGGCATGGGCCCCAACATCACCTCCACTGTCCCAACATACCTTGTTTAACCTATTGGTCAAAGTATGCTTGGTGCTAAAAAATAAAAAGCAGGTTGCAAACCGCAGCAGCTGAGGTGCGGCTGGGCATGGCTCTGTTTTGCTGCCCTTGCTAGGCCATGCAGCAGAAGGCCGGGTGAGCAGTGAGGGTGTGTGGGCACCTTATGTCAGCACTGATACTGGCTTCAGGGCATGCCGGTGTAAGCCCTGGTGACATCCTGATGCTATGCTTAGTCAAGAGTCCCAGCAGAATCATCTACGTGCCAAAACAACTGCAGAACGGTGGAAAACCTTGCGTGAAGGTTGCTGTGTGCTGCTCGTAATGCTTGCAGCTGCCTTAACAACAGCGTGGTGTTACAGGTGAAACATCAAACATCTTCAGCCAGCAAGCACGAAATTAACATCAGATGCTTTCGACCACAACAAAGCTTGTAATGTTTCTCACCTCGGAGCTCAGTGGGGCTCTTCTGGACTTGGCCAGCATGAAGTCCTCCCTCTTGCTGTCTCCCCCTCCCCAAAGGGAGCTGGCTATTTCTGGCAGTACTTGTCACATGGTGATAGCAGACCGCACGGCTGGCGGGGAGCAGAAAGACGATAACCACTTGGTGTAGGAACCTCCTGAGCTATCAAGTCCCACCCCTGTTTTTAACAGGCAACCCGGATACATCAAACCTTTCACAAACCAGCCAGCAAGATCTTAAGACAACTTGTTTTCTCTACCCTGTCTGCTTCTACTGGAAGGCTGTTCCGTAACCTCATAGTTCTTGTGGCCAGAAATCATCTAATTCTGAAGTTTAAATTCATTCCTTGTTACTTCATACCCATTCACTTCTTTCTGATATTTTTAAACCCACCATCTCAATGAACACACTGTAAAGGGTGAATTCTGTTTTGATACGCTGGACTGATTTCTGACACAGTGCTGCACACCTGCAAGAATGAGAGCTGAATAAAAAATCTGGGAGTCATTGGGATGATTCTTCACTGTAATTTTGCACAAGAGTAAATACTGTGAGAGTGCTCACAGCAGTGTTGAGTACAGCTCCCTCGCTGTTCTAGTCGCATGGAGTAAGAACTTGGTGTTTGTTGCAGGGGAGACCAAACGTTTTAACTGGAAGTATTATTTTGTGCTTTCAGAGCTTATAGTAGTTTGGAAAAGCTGTTATTCTTATCAAAGAATTTGATACCCACATTTAATTTATTAGTATTGTATAGAAGTTGTTTTTCAGCAATATGTACCAACAAAGTTTCAAGGCTTATGATAAATTTCTTGACTTGATCAGTTCTGTTGGCAGCCAGTGACCAGAAGATTTCTGACTCTGGAACAAGATTGACTCTGTCAATATATATGAGACAGACGCTGCCTCCCCAGTGAAACATTTAAAATTAGTGAAAAGTTTTATGACAAATTCTCCTGCCAAGCCTGTGGTGTGGATAAGAAGCAGATAAAATCTGTCTGGATGTTATATACTGGTAGATTCTCCACGTGCCTTCTCTGCTCTTAAGCAGAGGTTTATACAGCTTGTGAATACTAATGCAGCAAGGGACCAAAGTGGTCTCCCAGAAGACAATGAGACTTTCATGGAAACTTTTGTTTTACGTGTTTGTATGTGTTTAATAAGGCTTGCAGGAAGAGAGTTTTTATCTGATTACTTAATCTAAAAAGCAGAAACTCAGAAATTAAGGACTGGCTGGGAACTGTAGCAACCAGGCCAGTGATTCATGCCGCTCCTTTGATGCACCTCTCTGACCCAACGGATTTAAAATTTTTTTCTTCAGAGCAGCAGTTTTAGCAGGAGAGATGATGAATGAAAATATCTGAAATATGTCTTTCATTTGTCACCTATGAACCACTTCTGGATCTGGCCTCCCCCAGGAGCTAGACAAGCTGTATTTCCTACCCCAGAGGGCAGTTCCTAGACAGGAGATGCATTGTCTGCCCTGAAGCCTCAACTTGCAGAGAGCTCGACCTGGCTGAGCACATGGGGGTCAGTAAGTCAGGGTGTCACCAACACTCCCTGGCCAGATGACCCAGGTCCCAACTGCAGGTCCCAGCATAAGAGTTTCACTTGACTACAGGTGGCCTCCCTCTGGTCTGCTGCCATCTGTTGCAAGTAAAAAAACCCATCCATCTTCTTAATGAAGTGGAAAAAAAATACAGAATTTCTGCAGCTCACAATGACAAGAAAGAAAATCTATATACGGCACACTACTGTTTATGCTTTCTTTGCAGTGTTAGTAAGCAAGCATATTTCTTGATTCTGCCTGTTCTTTTTTGGATGAGTCTACAAAGCTATTTATTTTTGCAACGTACTAATCAGATGCCCCTAAACGCTTTGTGTCAGTGCTCTTCTATATAGTTATTCTTTCAGCCTCATCATTATGAAGTGGGGGTATATTCTGCTAAGAATTAGCATGTATATTAGTTGAACAACCAACCTATTTTTGATTTTTAGGGAACATTCAAAATGTGCAAGACACAGAAAAGGACAGTAAGCCAGGATCTCTTCTGTTCTGCCTGGCATAATTGTGTTGTGATATAGCTGAATGAGTAGCATGAATTCAAAAGTATAATGTGAGTCTTACAGGTGCCTTGTGAAAAAGTCTTGTTAATTGAGCCTGTCACATGCTAGAAGTAGCTGTGGTATAAATAAAGGGAGCTGGCATGGCCTAGGGATGGAAGCAGGCGTGAGGATGGCCCCTACTGGAAATTCTCCACTGGGATTTTAACCCCTGAGCCTATGGAACAGGGCTGGATTTGCTCAGTAGAAACAAACCTACGGGGTCAGAGTGAGGCCCACGGTGCTGCAGGGATTCAGCACGGTGGCTCAAGTGGTTCAACCAAACAAATTACTCCAGTTCCTCTAGCGTAAGGACTTTTCAGCCCAGTGCAAATGGACATTTGCAAGGGACATCTAATCCTTCTACCAGCACTTACTGAAGGAATTACTCTCCTGTTGTGTACGAACAAGCTCTAAGGAAATAACCGCCCAAGGAACACGCTGAGGCCTCGGCTCTCCTCTCACCCAAGCTAGTGAAGTGCATCCAGTGATGTGAATGGAATAAACGAGGTTTAAGTACACGGAGAGTGAAGTCCTGTAAATTTAATCTTCTATTATGCTTGTGAAACACCCTGCAGGGACCTACTGAGATGTATTTAATAAGATCAGGGAAAAATGTTGCTTAATATTATGACTAAAGCTAAACAGCGAAGGAGTATGTCATTTCATATCAGGTGACAATTTCATTCCCCCACAGTCCTTGCAAGTGTAGCGTTGTGCTTTATGGTCCGCTTTTTGCCTTTCAAAGCCTCCTACTGATTCCTGCTAACTAAAAGTGGTGAAAACATTCTAAAATAGAGACTTTTTTTTTCCCCTGCAAACCTGAGCTAGGGACAAAAATAAGCAGTGGATGATTTACTGCCAGCTGCAGTCTTCTTTTCCTTTTTATCTGCTTGCTTGCCTGCGTCAAGGTGACAGGCAAAGTAAAATCTTGTTTCAGTACAGCGCAAGACCTGTGGGTACAAGAATACATCATGAGCAGAGCTGTGAATATTTTTTTTAAATCATTACTTAGAAATTACAACTACTGTGGCCACGTTAATTCTTTTGAATTATTTCTGGCACCTGCTGACAGACAGCAAGCGCCCTGATTTACACCCCTGCTTTGCTTTCTCTGCCTCTGATTAAAAAATAAACCTGCTGCCAGGGGAGGAGGATGGTGCCGGCTGCCTCCGTCAGGCAGGGCATCCTCCCTGACACCGTGGGCAGGGGAAGGCAGCGGTGTCAGTACGTGTGCTGCCCTCAGCCCTCTTGCGTGGCACGATAGTGTCAGGAGGAATTACGGAGGACTTCAGGAGCGGCTGTGCCACCTGCATGTTGAGCAGCGTGAGGCGGCCGCTTCCTGGCAGCTGTGTGCTCGGCGGCTCTGTGAGGCTGCACAGGGCCTGTGTGGGGCGCATAAATAACAGTGACGAGAGCAATGGAAGCGCAGTGTTTCGTGTCCTCTCGACTTCATTCATTTATTCATTCTCGCCTGTTCCAGCTTCTCCGTGCTTGGCAGAGACCCGTGGCGCTGCCTTCGGCTGCAGGTGTGTGTGCTGGCTTGGCTCCAAAGCGGGGGCCCGCGGGAGCGCTAACAGCAGGCCTGGTGGGGGAAAGGGGATGTCCAATTCCTGCCAAGCTGAGGGCTCGTGCCAGAAGACAAGGAGGGCGTGTTTGGGGTCACACGGCTCTCGTCAGCTCCAGGAACTCGCTTCTGGTTTTGTTCTGCATCCTGAACGGGGCTCCTGCAGTGAACTGGAAATGCTTAAATCCAAACTTGCCATCGGGGTGCTCATCCAGCTGTACCCTTGCTAGACCAGCTCCAGGAGTCTGTGTAAGAGGCTGTCCCAAACATCTGCACAAGATGCTTTGCCTTCTTCCTATTATATATCCAGCTTCAAGAAAGTTTTTAGTGTACATCAAGCATTTGGAAAGTGAAGTCAAGACCCCACTGTTGCATTTCAATCATAGGAAATAAGTTCTCTGACCTGTTTTAACCTTTTGTGTGATGCCTCCACTTTTTTTTGTCTTTTCAATATCCTGAATACTACGATAGGTGAACTTCTGAGAAAATTCACTTCTGTTGTTAAATCCAGTAATGAGGTTTTCTTGTCATTTAGGCAGTAGGCAGAAATCTCTGAAATTCAAAAAATCAGCATCTATTTCAAAGTTCAGTGCATTACTCACGGAGAGAATAGAATTAGTCTGCTTCGTGGCGACTTCTGTCTGAGTGTCCTTCATTCCTCAGGGCACCATAACACAAGTCACGTAAAATTTCAGTCTTGGGACTGGAAGATAACTGTCTCTTCATACAGACTCCCTACAGAACATCCAGAACAGTATTGGTAGTGATAAATGTCACTAGATTTCCACAACCTGTAACTCATTTGTTATATATATTTGTTTCTTTTTACTCTGACCAAAACATAGTTAAACAATGAGAGGAAAAGAAAAACCTTTGCCTGCTGGATTTTCCTTTTTACAAAATGGGCAAAATAAGTTGGCATAGGTTGATGTAGTGGTAATCCATGAAAGACACCGCAGTTTCTCTGCTTTCCCTTACCAAAGCCATTGGACAGCATCTCTTCTGCATGTCTTGTGTTTATTGTGCGGTGTAGGCTTGAAGGCTGAGACGGGATCTTCTGCTGAGAGTGCAGGGTAAATTTGTATTATGTATACTGAGCTTCTTGGGCACCGTGGGGGAAACTTGATCTTAATTTGTGCTGAGGTACTTGCCAGGTGAAATCCTGATAGTAGTTGGTAACAGCAACCGTTACCTGTGGCCCGTGCCGATAGTGTCAGCTATGCTGAGGCTACCTCCACCAGGTGGTTGTTTTACTGAATCAATCACAGACATCACTGCGGGTCTTTGTTATGAGAGGCAGAGAAAAAAATCAGAGTGAACATTTTTCAGGCTAGTCATGGGTAAGGAGAGTAAGTGGTTTTTAGCATTTTCACCGTTTAGATATATTCATACCACTTGTAAAGAGACAAATGGGATAGAAAACTGTTATTCCTGTCTTACAACTGCAGCTCTCAGGTACGTCTCTTGGGAATGAAGCGCGGCACAAAATATCCGCATCAAACCCTACCCACTGTCAGTGTCCTTCAGCCAAACGTCTTCAGGGGAGCAGTTCCTGTGTTTCCTTGTATTGTATTTTTCAGGCTGCAGCAAAGATAGGGTTACAGGGAGAACATGGGGCCTGAAAGGCTGTGTGGGGCACCGTTTAGGTGCTTTTAGGTGCTAGGCTTAGGCAGAGGCAAGCATAGAAACCAGCTGGAGACATTTTGTAAATCTGCCACTTTACTCAGTATTTCATAGGAAAATAACCTGTCAGAAGGAGCAGAAAACAGTACACTCAAACTCTTCTCCCTGCTTACATGAGTGTAACCTAGCACTGCTTTTTTAGTGAGAAGCTTTCAGAGCAAATTATATCTGCAAATGAAGTTTCAGAAAAAAATATTTTACGTGTTTCAGTTTTTCAGGAGAAATGTATGTTTAAAATGAGGATCTTCACAAACCTGGTCCTCCTCCTCCTATTGTTTTTGACTCTTCCAAGCAAATTTGTCTTATTTAATTGTAGAAGAAAGAGAGACATAAAAAGATCTACAGGGCAAGCAAACAGGAAAGCCCAGGGGGAGCAGTGTCCCTGTACTGTGCTGCCCATAAAGCTTTCCTTCTGGCTACGTTTTACCTTGTGAATGAAATGCCAGTTGAACTCTCCATAAAAGACAGTGCACTTGGAAATGTCAAAGTACTTGAATCTATATTGCATCCCCACTGCAGGTGAGTGTTGGGCACACGGTGGCCCGTTGTGCAGAAGTGACTCAAAGCCCGCCAGTTCAGCATGGTGGTCACTGACAACAGCCGCAGGATGTTACAAAAGATAACCCCGTTGTATTTTCTTAATAACTCTTGCCTTTAATGTAATGAGCAACTGGTTAAAAAAAAAATAGAATAAAAAATAAAATAAAACACGTCACCCAGCCTAATCTATGTTTATAAATTGAGGCTTACAGGCAAGACCTTAGTAAAGTGTTCTCCAGTGTGCTATTTGACAAAATGCATGAGTTGAGTTGGCAGAAATACCATTTGAAGTACAGTAATTGATTACATTGAGAATAATCAATTACTTTGTTCAATTGTTTACACTACCAACAACTTTTGCAGATCAGTCAAGTGGTCTTTGTTTGGCTTTACCAGATGCAAATACATGCTATGGCAATCGTTCCCAGTAGCAAACGCTATTCTGCTATTCTGTCATGATAGTCCCACAGTATTACAAATTATATGGGGGGAAAAAAAAAAAAGGTATTATGCCCAACAGATTTTTATCTGTAAAATTAATACAAAAAAAAAAGAAGCAGTACATTGCTTAAAGAATCTTGTCATTTTTCTTGTGAAAAACAAATGAAAAACTTTCCCTTCTGCAAGTGACATGCATCCAGTCCATCCATACAGGACAGAATTAATTCCAAAAGCAAGGAATTTGTGCCCCTGTACTCGGCTCTGGTGAGGCCGCACCTTGAGTACTGTGTTCAGTTTTGGGCCCCTCGCTACAGGAAGGACATGGACGTGCTCGAGCGAGTCCAGAGAAGGGCGACCAAGCTGGTGAGGGGTCTGGAGAACAAGTCTTACGAGGAGCGGCTGAGGGAGCTGGGCTTGTTCAGCCTGGAGAAGAGGAGGCTCAGGGGCGACCTTATCGCTCTCTACAGGTACCTTAAAGGAGGCTGTAGAGAGGTGGGGGTTGGTCTGTTCTCCCATGTGCCTGGTGACAGGACGAGGGGGAATGGGCGAAAGTTGCGACAGGGGAGGTTTAGGTTGGATGTTAGGAAGAACTTCTTTACCGAAAGGGTTATTAAGCATTGGAACGGGCTGCCCAGGGAGGTGGTGGAGTCACCATCCCTGGAGGTCTTTAAAAGACGTTTAGATGTAGAGCTTAGCGATATGGTTTAGTGGAGTACTTAGTGTTAGGTCGGAGGTTGGACTCGATGATCTTGAGGTCTCTTCCAACCTAGAAATCTGTGATACTGTGATACTGTGAATACGACTCCTTCTCCCAGAGCACATGTAGCATTTCCAACTTTTTTTTTGAGCACATGCAGCACAAAGCCCTGAATTTCAAAGAAATGCATGTCACTTCACCAGACAGCTGAGCTGTGTGGACCTGAAATAAGAACCAGTGTTCATTGAAACTGCCTTTCTTCAGTAGCAGGGTGTGTGCCTCTGTCCCTTACTTGCCTTGTCATGCTTTTTGTCACCAGTGCAGAGCATGAGCTGACTTGCCCTTACAGCTCCTGTGAATCCATCCTGTTTTCAGCTGGTAATAAAGAAGCCGAGAATATCTTGCCTGAAACGCCAACACCCCCGAGCCTTTTGCGTATATACGTGGTTATACTTTACGAGACGTTTCCCCTCTGGAGCCTGAAAACCAAGGACAAGAGAGGCCGTGGCAGCTGTCAGTTCGGCTGCTATAGGTTATGCCTCCTCTCTGACTTCACTGACCTCAGTCCCCCGAGCCCTCTGAAGGCGTCGAGTGAGATGGGCACTGCGAAGCTTTGCCACGTCCAAGGCAACGAGTGAGGAGGTTGTGCGGGGGGAGAAGGGTGATGACGGAGGTGGGGGAAAGGGGGATGTGGAGGCAGCTTTCTCGGCTGCTGCCGCGTCCTTCCAGCCAGAGGTGCTGGCTCTGACGCCCCTGGTCTTGTCAGCTGAATGTGTGCCTCTAGTTAGCTTCTGGTGCCTCCTCACGAGCTCCAGCACGAGCTGGTGTGCCCTGGCCTTTGAGGGGAGCGAAAGAACAGATTTCCAGCTCCTGGTGATAAGGTTTTATTTCAGCCACAAGGAAATAAGTGTGAGTAGGGAGGAACGGAGGGGAGCTATAATAAATGAAGATGGTGTTTCACAGCAGCCTGCTATAAAGCAACAATCCCGGCTCTGTTTGTGGTAATACGTGTATTTTAAGAGTCCTGACTTTTGAGGAAGTCACCGCAGTAGTTGAACTGATCAATTGTTGCATTGTGAAGGAATCACAAATGAGTCAACAGTCAGTATTACTGGAATAAATGTATGATGACAGCTATTAGCCCAGAGAATTACTATGCATGCAAATCTGAAGAGCCAAATGTATTGGCTCCGGAAGCATAATCCGTGTGCAATAGTCTCTCCCAGCAGTGGTGACATGATCAATCATTACGGATCCTAACAGGCTATTACACAGTCTCTCTGACCCACAAATTATACTCTGAAAGTGCTTAATATAAGCCACAATGGTTCTGCAGCAAATAGCGTAAATCATCTGAGTATATTAAACCATTCCCACTCTATTTACAAGTAAGATATGGGGAACTCCTTGGGCTGCTGTCAGCGTCACAGGGATTTTAGAAAAAAAACTCAGAGCAGGTATTCTTTTTCCCTTCAAAATAGTGTTAATGGCTGCTCTTTAAGTGCAACAGCAGCCACACTTCTGTAATAGCACCGTGTGCATCTTCAGTCCTTCTTGGTGGCAGCGTGAGAAGCCAAACGTGCCTTTCTTTGCTTCATTTTTTCATTGGATTCTTTTCTAATGTGAGGAAACTGTTTTACATAGGTTTGAGCACCGGCACCGTTCTTGGCAGAAAGGAGCTGATACGCTCACTTTCCAGCTCCAGAACAACAAATGCAGCCGGGCAGCTGTTAGGTTCCTTGACTGATCTTTTCTAATCAGTGGGAAAAGTGCTTTTGAATTTAGGATGTAGATTTCCATATTCTTAAATCCATAGAAGGAGTGATAAAAAATGTAAAAGGAGTACAGAGAGAGTCAACAGTCAATATCGAGCCTAATCAGATCTTAGTAAATCTATTTATATTATCTCAGGGAGCTTTTCCAGTTTCTACATGGGACTAGGCATGCTTTGTCTATGAAGAACACTTGCCAGTGCCAAATTTCTGAGCTATTTGTGAAAATACGTGGATAGATAGTTTTAAGGAGGGAGAGCGTCTTTTCCACATTTGTTAGGTTTTAACACTTCTGGTATCAGGGGCTCTTTAGTCCGAGTGAGTGGGGGTGTCACCAGCACTGGTAGCAGCTCAGCCAGTACCTCAGCCCCCATTTGTGATGGTTTTACCCTATTCCAGACATTGACATTGCAAGTGCAGCACTGTCTCAGGGAAGGCTCTGAGCAGCTGCCTTGAGGCTCGAGCAGAGAAACTGCGTGAGATGGAGCAGTGCGGTGAGGCCAAGTATGGATTTTCACATGGGATAGACTTGATAGCCTCGCTTTGTCTCCGGGTACCTGAGCAGTGCTGATCGCAGCTGCCGCGGCACGATGGCAGGATCAATGAGGCTGCAGATGAGGTACGACTGCTGCTCATCTGACCAGCCACAGTGAACTGATGCCACCCAAAACGGGGTGCACACATCCCACTCCTCCTGCATTTCTTCAGCGACCCACACTAGCAGGGAGTGATGTTCCCCATGGTCTGTGTCTATCTAGCCTCTTGTTTCAAATCCAATTATCTGACTGTATTATAAACCTCCAACAAGCCATGTTATTGTTAGCAAAAGGGTCTTTACGTACCGCTAACACCAATTCATTTACCAGCATGCATCTGCTAATGAGCACGCAGCCTGTTGTTTCCCCCGTGGGCACCAGCAGGAGTACCGAAAATAGGTACTGGGGAGGCACAGCACCGCTCACAGCCGCAGGAGCACACGGGCTGGCTGCGAGAGGCTCAGCGGGCTCACACTGCTGCCCACAGGCACGGCTCTCTGGGGACATCATTACATCAGCGTTACGAGGGAGAAGGGATAGCAAACCTGCTCCGGCAGCAGAGCTAATAAACACGAGCAGCTGTCTCCCTCAGCAGGGATAAAAGGCATGTGAAAACTGTCAGAAAAAAGCAGGAGAAATTCCCTTCTGTGTCAGTATCGTTGCTCCTGCCCAAAGAGAGCTTGTGGCTGCCGAGCTGGCTCTGATCACACCCATGACTTTGTACTTAACAAACTTTTGCTCAGCTCTTCATGCCACAAGATTTGCTAGTGTCTCTCTTTTCCATTTATCTGTAACTAATTTCACTGTAAGATAGGTTTCTATCCCTACTTCAGGGCCTAGTCCAAATTCTTCCTTTCCCTCTTGGTTCCCTCTTCTATTTCCCAAAATAGAAGAGCTAAAGCACTCCTTCAGATTAATTTTTCTTCATAGGAGAGGTGCTCCAGACCCTTGGTCATCTTTGTGGCCCTCCTCCGGACCCACTCTAACAGCTCCACATCCTTCTTGTGCTGGGGGCCCCAGCCCTGGACGCAGCACTGCAGGTGGGGCCTCATGAGGTCAGAGCAGAGGGGGACAACCACCTCCCCTCCCCTGCTGCCCCCCCCTCTGTTGATGCGGCCCAGGCTCATGGGGCTTTTCATCCATGAGAACCCCCAGGTCCTCTGCAGGGCTGCTCTCAGTGAGTTCTTCTCCCAGTCTGTGCTCATGTCTGGGATTGCCCCAGCCCGGGCACAGCACCTTGCGCTTGGATTTGTTGAGCCTCAGTAGGTTCATGTGGGCCCACTTCTCAAGCTTGTCCATGCCCCTTTGGATGGCTTCCCTTCCTTCTGGTGTATCGACTGCACCACTCAGCTTGGTGTCATCTGCAAACTTGCTGAGGGTGCACTAGATCCCACTGTCTATGTTGTTAATAAAGATATTAAACAGTACCAGTCCCAAGACAGACTCCTGAGGGACACCACTCATCACTGGCCTCCACCTGTGTTGACCACAGCTCTCTGGATGTACCCATCCAGCCAATTCCTTATCAGCTGAATGGCTCACCCTTCAAATCCATCTCCCTCCAATTTAGAGATCGGGATGTTATGTGGGACATTGCCAAAGGCCTTACAGAACTCCAGGTAGATGATATCAGTTGGTCCTCTCTTGTTGACTGATGCAGTCACTCCATCACAGAAGGCCACCAGATTCATCAGGCACAATTTGCCCTTGGTGAAGCCATGCCGGCTGTCTCGGATTGACTCCTTGTCTTGCAGGTGCCTTGACATTGCTTCCAGGAGGATCTGTTCCATGATCTTCCCAGGCACAGAGGTGAGGCTCACCAGTCTGTAGCTCTCCAGGTCCTCCTTTCTACCCTTTTTAAAAATGGGAGTGATGTTTCCCTTTTTCTAATTACTTGGGACTTCACCTGACTGACAGGACTTTTCAAATACGATGGAGAGAGGCTTGGCAACTCCATCAGCCAGCTCCCTTAGGACCCCCTGTGATGCACAGACTGATATACTTAGCATCACAGCAGACGCTTTTTTTTTCTACCCTTGGAGCAGCATATTGGGCATTTCTCGTGTATTTTCTCTCTGAGATCACATTAGCTAACTTTTTCTGTGAGAAAAGAAACTGATTTTTAAGCTAAGGTTGCCATCTAGTGAACAACGAAATGAATACAAGCACCTCTGCTTTTCTGGAAAAGAGGCTGGAAGAGAGCTTTGAGCCCTTATTTTCATCAAGTGGAGCTATGGCATTGAGGTTTGGGGAAGGAATTGAGCTGAGAATAGAGGACTTTCTCAGCCTTCTATGAGGGAGGCTCAAGGACTGTGCTAAAAATTTTAGACGAGTGCTGAGACAAAGTATAGAGCCAAGGCAGGTACGTGTTGTGGGCTTTACTCCAGCTGCATGGTTGGAATCGTCTCCAGGTAGGAGAGAAATGTTATGAGCCCTCCAGTATGACCTGGTCTCCCCTGCTTGTGGCCACATATGACCAGCCTTCAGGCACAAGAAAGTTGTGCAGCGCCTTAGGCATCGCTCCCAGCTGCCATCCTTACATGCCACATTTGCCCTTATAGCCACAAGGTGCAGAGGGCTGGATTGCTTCCTAGCATGAGGCCTGTGTGGTGCTTGTGGCCTTGGGAGAGAGGAAGGTTTGCTCACCCTGTATGAAGACCCTCGTAATTGCAACAAATTTCCTCTCAAACAACCAGGGAGTCGCTGCTTATGAAGAGTGTCTTCGCACAAACTGTTATCACAAAGTCAGTGGCAACCCCCTTGTTCTTGTTTTGCAGAATGAGCTGCCCTTAACTGGTTTGGGTGATGGTTTCACATCCCTCCACACAGCTTTGGTGACGTAACTGACTCCAGTGGTGTGTTTGGACCTCTTGCACAGCTGATGGGACTGGAAACATGACCAAATCCTACTCGTTGTGGGAAGGGTGAGCAGTTTGTATTTAAAAACTGGCCACCTGAGTACAGGAAAATGCAAGAGACTAGTACTGTGATGCTATTTCAGGTAGCTGTGAACTTAGACTGGGATGTTACAATTCAATGCGGAGCTCTTTCCATAAATATTGAATGCTGGAAGATAAAGACTAGGGAGAAAAGCCAAGGCCAGTAGGAAGGAAGCAAGCAATAAACCCAGTAATTGTCTATATACAAATGCAGTGTATGGGAAATGAGCTCAGAGTGACATTACGGGAAGGAAATTATGACTTGGCTGGTAATACAGAAATGTAATGAGATAAATCAGAGAGCTGAAAAGTTAATATTGATGCATGCAGTCTGTGCAGAAGGGACAAAGAAAAGGTTGCACTGTACATCAAAAGCTTGTGTGCAAGCTGCACAACACAGGTGGATAGAAAGAAATGGTAATGGTGATATTTTATGAGTAAAGTTGAGAATGAGATTATATAAAAAGAAGCATACAGGTAGCTCCAGATATTGATCGCTTGTCTTGGAATGAAGAGGCTGATAAACTGTGTCTGCAAAAGATATCAGAGCTGACAGAGTTGCAGAAAGACTAGTGTGAAAGAGTCATTGTCGCTGTACAAAGATCTGTAATCCATATGTATTGGCTTTTGGCTGGGAGAGAGTTAATTGTCTTCACTGTAGCTTGTATGGTGCTATATTTTGGATTTGTGATCAAAACAGTGTTGATAACACACCAATGTTTTAGTTGTTGTTGACAAAATTGCTTTGCTTTACCTATTAGACTATCTTCACATCAACCCATGAGTTTTCTCACTGTTACCCTTCTGATTCTCTTCCCCATCCCACTGGGGGAGAGTGAGTGAGTGGCTGTGTGATGTTTAGCTGTTTACCGGGGTTAAAAACCCATACAAACAAGAACATTGATTATAAATGTACTATGGAAAAGACTCCCATTTTCAAAAAGTCACTCAGAAGTAAATCCTTTTCCAATCCAACTCTGCCCACTAAGGAAAACATCAGAAATAATAATTCACGAACCACTAATGTTCATTGTATTCACCCCAAACTAGAGACGCTGATAGTCATCATGACCAAGTAAAGGTGAGATGTAGGTACAATGAGCAGTACGATGACTGTTTCCTGAGGTTCCTATACCCATAGAATAGTCTACAGCTAAGTTCCTTCCTCCTTTGAGCACGATGGCTCTTAAAATCAGTGGTAGGAGTTTTAACACAAAATATAGTAGGCCTGTGCTGAATCCTACACCTTGCACAAGAATATCCCTCCTACAAGGCTGTAGATTATTCTAGGTTCAGAAAAGGACCACTTTTAATATTCTTTTTGAGGGTACTCCATGTTGCACTGGCTGAGTGTAGATGCAGAGTGAGAGTGACGTTCCAGCTGAGGGGTTAGAGTGCCAGGCTGAAGAGGAAAGGCTTGGATTTCAGTCCTTGCACTGCTGGGTGTCTAATACAAAAACACTCAGAAGAGCAGAGCTGGAACCCCATGCTGCCTTCTCCCAAACAAGAATTTGATGTTAGGCTTTTACTAGCATTAGTGACTCTATATAATTATTATTATGAATCCTGATTGCTCTTTGAAGATCAGACCTTTTTTTCTTTCATCCCAGCACGCTTTGCATACTTGCATTGTTGCAAACTCCTTGTGAAGGTCGAAATCTCCTCTGAACACTGAATTCACATCTCCCAGAGGTTGGCTAAATGCTCTAAGGGCTGGGAAACTGGTAATGAGGACATCACACTCACCCTGCAGGATTTTACTGACTAAAATCCAAGTCCAAATTCAAGCACTTTCAAGATTATGCTTGAGTTCTTGGCGCTCTGAAATTCTACAGCTTGAATTTATCTAACAGTGGCTTTTAAATAGTAAGCAAAGATTTCTGGCATAAGTATTTCTATACTGCAAAGAATTTTAAAAAGGGTTAATTTGGCAAATGGAATATTTATATTGCCTTATTCTGATTTGAAGATGATTATTTTGATAGTTTTCACTTCTGAATTAGTGTTTATGCAGTCAGTATGAAAAAAAAAAGTTGTGAAATAAGACAAGAGAACTGTAGAGGCCAGAACACAGTGGTAATTGGGCTGTCTGAATAAAGAATTATTAAATGAATAGGTGATTTGATTAATTGTAGGATTATTTTTTTTTCCAATTCCTGAATACTCTAATCACTTACCTATATGTTAAAGAAGAATAAGAGAACAGAACACTAAAGAAGAAGGGAAACAAGAAAAGAAGTGTAAAGGCCAAACTGCCATTCTGGTTTCTTAGTACTGCTCTGATGAAGAAAAAAAGGTGTAAATCAGGCTTAACCAATTAAGATGGCTTTAAAGATGCTTTAAAGCTGCATAGCTTAAAGTAGCTAAAGGCATGAGTAAATCTAGCTCTCCTTCTGGAAGGGAAAGGAATGATGTCCTAAGAGCAGGGATTAATTCTAAAATTCATAAATGCACAAATAGATGTTATGAATGAATCTGCAAAGAGACCAATATAGAAATACTCTGAGATAATCAAAGTGGGGGTGGGGAGAAAGCTAACAGTTAAAGAGTAGGAAAAAAAAATAATTAAGGCTAGCACACAGTAGTTCACAATAACTATACTTGTCTGTCAATAGCACAAATTATTGAGCAGACATTGTCGTATTGCCATCCTAAATCTACAGGTAGCAGAATAATGAAGCATGCTTTCACCTGAACAGTTAGTTACAGTTTTAAATTAATCACCTTCAGCTACATTTGTGCCTCATTTATGCATATTATCACAACTATTTGCTTCATTAAGCTTTACTTTTGGAAAAGAAATAGAAAAACAGTTCTTGAAATTGCACCTTGAGGTATTTCAGGGCATCAGATTCTGTATGTGAAGGCTGACGTAGTGTACTACAGGTGTCTGTGTGTGCTTGCTGGGGAAAAGCAAGGAGCAGTACCAGGAAACCCATCTCTTGCAGCCAAACCATTTTGGTCAACTGTGGTTTATTTGTCGTTAATCCATAGGCAATCGTTTCTGGTGTACATCTGAGTGGCATACTTCAGCAGCTAGAGAGAAGCATAGATCTACCTATGGATATTCTGAGCAATGATAAACTGGCTTTCTTTGCTTCATGAGTAATGTCTGGTTAACTCCCCCATTTGAACCATGTAGCGTAATAAAGAAAGCTCTGCTCTATTTAAGATTTATATCAGAAATCCAGATGTAAGTTCCCTTCCTTTATTTTTTTTGACATCATCATGTTGTTCCTTTACCCAGTTTAAGGGGAGTGTCAGTTATTTTTGTGCTATAACATCCAAAAAGGCCTCACCTCATCCACAGAGCTCCACCGCAGTACGTACTGCAAAATGCATACAGAAGGATAATGCTAGTCACAACAATTTTACACTTTAAATAGTGAAGACAGACAACCAGTGAAAAATGGCATCACTAAGAGCTGAGATGAAGAGGCCAAAACTATCAAGCAAGACAGATAACTAGAAATGAAACACAAGCCCCCTGATTCCTAAGCTGGTGTCTGTCCCCTAGACTACACCACTACTTTCATGAGATTACTTTGCAGCTTTATACTGAATCCTAATAACCTAAAATATAAAGACCTTCTTATTTAATGTTTCCTCAGCTTAAAATAAGATTTACATATTCCTACAGAAGCACAAAATATCTGCTCTTAGAAACAGTATTCGGGCCAGGGTGAACACAAAAGTATTTCTAGTTTGTAGGTGTCTGCTACTGTATCTTTTAATGACTTTTAAACTTGTATTTTCCTATCATGTCAATAAATATAATATAACCTGCCCCAGTAAGGTTCAACTCCAATCACCATACTGTAGTAACACTATAAACTTTTATTCCAAGACAAAATATAATGCAGCTTATCTTCAGCTTCTGCAGAATATTTGCAAAGAAAAGACAGAAGTATTAATAATAAAAACAACCTTTTTATTTGGATACACAGGAACAGAATGAAATAATGGGGAATTTGTGGTGGACTGAAGGATAAAAAATGAGCTCTGCATCAACCCCATCACAGGTTGTATCTGAAAGGCAGCTGTTCACTTTTAGTGTTTATGATTTTAAGCATAAATTACTGATGCAGAGAACATATTTACATGGAAATTAAACTCACCTGCACTGTGGACTAATCACTTTCAGAAAGCTAAACTGAAGTCAGCCACTCTGAGCTTCGAATATAAAAATTTATGTTGCTAGGAAGATGTTCTTGCTCTCTTTGGAGCTGTATATGAAATGATTGATAATCATCTCAAATAATAAATAATGATTAGGAACAACAGGAAAATAAAAAGATCTGCAGCATTGTGCTGTGCAATATGTAGGCCAGGTCATTACATCACAGCTGTCATACTTGAAAGACTGTGAATAAAAACAAGAGGAATAAAACACAGTAAATTACATAAACTCATGCTTTCTTCTAGCTTGGAGTTGTTCCTTTTTCTTTTTTTTTTTCCTAAAAAAAAAAGAAAAAAAAAGGTGCTTGTTTGACCATGGAGTTCCATAAAGACCATCTATTATACATTATGTATCAGGGGGTCTCACCCTGCAAGATGCTAGAAGCCTTTTTTAATGCAGAAGCTGTGCAAGTACTGGGTCCTTAAGCAAGAAATGACTAGGAAGAGATTAAACCACACAATGCCTTACATTACTGGGAGCTGCAGTAGAGGGTAAAATGTGTCTGATTCTGCCAATGCGCTGCTTTTCAAAATCTGAATATAACAGGTTTAGTACTGAAGTCAAATTTAAACTGAAACAGAAAAGCAATGTTTTCTTCCATTCACACCCTGCACGTTACGCTTGTAAGGAGGTTTTAATGTAGGTTCACAGAAAAATACAATAATTGGTTCTTCACATAACCACAAAGGCCTAATCCTGTGTTCATTAGAGTAATTGATACACCTCTCACTGACGTCAGTAGTGTGGGGTTGAGCCCTAATACAGCATACTGGCTTTTGGACGTGCATGTCATGTGAAAATTAATAAATGAAAGGCACAGGGAAACATACACAAGCTACTCAGAAGGACGTCTTTTCTTTCCAAAGAGTGAATACTGTTTCCTTATCTCCAAGATGCACACAGGCAGTGAAATAGCCGATCCAATCCAGGACTCTTCCTGTTCCAGGATAATGGTGATACCCTTAGTCGATGATGGGAGATGTAGTGAGGAAAAGGGAAAGCTTATATATACGCTTTAGCCCAACGAGGAAAAAAAATACTCTGCTAAAATGGTGAAAAAGAAAATGAGAATGCATAATAATTTTACCAGCTATACGATAGAGATGTTCTTTCAGAATCTCATGAATTAATTTCAGTATTAAATAAGCCATCTCTGACTTCATTTCTCAGAAAAACAATTCTACATGCACAAAGACAAAGCAGAATGAGAGATAAGTAATTTAGGACCTGCTGACATGCTAAGCAAAGTCACAGTAGCTTAGATAGGATAATATCCTTTTGCCCAAAATACTTCTCCTAGGTTTTTAACTGCAGACCAGATGCATTGCTAGTGTAAACAGACAGAGTAGCCTGGACTTTCATAGCAAACTAGAGGAGTTACAGATCTATGATCACCAGTAAGTTGTGGTGCAGTTATAGAGCTATTAGCACCAGTAAGTTGTGGTTTACACTTCAGGCACTCCTCTCAAATATTTTGAGTCTTCTCTTCATCCCTTACCTTCTTGTCCAGGACTCTACAAGCCAGCACGGCTTTTATCTTTAGCTTGATAACACATTTTCATTCCTCTGTTTTCTCTCTGTCCCCATCTTAGCAGTTGTGTCTCTGTTTTTTTCTCTAGGCAAATTCAATTCAGCTTCTGTAATAAAGCCAAATTCTGGGTTTAGGTAAAGTAACAGATTGTAAACTCATTTATGTTGGTGGTTTTGTTTACGTTTTAAGTGGGGAAAACTAAATACCACAGTTAACCTACAAAAATGATTTCCTTTTTTAATATTAATCATTTGCTATAACAATGCCTAAAAACTAACCAAAAATGAAGTTTCTTTGTGCCAGGCACTGTACAGAAATAGTCTTTGTTCTGAACCTCTAGTCTTCTGAATAATCTTTGGCACTTTTCCTCCCACACCTTCTGTTCCCAATGATTTATAAAAACTAGTGTAATAACTATCTTTTGTTCCTTCATACTGCATGAATAGGATGCTAGTCTCATCAACAGTCATGAAAGGCCTCCTTTCTCTCACTTTCAATCATTCATAAAACCCATAAAATCTCACAATCAAATGTTCTTGCGGGATTACACCCACACAAAACCAGACCAGGATTTTCAGCTCCTACTGCTAGTTGAGCTGACCCAGAATTAAACTGTGCAAGCAGGTTCACATCTGGGGATTTGAGTTCAAACTCTTTCCCATAGAAATTCAAAGAGGATCAGGTCTGAGGTTCTGGCTTTGCACCATTTCTAATCCTAATAATTTTACCTAAATCCAAGTCTCTGCTCTAGATCTGTACAATTTCAATCAGGACAGTACGAATAAATTTTAACGTGAAAATATGAAGCTGAGAGAGACATTTGCAGCTAACACCATTCATTAGTAACATACTGTATTAAGTAAGCATCAAAAGAAACTGATTTTTCTCTCAATTTGCTTCTACACTGTTGTGATTACTAATTTCATTCGAGTTGTCCTTAATTCACCCTCATACAAGTGGAAAAAGATTCCATCTTCAAAACTGGACCCAACATGGTCTTTCATAAGCATCATTACTTCCCTTTTACTCACTGATCTTTGACAATAGTTTTTTATTTCTTCCCAAGTTTTATCTTTAAGTAATTCACTCTCCCATTCAATCCCAGTGAGGCTTTTGGTTACTGAGTAAATTTTCCATTTTCTATTTACAGTCATGAAGCATCCTGGCTTTGTAGAGCATGTTTTACCAGGAAAAGAATTGGGATTATAATCAGACTTTTTAGACATTGCCTTGCTTCAGTTTGAGCCTGAACACATTTTGAAGTTTACTAAATAAAACTTCTTTCATTAGTGAACAGGTCAAATGTGACTCTGCAGGCAGTCATGGTATAAAGGCAGTTAAAAGGGCTACATCAACTCTTTATGCTATATGACTAAGATAAGTAGATTTACAGACAGGATACCTTGTTTGCCCACTGCATGAGGGCAGACTACAAAACTTCACAGGTTATGGATAGAGAGGCAGCAAAGGTCAAGTCATTTGCCATATCAACGTCAACATATATATACATATAAAAACAGTAATTTAAATCCAGTCACAAATGAGTATCTTTTCAGTTTGGCTACATATGGGAAGAATGCAGTTCTCTCAGAAAACTCATGTTTTGTCTTGCTATGATGTAGACTTGTGTCCTTGACAGGAACTCAGTTTTTGTATGTGAAGAAAAACACTACTGTTATCAGTCTAAAGGCAACACTGCCGTAATCAGAGCACCATATATCGCATGTGCTGTGTATTGGTAGTGTGCCATGTTGAAAGCATCTAAAGGCAACATTAGGCTGACATCACTGGGGACAAAGTACTTACTTTGGCAAGTAATTTGGTGTACATGAAAGCTCAGTGTTGCTGCTGAAAAGGGCCTCTTGGTCCTTCTGCAGCCCAGATTTAAAGGCGAGATTCCTTGTTACCTGGTGCTGATCACAGAAAATCGCTTTTAACGTTTATGAGAAAGAAAAAGTCTTATGTAGAAGAGACACAAAACAACCCTTCTGTAGCACCACGCTCAGGTTTGGTGTAGTATTGGTGTTTTGAGTAGGTCTGGTAATACGTTAGACACACGAGTCCTTAGCCAGAGTGCCTGTGGTATGGCTTTCATTTGGAAGAGCAACAAAAACCAGCTATTTTTTTGCCGCGTGTTTATTTTACCAATCCAGACCTGCTTTTCAGACCTTCCTTAGGAGGTTTTCTGGACTAGTTTTCAGATAATGCAAAAAAGTTCATGCAACTGTGCTAACACTGTCACCAGGCTCCCTTATACTCTGCCTTCCAAGCCCATGGATCTCAATGCTGTAGGATGCCAGTGGCGTGCTCCCCACTCTGCTGCAGTTTTACCAGTACATTATCTGTGTGAAAGCTATACGAAAGGCTGTCCTTTATACGAGTTCTCCCCCGTCTTCCCTTTCACGGATCTTCTCCTCTCCCTCAGACAACCCGATTTACAGCGCTGGCAGCCCTCAGGCCGCCCCTTTCTCTCCCTCAGGGTGCACCCAACGGCCCCAAAGCCCGGGCCCCGCCTGGAGCACGGCGGCGGCCGGCTACCGAGGGCGCCAGAGGGCGCTGCCACCGTGCCCCATCCCCTCGGTGTCGTTACCGACCCCTGAGGGCTCGTAGCACTGCCGGCCCGGAGGGGAGGCGATGCCGGGGGCGCCGAGAGCCTCCCGGGGGCCGCTCGCCCCCTGCCGCCCACCCGCCCGCCTGCCGCAGCGCCGCCCCCCCCCCGGCTCCCGGCGGGAGCCATCTTCCCGGCCCGCCCAGGTGAGGGCGGCGGTGCCCGCCGCGAAATGGCACCCGGCGGCCGGGCCCCGAGCCCGGTGACCCGGCGGCCGCTCGCAGCCGGCGGGGGGAGAGGTGGGCAGCCTGTAAGCCGCGTTGTGGCTGGCTTTGCCAGGCGTTGTCGCCGAGCCGGCTTTATCCGCCGTGTCACCCTCGGGCTGTTGGTGCGGCGGGGCTGGTGGCAGCGTGCCCGTGCTGCGGGGGGCCCTGGGGATGGCTGGGCTCTGGGAGCACGCCGGCCTTCCTCCCATGGTCAGGTTGTGCCAGGTGCTCGCTCAGTGTGTGCACTTGGGAGTTTTGGTGTAGATACGAGGCATTACGGTGCTGTGTTTCTCTGTCCTCCAGTCCCTGCACATCCCAGCACGACTGGCCCAGTTGGACAGAGAATGAAGGCACAAAAAATGTGAAGAAAATACTTACTTTCCTAAAAGGCCACCAAAATACCACCAATGCCTGATGGTTCAGGCAAGCTGAAGTGCTTTTGAAAACTCCGCTACTTGTGCTTTACTTGTTTCACTGTGATACACAGCTCCCGACTCACAATTACGTCAAGGAGCCAGGAGCCATTTGATCAGAGGACAGGTAACATGTCGCATCCATCCACACAGTAAAAGGCCTCTGCTCACAGGAAGGTTTCACGGCCACCCGCACTAGCTTGGTTTTTTCCTACTCAGTTATTCCTAACAGTTTCGCTGGGCTTGGCAAGTCAGACAGCAGGCCCAGCGGGACGCCTTACTGTGGTGTGTGCTGTGGGTCAGCTCCCAAGTGACCACCCCGAAGCGACACATAGCAAAGAGCTCTTAAATAGTTAACACCGGATATTTTCCAGCGGGGTGTGTTTGATTGGGATTTTGATGCCCGTTCCTCTGCAGCTTGGAATGATGGTTTAAATCTTTCTCGCCTTCTCCCATGTGAGCAGAGGTGGCGTTTAACTACAGGAAAGTGGTGATTGGGTAATGGTTTGGATACAATTTCAGAAAAATATGAGCGAAAAAGAGTTAGAGGCAGCAAAAGCAGGTATTCTGCCTAATGCCCTCAGCTACCATTAAGAAACATGAAAATCTAATTGTACTGAATGGAAATGTACATCTTCATCGCTGATTATGACACGGAAGAAAATTACTATATGATTGGCATCATAATGGCCAATGTTGAAATGTGATGACACGCCAATATGATGTACATCTCCATTAGGAATGATAAATCAAAGGTTATTCATTTGTGCTTGATTTATGCCTGGGAAATGCTACCAAGGGAAATCTCGATTTAAATCTCTCAAGTCATTAAAAAAAAAAAAAAAAAAAAAAAAAAAAAAAAAAAAGCCGCGAGTGCCCTCTTCTGGCAACAAATCGGAATTGTACGCCCTGCAGTGCTTTCCACCGTTATTTCTGCATATAATTTAAATTTTTGGTTTTTCATTATCCCTTCCACCACCACCATAGTCTGTGATATTTTGAGTAATATAATTCATTTTCTTTTCTTGTGTTTTATCCTCTGTTTCCGAAGTAGGCTGGATAACATTTAATCCTGTGAAATCTCCCTTCTCAAAACCAGAGGCCTTAATCTTGCTGGTAATCTTATTCCAGGAATACAGCAGAAAACTGCACAAGGTCTGTACAGTTTATTACTGAGTATCGAGGAAAGGATTTGTATTTTCTGAGTTAGATGAGAGTCACAACCTCATGGGTATATGTGAACAGAATCTGATCACGTGAGAAAAGAAATATTACTGGAACTGCACTTAAATTCTGTGTAGAATTGTTGGTTTACACTAAGCAGCTACCCTGTAGTTGTCTGCAGAGAGAAGAGCTGAACAGGAGATGAGAGAGAGAAAATGCCTGGACTTTTTGCTTGCTAGTATTCTCTGTGACCCCAAGCCCTCCATCCACCTTGTTTTCGGTGATGCTGTGGACAACATACCATGCTATCTGTCACACATGACTGCATGGCAGCATCAGCTCTAACCTCTGTTACATATAGGTAAAGCCTCAATCTTTCAGCTGCTTATATCACCCCACCCCCAATTCCTAAATCTTCCAGCTTCTAAGATGCATCTTTTCCCATTCTTCCATGCAGCTAAAACCCTTGCCTAAGTTCTCATTATTTAACAGCTCAGTTGCTGCAACATCCTTTTCTCTGGCCTTGACACACGCAGGCTTGCCTTTGCCCTAATCATACTGAATGCTGCTGCTGTTGCTTCAAAGATCATTTTCCTAGCCTGTCACTTTGAACATGTCACTCCTCTCTTGGCATCCTTGCATTACCTCCCCCTCCCCTATCTCGCATCAACATAAGCTGCCTATCTTCATTTTCAAGTCCCCTGGGACCCTACCTATCATCTCTCATTGTCAGGAGGCACGAACAGGGAACAGAGCAGCTCCAGTAACTGCCCTTACTGAGCAGACTTCTAACTCTGCTGTGCTTGGTCCTTATGTACCTTTTTAGAGTTCAATATGGGGGAAACTAAAAGAGGGGTCACTGTTAAGTGTAGCTAGGGATGCAGTTTTAACTCTGTTAAAACCCTAAAAATGTACCATCTTCTTTTGTCCAGTGTTGCCATCCCAAAGCAAGCCCTTCCTCATTTTCTCCTCTATGGCCTCTCGTACTTGGAGAGTACCCTGCATAAATGTCCTCAGATTTATTTTGGTAGCCCTCTAGAATCATCTTAAAGCTCTCCTTTGCCACGTCTACAAAACCTTTGACAACCTTTATACTGCTAGTGAGGTAATACTGCTGTCAGCCACACTGAGCATTCTCATTTCCTTTATTCTCTGTCTGTCTTTTTGTATCTGTCTGTGGTCTCCTGTCCTCTGTTTAGTTTGTAATCACTTTGGGACAGGGCCATCATTTTGTTCAACCTTTACACAAGGCTTTAGACAATATTTGTTGTTAGGGTTCCTGCGTGGTCTAATAATACAGACAATAAATAAAAACAATAACAGGCTGTGGCAGGTGCCCTCATTGATTTCAGGCTGTGGGCAGAGCAAATTGCATGAATGTGGATTGAGTTTTGCGGGTAACCGAGCAAAGGGCAGGAACAGAAGAGCAGTGCTGCGTGTTCCGTTCTAAATGTTGGCGAAAATGCCCTTAATTAAAATCCCTTTTTTGCGTTGAGTTTTTCTTTTGTCAAGCAGTGTAGAGCAGATCCAGAGGCAACCTTTTAGCTTCATGTCATTTTCTTCCAAATAAGTGGGGGGGGGGGGGGGGGGGAGAAGGGAGAAGGCAAAAGTTTATGGGCTTTTGTTTTTTCTGAAAAATGCTACAGAAGGACTATAAACAGCAGGAGGAATTAAAAACAAAACAAACAAAAACAACAAAACAAACAAAAAAACACAGGACACAGACAATTTGAAGATCTTTAGACCTCACCTTTTGCCCTTTGGCCTTGGTAGAAAACTACTTTAAAAACTTAATCTTTAAGTATTTTGATATGGTAAACTGAGTCTTTGCCTTAGTTTCCTAATCTATAAATTGAGCATCCCTTGCTTTAACTAACACAGGTGCTGTAACCCGTTTTTTGTAAGTCCTTTGAAGACTGACAGAGATGTCATTAATTGTTTTTATGTTGTTGTGACTTGAGTTCAGTTGGTAGCAAAATGTGTTTAAAGCTTATTCGATTCTACAGCCTGCTCTGACCAACTTTCAGCAATGCCCAGTGCCTGCTAGAAAGAAAAAGGGATATGTCTGTATCACAAAACACTCAAAAAGGGTTCTCTGTGGCTCTGAATTGCAGGGGTATCCATAGAGAGCTCTCTTTAGAGTGATATAACTCATAAAGTGAGCAATCTTTGGGATCAGCTCAGAATCCAAATCACACAAAAGTGACTTAAAGTGCCTTAGTGATACCAATACAACACAGAACCTATGTGGTTCAGAGCACCAGCCAAGAGTGGACAGAAAGGAATCACTGGGAGTAATAAAGCAGAGTGCAGCGTTACAAATTGTGTGTCAAAGCACTGGATGAATAGGACAAGTATCAAATGGGATATATAGCAACTGTATGAAAGCTGCAGACAGTTTATGTTTTAAACTGAGCCCCACTTAGTGATAATAAAACCTGGCATTTTATTTAGAGCCTTTTAATCTGAAAGCTCCCGAAACACTTTCAGAGTAATGATTAAGAAAATGTAGATACTCTTTTGTGTTACAGAACATAGTCATTGATAATATTAAAAAATAAACATAGTGTTATCTACTAAAATATCTAATACTAAAATCTATCTATAAAAGCTAGATACAGTACTACTTGTTTAATTTAGTTTCCCAAAGAGATTATTAATAAAAGACAAAAAGTACCCCAAAAGAAGACCACATCAATGAGTATAAGGGAAATCAGGATGAGTAATGGGATGGATAGGGTGATGCAGTAGACAGCTCTAATGCAAGATACTGGAATATAAAGTCAGACTCATCCTGAGAGTGAGTGGTACCGAGCCCCTGCAGAGCCAGCAGTCCAAGGGAGATTTCAACCCGAGAAAGAGAACCCAAATTCCTAAAGACCTTTACGCAGTGCAGTCTGTGTGAACTACTCCAAACTGAGGCTTATGAGGATCATCAGGTTTATGTATGTTGATCGTTATGTTTGTTGTGGAGGGTTTTTTTGTTTTGGTTTGGGGTTTTTGGTTTTTGTAACATTTAGTATATCAGTTCTAGAAGGAGAAGAAAACACAATAGGTGAAAAGCAAGGCAGTTAAGAACGAGACTGTATAGGCATAAGAACTTAATAGTTAGATGGTACACTGTGGGCTAAAGTGAAGGCATTTATTTATTGTCTCAATCAAATGGCAACCTTAGCTTTTTCTTTTTCCTGTTATGTTGTTAGTCTTACAACACAGAAAACATTTTCTTTCCCTGTGGAACTCCTCCAAGTCAATCCACCCCCACAAGGAAACCCTACCTTTAATACTTTGCAATAAATAAAACATCAGGAATAAAGATATACAACAACACATTATGATGAATATTACCAAAAAGCATGCACAGGTCTGTTCAATAATGTCTCTTTGGAAAATTCCTCTACTGATGTATCTAAGCACTTAAGAATTTAATATCTGAGTGCCTCACAATCACTAATGGATTTTAGGCTCCCTTCGCTCAAAAGGCAGAAAAGCATATTGCCATTTTACAGATTTAGAACTGAATAGGCAGTGACTTGCCCAGGGTCATATGTAAATCTTTTGGTGGCAGTGGGGATTGGAGTCAGGGTTTCTGTATCCTGGTCCAGTACCTTAAGCCACTTTTTTACTCATTTAGAGATACGCATCATAGCATTTAGGAAAGGGCTGTGCATTGCATAATGCTATTTGGCATTTTTAATAACCCAGGTTCTTCTAGGCCTGACTACGAAATCGGTAAGACTTTGCTATTAGCTTAACCTTTAAGAGAAGCTGCTCTCCTGTCTGGTATACATTTGCCCTAACCTTAGAAGCTGTACACAGCCCTGTAACAGTTTGTGTATTGGTAGCCCACCCTGCAAAGGAAACTGTTCAGGAAAAGTTAGGAACCAGGTTTTGCAGTGTGCTTAAAAGCACTTTGCTGCATACAGCTTGGTCGGGAAAATCCTAAACAAGCAAAGTGATAAAACGAACAAAAAATCAAATGCAAAAAACCTCCCTTCAGCTAAGCTCTATAGGAATGGATGGCTCACAGTCGATTCTGCACCCATGTTTAAGTTCTCTAACCCCTACCTAAGGGAGCACTTAAGCACTTTAGCCTTAAATGCATGAGCAATCACGTTGCCTGGGGGCTGGGGGCTGGAGAGAATATTCATGTGCTTTGCTGGGTCAGGACCCTGACCAGGAGTCTGTGGATAGTTGATGCTTTTGAAAATCAGGCCATTTCTTTAGTGCCTTACACGGATCTGGGAGTCTAACTTTAGGCAGTTGTGTTTTTCGAATCCAGGCCTAGCTACATTCCCCACAGGAAAGAGAGCATCCCTGATATTTGGGTCAGAACACTCCCACTAGGGATAATTGCTTTAAACCAACGGCCAGCCAAGAAGCAAACCAAACTGAAGAACCACCACGGGCACCCTTCCCCCCACAAGCCTTTCTTACCCCCAAGGTTAGTTTGGGACCGCAGTACATTTTGAATGGCTGTTGATACAAAGTCATGCTCTTTTCCTTTTCATGTCACTTATTTAAAGAGGAATCTTGAAGCGGTTGTTTACTGCAGCAATGCTTAGGAAGAAAAAGAATAGCAAGTATATTTTCAAATGCCCTTAGCAGCTTTCTTTTTATTTTGCTCTCCAAGCCCCTGCTATTCAAGTTCTCTTCTCCTCAGAGCACTAACAGCTAAATTGTTCTATGCACACAGCTCCCATTAGCAAGAGAAGGAGTCATGCACATCATTCCCATGAACCACTTTAACAGCGTAGTCCTATATGACAAGATGTGCCTCAAAGAGAGAGAATGCTAGATAAATATTAACCACACAAGGTTCTCATTTTAGCTCACATTTAAAATAGCATTTGGATTTTTAAAACGTACACTTCCATTATTTGGCAGTACTTATCTTTGTCTTACCAGTTTAAGAAATTAGATATGCCGGAGCATAACAAATCTGCATTAGAAGCATGGGGTTTGCTGTTTTATACTGGAGGAAAAAAAGGAGGGGCTGACATTTGTATTTACTGTCATACCTCAATAATCCACAAACCCTAATTTATCAGCAACGAGTTCATGTCTTTTGCTTTATATTAATTGCATTGAAATTTCCATCAATTATTCAAACTCTCAGTAGTCACAACTCATTTAATATATCTTGCTCCATACAGTCGGAGGTCTCACTGCACTTAGATATTAGATTCATATACGGAAAGACAATATGATTTCTTTGCATGACAGAGATTCCCTTGAAATCCTCCTGCCCTCCCCAAAAAGGTTCAGTTTAATATGAATTAAAGTATGCCTCTGACTAACTCTCATATGGGAAGCATACCAACTTCAAGGGTTGCATCAAAATCAAGCTCAAAAATATAATAAGGAATTTATATGCTCTCATTACATACATTCACAAATACTACATAGTATAAAGGAAATAGAAAAAAAATGTTGGGTAGTGTGGGAGGAGAGAAAAACATGTTTTTTCCTAATGTCAGACAATTAGTTTCTGATTTATATCTCAAAGCACATCAGTTGGTAAACCTTGCAATTTCATCTTCGCTAGAGTAGCTGCGGATGGCATTACAGAAAACTCATAAAAATTTAAAACCATTTTCTAAGTCTAGTAGACTTTTTCTGCTCTGTTATCAATGACAGTGAAGTTTGGTATCTAGATGTGGATTTTGTAGTGAAAATAGACCCTCTTTTTGATGAGTTTTGCTTTTTTTTTAATTTTTTTTTTTTATTAAATCAGTAGACCACTCACTCTTCACAGTTAAAAGCAGTGACTGACAATCACATGGGTATTTTTCTGTAACCATCAATACCAGTAGCTAGTAAAACAAGCAAACAAATAACCCCAAATTCATAATACAAGGTAGAAAATGTGTATCTTAAATAATTCAATCCACACTCAAAGTGGCCAAGCAGCCATGCTGGAGTGCAAGGATATAACTTTAAAACACAGCAACCTTCAAGGTGGAGTGCCCCCCCGACAGCTGAAATTCTCCAAGCAGTCGTTACCATTTACTCAGAATTTTGGACAAGGCAAAAACATAAAAGCTCCCAGAATTGTTGCATATTACCACCATTCGTCATATTGTGGTCTTGGGGGTCAATGTCTTTCCTTCCCCACTTGATATTATTTTCATATTCTTTTATCACCAACCTGGAGTCCATGAGAATCTGCACAATAACAAACCAGTGAGTTCATTCAGCAAAGGGCTGCAGTATGGACAAAAGAGAGATTTCAAGTACCATGCTACCAGGAGGCTTATTTAAACCATAACAAAATAATTAAAAATTGCTTGACCGTACCTTTTTAATTGGCTCCCTGATAGAAGGGTTAATAAGAATTCTAATACCTGTGTTAAAAAAAGACAGATAAAGAAAACAGCGTAATGTAAAATAATTCAGATTGTCTCTGTGTAAATGAGGCAATAAATGCCTGCAACATGAAGCTCAGTCTGACTTCACAGCAGGGCCCAGTGCTTAATTGAAAGTCCTAACTAGACACATTTATCAAAGAAATCACTCAGAGGGAAATTTAATTATCACAATTAATCTATATTTTTTTTAGAAAGTCTCAGCAAAGCACATTGAAAATTTCTTTGGGAAGAATTTTACGCTGTTAGAACCACAAAAGTCAAACACCAAACTTCTTCCAGGAAAAAAAAAGAAAAGAAAAGCAGGGGGGCACAAGGCACACTGCGCGAGGAGCTCGCAGTAACGCCACTTAGGCACAGCCGAGAGTAATGAGCGGCGTCCCAGCAGGAGCTCGGATGGCAATACCTCTTCCTAAGCCACAAAATTGCTGCCTTTGCAAGCAGGAGAGAATGCCTGGCTCTTGGAGAGGGCTGTACCCACATGCTTCAGGTCCTTTGCCACGGTTTGCTTGGCCCTGCAGCATCCCAGGCTGAAATACCTGCTCAGTTGGCATCCAGCACAAACTCAGCAGAGCCCAGAGGCACAGCTGGGCCTCGACCCGGCACTAGCATCTGATGCTTCGGTACAGCAAGGAACCAGCGGCACATTTTGTCAGAACACTTGCGTAAACAGGAGAGGTCTTCTGTAGAGTTGTCCCTGTGTGTGGCAGGGCATTCCTCCTGATACTCATCTCCGAGCTGGCCGAGTTGTGTGAGTTGGGAAGGTAGCTCTGAGCTTCCCCTACCTGCAGTTTCCCAAGAGGTTTTCATTTACTTGCTTTTTAAAGACCAGGCAACATGTAAGTCTAGTTAAGTTTTCTTTTGTTTTTGAAAAACAGCCCATTATGCTGAGCTCTTCCTCTCCTTTCATGTCTCCAGCATGAGTCTGGGGTGCTGCAGAAGACTGCTGGCACTGTACTTGTAGGAGCAGATAACGAGTAAATTTGTGTGGGTCGCATGGCTCTGGATGTGCCTGTGTGTAGATGAAAAGAAAGGCCTGAGAAATGCCATGATGAAAATCCCCTTCGGGTTTTTAGGGCTCCTGGACATTAGCATGCAGCAAGTGATAGTCAGGAACCCACTCCTTGGCTTAGAGAGCTCAAAGCTCCAGCGCTTGTGTTGGAGGCAAGGTGCGAGGAACTGGCGTACTTGCAGTGGTTTCAATGAAGGGCAAAAGCAGGCACTCAAATGGACAGGGAAGATGGGGTTGCAGATTTTCTTTCACTTTGTGTGGTTTGCACAGCTCCACAACCTGCTCCTGTTTCCCCAGGCTTAAAGGGAATCCGTAAGACACACTGAGGTAGCACCATTTTCCTCTTGCTCTTGAGAGTCAGAGAACATCAGAAATTATGGCCCATGTTAACACTTTTGTGCATGCTGTTTTTCCCTCTTCTTCAGTGGGAAAAGTTGCAGCTTGCTCTCCCGATGTCGCTGAAGTTGTTTACTGCCTTTTTTTTTCCTGTGCTTCCTACATTATTCAGGTTATACTAATCACCAGAGGGGAAGGAAACAACTCCAGAGCAGATTGAATTACTGTTTAATTGGGCATCCTGTGAAATAAACATTGTGACTTGGATAAGATTAAAATGTGAGTCACAAGTCTGGTGAGTTTTCAAGTGTTAGAGAACGCAGTGAGAGAATCAGGCAAGAACAGCAGAGGAGAGAGCAGCTAGGAGCAGCGCTGGACATGGTGACTTGTTTTCCCCAGGCTCAGATAAAAGCTGCAGTGGACAGAATTGAGCAAAACTGTCAGTTCTTTATTTAAGAAGAACTACATTGTCAAACAAATTTCCTTTTGTATTCATTTGCCTGTGCTGAATCCATCTGTGAATGCCCTTTGGAATTGCCCTACTGCCCAATGCAGCCAAGTTCATAGACACAAAATATTGGTACTTAGAAGCGCTGCTGAAGAAGGACTTCACCAGCAGTAATGGCATCGCATGCACTCTCCATTTACATCTGATCCTTTATGGTAGTTCTGGTGAGTAGATTTGCTGGAAGAAACAAGTGACAGGCACAGAAATGAAAACTCTGTTGTAGAATATTCATAAAAATAAGAATAGTGATCATGTAGCGATGACTACACACAGCAGCCTCACTTACTTAACAGACCTGATGCTGCATTGAAGGACAGGGGCCCTCGCTCAGCCACTTAGGCCCCCCGCTTCACAAGCTTACCGAAGTTCACCTGTCCCTGGAAAATGCTTTCTCCTGAGGCAAAGGAGAGGCTGGCTGAGGTGGGAGAGCGTGATGGAGGGAGCTGCCTGACAGGAATCAGCCAGAGATCAGCCTGTCCTGCACTGCCCCTGAGCAGCGGCTGATGGAGGCCTTTGCTGCCTGCTGTCTCCCAGAGGTGGCCGCACAGCAGCCGCCAGGAATAAAAGGTTCCCCCAGCCTATGACAACCCCCTGAGCTCTCTAGGCCTCAGGCTATTTATTGTGGCTTGGAAATTGCAAAGGTTGTTGGTTTGCCGGTTACCACCAGGTGGCCTAACTATTCCACCGTTCACGAGGAACCAGGCCTCCATTAGAGAGAGCAGCAGCTGGAACTTTTTAAGCTTTACATATTTTTTCTTCCCGAGCCTCCAGCTCCCCTCCTTCCCCCTCATTCAGTTGATTAAAAGTGATCAGGGCTGCTCTGATTTCTCAACCAAATCCTTTCCTCAAAGAATTGAGAAAAAATCGTGCTTCCACCAGTCCAGCCCTAGCTTTAGAGACCAAGCTCAACCGTCTCTGTTTACCACGTAGTCCAAATGTGCTCATGCCATAGTGACGCAGGTGACTGGGCCCTCTCCTTGTGAGGTTAATTCCTTTGTTCGTTGCCTCAGGTATGCCTCTGGAAGTTGGTTTTGTGACATCCCAGTTCTGCGCAGGCCACATAAGAAGGTTTAGAGCTGCCTTATGCCCCTGAAGCAGTGCAGAGTGGATTTGGTGGGCCAGAGCGTGTGACTCTGCAAATGGGGTTTGATTTTTACAACCATAGGCAGCTTGGGACATGAGCAATCCCCCTGCTCGGTAGATCAGGGGAAGCCCTTTGGCACCTGGCTGAGCTAACAGCTCCTTGGGGATAATGAGGAGCTGGTGTTACAGATCTCTCCATGCAGTCATGGACCCATCTTGGACTGAAAGGAGCTCAGCTTGATCTAAAAAGGGGAAGGAAGATAGTCTCAGATGTTTGTCTCAAGTGTTTTTTTGTTTGTTGTTTTTTGTTTGTTTGTGTTTTTTTTTTGTGTTTTGTTTTTGTTTTTGTTTTGGATGAGAGGGGTAAGGAAAGCTCAAGCTGGTGTCATAGCAGTGTGAAGTAAGAATAACTACGCTGATGCCAATGGTGTTAGACCAAAATGCAGGTATTCGAAGGCCTCTGAATGGCTTCTTAGGAGAAGGAAGCACGATTTCAGGAGATGAGTTATTTCCTGTGCTGTAACACTGATGGCTTAGTTTTCTATTTTCTACCATCTATATAATGCCGGAGAGCTTTTGGAAGGTACTTTCAGAACAATTCTCAGTAACTAAAGTGATTAACTAAGGTTGTTAATTTGGTTAAAACGTCTGTGATTCATATGTTTACTGATCTTTGTAATTATGCATTTCTGTTTTGATGTGAGCGGGGACAAGGTATGATGATGACAGGCACAAACATCACGTCAGAGCCCAGCAATAGAAGCAACTCCCCGAGATGAGTTCACATCAGCTCTTAAACTGGTGCCTGACAATCCTAAATCAATGGTATGCAGTTTCTGGATGCCCACTCTCATAATACAACTGCAGCACAAGCGATAACTTCATCGAGCAGATTTTCCTAACGGATGTGGTGATTGAACTTTCAAAAATACCAGTCATTTGGAGGAAATTTCAGGAGTCTTTAAATTACTTTGGTAAATGGATTAGTTATAAATAATAAATACCTGGAAATCGGTAGAAGCTTTCAGTTGCATCACAAAAATGTCGTGAAGTAATACTGGATATTTCAGCTACTTTAACCTAGCCTTGGGCACAGAAGAGTCCAATTCTGATCATTTGCAGGATAAGCAATGAAATTCAGGGTAACGAGACCTTAGCTAAGGTGTTACTCTGGATTTACACCTCTGCAGATAGAATCAGATGCTATCTCCTAGTCTATGCATCCTCTGAGAATAAAATTAATTTTGAATTCTCGTATCATCTGCTTGCTTGTGCACTTATTTGCTAACTGTCTGACTGAGTGAGCTATTCTGGGTCAGTATGATTTAGGCATCCTTTATTACACAGTTTCCAATTCAGTACATTTTTTAATCAAGACTAAATTGAAGTCAGGTTCCAGGTACATATAAATATAATATATATTTAGTGAATACATTGAAAATCCCCAAGTCTAATTTTGAATGTAACTATAATAGCACGAAAAAATATGAAGGTTCTTTTATTTTATAGAGGAGTGTTAAAATATTGCCACTTCTTAAAGGCAAGTTAAGACCTATTTTCATATTTTCAAAATCACATTAGCTAAAAGCTTGTTAAGGAATAAATAGTCCAGAGGATAATTGAGACTTAGCTGGCTTAAGCATTAATGAATCAAAATCAGATGCCAGATCATTAATTAATTCTACAAATTATAATGTTGCCATTACTGGCAAATACTATAAGAACTAATACCAAGAAGCAAATTAAACTGCATAGTTTTCCTTCTTGCTCCATATCTTTTGCCAAAAATAAAAACGCCATGGTTATTTTTGGTCGATTATATACAGTGTCTATATTTTTAAAACTTTTGGAGGATTCTTAATTTTTAAAAACATTTCAATTTATTTAACGTGCTATTTCTAGAATGTGCCTATCATAGACTATAAGGACATTTCCATCAGAGCTGTAACCCATGGAAAGTGAAATGTAGCGAAAGTGACAGAAAAGTCAATTCAACACTTCCTAAGCCTCACAAAAATTCACACCCCTTCAAATCAGTCTCTTTGGCAAAAAGAGAATAATAGACGGGTCTTGCAAAGTGGTCTGAAGTGCAACCATCTCAGACTCTGTCAGGCCAATGTGGAGAACAAATTTTAGGGTTAGCAGGAGGGGCAAAGGAGATGGTCAGCTGGACATTTCTAGCGACCTCTTCTGATCATACAACACGGAGACTTTAACATATTTTGAAGGTGACAAACTTTAAAAACTGTTTCACAGAGCGGAGAACCCATCAGGGGAGCTGGCTGTAACAGTTAACCACTGAGGCCAGAGCCTTATGAGGAGTAAAAGGCTCAACAATAACAAAGGGATGTATCGTGAGATAAAATGAGATGGTGTAATGGTACTTTAGTCAGAATAAAACCCGAGGGCCAAAATGACAGGTTTTGGACCTTTCTCTGAAAGCTCCCAATTTTTGAACTCTTTGATGTGTAACTTTTCTTGCCATCCCATCATGTGACAGACTCCCAAGTGTTCTTGGATGTAGAGCATGCAGATTCTTGTAAAGCACATCCAAAATGATTTAACTGGACACCAATCATAAGCCAATGTATCGGTGTACTAATGTAATTGTTTGCTCACTTAAGCATCACTAAATACGTGGCTCAGTGCAATCTTTTCTGGCTGAGACTAAGTTGTCCTGAAGGATCCAACAAAGTCTGTCAGGTCTGGCACCCACAAGAGCTTTGTGCCTGTAAGAGCAAGGTATGGAAGCAAGTCTCATTTTTTCTGTATACAAATGTTCCATTTTTTCCCATGTTGATTGGTGTTTTCAATCCATTTTCTTCCTCTTTTTAATTGAAAAAAGTCTGGATAGACCTGTGTTTTGTAGGAATAACAGTAAGACATTCTGAAATAAAAATATTCTTGCAGCTTTCTGAAACCAAACACAGCTCAATTTCCAGTAGGAATCAGAGCCTTGTGAATCTTGATAACGTAAGCTGTCTTTCAGCTGAAGAACAAGTAAGGTGCCAGCTTACTTTCATTTTGCCTGTATTAATTTTCAGCCCTCAGTATCTTTCCATCATCAGTGGTGGACAAATCTTTGTTGCCAAAAGAAGCATATAATTGTAGATCAGAGCCTGCTAGCACCATGCTGATATTCTCTTATGATGGCTTCATATATATGCTGAATAGATGAATTCTTGGTAATTTGTCATCCTTTGGGACCTCTGAGCTACCGAAAGGTGCTGACCTTTGCCATGCAATAAAAATGAAACTGGCAATAGGCAACACTGTAGATAATAATGCATTCTAATATATCTACATTATCTACCCCCATACTGAATTCATGGCCCTTTTCCATGTCTGGAGATGACAGATAATACCAAAGCTGTTTTATTACAACTTTTGGCCTCCTGCCAAAATTAGAGCTTCTAAAAATAGACCTGTAATTACGATCTGCCTCTGAAGTCGCTGTCTTGAACGCAAGTCCAGAAGCTGCTGACGGCAGCCAACATTGGGTGCCTGGGCAGCATAGCAGGACAGGCATATAGGGATGGTCCCTCCAAGGACTTTTTGAGCCTGCAACAATTTGCAGCTCACTGACTTTCTGAGATTTAAGAGCCCTTAAGGAAACTTTGTTATATGAATTTGTCCAGTCATTCTTTTTGTTAAGTCAGTATAAAGTGAAAAATATTGCTAATAAGAGTCAGTGTTTTAGTTTTTGTCTCTGATCAGGCTACACCATTAGACTGTTTGGAAGACGGCATTTTTTTTTCGAAAGACTCACAGGTGGAAAGGGCTCTTCTTCCATAGCTGGATGGCCAAGTTCTTGGTGAAATAGCTGTTGTAATTCTGCTGGGATTTCCTATTATCATTAATTATTTGCTAGGTCACTTGAAGCCTGCAATGCTATCCCTTAAAAGGATTTAAAATCTAAACATATCAAAAAAAAACCCTACCAACTCTGTATTTATTTGGCATGGCTTACATTCCTATTTTCTGACATTACAGCCGTAATTCTTTTGACACTCTGAAGTCTGAAGTCTATCCCTGTTGGCAATTGTTAATGCCACCATCATCAAGGAGAACTGAGAGCCTGAAACAGGAACTTTCACAACAGTGCCGTGAAAGCACGGAGTGCTCAGCTGCTGTAGAAACATCTTCTCCCTGAGACTGTCTTGCTCTTTTGCTTTCATTTCCATCTTTTCCCATCTATGGAAGTTAATAAATTACATTAATTAACAATTAGACCAAATCTATGCAAGCTAACAGAAACTTTGTTCCAGATGGACTGCGGCAGATAATGAGGAACAGTTGATAGCAACTTTTTCATTTTCAAAGGGAGTCCAGTGGTGAATCATGACTATGGCAGTTTGAGGAGAAGGAGGCAAAACAATCTTTCATCTTTGCACGTCAGATGTCTGTTGGCAAATAACTAACACTAACCAGCAAATGGCACCAAAACAGATGCATATTTTTGTCTGTTTGTTACTGTCATACAAGCTTTCAGCTGCTTTATTGAAACCATGTGTATTGAGGTGATTTTTGTCTGTGATTTTATAGAATACACAAACATGTTGATGCTTTTGCATGATGGACCTACCACACAGTGCTGCATAGTCAACAGACACCTAAAGATCAGATGCTCTGGAAAAAAAATGCATTAGATGAGACATGATTTTAAACAAGAATAGTTTATGCCAATATAATGCCTCATACAGATTCACTGATTTGCATATAAATGTGCAGTTTTTGTCTTGAGTTGTGTAACCGTGGACACTATTATCCCTGAGTGAAAGCAACTGCATGTCAATTAAACTAAGTTCCTATAATCAAGTTATCTGCAGTAGTGCAAAAGGCAAAACTTTCTTGGCAGCCAAGCTGGCCCTTGGCAGCTCTGAGCTGGCATTTGCATCTCCCATCTTTGATGGAGAGGCTGCAGTCTACCATGCTGATGAATTTGCCATAGCCCCGGCACGCTAGGTGCTCCTGGTTTTGTACCCAAATATCCCTAATCAATTTCCACTGGGTCATGTTTAAATTACAAGTTCATTGGCACACACCTTCAATGAGCTGGCGTGCACTCTTCCTGCTCCGTTGTCATTTACACTGAGGGATGTGAAAGAAGAAGAAAGAGGAAGTCCGTAAAATATACTCACGGAGCTTCTCAAATGAACAAATTGTGGAATAGTATAAATCACAATAGAAGCATGGTTTTTTTGTTTACCTGTTTTTTGTGAAGCCTTCCTAGGAGAGGTGACACAATGGGGGAGATCCTGCCCTTCAGAAAGTTAATGGGAAGCATTTCAGCATTGCAACAGGGGCAGGATTTTTCTGTCTGTCTATCATCCTGTTCCTTCTCTGCCTCCTCTCCAGCACTCACACAGTAGACAAAGAACCGTACCGCTGTTATTTCAGCTGTCATTTCAAAGGAAGAAGACTGACTTAATTCCCTATCACCAGGTCAGTTAATTGGCTGGCGGTCATAAAAGGATAACAATTTTTATTGTTCAATTTAATTAGACATAGGCTAGAATAAAATCATTTGAATTTTCTCAGAATGTGCTCTATCTCTTGGATAAAGCATAAAAGCTTATTTCAATGGAAAATCATGGCTTGAGTCACATCTGGAGAAATCCTAGTGCCTGAAGTCACTGAAATAAAACTTCTTTGTGTAGCCAAATGCAAAACCCGTTCTGTTTTCTGTAAGAACTGTGAGCAATGTTAAGTGTATTTTATCCATGTTGGTTTTTGGAAAAGAGGTTAAGCTCCTAGTTAGAGGTTGTAAAACAGGGCCTGGGAAAATCATAGAAATAGATTATGTTAATTGATTGTGGATAAAGACGAGAACTGCCTTTAGGATCTACCGTTCCTTTAGGATGCTGCAGAACCTTACAGCTTCAGCAGACGCTGTAACCAGCATACAGCAAAAATGCAAGCTCTGGCATCTTAAGAAACACTTCCTGGGTAGGGGGAATATCCAACCTGTTTACAGAAGTGGAGCAGATGGAGGGCTTGCCCATACTGGTGCACAAGGATGCCAACCTCAACAGCAGTTTGCATTTTTGTCTTACGACCACACACAAACCTCCTGAAGATCATCACCTAAAATTTTGGAAGGCAAAGGAATTTGGTAGCACCAATCTGCTGGTCATCTGACTCTCTGTGTGGGTATGCATGTGCTGACTGAGGGGCCCAAAAGAGACGAAGAGGTGGAACAGAAAGCCACTGAAAGGAAACACCTTTTTTTTTCCTTTCAGAAGTTCACAAAAGCAGTCATTGCTGGCAGGTGTTCAGAAAATGCACAACCAGTCAAGAGACAGAATCATTCTGCACTTTGCCAAAGTAACTTTATTTCAAAAGTTCTTCTGCAGCAGCCTCAAAATAATTTTTCTGCAGTTGGTGGAGCTGGTGGGACAAAGCCTATCCAGCTTTCTGTCTTGTTGAAGGCCATTGTTTTACCCAATGAAAACTTCAAAATGGTATCAGCATAATGCTTTGTCTTTTTTCATTTTTCTTTTTATCTTTTTCCTCTTTGTCTTCGTCTTTTTTCTTTTTTTCTTTTCTTTTTTCTTTTTTCTTTTATTCTTTTCTTTTTTCCTTGGTATGACCTATTAAACCAGCAAAACTAACCTCATCCAACTCCAGTATAGGACACACTTATTCCAGTATAAAACATTTCCTGTGTTTTAATGTGTGTTTTCTGGAAATAGGTTTAAGTTGTGTGGATAAGAGCCATTGGATCTGGGGCATGAACTTCTGTCTGTGCGTGATGTCTGTGTTAGATACTACAACTACAGACTAGTTTCCCAGATGGATGAGATGCTAGACTGAAGAAGCTTTCCAGGATGTGTAGCCTTCCTCTTTCCTGTTCTCTTCCCTTTTGTTCCCCTCCTCTTTCCTTTCAGTAAGCCATGTAGATGTGCGTCCTTTGAAGCCAGGATGCCACTTCTCTAGGCATTGCTGGTACGAGAGCTGGAACTGGCAAAATACACTGACACTGGCTCCATCTCTCTGACCCTTTCCCATCCAGATTGTTACCTTCCAAACAGCAGTCTTGCCTGTCCTATTACTTGATGAGGCCCTCAGGAAATTGTTGCATTTGAAAATGCTGTGTTAGACCCGCTTTAGTCAAATCCATCCTATAAGTTGCTAGTGTATGTCTGGATCTTCAGTGAGTCCAAGCAACCCAACACAGATCTGCCGAAGCTGGTAGAGCTGCTCCAGTTGAGCCCAGCTGTAGGTCTGATCCATCTTTTCTCATCTGGTTCTTTAACCAGACCCTTTTTCTTCTTCCAGCTTCATTTCTCATCCACATTTACCAGTCTAGTATTTTGACTTTTTATGCAGTCTGCTTTCATTTACTGTTAAAAATGCATCTCCGGTATCAGGCACATCATTTTTAAGCCTCCATCATGCCAAGAGAGTTAGCAAAACATCAGTTTTTCACTTCAGTTCCCAACCCATATGTTTTCAAGTAGCACTAGGGAAACATTTTTTAAAAGACAGACTCCAGAGATGTCTTCTAATATCATCAGCAATGATAATCAAAAGCTGCTTCTGCAGAAGCCTGCGGGATTATCAGTCTCTCAAAAGGAAATTCAGCAGCTTTTCTTGCAGTAACATTTATTCTCCACCCTTCCTCCTGAAGCTATCGCTCACCTTGAGGTGGTGACACCCTGGACAACTCCATTTCCATATGCACAACCTATTCACATGTCAGGAGGGAACCATAATCTGGGGCCAGAACCCCTCATGACTTTCTGAGGGAAGCGTAACTCAAATGGTAATAGCAGCTCATCATAGCTCATAGATTATTCAAGTTATGGCTCATTTACAGTTGCAAAATACCTCTGAGGAAGTCTTTTTTTTTTTTTTCTTTTCAAATTTAGACATCATTTCAGCTAGTCATGACATCAGTACTAGGTCTTAGGCTCCTCCACAAAGGCACACATTGCATATTTCAAGCTCTTTTGGCTAACTGTGCTCAGGCCCAGGGTTAATACAGCCTGGTCCTGTCCTGTGACTGGCAGCGTGCTGGATGTTTACGAATATTCACCTAATGACTGTCTGCAAACCTTCCTGCTAATGACCAGGAGAGTAATATGAACAGAGGGCACGGAGGGGCAGGGGTGACAGGGAAGCAGATCGGCTAAGAAAAGTTCATCCAAACATTTTCCAGGACTGCTTTGTCACCAGCAATCTCATCATTTGCAGTTCTTCCATTCCTTAGACAACGTTTTGAGGGCTAACCAGCCCTGCTCTGGTGCTGCTGGAAACAGCTGAGCATCGCCGTGGCTGGGAGGGCAAATGGGGCTGTGGAGCCCAGCAGAGCCCTGCTGATGCCTGCAAAAGGATGCCGGGTCCTTGGCTTGTGCATCCTTTCCTGGGGTGAACTCCTGAGCGGAATTTATTGGCCGTGGAAGATAACGTAGGGATGGGAATACAGCGAAAAGAAGCAATAAATAACCCATACAAACGCCGGCGGCTGCCCTTGCTTTCCTCGTGCTGCTGGAAGGCCAGCCCGCAGGCATCTTGAGCACCCCCAGAAGAAGCACAGGTGATGCCCGGGGCTGGTGCTGGTGTGGAGCGGGCAAGGGGGGCGGGCAGGATCTGACTGGGCACGCGTGTGGGACTGGGACCGGAGAAATCGAAATGGAAATTGGGGACCCTGGCGATAAATTTTGCAGCAGCCTAATTTTGCCAGCAGTGACGCCCTGGGCAGAGCCTGTGTGGCCCAGAAAGGAGCGGGTTTTAAATTTTCTAGAATTCCCTAATCCGCTTTATCAGCCGCTTCTCCTGAAACTGCTGCTGCTCCCTGAGAGATTTAAAGCCACAGTGGCTCCTCCAAGGCCTTTTCCTGATTATGATGTTTATTCTCATCCAGTCAAGACAGAGCAACATTAGCATGTGATTTACTGTGCACGGCCAATCGCGGATACCAGCACTCAGCATTTGAAATTCAAGCAGTAGCTACGTGCAGTAAACTGGTCAGGATCGATCCGGAGATAAAAAGGACGGCCCTACCTCTTCAGAAGGCAGTAGAGATTCGTATTCGAGGTCTGTCTGTCTTATCCTGCCAAGCAGGATGCTCTGCATCGCTCCTAGGAATCAGGGCACACAATGACAGCCGCGTGGTTTCAGTACGTGCCCTGGTGCTGGGTTTAATTCCTTTCTTTTGTTTAGGCTTTTTTTTTTTTTTTGCTTGCAACCATCCGCTTCTCCTCTCATGTTTCAAGTCTTTGTATGTATCTGTCAAACAGGCAGTGCATTCAGGACAGGTTTTCATGCCAAAGCATTCTTTTACCTAATGAAAACAAGTGAATAAAACATAAGAGAAGTACCTTTAAATTAAAAATAGAGAAACAAAACTGAAGAAAACCAATACCTGAAGAAGAAGGGGAACATTTATTTTCCAAGAAAAATGCCTACTGAAGGGATGAATCTCTATTTATTTCTTCTAATTTAGTTATACGCTTATAATTACGCCCTAATTAAATAAGGAAAAAGGACTATGTGTGGCAGAAGAGAAATACATGCATTTGTGAGAAGTCAAGAAAATCCAGGTAAACTTCTAATAGCACGACATATTCGTGCTGAGTAGTCGCTTTCCAAAACTAAAATTTTCTCCCAAAGGCCCCAGTTTGTATTATTAATGCCATTTTTTCTTAGCCTGCATTTTCATTTCCATCTGAAAGGGCGGGAGGCAAAAAATTTTGGGAAAGTTTGAGGGGACAAAGAGGTTTCTGAGCCACGAGCATCAAAAACACCTGACGGATGTTGGCTGGGTGGTGTTGTACCTGGATAGAGTGAGCAGCAAGGCTGGCTGCAGACCCTGTGCTGCGGGGCTTAGAAGTAAGGTGCAGCCAAGTGTCCAGCTGGGGCCACCAGTCCCATTTCACAGTGGCTTTGGTGAAGTGGGAACATCTGGGACCCGACTTAAGCCAAGTGTAAGGCTGTTTGCTAGGAGCCAATTTAAGCCTGCACCTAAGGCTTGTGAGGAGCTGAGCCATTAGGGTCATTTCAGTCATTCTTCCAGGTTTCTGCTGGCTGCTTGGATTCTCAGATGTCATATCCTAAATGTTTGCTGTCCCCCTTCTCTGTTTAATATGAATATCCTGTAATTGGAGTATTGAGATCCTCACTGCCCTCGCTGAGGAGGAGGATACGGAGGAGGGACCAGAAGAAATCCATCTTTGCCATAATGAATGCGCGCCATTCAGGGCAGACTGGGCTGTTCAGATGTTTTATTCCTCCTTTTCATCTCCTTTGTGGAGGTTCAAGCAATACCAGAGCACAGAGACCCCCTTTTAGGGCTTCAAACCCATCAAAGATTCCCCAGGTCCACTGTGTGGGGGGGGCTTTTTTGATGCCTCTCTAATCTCTGCACTGCCGGTGCTTCTTGCGTCTCTTGTCGTATGGGAGCCTGGGGAGCCAGCCTGGCCGCGGTGAGGTGAGACACAAAGAACCCACAAGCAGGCATTTGCTGTGATGCTGTTAACTCCTTTTCAGAGCTGTTTTTAGGGCACTGGGCAGTAATTGGCACTGGCTGTATTCCAGACGGCCTCTGGCATGTACCTCCTGTTTGATGGCTATAGATGAAATCTGTGGTACCCAAAGGCCCTGGCCTTTTTTGCCCCTGAGATGCTGTTAGTGATGGTTAGGGTCCCTAAAGGAGCAATATGAGTACAGAGAAAACATCTGTGCTAGCTGTCAGAAGAGAGAGGGTAAGGTCTGCTGGTAGGGTCAAGCACCGTCTCAATGCGCCTGCCCCACTCCATCACCCTGGGTGTTACCTTGATATTGATGCTCCCCTGGCACTCCTCAGTTCCCTTGTGTGCGCCCACCTGCCCTATTTATTTCACTTGTTTGCTGTCCCAATGTACAGAAATCAAAGCTTTCTTCATCACCTTCCTGCCTTCACCTTAATCTAAAAATGTTCCTGTAGCTACGGCTGCCTGTGCCTCCGCAAGGCAAGCTTCCCACTCCTCCCCCGGTGAATGCCATCTCCTCACTGAGCAGCAACGGGACATTTTAGTACTGTTTTGTTGCCTTCCTTAGAAAGATCTGAATGTGAATACATCACACATCTGTCCCACTGCTAAAACTATCGATCAGACGTGTAAAGATTGGACACTCACAGAGATCTGGAGAACTCTGCATCTGTTTTCTAGGATCACACTTCCTTTCTTCTCAAATGCAAGATTTGCAATTCTTATCTGGGAGCCTGTTTTAACATCTAATATTACTGAAGTCAAGAATAACAATGAGAATAACAGTCAAGTTAATATTGACCTCTTCCCTGCAGTTGTTCTGATCAGGCCTTTAAAAATCAGTTAATATCCTCTCATCACTAGCTATATGGCATTTCCTACATCTATTTAAATAAATCTGATTTCTATAAACAGAGGAAATTTAAGAATAGATCAAAATTATCTTGGAGAAATATTCCAGACCTACCTGAAAAAATACAGGAATCATTTGTAGTCAGAAATGCAAGTTAAGATCAGAACATTTGATTATTATTATTTTTTAATACATAGCTAAATAAGATTTCCTGCAGGCTCGAACAAACCCTCACTAAATCCATATTTCAAGAGAGAACAGGGAAAACTGGACTGCATAACTCTTAGGCAGTCTGGAGTATCTTACATCTTCTATTCATCTATTCACTTTTTCATAGTGTTGCCCAGAAAATGTTAGAATTCATGCCTTGGGGTCCAAAAATAGCTCAGGAAAGAGTAGTAGATAAAAAACTACTTCCCTGGAAAGCAAGATTTAAAAAAATATATTCCATTAAAGTTATTCTCTGTAGATGCTCCAGAACACATTAAGCTAGTGGTGTCTAGGTTAAAAATAAAGCATTGAAAGAGAGCTCTTATTTGCAGCTTTGACCAGACCTAGCTGTCTTTGTGCATTTACCTGGTGCTGGTATGATTAATTATTTTATTTTTTTTGGAATTACTGAATTGCTGAAGGTTTGTACGTAATCGCGTTGCAGCTCAAGCCTCTGCCCAATGCTGAGGAGTTCCTTATGTGAAGACCTAAGTGAAGACTTTCTGTTTTTTCCAGGAGTGAGAGTTGAGACAGACATGGCCACAACCAACAGCCAAAAAAAAGCCACCATGAGCCTGGGCCTTGTGCAGCTGACCCTGCTTGAACTCTGACTGCCTCTCCGAAATTCACCCAGATCACATTGGCTGCCAGTGGGAAGCATGAGGCCAGCCCGCCTGAAGGACTAATGACTTAGCATGTGCCTGTGGTTGCCTACCGACATGCTAGTTATAAGGTGGTAGCAGCACCGAAAGCTTTTTTGTTGACTTGACTTCTTCATCCACGAGGAATGACGATGGCACGTAGGCAATGAAAAGCACCCAAATCTTTTACTGAAATGACCAAGGACTCAAGAACAGTGTGGTGCCTTCTCACGTTTGCCTTGAGATTTGCTATACGTCCCTGGTCTTCCTACCTCCTTTACCACCTCACCAGCATCCAAGCTGCCTGCTCCGCTGAAGGAATGGGTCATTTGTGGGCAGCACTGGGTAAGAGTGTCCGTATGTGCCATTAAATCTCAGGGCCAGTGGGCAGGATCTGCTGGGTGAATGGTGAGCCCCAAGCAAACACCCAATTTATTCGGAAATATTTCAGTCTGTTTTCAAGATCTGAGAGAATACTGATTTCTGATTGTGCTTACCTCTTAGAGGGGGATCATGCAATTCTCGGTGGCAGCTTTCCATTTCAATGGCTACTGAAAGAAATCTGTTTGGGGAATTGCCTTTCCTTATTTGTGCAAAAATCCTTTTATGCCATTAAGGCGCTTTGCAAAGGGAAACAAGATCCAAGGGCTTGTTGAGGCACAGTTTGCACTACCCAGTAGAGTTAGTCTCATTAAAATGGACCTCGTCTCCTTGCTGCTCCTGCACATACTGTCAGTTTATCACAGATCATCTGACATCTCTAAAATGGAAGGCATGACATAAAGCAGGAAAAAGAGCTTGAGATTAAAAAACAAAACAAAACAAAAATTACAAAGACTTTGGGGAAATGGCTCTCAGGAAAATATGCCTGTACACAAGCTTGTCAAGCCCTTGCAGTGCCTTTGTCCCCGTCCTGGGGAACGATGAGCACTCAGGGCCATGTGCTGCTTTTCACCCTCACCCGGCTCTGCGAGGCTTTTCGGAGCACAGGGGACTGCTGGAGCGCTGCCTGCTCACGTAGCCCCCATAGGAAAGCTCTTCCCAAAAAATCCCTGTGAGGACCCTGCCTCCCTTCTCCCATGCAACCCCAAAAGTGTTGGAACAGCCCAAGGGGGACATGGTTTGTGGGGCTCTCAGCTCTCTGCTGAGGTGCCGAGCCTCTCGGCCTGCCTCACCCACGCACCCCAAGGAGTCGTCAGTGTAGGAACACGAGTCTTCCACTGCCGTTTTCGACAGCAGCAGGCCTAAATGTTAGCTTGCCCTTGAATTTTGTGCTGCAGGCTCGGAAGCGACATAAATGCCCAGATGAAATAAGACCAGAAAACCCTCTGAGGCCTCCCCACAGCCAGCGCGCAGCAGCGCTGAGGCAGCCTGTGTGCGAGAGTCTTTGGGGTGGCAAGCCAAGAGCCTGGTGCCCCGGGAGGTCAGCGGGGTCTTGTAACAGGGGTGAGGACCGTGACAAAAGGCAACAAGCGGAAAATTACTGCGGAGGGCGGAGGGGATGCGGAGGAGCCCCCAGGAGGGGAGAGGAGGGCCCTGTGGTGCACGGGGCGGTCGCGTGGGCCCGCTGCTGTCTCCTCGGCCCACGACAGAGGTGCCCCCAGGGGAGCTTTCGGTGGGAGACGTAAATTCTCCTGTCAGTGCCTGCGTGACGGCGGTAAACTCTTTTATTGCTCCTTAAGCTGCATTTTCCACGGTCGGTTTTCCTAGGAGACTATTTCTGCATGCATTTCCCTATCGCCTGGACAAGACCAAGACAAATCTGAAGCCAGACCGTTTCAGTAACTCCTCTCCACACAACACGCCCCGCTCAGGAGCAGTGGGGGGGAAAATGGTCAGGGGATGGATGGGAAGAGAGACGAAAATAGAGGAGAATATCCCACACCGGTGGGGAATTCAGACAGATTTCAACTTAAACTGGCAGAGACTGGAGGGCAGGCAGAGGGAAACAGAGGGGATGGCAGGACAGGAGGCTGCAGGACAAAGCGGCCCCTTTGTAAATGTATATACGTACACATATACATGTGTGTTCGGCAGCCCTTTTGCACCAGTAAAGCAGTTCTCAGGCAGGAAATTTCTCCCGTCAGCGGCGCGATGCACTGCTGCGTTTACCAGCGAAGCATCAAAACGGGGAGCTGAGATGGATCTCAGAAAGAGAAAAATAGCTGCGGTCAGAGGATGAGTGCTGAACTAACAAAATCCACAGCCAAAACCTCACAGGGAAGTGTTGGTTTTGCTGCATTTCCTGCAGAGTACAGGTGACATCAATTAATGAGTTAAAATGCCTAATGCGTCATTAGAGGAAAATTGGATTGAGAGGAGGGATGCCGGACCCAAGATGCCAGCTCTCTAAATTCCCAGCTGCAAATGCCAGGTTTGTCAATGAGTCTGCTGCTGCCAAGGACTTTGGAGGAAAAGCCCAGCTAATAACTGGAGAAAATGGCATGGCACAAAGCTCTCTGAGCACTTGGACTGGGAGCCGTGTGTCCATTAGAGGAAATCAGAAAGTCAAAGCAGACACTGTGTAATTTCTCTGTACTTGCATTAACCATATCCCCAACACTCCCAGCGTGGTTCACTTTAGTGTAATAAAGCACTTTATTCCACCCCATCACAGCTAAGTGTCCTCATCAGATGGAGTATCACAGGGGCTGGAATTCACTTTTCCATTAAAGAGATGGTGTGTCTTGCTCAGACATTCGTCTATAGCTCCAGGAATGTTTGGATTATCTTAGAGGTCATAACTTGCTGATAAACACCCCCTTCCCAGTCCCAGACGAACGTTTAATTTACTTAGATCTATATATATATATATATATATTAATTTTTACTTTTTGGCAACTTGCTTGGCAAAATATGTTGTCGAAATTGCAATCTGCTGTTCCAGTTGTTTCACTGCTTGGCGAATTGTTCCTTTCTAGGCACCAGAACTGTTTTCCTTGTGATGTTTTATTGTATTAACTCTTTGGAGCCACTGCATTCAACAGAGCTGGCAAAGTGTGGGGTTTTGCTTTTTGGACCTGGAACAGCTACCTGAAGTGCAGAGCCTGGACCAGACACCTCCCAGATGTGCTGCCAGATAGGACAAGAGGCACTGAATTGTGCAGGAGGCAATGGATGTGAGCTGGCATGCAGGAAATTCAGATTAGATATTAGCCAAGATTTTTTTTCATGAGAAAGGCAGTGAAAAGACGGGAGCAGGACCCCACAGAGGCTGCGGTCTCTACCATTGGCGATGCTCAAACCCGTTTAGACAAGGCTCTGCACAGCCGGATTTAATTGGCACTGCTCCACGCAGGGCTTGCCCTACATGACCCTGAGCTCCCTCCCATTCCAAATTACTCTGCGAGTCCGTGATCAGCACGGAGAACAAGGGGGACAGGAAGGCAGCGTCGTCAATTCGACCAGCTCTCCACGTTCACCTCATGCCGGAGCCAGCTGAGACCAGGAGGGATCCTCAGACGTCCTGCGCCGACAGCCAGGTAAGAGCATCCCTTCTCTGTGTTTCAGGGCCAGGGCAGGCTGAGGGCTTCCCATCTCTGATCTTGCAGCATTTCTAGTGCACTGCGGAGAGTTGTGTGTGATGGCTCTTGGAAATCTCTGGCCAGAAGGGCCTGAGGTTATCACCACAGGGCCACGTGGCGCTTCCAGTTCTGCTGCAACCACCACGAGGTTCGACCGGGTGGCGAGGGCTGAGACCACAATTAATACCGGAGATTGCTGCAATTCATTTCACTGTCAGACATTTCTGCTAGCCTTTTAGTCCTCCAAGTAATTTTAACTCCTTGCTGACATATTCATATATTGGGCTTCTCTTTTGTGTCTGTAAAAGCATCACAACCATGTGCGGGTACCAGTTGGTGTTATAATGTAATTCCGCTGATAAGCAAGGCCACCTTAAGCTCTGCTGAAACTTAAATGCCAGGCTATTACTGCAGCGTGTTTACTCTCACTTTTAGCTGCATTGTACTGTTTGGCTTCCTAAATCTCAGCAGGGAAAGGACAGCTTAGCTCCCTTGAAGGCTGCGTTGCTCTAAAATGATGACTGTTGCTGTGGGGGAAGGGGTTGCGCTCTGTGCAACATGATTTGTAGGACCCTCTATAAATCATTTACCAGCATGCCTTCACGGCAAGCCACAGGCTTGCAATTTGCGGCGCTTTAAGGAATGGAAGCAATAACAACACGTGAAGGACAAAAAAAAAAAAAAAAAAAAAGAAGAATGAAGAGACGGACACCTCGAAAACCCTCGCCTGGAAAACCAGAAGCCTTTATTTAAGTCGTGAGGACAACCACTGAAAGCATTTTAATGGGCGAGTGCCTCCTGCTCTGCCACCGCGTGCCGTGCAAAGAGCAGTTCGGTAGCTGCAGAGGCACACGGGGAGGGGGCTCAGCCAGCCCCGCGGGACCGACCCTTGTGTCTCCCACTCGAAGGCTGCAATAAATCACCCTGCCGCGCTCATAAAGTGGAGCCAAGCAGCGGAGCAAAGGCCCGAGCGTGCAAACCCAATTGGAAAAACGAGGGGTTTGGGAAGGGGAGGGCAGCACCTCCCGTTTCTGCCGCCGGTGTGTGGTCAACACTGCAGCAACCGCCAGGGACCTAGTGCGGACCTGGGCATTAATTCCTCCTGCTGCTGGAGCAGCCTCCTGGCATCATTCCTATGCCAAATGGAAGTGCTGACAAAGGGGGGTTTTAAGTGATAATTAATGTCAGTCAGCATTATTAGGAATAGAAACCCTGTCTCAAAAACTACTTGCCTTTCTGATGATGGATTTGGTGCGATGGCTAACCTCCTTCCACTGTCGGGTGCTTCACTTAGTAGCGTAACGCACGGTGATTAAAAAGTGAGCAGTCTGCAGTATCAGTAAAGATTGCAGTAAATGGATGAAGAGCTGATTTCACGAGTTATTTTCGAGTGGGATTCAGACAGGTATTTCCAGAAATGTCGAGACATGGAAGGCATTTTCCACCCAAGACTACCAACGAAATCTTAAACTTCACCCATTCGCAGATGTGGCAGGTAAGAAAAGAGCTGTCACAAGGATGGGGCCAGGAGCATTAACCACACTGATGGAGCCAAAGGCTTCCTTTTTTTTTTTTTTTTTCCATTTTATTGCCTGAAGAAACAGACCTGGAAGATTCATTTTATGATCTTTTGTGGACTGTGGTCCTTTCCCAGGGCATTCCTGTTGGAGCTTGGACAGGAGGCACTGGCTCAACATCCCGCACTAGGTGCCAGCTCTCCTGCTAAAAGTCCCTGAGAGAAATTTAATCGCACTGAGGATGGTGTAAGATAGGCTTGCTCAAACAATCACATCTAAATACAGGCTAAGGGCAGCAGGAAAACCCTGCAATAACCGGATATGGTTTAAGGGCACAGTGGACAAGCAACTGGGGAAAGCCACAGTAAAAAGAGGTGAAATGATCCCTGTATACAAAGAGGGGAATGCGGGCAGATGCAGGCACAGGCTTTTTAGGCTGCATGCAGTCTCAATGAGGCCAGTTCCTGACGCTGCGCTCAGCTCCAAGGTTCATCTTTTTTAATAAGAGTGTAACAAAATTGGTGACTGCACAGAAAAAAGCCACAGCAAGTGCCACGAAAATGATTTAAGAGCTGAAGAAAGTGCTTTAGAGTGAGAAACATAAAGAGCGCAATCTGTTTAGCTTATCAAAAAGACGACCGAGAGGTGGCTTGATTACAATGTACCATTACCTTCGCGGAAAGGAAACAGAGGGAACTGTGAAGCCCTTTAATGTGGTAGATAACAAGAACCATTAGCTGGAAGCTCGAGACGGACAAATCGGAGGCGGTAGGAATGCATTTTTAAGAAGATGGGTGAAAAGCTCCGAACAAGCTATCGATGGAGGTAATGAATCCTCTGCCTCATGGTGTCTTCTGATCAAGATACACCGCTTCACCTGGCAGAAGTCACATTTTGTCAAACACATCATTGCCATCTCCTCCATTTTCACGAAAGCGATCCTTCTGCATGTCTAATGACTGAGAAGCCATGTGGCTGTGAAGAGAAGGGAAAAACAGATGGGCCCGGAAGTTCTCCCTGGAATATTTTGAAATACCCAGTAATTATGGCAGATTTTCAATAATTTCAGAAAGTAGTTTGCACAAAACCCCTGATCCATGATCTTTAAAGTAAAGTCCTTCTGGATCACAAGCTTTCTGTTCCTTGGAGAAAAGCTGGCAGAAATACACCAGCACTGAACAGATTTGTCCTGGTGCTGCAGCTTCTGACGGCAGGGAATGTGAGACGCAAATCTAGAGAAGGCACCCAAGGGCACAGGCAGCGACAGCAGACGTACAACCCAAGAGCAGCCAGGCTACAAGCACGGGTGATAGCTACTATAATCACTGCCCGTACAGACTGTAGCCCAGGTGAGACCTGAGGGAACATTTTCTTCTGCATTCATACCAGCATTGATACTGCAAATTTGGCCTTCCTTTGTCGAAGAGGTGACACAGATGTCCAGAACAGAAACAGATCCTGCTGAGGGATAGAGGCTTCTCTTCTCATGAACAGATGCCCACAGTTCAGTAGGAATTCAAATATTTAAACACTAAAAGAATATCTGGAGATTGTTCAAAGATTGTTCAAAGGCATCAATATTCAGTGGATTAAGTAGGAGCTGTGGGTGCTGGCTCATATTAACTTCCATTTGAGTGCCTGCTACTGATTTGAAGTACCTAAACTAAAGATGCTAGAGACCAAAAATGTTGGCTGATTTCCCATAGCTGTGCTTGATATCCGTGTCCCAGGAGACTAAAGAAAGCAATAAAAACTAATACTGGTCAGGAATGTGCCCCTTGTGGCAACGCGCAGGGAACAAGCGAAATGGAGTTGAGAGCTGCTCCCCCGCCCCACCACAGCAACTTCCGTAGGTCGGGTTTTGCACCATTTTCAGAGTGGTTATGGAGTTAATCCCAAAGGTGTCGCAGGAGCCACAGAGCTCTGGGTGGGAAAAACAGGGGAGAGTCAAGCTGTAATGTAAACAGCCAGGGGAGAGACTGAGAACAGTGCTGGAGCAGCAAACGTGCTCAGGGATACCCTGCCTATGGTTCTGTCATGGGGATGAATATTTGAGCCCGAGGCATTTGAACTTGCTGCTCAGATTCCTGCAGCCAGCCCGAGATGCTGACATGACTAAGGATTGACTGTGCCCGTGTTAATTTAAATTGATTTCTCATTGCACCATGAATCCCTCTCTCCTCCTTCCCTGCAAGTGGAGGCACCGCAGCACAAGTCACCTTTACAAGCCAGGCTGGCATAGGGGTAAGAGGCTTAGGAGAAAATGAGCAGATATTTTTTAATTAGGTGATGAACTGGGGATTTCCCCTGTTCTCTGATCCAGAGTCTGCAGAAGAGAAAGGAGAAGGAGGAGGCAGGATGGGGACAGGCTAGGTGAGCCCTGAGCTCCCACAGCTAGGTCTCCTTCTTGCTCTGCTACACACGATTTTTGTTCTCCCTTGTCTCCTGCAAAGAGCGCTCACGGACAAATCCCATGGGCACAGCATTGGAGGCCTCCTGCTTTCCAAAGGAGAAATAACTCAGGTGAACCATGAATTTACTCTGTGGGTGCTGTTTCCTGACCTTTTTTTCTTCAATGTTAGCCTCTCTGAACCCCCTAATGTCATCGAGGCTTTAGGAAGGTGCCTCAAATCTGCAAGCGACATCATTTGCTAGGCTATCAGCATTCCCCATCAATAATGAAACTAAAAACACAGCTTAATAGACAGCAAGGCTACAGCAGCTGGCAGTGCCGCGCAAATCCAGCGCTCTTGCTGCTGAGTTTATTAGACATTTTATAGTCCTGGGAACTAAAGATAATGGATCCCATTCCCATACGCTGCATCAACATGAGCTGGGACTCCGTCGTGCCATTGATCTATGAGGCAGCAGTGAGTAAGACCCAGACACAAATACGAAAATGAATCAATCCTAAGCTGTTAAAGAGACATCACGAAGCACTTTCCAGTTTTCCGTTCTTGCTTTCTAATCTCCATCCTGTGAAATACTCTCCCAAGGGCTCTTAAATACAAATGTTTGCCACAGACTTTGGGATCAGGTTAAGAGGAATTGCCCCTGTGGATCGGAGAACAGAGCTGAAATTTAGAGCTTATAACCCGTAGTAGGCACTTGTGAGCTCTTCCCACCCCTCTGCAGCAAAAGCCTTTTTGGGGTTCCTGTCATTTTAGTAAGTGCTGTGTGAATATGTTCATGCAGGTTTTCAATGCAATATTCACTGTAGAGTTCACGAAGTTATTCTCCTCGCATGAGTGGAAAATAAATTTTGATTTATTTTCAAATACAGAAAACTAAATATCTACAGGCCAGAGAATAACTTTCACCTATTAAAAAAAAAAAAAAGGAAATGGGCTGTAGTCTGAACCTGGACGATAGTGAGTTCTTCTCAGGTGCTAACATTCACTGCTTTAGAAACTATGATACCTTCTGGTTTTAGTATATGAAGGTACCATGGCTGCTGCAGTCTCAAATCAATTTATATTGAACCTGCACCCAGTGCAGTCTATTTTAGACATTTAAAATACATCATACTCAATACCAACAAATCACTTTAAAGAAGCATGCAAAGAAAAAAAGTCCTTAAAAACAGCAGCCACTCAGCTGGCACCTCCAAACGTGAAACAAAGACAAGAGAAAAATGCCATGAAATAAAATCAAAGCAAGCAGAGCCTGCCTAGCTGTGTACACAAAATGAAAGTTTCGCCAAGACATTGTGGGATGAGATAGTTTGGAGAGTTACTGCTCAAACGCAGAATTATGAAAAGCAAAGACAATCAGCTCGCTCATCCTGATTACGGATTCCAAGTGGATCTGATGATAGCCTCAGGCATTTTCATGGCTCCATATGTCCAAAATCTCTGCAGAATCTCGTCAAGTGGTGTTCAGTATTTAACCTTGCTGCGCCCTTTTGGCAAGGAATACTCTACTTGTTTACAGGGCCTCTGCAACATAGTGAATGCTTTTCAGTAATTAATATCAACTGCATAACTCAAAAAGCTGGAGAGAGAACTAAAAAAGAGATGAATGCATTCATTAGTATAATTCACTGATGAAAAATGGCCGCTGGTAAATTGCTTTATCCTGCATGTATCCAGGTGGACAGGCAAATAGTGAGTCTCTCAGGTTCATGGGGATTCCCCATCCCACCTGGGAGAGGACCCAGTTGCTTTGTACCCTGACTTGTTCTGTTCCTTTGGAGAGTGGGACGCAGCGGGTGCTTAACAACACACCAAAGTTTTTGACCTGTGGTAGAAGCAATGTAATTATTTTGAGAGGATTTAAGGGTACTAGTGGCGCTATATGGATTTATGAGATGAGTTACTTAATGGCTCTATGAAATCCAGACTTAGCTTACAGGAGCAAAGCAGACAAACTTGACTCACCTGCACAGATGCACTGGGTGCAGGGAAGGCCTTGAGCTTTGCGGGATCCATTACTCACATGGCAGACATTTTATCAGTCCAGGAAAAATGCATTTCATTTTTCAATCCTAAAGAAAGATTAACAGGAAAGAAGTCCTTTATGATGCTCCTTCGTAGGTATACTTAGATGTCTGAGCCGTTGACATAAAAGAATACAGTCGAATGTAGGTGCAAGGGGAATAAACCAAATGTTATTTTTGGTAAAACTCCATGGCTCCCCAAAAGAAATCATCTGAAGACTCCAGTATAAGATGATGATCTGATGAAAGTGTTCAAGAGAAGTTAGGAGACTTCTGTCTGAAATCTCTAGCAGGGCCAAGACTGTGGCTGACCTAGGCAATACCCTGCACAGATCTCAAAGGGTCACTGTGAAGGTTAAAAAGAGCCTAAAATGATCTTGTTTGCCTTTTACTAGGCTCTCTGCATTGCTTATTTAAAATCTTTTTTTTTTTCTAAAAGAGCTGTCTTTTTTAAAAATAGTGTTAAACATGGCAATTATCTCAACCCCCTGAAGCCCAAAACACTGCTACAGTCGTACAACTGAACTGCATACCCAAAGGTGTAGATGGATGCACAAATGTACATCTTACCTATAGGCAAGACTGAGGCGAGCAGTGCACTGCACGGCTGGGGACCGAGGGGAAGGGTGTAAGATAAGCCAAGTTTTAGCCCTAACTCTGCCTCTCACACATGGCTGTTGGCACAATTCGGCACTTGGTGTTGCCACGTGGGGTTTGGGCTTGCGTGAGAAAACTTAAGAAGGGTCATGACATGTTGGAAACCGCAGTAACACTTATGTTCAAATACCACAAAAATAAAAGCTTCACTCAGCCCAGACACGAGGTCTGTTTTTGGTTCTTACAAAACCAAGCGCTTTGAGAGATTTGCAGGGAATTGTTTTCCTGCTGGGTTTTCCTTTGCCCGTATCCTGGCTCCACACGGATGGCAGAGGACAAGCTGGTAGGCACCCGTCCTTGTAGCCATGGCTCCTGCGTCCACAGCACTCGGCTCTCCTTCCTCCTGCCTTCATCCCAGCACAGCCTCACAGCGGGTCTTCCTGGCTGCAGAAAGCTCCTGCCAGCCCCTCCTGCCCTGCCGAGCAGGCAGCCAACACGAGGCTCTGGGGGTTTGCCCACCCCAGTCCCACCGTATTCCCATGCTGAACTGTGCAAGCCGTGAATTAAAGCCAGGATACAACCCAGCAGCATCTCCTTTAACAGCCGCCAGCAGGAAAATAAATAAGACATCCCACCGGAAGAAAAGAGAGTAATTTCACGTTTACGCTTCCAAGGGAAAAGGGAATTTGAAACAAACAAAACATCTTTTTTTTTTCTTTTTTTTTTTTTCCCTGCAGAAACTCTGTCGCCCGTCAAAGCAGGATTGTAGCGACACCGAGGGCTCTATGCAAAATTCTTCTGTTTGCCTCTGCATTTGATTAGCTGCTTGCGTCGTGTGTTTTAATTTCCTGCGGTTGAAGCACATTGCTGTCATGGTGATAGATGCTAGAGAAAGGAGAAAAATAAATAAATAAAAGTTCAGAGCACTTTTGACCAAGTCTGCACTAATTAGTGCATGAGGCAAACAGACAAACGTTTTCTGGGATTTGTGTCAACCGTATCCAGATTCCTCCTCTGCTTCTCAGATACAGCAAAACCCTTTCTAGAAACTGAAATAAAGAAAGACGGCAGATGGTGCTGGGAATACTGCGAGCACGATGCCTCCATTCAGAGCCAGATATTAGTAACAAGCCACCCAGTTAACAGACACTGCAAGGCGGCGAATATTTAGTGTGATGGCAGTGGAGAAGTGAGGAAGACGATATTGCAGAAGGACTGGTGACAGGCTCAGCAGAAACCATTGGGGGCTTGCGTGGGTGAGATGCTCTGAGTGTGATCAGGACAGCTGATCTCGCAGGGCTAGGTGGAAGTGGGAGGGGAAGAGACGACGACTGTCTGTCTGCTGTGTGGGACAAGGCAGGGACTTGGGAGGACGGGGATTAGTCTTGTTAACATCGCTTGCAACACCAGAACAAATGGCAAGGTAGCACTCTTCTCTTTTGGGTGTTTTTAAGAGATCAAAAGAAAAATAATTGAAATTAGCACAGGGTTCAACCAAAAGCATCCTAACAGTTTTAAATGCGTAAAACAAAGACTCTACTCTGAAAGTGAGGAAAGAACTTCTCTGTCAGTGGGAAAGGAATGCATAAAAATAACTCTTTTCCAAAACCAACAAAGAGTTATTATTTATTGTAGAGCTTCTACCACAAGCCATCATCATCCCCTTCTGGCTGACTTTCCTGCAGAGATTCAAAGACACAACACGTATCCTCAAGCCATGTAATATTGCTGCTGCTGTGCTGGCTATGTACTTCTGATCAAACTTTCTTTGATCAGAAAATTAATCTTAACTGGAAATAGAAAACTTAAGGGATATTTACTGGACACAGACAATATTGAATTAGCAGATGTTTAGTAATTTTTTCCAGGGCACCATTTTTTCCTCAGACAAATTCAATCCTAACTGAGGTTATAAAAATAAATTCTAATCTCAGTGATCACATCTCCTGCCATATTGCGCTCTCACCTGTACACGCATTGCAATGCAAATTGGCCCAAATACAGCTTTCCTTTAAGCTAAATGACTGCCTACCTGTGACTCTAAATGGATGCCGATTGCCTGATACCTCATGGCATGAATTTTTGGTCTTGCACACTCTAACCTGTCAGACTTTAACAGCATAACTATCCACCATGGTAACTGAAACTTTGCTCTTAAAAAACGCTTACTGAGGAACTGTGTCGTAACAAAATGAGGAACTTTTATCAGCGCTGCTTCTGTTAGAACATGAGTAGAGTTATGAGCAGTCAGTGTGGGATGTTGTTTTTTATTATTATTTATTTTTATTCAGGTGAGCAAGTAGATGGCTGGAGAGGACCGGCACAACTGTACCTAGCTGTGAGTAAAGAAGGCTGAAGTAAGATCCTGGCATTTGTTTGAACTACAGCAAGATATCCAGTCGTTCAAGAATGGACCAACCGTCTAATCTGGGTACCTGCTGCATCGTCATCTGTGGATGTGTCTCCTTTCCTCCTCACCACGGGTGGTCCAGTGGCACAGGATGGTTGGGGCAGCTGACAAAGAATTGGGAAACTACTGAGGAAGTTGAAAAGAGACACTCAGCCTACAGAAAGCTGTGCGTAACAGGGGAATGCAATGTGTGGAGACCAGCACGGCCTGTCATCGTTTTGTACACAGACAGCCCTGCCTGCAGCAGGTGTGCTTGGCAAACCGGCAAAGCTGAGAGCACCAGTGAGAGCAAATTGGATGGCTGTGAGGAAAAATACATTTTGCTGTGGCTGCACCGCTATGAAAATAGCCTAACGTGCCTAAGGGACTGCCTGTGAGTGTCTAACTAACACAGCAGGCCGAAGCGAAAGGTGTCAATTTGCTGTGGCACAAGGTATGCATGCAGCAACTGGCGGCAAAGACGTATGTGAGTGTGAGAGGCTGAGTCCATCCCTGCATCTACAGCAAGGTTCAGGAGGAAACAGTTCAACACTGAGTAAGCAGTTCAGATGGCCTATTTGTGTGCCTTTCCCAGCACACAAAAGGGTTTGTGATGGGGGGCTGTCGGTGCCGCTGGTGGGGTAACAAATACCCCAGAGGTGCCATGGCCAAAGCACCTGAGGTGGGCTCCAATGCCACGTCCACACCAGCTCATGCAGCTGGGCAAGGAGCAGCCTGCTGGGCAAGAGTAAGCACCTTCAGAGCTGGTCAGCTGCTCCTGGTGTTGCTCAGAGCAAGTTTGGAGCTTCAGCAACCAAATTCTGCCTCAGATTCCCTGCCCATGTCCTCTGTGATGTGGCTGGGGCAGCATGGACCCAGCCAGAGAGCAAGCCTCTTCATGATACCTGGACACCCTTCTGCTTGCCACGTGGTAATGGCACACAATTGGACTTGAAGCACTTTAGGACAGCTCCAACGAGGAGAAATCCCCACCAGAGGACTAGCTGGTAACCCTGCTCCTGCTGGGACACACAGCGAAGGGCCTGCCACAGCTCCATCCCACCGGTGCTACTCTGCCTACCTCACCTGTGAGTCCTGATATGCATTTCCTCCTGTTCTCAGATGCAGAAGGTTCGGGAGAGTTTTCTCCAAGGCCACAGCTATCATCGGTCCTGTAAATGATTGCAGTGGCACCAGCTCCTGTCCTTGACTGTGCTTCTTTGTCAAGCGAGGCAGCGATAGCAATCACTCCGGTGTTTAGCAAACCCGCAGATCACTATTGCCAATCTTTGTATAAACAAGAACTAATTAATCTTCACCACATCTCTCTAAAGAAGGTAAGTATTATCATTTATTATCTTCCCTGTTTTACAAACACAAACTGAGATGGCAAAACAAAACAAAACAAAAAAATGATTTGCTGAGGGCCAAGCAAGATAAACACATTGCGGGCAGCAAAGATGGTTTTTCTCAGTGGGAAAAGGCAGAGGGCAAGATCACCAGGCTTTACCTTAATGCAGATAATGAAAAATAGTTGTCGGATTAAATAGATATCTACTCTATGAAATGAAGGCTTTCCACTGTGATAATGAGTAAAACAGCAGCCAGAATATTTTACTAATTTTATTACATAAAAAATAAAATGAAAAAGGGCCAGTGCAGCAGCTGCACACATTTGGTTTTAGTTTCTAAAAAGAGCGCAGTTCCCATTTAGGCTTCAAAGTGGCCGCCCTGTCAAAAAGCTCGCTGACATATTGAACCTCTTGACATTTTGATTTTTAATTTACCCTGAAATATTGCAAAGGGATCAGTTAAGTGCTGAACTTCATTTTTCTTTCAGCCTACTGCAGTCAAATGCCGTGGAGCTGTATCTTTAAAATCTTGCCCCATTTTGTGTGTAGAAGGGACATGGAAAATTGGCTTTCTGTGAGTGCAGAGGCAAGAAAGGATATAGAAAGCTTGCTGAAAAAGAACTGAAAATTGCCTGCTTCGCCGTAGCTTTGTCTCAGCGAGATGCTCCTTGTCTGCTGCAGAAATAGCAGTCGCTTCCTACTTTGTTATTGCGTGTATAAAAATTACACTGTCCATTTTAAGAAACTAATTATGAGTGTAGATTATTTTCATATCTGGTCAAATGGTGAATAATGATTCCTGCGCCATATTCTTGCAAAGCACTTTAAACTGATTTGAGTACATAAGCCTCATCTTTTAAAAAATCTTAACAAGAAGTAGCTGAAATTACCCTAAAAAAAAAAGCGCTCAGGTGGCAGGTCATTTCCTAGCTGTAGGAGGCAAGAAGGGGAAAGGCAAGACAGCAATAAAAGCAAGGGGAGAATTTCCTGGGAAGGAGCTTGAGAGACATCCAAAGGGAAATCCCTTACAGCCTCCCAGCTCCAAGCAGGCAAATAACTAGCATTAAATTGTCCTTCAGCTCTTCAGCTCGCTTTTTTTTTTTTCTTTCTTAGGAAAGAGCCTACACAGAGTGCAGTGCCCTGAATTTAGTCCCTCTTTATATTATTTGATAAATGCCTTTTCCATATTTTTTCTTTAAATTCCAGGCACCAGTTGCTAGCATCCTAAAGTCTTCTCCAATTAAACAGCTTAGTTAAAGAGCAGTCTCTGAAAGTTGCCTCTCTTTTGGGCAGGCAGAACACAAGGGCAAACAGCTTGGAGACAGATTTAGGCATTACCAAGGGATGAGAAAAAAAAAAAAAAAAAAAAGCAAAGCCAGGAGGGCTCAGAGCAAACCAGTGATGCCTTGTGCTGCTCCTAAAGCCACGAGAAGAACCAGGGATGGCTCAGCATGTGGCAATATCTGCGGTGCAGGACTCGGTATGATTTACAGAAATACAAAGAAAGGGTTGTCAAATGAACCAGAGGTGTGCCGTTGTTTCTGGAAGAAGTCATTAAGCATATTAGTGAAAAGGGAGCTGGAGCTGCTGAAACCTAAATGAAAAGTGGTTCATTGCCAGACCACATCTGGGGAGCATGGGGTGAACCCAAAGAGAATACCGGAACAAGATGGGGACAACAAAAAGGCACCACTGAAGAAACACAGGGGTTTTCCTGGCTTCGTTTTCATTCATCTAGCTAAAGAGGAGTCAGGTTTGCAAGCAGACTGTCTTATTGAAGTTTAGGACAGATTTGTATTGATTTGAAGTCAGAGTATTGCCAAACTAAGTGAACCTGCAATAAACTAATTTTATGCCAAGTTAAGCCGCTACAAAAAAATCTTGCAGTTGTTAAAATGAATTGGCGTTTAAACAAAGTAAGCGTAATTTGATAAAACTTCAGTGAGAAGATGAGGCTACCCATATTGTGGCCCTGCAAGAGCATTTGAAAGAGTTATTTGTATAATTCTTGCTGCACAGAAAAAAAACCTCTGGATTTGAATCTGTACATCAATGCCAAGTAAAAAGGGTTTTATGAAAAGATTTAAAAAAAAAATATCCTGATTACAATTTGAAGGCCTAGCTCTAATTCTTTGACTAACATAATTTTCTATTATAGTGTAATTCACTATTCAGAAAGAGTAAGGTAGCAGATAGTGTCTAAAGCCAAGACAAAACTACAAGATGGCATGTAAAATAACTGTAATTAAACAATCAAATGTAGCAATTAAACATGAATGATTCTTTATTAGGCTGAATGAGGATGCCAAACAAGACTCCACAGGTGGTGAGTTTATTCCCCCATGCTCGTTGGTGTTTTCATTAGCAGCTCTTGGCACAGCGAGGCGTGCAGATCTCCGTGTGCCTTTAAGAGCCAGCCCGCATGGAGGTACCGCTCAGACGGAGCAGGATATGCAAATATCTGGAAGGACAGGATTAAAGGATAGCGTGGTGTTTGGGAGATAAATTAAAGAAATGTACTGAGATTCAACCAAATCAAGCCACGCTTTCTGCAGAACAGGGAAGAACGAAATGCACCACTGCGGCAGGACGACGGAAGGAGCTGGGGACCCTGCTGTTTCTCCGTGGGGTCTCGAGGTCGCCATTAAACCCATCCAAGCAGCACAAGCCAGCAGCACGGCTCCGTGCCCGATGCACCCGTGGGCTGGGTGAGGTGGGCTCTGCCAGGCCAGGACCAGGAGCATGCAAATTCTCCTTTTGGACATCGTTTCAAAGCTGACCTCTCTGCCAGCCACCAGCTTTGGTGCCCAACGTGGCCGGTGTCCCCCTGCCACCAGGTGGACCGCCGCCAGCTCCTGCTGGAGCCACCCGCTGCCCCCAGGCTCTCTGGAGCAGGGGGTCCCCAGGGCTTTTCCCTGCTCGCAATGCTCTCACATCGCTCTCTGAAGACGAGGTCTGCCCGAGGGCAGGGGTTGGGCTCTGCCTGCAAAGCGGTGCCTGCCTTCTCAGCAGCTAACATCAACCTGCACGCAGGGGGAGGCTGGATTTGCGTGCACCATCCAGGCAAGGTGCCCCAGAAATAAAACGGTTAATAGCAGGGCTGTGGGAAAGCCAGGCGAGATAATTATGCTAATGCTGCTGCTCTCCTCCAGCAGCAGAGGCAATGGCGCGCTGCGTTCAGCGCGGGGCAGCATATTTTTTAAGAGATTAACTGGGAAGAGCTCACAGGAAAGCAACAAAGGTGATAAAGGATTTGGAAAACAAGACCTGTGAGGGAAAGGCAAAGAGAGCTGGGCATGTTTAGCCTGGAGAAGAGCGGGCTGAAGGGACGCATAACTGTCTACAAGCACATTAAGGGACATTATAAAGAGGGTTGGGACCAATTCTCATTAGTCAGTGAGGACAGAACAGGAACTAATGGATCTTAACTGCAGTAGGCAAAAAATAGGTTAAACATTAGGGAAAGCATAACTCTGAGGTAGACCAGGTAATGGAACAAGAATCCTGGACAGTGGACAGTGTCAAGAGAGCTTGGACAGTGGCCACCAGCCTAAGGATGCCAGGAGAGACCAGACACCAGGCCCCGAAAATCAGTGGGGAAATCACCTGAGCAACCTGCTAACAGCCAGGCTGGAGATCGGGACTGATGCACTAAGAATCTCCTCTCTCCCAAAACACTGATGAGCAGGAAAAGATGTCCCAGAGGGAGCAGAGTACCTGGGAGGTCTGGAAAGTATTTTGGCAAGAGCTTCTCGATGATGGGGCAGAGGTTTTGGTGCAGTGGGGTGAGTAGTGATGGAGAATGTCAAGCCACTCTGTCCTTTGTCCTCTGTTCCCCACTCCTGCTAAATCAGGTTGCCCAAAGCCCCATCCAGCCTGGCCTTGAACACTTCCAGGGATGGGGCATCCACAGCTTCTCTGGGCAGCCTGTGCCAGTGCCTCACCACTCTCTGAGCGAAGTATTTCTTCCTAATATCTAATCTCAAACTACCCTCCTTCGGTTTAAAACTTTTACCTCTACTGGCAGAGATGCCTCCAGACTGCATCTGCTGTGAGAGCATCGCTGAAGCAGCTGGAGGCCTCCTGCTGCTGGCAGAGGACGTGCAAAGCTCTCCTCGCCCCTCAGCCCAAGCTGAGGGCTGTGTCACCGCCCTCTGCCACGGTGCGTTGTCATTTTCAGTGCCACATCTGCTTAAGGTCCTCTGCAAACAGATGTAGCTTAATTAACAGCAGCAAATGTGTCTGCCCCTGCATTTTCTGTTTCATTTGCCAGAGGAAAGGTGGAATGATTTCACCTGCACTGATTCGGAGACAGATTTCAACTTCACCTCCTAAAACCCTTTGACCTTAGCAGAAACATACGCTTTAGAAAGCAACGCAAACCACAAGAAAGGCAACTTGCACTGTTTCTACCAGTGTGCACAGGCAGTACTCCCAATTTCTGCGGTGCCTGAGGCTTGGGCTTGAGTCTCGTTTTGCTGAAGATCTCCCTTCACTTGTCTGGGCTTTGGACTAAGGCACAGTGTGCCATGATGCTGGATGTAGCCTGGCTGGCAGCCCCCAGCCAGAGCTGCGGCACCGCACACCAACAGGCACTGTTATTTTACCCCAAGCAATCCAATCTTGTGGCTCAACCCTACATCAGTAGAAGGGTTTAAAACCCACGAAACATGGTAACGATAAAATGTGCGTTCTTCCCTCGACCTTTCTTACTTCTGAACCTCTGTGGGTGACTAATGCCATGATTTGGAGAGTTTACATTTCCTTTTGAACAAAGTGCTGCTTATTTACTTTGGTAATGTGTGATTTAACAAACTCGCTTGCCTCCAGGAGCTGGAGTTTTGAAGAATACAAGAGATATGAGCCTATGAGGGGCTGCGAGTGTCGACTGAACTGCAGCCACGCAGAAGACAAGCTCGTTCTGCTCCCCATACTGCAATATTCACCTGTCGGGGTGCGAGACCCGAAAGTTGCTCTTTCCTTTGCGTATCTGCCAAATCTTTATTTACAAACCTGGATTCTGTGACATCCTGCCAAGCATCTAAATCAGTGCGCTCTCTCGTGCCAGTGCCGATGTTTCCGCAGAAGATGGATTAATCTTTTTTTTTTCCCCGCTGATCTGGGACTTTGGGGAGGAGGCAGATAGCAGACGAGAGGGGATTTAAGCCTTTCTCTTCACCTTTAAAAAAAAAAAAAAACACACCATGCAGCATTGCTCTCCCAGGAGTAGGCCCACATTATTACTGCAGCCACAGCCACATCATCAGAGCTACAGTGCTCGGAGTTGTAGATCATCAGCCTGCTGTCACAGCCGTGATGTATGATGGAAAAAGCCATCCATCTGAAAGCGCGCAGCACAAAGGGCTGGGGCTGTAGCCATGCAGCGTGGCAGGGGCGATGTGCACAGCACCGAGCGCTCCCCGAACCAAATGGACGGATGTAAGTGTGGCAAATTGAGTCTCATTAGGAGGAGCGGGGAACGTGTTCAAAGCTGCTCACTCGCAGATCTCCAAGATAGCAAAATGCAAGCGTGCTTGTGGATTCAGACGCGACGCCTCCGAATCCGGCTACTGCTTCTTCCACATGCACACCTCTTTCCCTTAAAGCTTACATTTGATTTTCTTTCCTGGTGTAAAACCTCAATCATATTTACACCAGCTTTAGGATCTTTACAGACAAAGACATTTAAGGCTGTGAAATCTTGGGAGAAGGTAAAATGACATGGTGGATCAATCAGCTGATGCTTCTTCCCTGCACAGCAGGGGACTCCAGCAAACCTCGTGTATTTCGTGCGGAGACTCGGCTCTGACTGAATTTTTCCTTTGGCACTATAAGAGCAGAAAGATATTAAATAAAAAAAATAAAAAAAGATTGAGCGAGAAGGAGCAAGTGTGAGCGCTTATGCATGGCTCCAGGTTTCTCAACTAAAATGAACTGTTGGTTTTCCAGGACTGAAACCATTTCATGCGCATTATTCCACTCTTCAATACTCAAAAAGAGTGGGTGCAGAGAAGGTTTACACCTAAATAAAATAAAATTAGAAAAAGGAGTAGCGTGTGTGGATCACAGAGCCGCTCATGTAGTTGCATCCCAGGATGCCGATCATCCACAAACAGTTCTCCTGAGTTTTTAACGTCTGTCACTGCACGACAAGCAAAACAGACGCTTTATGAAAGCAGACATTCAGGAAAGAGTTTTGTTTTTTCCCCTCTCCGCACAAGAAATGCCTCGTGAAAAAAAAAACCAGAACCAGGTATCCCTGTGAGGGTAAGGAGCAAGCCAAGCAGGAGCAGGTAGTTCAGTGGCTCTACCTTTTGAGCAGCAGCAGGGGAATCAGTCATTTAATTTCAAATAGCTACAAAGCAATTTTCAAAATATGTACCTCACTGAAACATAACACCCTTGAAATACCACATTCTTGTTCATTAATGGTAAATTATGGCACATATATCCCGCTGTTATTGAGAATTTAAGTCTGGAGGCCTTTGACAAACACATCCTCTGCTTGTGGGGAACGTGGTAGGGCACTCTGATACTTAAAAGCGTTTTCCTCCTCACATTTCACATACTTTTCAACATCTTATTTTTATTTAGAGAAAAGATGAATTTCTGTACTTTGCCACTAATGTTACTGTTTTTAAAATCTTTTCATAGGGAGCTGTCAGGAAAACATTTTAGTTTAAAACAGACATTCTTTCATTCTTTTTTCATTCATGCTTTTCTCTTAATAAATATCTGAGTCAATCACAGATTTTTGTTGCTGCTATTTTACTTAAGGAACCCAGCTGCTGGTTTTTTTTTTTTCTCTCTTTGCTTGCCAAATCATCACTCGTGATATGTATGAATTTCTTCGTAACCATTAAGCGTGTTTTGCAAAGCCAACGCAGGCACCGAGCCCTTGAACTTCCCCAGGAATTTCCCTAAGAAGACGAGGGGCTTTGCCAAGCAAGGAGGGAGAAGCCCTTCCACCAATGACCCCAAGTCCCTTGGCTCCATCTGGCATGGGAGAGGTGTATGAAAGGAAACCAGTGGCCTAGGTGATTCCAGGTCTTAAATCGTTCTTCAGAGATCTTCTAGGGGATGTATCAGTGCCGTCTGAAGGAAGGAAAACATCTGCTGCAATACAAGTGGCAAACTTTGCTCTGGAGGGATCTGTACGACTGTGTGTGGCCGTGGCTCAAGAGGGCTTTTCAGTTTTTCTGCTTGAAATTCTGTCTTGTTTTGTGCTTTTTTTTTTCTTTTCTTTTTTTTTTTTTTTCTTAAGCTACTTTATTTGGTGCCAACTCCTGAAAAGAAAACTGTGGGAGAAAAGTGCTCAATGAAAGAATTATGTTTAGCTTAAATAGCCAGACCAGCAGTTTACAAAGCCGACAAAGGCACAGGTTGCACTCTCCAAGACACTCGACCAACCATGGGCGGAGCTGTCTTATTTAATTCAGGAACTGAATTTTTGGCTTGAAAACTTCCCCTGTGGATCACTATCCGAGTGTGGGATGTGTCTAGCGAAGCCTGAGGGGATGGTTCCCTTTGTGACAGCTGATGGAGAGGAGAGGACAGAACTGCCCAAGTAATTTTGGCCTGCCAAATTGTGATGGAGAACCGATACGCTGCCACCCTGACCTCCAACGCACCCTCATCCCAGCCCCCTGGCCCTACACAAGATGTCCCCACCCCCTGGGACTGTTTAACCCGTCCATCAGTGAGCAGGTGTTGTCCTCATGTGCAGATGCTTGGGAACAACTAATAATTGGGAAGAGATGTCCAGGGTAGGTTGCCATCTTCGACAACAGCATGGGAAGAGCAGGTAACCGACTGATATACATGTGTATTTATCAGCAAAGGAACGAAAAGGAAGAGAAGCATCCCTCAAAAGATGAAAACTATCTCAGGAGCCAGAGTTACAGAGTCTCGTGAGGCAAAGGGGTGTCACATCTCATCATTTTATTGTCGCTGCGCTGTGCAACATCCTTCTAAAGCAAAAACATACAAATGCAATTTACCATGCAAGCATTAGAAAGAAAAGATAAAGCAGAAAGAAGTATTTAAAAAGGAGAATAGTTTATAAAAATATATCAGAGCCCCTTTAAACCTTTAGCATTAAATAGACCTATATATAATTAAGAATCCAATGTAAGTCTTGCTAAATTATCTAGGAGGTGAACTTCCTATTTACACTGCATCCTCAGTAATGTGATTTATGTTGCTTAAATGATGCCCACCTCCACCCTATTTGAGTGTTGTGATTTTAAGGCTCGAGCAGCTATAATTAAAGAGCATTTTCAGAGTGAGCATAGCACTGTGCAGTGTAATGTGACATCCAGAATACATCAGCATCACTTTACACAGGAGTTCTGATTATTTTTACTTCAGCCCTGTCATTCATCCCCAATGAAGCTCATCTGCCTCAAACCATGGTGTCACCTATTTCATGCCATTTCCCCCCTCTTTATAAACCTCTATCAATTTAATCATGTGTTTTCTATGCTTAATTCTTAAGGCAAAGATTTACTTTTATTTTCAAACTAATGATTTTACTAGCCTAGTGCCTAATACAAACAGTCCCAAAATAGGGCAGCTAATCAACGTGAATGTGAGACACGAGCACCAGACAATACCATCCATTCACATAGCAATGTATGTCTGTAACAGGAAGAGAGACTTTTTTTTTTTCTTTTCTTTACATAGGATGCCAGCAGGAACTGAGACTGCTCTTTGATTCAGCGATAATGAGTGAACATTGCACCAACGACATTTACATTTTGCCAGTGGTATGAAAAAACACAAGACTATTCTTCTGAGTTCAGATTTAGGCCCCCAAACGCACGCTGATTTCCTGAAGTTGGAGCACTCCGAGGCTGCTATTGATGTGAACGAACATCTTGGCAATTTAGCAAAAGATGACATCAGACATGAAAGGTAAATGCAGGGCGGGTGATTACCTGTAAATGTTCCTCCTGGAGGATCTTCTTCTCAGAAGCACATTAACCCATCTTCCTCATCTCTTTCCCCTGCTGCAGGTGAAATCAAATTTTCATAAGTTTCTGCCGTATCTGCTTCATCGGGAAGCTCGGGAAATATATTAGGAGCACGGCTGCAGGCTCTGTGTGGAGGCACTGTGCTGCCACGTACCGTGTCAAACTATTATCTAGGCTTCCTGCTGACTGGCGCTGCTGGAGAAAGCTGAACTTTGGCTTTTGGGGAGGCAGCTAGAAGCAATTTGGTCCGAGCATCGCATCTCTGGCAGGAAGGAGGCTGCGGTTTTCATCTCACGCAGACCTCTGAGGCTACCGACAGGAGCTGTGGCGGTTCAGGCAGGGGCTGTGGAGCACCAGCAGCCCCACAGGGCTGGAAGTCACCTGGAGACCTTGGTCTCCTTCCCTACTGGGAAGCAACAAAAAGGGCAAACGTCACATGTTGATGTCCACTGCCCGGGTGGGCACAGGGACCTGGCTGGTGTTAGGGCTATAAAAAATGTGTGCACACATGTATAGCACCACTATATATATATATATATATATACATATACACACACATATATATGTGTGTGTGTGTATATATGTGTGTGTGTGTTTATATGTGTGTGTGTTTACATATATATATATATGTATATATGGTCCTGACACACCAGGTTAAAGCTGAAACAAGGAAATAACAAGATCTAGTTCTCTTTATTGGCCATTTTGGTATCATGGATGGTACTGCTACTCCTGATTTTCCTGATAGCACTTCTGGTCTAAACCAGAAACACTGCGTGGTTTACCAAGGCCTAAGGAGAAATTCCTTGGGCATCTCAATGTTTGTGTGCCTTATCCCAATAACAAACCTTATCATTTTTTTTCTTTGTATTTGTGTCACACCAACCCCAAGTTCCACATTTTTTATGACACAAGACAGGCCATCTCTGAATGGAAGAGTTAGTATCTTAAAGATGGGAACCCAACCATCCTGCATCAGGTGCAGCTGCTGGTATCATGTTATCACTGCGCAACACTCCTTTCTGGCAGCATAGGCCCTGCATTACTCCTGGGTGCTTTCAGACGCTGCTAGCAGAGCTGTTCATCAGCATCTCTCGTACTAAAACTAGGTCTTTTGCTCATGGACTGCCTTCAACAGTCTAACACAGACTTGCCCAGCATCTTGTTAACTACATTGCTGTTATCCAAGCTATTACAAGCAGACAGTCCATTTGAGCTTGTCTTCCCCTGCCCAGAGGACGGGGAGGAGGTGGCTCTATTTGTATTGTAGTCATTAACAGGGAAGAACCTGAGCTACCAGCATCAACAGTTTCCCAGTGTTGAATTAGGAGAAATGGCTGTCCACTTTTTGCATCCATAAAGGATGCACTTAAGCAATTTTTGGTACATTTTCCTTCTGTTTTTGATAAGAAAAAATAGTGTTCTCATTCTCCCATTAGAAACTATTATATAGCAGCTAATACATTTACGGCCAGTAAAAGCAAGCACATCAGTTAACATTTTGCTGGCCAAGTCTGCCACTGCAGAAACAACAAATTATTTTTAAAATTCAGGGACGAAAATGAAGCCCTCTTTCAGTTCCTAACACTTTGCTGACACCGGCAATGCAAAGATCCTCCAAAGTTGTACAGCGTTTTCCTTCGGTGGCGCCAGTTTGTTTGCCATCGAGGAGCTCTGCCTCCTTGCCCAAGGGGTGCAGGCTGGAGAAGCGCTCTGCAACGTGCCCTCTTGGTGAGACAGCACTGGTACCACATTCAAAGACCGTCTCCAAATCCTGTGTGGGTACCAACCTAATTTTCTTTCCCTCCCCCCCAGCCTGCAGCTCTTTATATCATTCGTTCCCTGCTTCCCTTTTGTTAATTTATTATACAAGGGCAGCAGCACACAGCAGATTAAAATCATGAAAGCAAGGCTCATTAGGATTCTGTGTCCTTTGAGTGGTACGTAAAAAAATTCCGTGTGAAATGTCATGAAAGTAGATTTTGAAGTTTTGACAGATGTGAGAAAAGGAGAAATGTTTGCCATTTGTCTTAATGACACTTTAGTACGTTTGGAGAGCCAAGAGAAAAAAAAGAAAAAAGAAAAAAAAAAAGCCACCCAGCAACAATTCTGGAGGTATGTGAGCTGCTTCCAAAAGCGATGCTGGGGTTGAGAGCACGCCTACGGGATATCAGGGAGCCTGTTCCTTTGCACCAACTGCAAAAAGGATCAGCAAACAGGGTGAAGTAAGGGAATATCATAACCTTCCATGCCTTGTGCTGTGGCTAAGCTGGCTAGTATGCCCCTCCCCACGAGACTGCAGCAATTAGTACTCCTCGAATGCATCCAGCAGCACAAACAGAAACAGGCAAATATTTTAGGAGTGTAAGAGAAAGCATTTGCATGTAATTACTAACCCAGCTGAGACAATTCTTTTCAGTGTTGTATCTGGACAAAACAGTCTTTGGGTAAAATCCAGTTCTGCTGCACTCAGACACTAAGTTGCTGTCACCCTGAAATTGTCCGATAGGGTTTTAAGTTTTGTTCGTGTGCTGCACAGGATAAAGCAGGGGTCATGGACACACCAAATTCTTCTGACTCCTGAGCCCGGCAGCTGGCTCTCCCAGGTTCAGGATGGTGCGATGGGAAAACAAACCCAGAAAAAGTGTTTGGTGGATAACTGGTGCCTCTGACCTGGGGCCCGTGAGTGCCAACAGAGGTACAACAGGGTTCAGTGTGCATCTGAGACAAAAAATCCCCCCCAGTCTTTCAAAAGAATCTGAATTTTGAAATCAAGTCATGGCATTACAGCCAGGAGAGGGGGACAATTAATGCCAGCATCTACCCCAGTACAGAGAAGTCCAAGTGGAAAACAATATGGTTTCAAAGAGGGGAAGCAGCACCCTGGAGGAGGAGTGGGTTGCAGGGGGGGAAATAGGACTTGTTTTTCCACATGCTGAAAGTTTTTTGTAACCTCAGTTTTGTGATTCAGGGTTTACTGAGTCAAAATTTCTAGGCGTAAACAATGCAATGGCACAGCAGTGTGCTGATTTGAGTTAGAAATGGGAAATGCGCAATGCCTTATTGCGAGGAACTTGTTCTGTGTGAGCTATTCATGGCAAGGAATCGATTTGTCGGATTTAGCCCCTTTTCCTGCTCGTGCATTGTCCTGAAAGAGATCACAATTTCCATGAATATGTCCACCGCTCCAAATTATCTGACAAGCCATGCAAACATATTCCAGGCTGAATTGCTGGGGAGCTGCTTGCCGTGATTGCTGCTCAGAGCAGCTGATATTGAAAGCAGAGCCGTTGCTCCGCGGGCACGTAGCTCACCTGGATTGTCAGCTCCCCCTTTGCCTCAGCACGGCTTGTTCATGCCAGCAGCCAATTGCTAGGACTTTCCCTTCCATCCTTCATTTGCCTCCAGCTGCTCAGCTTTCTAGACCATCATTTCCAGAGTCAGAATTTCGTGGCTGCTCACCGCAAAACCCTGGTTGTGGTCAGGGCCACCGGGCCAGCCCAGCAGACTGCCTAGCAATGTGACTCCGGAATAATAAATAATAAAAATAATTAAAAAAAACAGCTCCTTTGTGCTTTTGTTTTGCTACAGAGAGAGCACCGCACAGAGATGACGTGAAGTTTGCATAATTAATGCTGCATCGAATCTCTTGCTATGGGAAACGAGGAAAAGCCACACGAGGTGTGGGCACGGGCTGCCCTCCTTGCTCCTTCTCTCGAAGCCAGCTTGCCCAGGTCTGCCCAAAATCTTCCACACCACAGCCACCGAGCATGAGGACAACCGCTGGCAGGAGTGAGCCTGCACCAGGCCCCACAGCAATATCACTTCCGTCATCTGTGGAATCGGTAAGAATTCCTACCCAGGCTTGCGCCGGGTGCGTTTTTATTTGCAGCTGTGCGAGCTGTGGTTCATTATTCAGAAAGGAAAGAGGCTGCACGTAAAGCCAGCACAGCAAAGCACCAAGAACAGGGCAGGCTCTCTGTTGAAGGCAGACACAGTTAAAATGCAGCTACCACATAGAGAAATAGAGAAACCATCATGTGTATAAACTTCTCTTCCAGTATTTTTTACTAATTTCCTTGCAGATCCCACACCAATGTTTTCGATTTAGGTAAATAAAAGTGATCCAAACATCTAGATTTTTTTTAATCTCCTCAGCACTTCAATCTAATTCATTAATTTATCACATACCAATTAGCTGTTATTATGCAAGTCCTTGCTTGGCAGATCAGCAATTCCAGGCCCTTGTGAGAGGTGAGCCTTTTACAGAAGTCCCGTATCTGCTAATCCATCTTGCACCATGCTACCATTACAGGTTGCTTTTGCCTCCCATATTTCCCCTGTTTTACCGAAAACCATGTCACCGGGAAGCATGTTCATTCACAGCCCACAGTGGTATCTAGGCCTACAGCAGCCTTTTGCAGCAGAAAAATGTTTGTGGGTTTGGTTCTGGTTTTTTTTTTTCCTTAGCATTACTGCAAGAAAAATATATGGCCACAAAACCAGAATGAATAGGAAGGCCCCCATACGATGTGAATGATGCCGAATTCTGTCCTTCTGTGGGTGCAGCGATGTGAAAAATAGAAAACCTGCACCGCCTGACCCCAAGGGTCCCCTTTACATCTGCGGATCCAAACGCAAATAAGACGTGCCAAAAAATGCAAGTACGAGCTCTTTGGAATGGAAGAGAAAAAAAAAATCAACAATACATTTTTAATTTTCTATTGCTGCTACTTTGTTATTTAAAATAAAACCTTGAGCTGGAGTGTGGAAAACAAAGAGTGGGCGTGCTGGATGCGAGCATCTCCCTGCCCCAGTGCAGGACGGGGGGACACGAAGCCAGGTAGCCAAAGGGGCACAGACCAGAAGATGCTCACTGGGTACCACTTTGGGAAAGCCAGCATCCCGCTCTGGCTGGCAGTCCGGGCACAGCGATCCCGTCCTCCTGTGGACCGAGCTGCTCCCCACATAATGCTGGGTCTTCTCCCAGCGGGCTGCAGATGGAAGAAGCGGCGTTTGGTGCATTTCACGGTTTAATCAGGCTGTGCCTCCAAATATTAATGGCATAAATAGAGTTATGGACTATGAAGCACTTCAAGAGGTCATCCAGCCCGTTTCCTTGATTTAAGGCTGCATTAGTCGCAGTATATCACTCCTGCCAAAGAGAGATGCAATCTGCTCTTAGAGATCCTCAGCAATCGAGATTTGACAGCCTCCACAGGCTGTTGCCTCACCGTCATTATCATTACAAAGTCACTCCTTGATGCCTAACTCGATTCTTCCTTGCGGCGATTGAAGACCACAGCTCCTTTCCTTGCCACCAGCGATGGAGGAGATTACTCCCAGCTTCCTTGCAGTGGCCTTTCATGCTTGTGAAGATTTGCACATCTCCTCCATCCTCAGCTCTGTAGGTTAAACACAAACTCAATCCTTTCCTGGTGGCAAACCTCTTCCTCATCTCACTCCGTACAGGTACGTGCAGGCGAACAAAATCAATGCGGGCACAGAAATAGGGGAGAAAGCTTGTGGCTGAGCGCAACCACCCAAGAGAAACTCTAATGTGCTACCTGGCATTTACACAGCAAGTTGTGCAACTATTTACCAAGCGCTCAGCACACACAGTTTTTAACCATGGCAACCTCTGTATCACGCAGCCCGCATGCATAGACAGCTGTGCCAAATAAACAGGCAACAGACTTGAAATAGCAGCACACTACCGTCTTAATTGTTAGCCCATTGATCTTGTATCAGGTGTAAATAGAAACCTCAGCCAGCACTTCTGGAGGAAAGAAAGATGAATCTTAATCAGTCTTGATAAAAAAAGGGCACCGTACGCAGATTGTGCAATGAAAGGTATTGCAAAAGTTGCTTCTTTGCTGAAAAAGCATACCTCAGTTATCTAGAAAATATATATATCAGCCCAAATGTGCAGAAAAAAAAAAAAAAGATGTGACTGATGTGACAGCCACCTGCTGTTACAGCCTGCTTTTGCTGCTGTACTTGTTGTGCATATGTCCCAACATTAATGATAATTATAACATGCAAATATCGCTTTAATACCCAGGCCCTCATTTCTGGGGAGGTGACCCCTAGATCCGCACGTGGTTTCCGACCCAACGCTGTCAACATCTGCAGGCTGGTGACTTGGCCAGGTGCTGCCGAACGCGGCGCTTGCACTCACGCTCGGTGGCAGGGCAGCTGCTCGCAGACACCAGCCCAGCACCGTAACGCCACCATCCATGTCCAGGCCTGGCTATGGAGACAAGCGGAGGCATCAGCAGCCCACTGCTCACGGGAGCATCGCCTGCATCCCTCGGTTCACCACCCAGGCTTTTGTTACAGCTGCCTGCCTTCGGACCCAACCCACAGACGCTCACCTTTTCCTCTCTGGACATGCTGCTGGTGACTCTGCCCATAGCAATACCAGCCCCTCTGGTCCCAAGGGCATCTTGGTGACGCCATCTGAGCATGGAGCAGTTTTAAGGATGGTTTCTGAGCTTGCGCTATTCCCTTGTTAAGAAAACAAGCAGCATTTTCTGCGTTGTAGACCGTGGTTAGAGCAGGTGGCACCTGTGGCCTGGTGAGCAGAGGCAGCTCTCCAGTGGCAAAGCCACTCCTCGGGATGCAGTAACGTAGCAGGAGGGGCATCAAAGAGAAGGTGGGAGGCAAGGTTGTCTTCCCAAAAGACAGTCTGATCAGAGGTGATTTTGTGAGAGCAGTATGAGCAGGGATCAACAGATTCATGCTGCTGGCTCAGAATTCATCACGAGAACAAACTTAAGATTTGTGGGCTCTGAAAACCACGAGAGCTGTAGATTTTTCATAATTAAGAAAACTTTGTGTAAAAGCGCACACGGGCTCAACAGGCACACTTGACATCACTGGGACAACATGTGGGCTGTGCACACGATACATACTTGCAATATGCCAAACAACCTTCAACACAAACCCAGCAGATTTTGCCCCAAAGCGAGCTCTCACTGCACAACAGTCTGGCAGGGCACAGGGTGGCTTTCCCCACAGCTCCGCCTGAGTGCCACGAGATGCCAGAGCAGTGAAATGGAGGCAGACAGCCCTGCGGTCACCAGCCTCCTGCCCCCACAGATGGGGAGACGGGGCAGGGGGACACGTGTCCTGCAGGGCAGCGTAAACCAAAGCATGACCGATGTCAGGCACAAAGCTGCGTGAATGTGGAAGGTGAGGCCTGGTCTCTGTCCCGAAGGAAAGGCAATGCCGCCGGGACCAAGGGATGCTGCGTTGTTCCCTCCTGATCCCTCACCACATGCCCAACCCCATCAGCTCCCTTTGGTTCCTGGGGGAATTGAGACGGGCTGCCAGCGAGATGGAGCCCGCCGTGGAGCCACACCAAAACGCCATGGACGAGCAGGCCCTCACAGCAGCACCATGGCCATCTGCAGTGCTTTGGCCTCTTCCAGCCCCAGGGACAGGCAAGTTGTCTGCGCCTTCGCACCATTACCCTTCTTTCAGCCAGTTTTTGGGGCCTCATGACATTTTACCACCTGCTTCAACCTTCCTCACGCCACCTTTCCTCCCCGCCAACAGACAGAGTGCTCCCAGTTTTAATTGTTTAAGAGTTATTTTAAAACACCCAGCACAATAATTCCCTTTGAACAGCAGGGCCACGTGGGCTCACGCCTGAGAGGCTGAACAGCAGCTGCTGCAGAAAATAACCTATTCATTAGGCTTCCAAGGACAGACGGTCAAATTACTCAATACAAATAATTTATCTGACAATTTTCTCTTTGCGGGTCATCTGCACGCGGGCTGCTTCTCACCGCCACTAAACTATTACACCTTTTTTTTTTTTTCTTCATAAAAATACGTTAAAAGTTGGGCTGGCTCCCACCCACTGCCAGGCTGCCCCATGCCACTGACAGGCCCCAGGCACTCTGCGGGCAGCACAGTAGAGGTGGGCATGCAGGAGCTGGCCCAGGAGGTGTGAATTTATTGTCTTTTGCTCCCCACTAATATATTTTCTGGGGGTGGAGAGAAAAAAACGAAGCCCTTGGCAGTGTAAATGGATCCCAAATGTAAAGGTGACCGGGTTCTTTCCTCAGGCTGAGACAGACAAACAGATATAGAAAAACTGGTATCTGTTGGCTGTTTAGCAAGTTTACATTCCATTTTCTCTTGTCATGCTGACACAAATTATTTGCTCTTGTGTCTGGATTGCTATTTGCCAAGGGTGTAGTGACTACCCTCAGCCTTTCTTATTTGATTAACTGTCTAAAAGCCGCAGCTCTTTGGAGGCGGTCGGAAAGCTCCCCATCGGGCGTCCCAGATCCTGCAGAGAGCAGCAATTTGTTTTTTTCCATGCACGGCTGGGATCCACTCATCCTCCACGCCACGCCATGTCGCTCAGCATCACCAGTACAAGGCGTGGGTCTCACCCCCATGCGCTGCGTAGCGAACCAGCAGGGCTCCGTGACGCCATGGGACCCCCAGCACAGGTGGTGCGAAGTCCTGCGCCTCAGCCAGATTTAAAAAAAAAAAAAGAAAAAGAAAAAAAGCACAATTTCCCTGCCTGTGACAGAGCCTGCGTGTCAGCCTGGGGTGCGATGACTGATGGCACAGCTGCTCCTGAGCCGCCGCCGGAGATCTCTAATTTAATTAATGGCTTTTGGCACGTGTGTAACATTGGTCCCATGGCGCCCAGCCTCTGGCTCTGCTTCTCTCCGTGCAATGCAGAAGTGGAAGTGCTCGGACCTGGATTTTCCCTTTGGCTGGCAGCAAGGGGAGACCTGAAATGGTTAATGGTGCCTGCTCAGCCCAGGTCTTGGAAAAAAAAATAATAACAAAGTTTCTCCTAAGCTTTTCTGAAATCTGGAGAACTCAGGAGAACCTGGCAAAAATATTTTCTCAGTTGCGATGCACTGGAGGGTGGTTTTCTTTTCTATCATGGTGCCTTTGATCCTTGTCAGAAGTATGAGATGTAGTGCCAGGCTACAGAGCAAGACAACAACTTAGAGAAAATTTAGCTAAAATGTCCCGCCTCCACTCCAAAAAGTCCATCCAGATTTAGAGACCGTCTGTACCCAGATCTCCTATGCCTCAGCCATGACTACAGAGAATGGCCAAAATACCAAATAAATTAGAACTAGTCTGGGGGAAAAGCTGCCTTGGGAGGGCTGCGTGAATGGGGCAGGTAATTCAGTGCCCTCACCCAGTGACATCTCTCCTCCAGGCCAGGAGTTCCTGGTCCAAGCCAGAGCCAGGGACAGAGGCACTTGTATAGTGAAAATAAAAAGAACAAGGCCAAAGAGAGGAAAAAAAAAGAAAACTCAGAGAACTCTGTGCAGCTCCCAGAATGGTCCCCAGATGAATGGATTTGGGATAAAGGGTAAGCATTTTATTTTCCTCAGCATGCCCTGCAGCATTTGTCCATCATTTTCTTTGAGATGCGCCAGGCTTGCTCAGCTCCAATACTTACTGGCAAAAATACTCCTCTGTCATGTTTTCCTGGAATATTTCACATATTTCACTGCAGTCAGGCATTTATGAGGAGTATTTGCTTCTGCTCACCAACTTGTTCATCTTTGGACCAGGTTTTAAAAATAGCAAGATTATTATTTTTTTTTTTTTTAATCCTTCCCTTGCTGTTTCCTTTTCATTACCCAGGTACAGCTAGAGAGAAAGCAGTCCTCCTTTGTCTTGGACTTTCAGCTGGACCAAAGCCTTCTGCTTGAGAAGAGCCGTGCTGCTCCCCCAGAGGCCAGGCTGCACCGCCGTTACGCCTTGCTGCCTCGCATCCCTGCACGAGGGAAAGCCCCAGCGACACCGCGCCCCGAGCGCCGAGACAGCAGGTAATGATTCGCGGATGTGCAATGAAATTTCAGAAATGCGCACTGACTTTTTAGAGATATGCCAACCGGCAAATAAAAATAAAATGAAATAAAATGAAATCTAACATAAAATAATTAAAAAAAAAAAAAAAGGTTCTGGTGAGGCCACACCTTGAGCACTGTGTTCAGCTTTGGGCCCCTCACTACAAGAAGGGCTTCGAGGCCCTGGAGCGTGTCCAGAGAAGGGCTACGAAGCTGGTGAAGGGCCTGGGACACAAGTCCTGTGAGGAGCGGCTGAGGGAACTGGGGTTGTTTGGTCTGGAGAAGAGGAGGCTCAGGGGAGACCTTACTGCTCTCTACAGCTGCCTGAAAGGAAGGTGTGGGGAGCTGGGGGTCGGCCTCTTCTCACAGGTAACTAGTGATAGGACGAGAGGGAATGGCCTCAAGTTGCACCAGGGGAGGTTTAGGTTAGAAATTAGGAGCCATTTCTTCTCAGAAAGAGCAGTCAGGCATTGGGACGGGTTGCCCAGGGAGGTGGTGGGGTCACTGTCCCTGGGAGTGTTCAAGGAAAAGTTGGACATGGCGCTCAGGTACATGGTTTAATGGGTGACATTGGTAGTAGGGAGACGGTTGGACCAGATGATCTTGGAGGTCTTTTCCATCCTTAATGATTCTGTGATTCTATGAAAATAAACCATACTTCACCAATATTGAAACCTTGAAGCCCTCAATGCTACCAGCCCTGAACTGCACTCTCTACTGCAGCACAGTAACTTTCCCAACCCCTTTTTTCATAATTTACCACCAAAATGTGACTGGATTTTTGACCCAAAAGATGGTTTGCTTTTTATTAGTCTGTTGTTAGCCTTCTAGACACCCACTGCCTACAGCCCATGAATGTTTCATGTATAAAGTTTTTATAGGTTTTCTTAATTGAAAAGTCTTATAGAAAGATAGCTTCGGCTGTATAGTGACCTGGCCAGAGTACGTGAGATGGCCATATACAGAGATACCCACCATGAAGACACCTGAAGATACCACCTCCCACCACCATTTTGTGCTTATACGAAGACAAGGTGATGGCGATGCCAACGGAGCTAGGCACAGGAGCCAAGCTGTAGGTGTAAATCCATAAGCAAGTCGATAGAAACGTGCATAGACTGCCTGTGCTTGGAGTCACGTTTTTCATTTTCCTATAGATGTAGGTATTTATGGCTGTGCTGTATGCTGCACGCCCCAAGATTTGATATCAAATGGATATGCAAGTTGAAATAGCCCCACAGCATCTCGAGTGTGCATGCAGAAATGTGTGCATGTTATGTAAATACATGAGAGAATATGTATATGTGTGTATATATATATATACACACACATAAGGGAAATTAACACATTTCATATTTGCATCAGACCCCTTTTTTAACATGTCCTACAAGTAATTTTAGAGGGTAAATCCATATGCAAGTGTGTGTATTGACCCAATTTATGTACACAGGGCTGCCGGAGCAGCCAGCATGCACACAGGCATTGTATAGGTTACAGGCTGCACAAAGAAATAAATGCTGGGGGCTGGATGGTGGCGGTGAGACACAGGAGGGGCAAAGAGACCCTGTGGGTTCCCTTTGTTAAAGGAGGTGGGGGGGGGGAGTGCGTTGTGGCTTCTCCAAGGCTGCAGGAGAATTGTTTTCGGACAAAATATCTAGAAAGTTTCTTGCGTGGCTCTCAAATGGTCTTCCAGGGAAAAAAAAAAAAAGAGTATTATTTACTTTGTTCTAGAAATATTTTAAGAATTTAAAAGTAATCCCTGCTTTATAGATACAGTATACTTATTCCTTTTACATACATATGCTGTAAAAGCAAAAATATTTTATATCTTATTCAAATCTATAAAGTATCATTACAGAAAATTGTTACTTTTATTACTCAACCTGAACTTTTATGAATGCCTACTCCATTAGATTTATACACTGACTTCTTAGAGTTAGAAATGACACTATAAAGCAGAGGAATGGCTGGGATATTTATTTGAAAGGCTGTATTACAAATTACTTTCCGATAACAACTCTTTTTCTGCTCGGCTCATTATGTCATTGCTCCCCAGCCTTTCTCCTCATGCGAGGCACGAAGTGGCAGCTGCCAGAGGCGCCTGGATGACCTGAGGGATCCTTAGAGACCCTCAGAGAGCTGGCAGTGGTGTCCCCAGCAGACACGTGCCACCCCACATAGGGTGTCCTGCTCTGGGCTGGTCCTTTACTTATGCCCTTCAGACATGTACACTCATGTAGACCTCCCACACGTCTGTCTGGGGTATCGCAGGCAAGGAAATGTACGTACAGCACACAAAGGCACATCCACCACGTCCCAAAACCTCTGCCCTCTGCACGTGCTTCACTAAAAGCTGCATCTGTGCTGCGGGACCTATGGGATTTCCATTCCAGAGCGTGGAAAAGAGCATTCCTGCCATGTTTCTTCCCAAACGTTGTGGGGCTCCACGTGTTCAGGTGCCCTCCCACCTCCTTGTGCAAGTCCTGGCCGTGCCTAAGGTCACAAAAGCAGGCACGTGTGGTCCCAGCACCCGGATCCCGCTCCAGGAGCCGCCCTAATTCACCCCGACACACGAGCAAGCACAAAACAACATCAATGAGCACCTGGGTGAAAGCAGGAGGGTCTCCTTGTGTGCCTGGTCACGGTCTTCAAAAGATAAAAGCGTTTGTTGTGTATTTTTGGGTAATGGTTGAAAACGTTTCCCACTGAGATAGAAAAAAAATAATAAAAGGACTGCGGGCTATAGAGCTCCCAGCCTACAGCTTCAGGCAGCCCATTCCACTGCCTGTCACTTTTATATATGCATATATATAAAGTGTGATAGCCTGTCACTTTCTACAAATAAAGCTTTTACAGCGGCCACCAGTAGCGACCGCTACATTTTAGTGCACAGAAACAGTTTCCGTGAGGGCGCCGCCTGGACTTTGCCTTCTCACAGTTTCCCCGATCATTGTGCTTTGGGATGATGATGGGATGTGCTTGATCTCTACCTACGGGGCTGAGGGGAGTGCTTTCTTTAAAGCGAGTTTATTCTCTTTCCATAAATGAATGAAAGAGGCTTCTTTATTTGTAAGAAATATTTCACGTTCTCACAGACAGCTATGGTGTTTGGCTGGGTTGGTTTTCTTTGTACTTGGAAACAAAAGTGAATTTGATTTGGTAGGGATGCAACAAGTATATTTTGCATGCTGAGGGTAAAAGGAGTTACTGTATCCTCATCTGTTCTCGAGCAGCTGTAGCGTGCCATACCATGTTCAAGGAGGAGATAGAGAGATACCAAACAAATACAAGCTAAGAGAGCCTACAGCAAAGGGTCTGCAAGACCTCTTGGTGAGGCGTTACCGGTCTGTCCTCCCCATTCTCTTGTTTAACAGCAACAGGACTAACAGAGGGTTTTGTTAACAGATGTGGGGGTGCTCATCCCACATGCCCTAGGTGCACAGGGGGAGGCCCCTCCTGCAAACTCTGGGCACGTTTTTGGGGTGCAGCTGGCTGTACCCACCGTGGCAAACCAGCCACGTGGCCAAGGTGAGGTGGCTTTTCCTCCTAAACACGTTACCGAGCATTTGAGGTGGATACTGATGAAATGTCCTGTGAATGAATAGCACTGATGTGACAATAAATGCCCCAAAAGCAGGCTAATAATAATAATAATGAAACCTCTAGAAAAAGTTATCATTCCGTTCTCCTCCCCGCCCAGGACTGCAGGTTTCAGCACATCTATTTCCTTCCCTTTATCTCCCGGCTGACACTATGCAGCGCTGCAGCTGATACTGCAGAGGACAGCTACCCTTAAGGTTGTTTGCTGGCTCGGGTCTGGCTTCACTCCCTCCTTGCTGTCTGGAGTTTGCCATTCTTGTCACAGCTGCAGCAAAAGCATGTGGGTTTTGGAGACCTTCTGCGAGCTGATGGAGTTGCGCATCCTTGCAAAATCAGATTTATTTCTAGGTAGGAAGGGCACTGTGTATGCCGGCGTAGAGTATGAGCCTACTACATGCTCATAACCTACTTACTACTGCTTATCTATTAATGAATAAGGCCTCAGGAAGTCAGGTTTAAAACAAAAAACAAAATTGATAGCTAGAAGAAATTAAAAAGAAAGGGACTTTTCAAAAGCACTTAGCATCAATTCCTAATGAGCACATTGATTTCCAACAGTATTGCCAGTGAAATGCTTCCAGTATATGAAATAAGTCGTAAAGACAGCCATCCAACACTAAATCATTAGCACCTCGTACCTCAGTCTTTAGGCCAAGGCTGGAGAATGTGGCTAAGTACTTGGAGGACCTTCTCCTTTAGAGCTCATCTCAAGGCATTTTGCGTTTTCACAATTTGCTCATTATTTGCCAGCTAAGGCTAGAAATGTTTAGGCTCCTAAAAGTTTGTAGACACTTCGGGGAAATCTTGGTGCTAAAAGAAAGCTGCACGGAAAGGCTGGCCCTCGTATATGGCAAAAGGGAGGAGGACGAAAGATAAAATTCCCAACAACAGCAAGCAGAAAACAAAGCAAGTAGTGAAATAATTTTAAAAGGTCACTGGTGTAGGAAGCAAACATGAAAGGGAAAAAAAAAAAATCTAAATAAATGTAAATCCATTCAGTCTGGCCTCCTACAAGGCATCAGATATTTTCAGGCAGTGTAGTGCTGGCTGCTCTGTACACCTGGGCTGCGGACTGGCTGCGAGCGGGTGTAATTGAGGGGGATTTGCAATCTGACTCACGGTGACACATCTGAGACGTGTCAAGAGCACACAGGGAACGGAGAGCACGGCTCATGGCGCTGGCTGGTGCCTGCCGTGAGGCTCTGACGATGCACAGGTGCCAGGGTGAGCGGCGACGCGCTGACCTCCAGCTCGCGCGCCCTGCTTTCGTGGCGTGGTGCCAAGGTGCAACCTTGGGTGAGGGGGTGCGGTGTCAAGTGGGTGGGTTTGTGTTTTCGAAGTACCACCTTGATTTTATATACTGCACCTGCGTCCCCGCCGCCTGCATCCCCAGCATCTGCGTCCCCGCCACCTGCATCCCTGGTGCTGATGGCAGCACTGGCCGATTTACTCCTGCTTCTGCCTCTAGAGTTGGGCTGTGGGGATGCTCGTCCCAAGCTGCTCCCCGGCAGTCTCCCGTGCCACTGCATCACTTCAGAACTTCCTTGCGTGCGATTTGCTCTTCCTGTGGCAGGGGGTGCTGACGGGGACATTTAAAATACCATGGAAAATAAATACTTTGGGGGATTTTCATTTAAAAATTTTTGTTTGGCATTTCTGGGCTTAACAGCTGGAGGAGGTGGTTTATTCTGCTCATCGCTTTACATAGCTTCACCTCGGTACCATAAGAAACTTGGAGGAAATAGTGGAAGGTGCGCGTGGGGATTTGGGTGGGGAGAGGAGAGGTGGAGGACTGTCGATCCTGGTTTTCTTTTAGAGGCGACACAGCCAGCCCCCAGGGGAACCCCAACTCCTCACCCGGCCCTGGGCAGCCCGATGACGGGTGTTGACAGCCAGGGCGGAGGGCGATGCCTCTTTTCCGGATTTAAAGCTCCCAAAGTTCAGGCTCGGGGACCAGGAGGCCGCGGTGGGTGTACGGAGGGCGAGAGGAGTGCAAGCAGCCACGGAGGAGGAATCAGAGGCAGAGCACATAAACGTGGCGTGCATTTTAGAGGCAGAGCGAGAGACATCTACCGGCCCGTTCCTCCCCCCGGTAATTAACGCAAGGGTTCCTCTCCCCGCAGCTGACAGCCGGCAGCGTAATTAGAGTCTAATAAAACACCCCAAAGTCACAAGCGCGAGGCGGGGTAAACAATAAACAATGGGGGCCGTGGCGAGGCGGGCGCGTGACGGCTGGGTGATGCCGTGGATAAACGGTGTGCACATTGGCACTGTCACGCTCCCGGCAGCCCCAGACAGACAGCTCGAATTAATCCCAGGAGGCGCGCGTGACAGGCGAGCCAGGCAGACAATTAGGATGAGGGAGGAAATTGGAAATGGCAAAGGTGTGAACATATGTCAAATTACAACTAAATGATAAATTACAATTCTGTCATTGGAATAAGCGGTAATTAAGAAAGATTTCAGCTATCCCTCTTGGAGGGGAAAAAAAAGGAGGAAGAGGAGAAAGCACATTTTTCACCCCCCCATCCCCCTCCCCCCACCCCCCTTTATTTTTTATTTTAATAATATAGCTGGGATGCACTGGGTGTATTGTTTCCATCCATCTCGCGTGCTGGGGCTGGTTCATCCCCATCTTCACGACAGCATTTGTGTACTTAAAACATAATACCTTGCTCTCCTCCCCATCCCCCAGCCCGGCAGAGCGACGGTGTCAGAAAGGAGCAGGAGCTGATAGCAACCGATAAAAACCCATACGGAGGCATTAAAAAAAAAAAAAAAACCACATCCCCCCGGTCTGTTTAAGCCGCTGCACTCTAATTATTTTAAACAAGCCCAGCACAGCGCAGCTGACAATTAGGAATCCCTGCTTGCTGGCTCGGGGGATTCATGCGAGCCCTCATCATTGCCAGCTCCGCGTCCTTCGGGCAGCGATGCAGGCGGGGGGGGCCCCGCCGCGATTCCCACAGCCCCCCGGGAAGCACCGCTCGGGAAGGCAGCCACCGAGCCCAATTTGGGCCCCCCCAGCCCCCAGCACAGAGGGGGCGGGCAGCAGAGCACATCTGCAAGGAGATTTATTTATTTAATTTTTGGAAATGGGATTTCTCCCCTATCTGAGTGCTATTCCCCGAGCAGCGTTATCTGCAGAGAGCGGGCGCTAATAGCTGACAGCGCTCGTCCCTGAAGGAGGGGAGCACGCACCCGAGTAATGATGGATGCTTGGCTTCCTGGCAGCGCGTTTATCACACGGAATTAAAACGGTGCTGTGCACACAGCACCTCCCATCCACAGATCGCAAAGGGCTATGTAAATATAAACGGGGAGAAGGGGGTAATTATCCAGTACATACGTAGGCAGACTTTGCACCTCAGCACGATCTGTTTATGCATAAAACAATTATTGAAGAATTTGCGTATTGACAATAATTGCTTAAAATCCACTGAAGCTGGCTTAGGATACAAATCAATACTGAATCACTAGAAAGGGATCAGCTCTCTTTGTGTTTCATTACATCTATTAGGTTTAATTAATCTGCACATGGAGTGACATAAAGATTTGGGGGAAAAAAAAAGCAAGATGGGCTAATTATAGGTCAATGCCTTTTTATATGCATTCTTATCATTTCTTATATATATATATATATATATATATATCCATTACACATAAGCAGGCAAGAGCTGTCCTGCAGACACGTTCGCACATTTACCCCCTGGCTTTGCGATGCGAGTTTCCGCGCCAGCCCTACGCCTGTGCAGAGGCGAGGAGGAGGGCTGCCATAACTCACGGAGTTAAACGCATCAGCGTGCCTCCCTGACAGCGAGGTTGGCGCTGGTGACCACCGCCGGGGGATAAATCATTTTGCAGACACCGTGGCCAGAAAGTGAAGTTCAGATTCCGGAGAGCTTAATTAGGAAGCGTGTTAAAAGTGAAAGGGTGAGAGCCGTGTTAATTACGTGGGGTTCCTCTCGGAGCCAACCCCGCGGTGACTGTGCTGTAAGGCTAACGCAGCATCATGTTATCCCGGGAATTAATCAACCCGCTTTGCGGCTCCGACACGCTTGCTTATAGGAACAACGTATCCAAGTACAATTGTAAACTGCAGGTGGAGGCTTGGGTTTGATTACACTTGATTACCGTGACATAACCGTGTTTTTCTGGAGCAGCCTCCTGCTCCGAATGGTATTGCGGACACCAAATGGTGTTGTAGAGGAGCTCCTTTGTCTTGCCATGAGCCAGAAAGTTTCGACCAGGTCCTGAGGACCGATGTTATTTTTCAACCTTAGTGGTGACTGGAATTAAAACTCTCTTCTTGGCGTTGCTGCCTTTTGGCCAGTGGACACAACGAGGGCTGTACCAATTGCAGGGACTGTGTCTAACACCATCACACACTGGAGACCTGCTGGGGTGTACCCCTATGGCTTCTAAAAGGAGCAGCCCCAAAACTTCTCTGCTTTGTCCTCTTAAATCTTGCTGAAGTCCTAATCGTGGGGTACATACGTGTGACGTCAACAATTACTGCATCAAAATTAATGACAATAATAAGAGCAATGCAAAGTAATACAAGGAGGAAGTGTGGTTAGCTTGAGGGATAGTTTTGACCATCAGTGATGGTCAGTAGGATCATGGTGCACCTTCTGGCTGTGAAGACACAGGTGCTGCTCTCTGAAGCCCTTCCGCCTCTTAGAAAGAACCAACATCCTTGAGAGACCCTGAATTTCTGGAAATCCCTTTCCAGAATGCCCTTTTCAGACATTCACCCCCAAACATGTGTGACCTACTGGCCATTTTTCCTATGGGAAGCCAACTGGCAGAGGATCAGAAGAGCGCATGGACTTGTTTGCCTGAAGGTTTCCTCTCTGGGGTTCAAAGCTGGGCAGCAAGAGGAGAGTTTTGAACATGGAGGCTTTATCTGTAGTGGCGGAGAAGCCCAAACCAACACTTCTAAAAGTCCTAGGCTATAAACCGTCTTCTCTGGTCACAAAGACCTCAGTGGTATCTTTCTCCTATGTGCTCTAGTTTCGGGCAGGGAATGTCCTATTCCTTACTCCTCTGTGGACTTGACCCTCCAAAGCCTGTCCTCTGAGTGTTGCTTGCTATTCAAAATTTTTCATGAATCAGTTTTCACTTGTGATATTAGTGTATTGAGGTGTACTTAGCAAGGTTTTACCAAGCAGTCCTTATAAATGATGTGTCAGAGTGGTTCCCAAAGGAGATCTGAGGCACCTTACCCTTTCCCTAGTGCTAAGGGTGCAAGAAACAAGAGAAGCCAGTGGTTTCTGCAAGGAAAGGTCCCTTCCAGTCCCTAACATTCTGTGATTCTGTGAAATGGCTGAGAGGCTCAGTGTTAATGACTGGCGGGTGTGCCATGCTCTCCCATTCTCTCTTTCTCCATCCGTTCACCCCCAGTATGCCTGAAGGGTAGGAAGGCCAGCCCGTACACACGTTTTAAAACACCGCTTGGAAATTTCCATAAAGTTGATGCCGTTTCCAAGCTTTGCTCTTTGTTTATGCTTTAAAGTCTTCGAAATCCCAACCTCTGCTGAGGGACCTCCGCACACATTTCCACACAAAGCCTGACTTCTCCTGGTGGGCTTCTGCCAGCCTTACCAATATTTGCTTTTGCATCACCCAATCTGAGACAGAAAAATAAAAACCCTCCTCAGCCTTTGTCTGACTGCTCTTTGATGTGCGGGGAGGAAGAGGAGGCAGGTAGCACCTTATACATGTTATTGGCCCACTCGCTGTATTAAAATGCATCATCAGCAGCAGTCATTAGCTATTCCAAACACCGAGTTATGGCAAGGAAAGCAGAGCTTACATGCACAATGAGTGGAAAAACAGCATTTAAAGCCAGGAATATATTTGGCACTGATAGCACTCTGAAATCATTTGGCATGAAAACGCCATCCATTACATGGATGTGCAGAGTGTGCTGCTCAACCCTTTTGTGGCCATAGGTCCACAATAGGGTGTGATTATTACACACTGAAAGTGCATTTGCAGAAAAGATTTCCTGTGACAAATATTAGATAATCATCAACCAATTGTGGCTGCTCCTTGCAGATTGAAAGCAAAAATAATAAGAGCAACAGACTAATAATTCAGGCTATTTTGAGAATCGCTGAAGAAATATTGCAAAATTAACTGCATGTAAGGTGAAAAAGTAAAGGAAACTGCAGCAAGAGGCAGACCACGTATAGTTTACACAATATTCTCTTCATGGCTTAAAAAAAATAACGAAGAAAGAAAAGAAAAACCACACATATTCTCTTTATAAATACTTTATCTCAAAAATCTGGGACACTATTACTAAAGATTTTCTATTCCAAAACAAACCCAGCACCACTGCCTTCAAGAATCTCATATTAGATCACAGCTGGTTTTAACATTTTGGAAAACCAAGCTTAGCTTCCATTTGAGATTAAAAGAACATAAAACTAGTAGTTTTACTGCTGCCAAGCACATTAAATCATGTTCTAATAAGAAGCAGTTGACTGCAACAAACAAACAGGATTTAGGCAACCACAGCCTCCTTCAGCCCGCATTACTTTTATAGATTGGAAACAGGCGGGAGCGTATCAAGTTCGCAAACTTCAGGCACTGCATATATGCATCTGAATTAATAGAAACGGCAGGAGAAGTTGGAACATTGCTTTATGGGCCCATTTCCTCCCTGGCCTTCCCCCATTCCTCCACACCTTCAGAAAACCCTTGGTGATTATGGCCATTTCACGTCTGCAGCTGCTGCAGATTGATTTATCTCCAGTCGGCGTTGCAGCTGATGACCAAAACATCAGAGCAATGTGGGGTTTGTGGTGGTCTCTATATAACTCAATATCCCCCCCCCCTTTCTTTTTTTTTTTATTTTCCAAACATACAGACATTCCATAAGCAAAAGCAATGCTCTAGCCTATCTTCTGCCTACCAGTGTTCTTTGAACTTCATTTCATAATCATAATGCTATGGTAGCAAAAACATCTGAAAAAGGATGCAGCAATTCGCAGAAAATTAAAAAAGCCTGTCCCAGAGCACACACAAAAATTTACAGTCAGCAAATGAGCGTGGAGAAGCCAGCACACAAATCATAGTCCTGAGTCAGCACATATTTGGCAGGTATCCTGATGTACCCTGCGAGCCCAGAATAAAATAGGACGAGGAAAAAAGCTGAAGAAGGAGATAAGTGAGCGACGCTGCTTGGGAAGGAAACAAGAGCATCTCCCATCTTTTTGACCTGCAGTATTTCCGCAAGTGACAGGGGCTGCAATACTGAGCAGTGGCTGCACCATCGGCTGGCGCTCCCGGCATGCTCCATGCTGGGCTTTGCAGCCAGCAGCCCTGAGACCCCTGTAGGCACGGGGAAGGTCCACACCACGCCCTTGGGCACAGAAAAATTCAATTTTAGTCGGTTTGCTCCCGACTCTGCTGTGCTTCAGCCTCTCTTGAGGCTTATCAGAGCTGCTTATCACATGCTTTAGTGATGGGACTCGATAGGTCAGGTTGCTGGTTGGACTGGGTGATCTCAAAGGTCTTTTCCAACCTAGATAATTCTGTGGCTCTATAAATTGGTGGCCTACTCCATCTCTCCATCTTCTGCTTGCCAAGGATCAGACCCAAAATGTTCATCCCCTCGCAGAGAACAGACACTTCTCAGGTCTCCTAATGGTCTCTGGCTTTCCCGGCTGACCCAGTTTGGAGCTGTGATTCAGTGCTGAACTAGATCCATCAAAAATGGTTTCCTTTCAAACTGCTGCTCCTGAATGACACGCTATAAAATATTTAATTTTTTACTTTTTTTTTGGGGGGGGGGGACTAAGCAGAAAATATATATGGGGTAAACTGAAATACTCCCTTCATAGCACCAGTAGAGTGCCTAATTAATTCAGATTCATTCAGTTTTCACAATCCTCTCCAGAATCAAAACTTATTTTCAGGTGGAAGGAAAAAAATAGAAAATAATACCAAAAAAAAACCCATGTAACTGAAGCTTCTGCACATATTAATGAACAGAAAAGTGGAAAAGGCAGGGTTTTTTTCTAAAGAGCAGAATAGCATCTACAGTGATAGATGCAGGGTGCAGCAAAATAGGTCAGTACAGGGAAATATGTGTAATGAATTATATAAAGCTGTGTGTATAAAAATGAATGTATTGATGAGAAGTGATTTTAAAACGAAGGCTCAGATACAAATCATTAGTCCTGTGGCCACGACTAATATGTATTCTGCTGTAATAACCGATGTCATCGCAAGGGAATAACAATGCTGTAATCGGCAAAGAGCCTGGCTGGGGGAGGGCGGGCACCATCCAGCAGGTGGGAGACCTTTTTCTCCATGATTTGCCCAGTTTTGGTGCCCTGGGGTGCTGGCCAGGGCCGTTGCCAAAAGGCAGAGGTGGTGCCGAGAACCCTGAGGGGGAAAGCTAGGGCATGCAGCGGAGGTGGGGACACCGTGGCAGGGACGGGCTGGTGACATGGGCACCCCCAGCTCATGCAGCATCCCAGGTGGCTGCCGAATCGGGCTCTTGGTGGCCGTGGGGGGGGGGTGGACGCGCAGCACCCTGTGGGCAGCAGCCCGGCGATATGTCGCGGTGCTGTGGGGGGCATTGCTCAGGCTGGTGAGCACATCCCTGCTCCCGCGGCACGCACGCCTCCCGGAAAGGAACGCATACATCACCTGCTGACGCGCATTTGTTACAGCGAAGCGCGTGCCTCAGCTAATGAAACGCATAGATCATATGGTAAAATGGTTACGCCCGCACCTAGCAGGCTCAACCGTTTACTTTTAACCAACTTATTCAGGTTATGAGGCTGAGCGTGGCCCTCCCCCTCCCAGGGATTAGCAGTCCGAAAAGTCTCAAAGGTCTGCTTATGTTCGCATAACACCAACCCAGGTCCCCATGCAAGCTGGCTCAGAATAAATTAGCAGGGAGCCCACTCTCATGGGGGCCGAGCATCCCATGAGATGCTCACAGTAGGATTTGCTGGGCTGGTCTTCTGTTGGAGTGTGCCTGGTTGAAGGAACAGCCTAGGAGAGCGGGCAAGGGAAAATCTGCCAATGACAGAAAAAAGTGGAGGACGATCAGGCACAAACCAGCAGCACTCAATATCCCTTTCCCCCTTTTTTCCCATGAACTCCACTGGCTCCCAGTCGTAAGGGGTATTGATCAGGATTTTTTTTTCCGTGCTCGCTTTTAATTGCCTAGCTGCTGCCGCAAGCCAGCCTCGTGCTGGGCCCATTTCCAGGCAGCAGCCCCGACGCGCCCCCAGCCCCAGCACCCCGCGCTCTCCATCAATAGGAAATCAGGCGGCTGCCCGCAGAACAACTCTTCCCACTTTTCGCACTTAGCGGCAAGGCTTTTTCAGCTCGCTCACATGTCACCAGCCTTTGGAGCAGCTTTTCCATCCAACTATCAGCCCTGCTGGAGACTTTTTATCTTCCTTACAAACTTATCTTCCGAACATGCTTTTTAATGTGTAATCGTTGTTTGATTCGGCAGGGGAGGCTTCCTTGGGGCTTATTGTGCTTAACTGTCCGTATTGTTGCGATCCTTTTTGACAGAAGATGTTGCGAAAATACGCGCGGGTTGGACTGGATACTTGCATTCGCATTTCACGGTGAAGTGATGTTTTCCTTGAGCGACGCCAGCCCCGTTTCATTATGCTGGGAACCTCTTGGTGAACCTGGGATCTTGCTATATAATTTATGTTTCCCGATACAATCCAGCGGTGTAATCCCGTGATTGATGTGCTTCATTTCTAATTTGATCATTTTGGTATAATGCGTGTTTTCCTGCGTGATTTATGCGCGCTCTCCTGTAAGGTATGTGTGCCAGGCCGTGATGTATGTATTCATCAGCCGCGCACGGTGCCCCCGGCGGCACTTTCCCAGGGAGGAAGGTGGGACACCCCAGCCCGAGGCCAAGTCCCGAGGTTAATTGCAATCAATTCACCTTCCATGCAATTACGCTTTCATCTGCACGCGCCTGTGAAGTGAGCGTGCTTAACGCGGTATCAGCGGGAAGGCAAATGTGCCTCTTTTCCCCTCAGAGCCAATAAAGCCAGCCGTGGCACAGGATTACGGGGGGTAGCGGGGACGGTTCAGCCCTCCTTCCTAACATCTCCATTGAGAAGGTGCGGGGAATAATTAATTATCTCCCCGTTGTGCTGATTAGCACGGGGCTCGTTTCAGCACGCCGGCAGCGGAGCATCCCGAATGCTGACGAGGCAGCAGCAGCCCGCGCTGCTTTCCGGAGAGCATCCTCGCCCAGCGCCAAGGCCAGGCTGCGGGGAGAACTCCAGGAGAGCAAACCTGCCCCTTCCCAGCCCAAAAGGATGGCTGGAAAGAGCTCCAGGACCACCCTGTCTGCTCCCCATGTGGGATCAGCCTCCTGCATGTCGTTGTGGGCTTGAGTCTCAGCCTTCCCCTCCCTAGCCTAAATACGCCCCCACCTCTCCATGCTCCTCACAAAACGTGTTCCCCGGACCTCACATCAGCCTCGGTGCTCTCTGCTGGGCTCCAGCCAATTAATCCACATTTTTCTCAAAAAGCAGCTTTCAAAATGGGGCAGAAAACACCAGCTGAGCTCCTGAGTGGAGCAGAGAGCCTGCCTTGCTTGTGATCCCCCCTTTGCTTCTCAGGGCGAGGCGCCTGCTTCTTTCACAGCCGCGCATTGTGTGCTGCTTGTGATGCTCTCAAGTCCTGGCAGATCTTTTTTTCCTGTTGATCTCCTACTTAGCTAATGGTTCCTCACCCAGGATGTGTGCCGTTCATTCCTACCTCAGTGCATCACTTTGCACTTGGCCGTATTAAACCACATCACCTTTTTTCTCGGTCTTCCCTTCAAAATTTCCCATTAGTGTGTTGAATCCCTGCCCTCCCACAGGTTCCCTGCCTTTTCACCCCTTGACACCTCTGCCCTCCCTCGCCCATCCCCAAGCAATTCACCAAAACACTGACCAGGGTGTTCCTGTGGACTCAGCATGTCCCACCATGGGGCACCGCTGATGGTGGCTCGTGGGGCCTTCCAAAAGCCACCTCTCCCGTCATGTCCCATGAGACGGTGTCAGAAGCCTCCCTAAGCAAAGATATATGATATTCATTGCCTCTGCACAAAGCTTATTGCCCTGTCATAGGAGGAAATAAGGTGAGTTTGACATGATTTGTTCCTGACAAATCCCTGTTGGCTGTTACTTATCTCTGTGCTATATTCTAGAGGCTCATAAATAATTTGTTTGATTATTTCTTCCAGCATTTTTCCATGTGCTAAGTAGACTGGCTTGTCTACTACCTTGGCTCCCTCGTTTGCCTTTTTCCAAAGATAGGCACGCTCTTTATCCTCTCCTGGACTTCAGGAGCCTCCCCTGCTCACCATGAGTTGTCCACAGCATAACCATGCCAAGAGCTGAAAGACTCCTTCTGTGAGTTCCCTCACATCCAGCCTAATGGAGGATATCCTGCTGTCTTCTTCTTCTGCCCTAAATTTGGCCTCCTGATTGCTGAGATGAATATCGTCACCCAAAATTGTTCCTCAGTGGTGATGTGGGTAAGGCTGGAGCAAAATAATGTGTGCTTTTGCCTTCGTGGCATCACCTATTTCTAGCTTTCCCACCTCATTTAGCAGTGGGCCACCTCAACTCCTTTCTAAGATAGCCATGGAATAAATATTTTTCTTTATGTCATTGCAGGTTGCATCTCATTTATGTCTTGGACCTTCTCATTTTGCCCCTGAAGCTCCACGCTATTTCTCTTCTGCTCACTGACTACTGTATGCAACACGATCTACTTTTGATTCTCTGGATACATCCACTCTATGTTTATTTGGTCTGTTACAACATTTCCCATCTGTCCTCTCTTGATGGAATGGCTTGTACTTGGACCTCAGGATCATTTCTTCAAAGGAAATGCTAACTTACCTGAACTTTTTCCCTCAGTCCTGCTTCTCGTAGGTTTCCATCTACCAAGTCTTTCAGTTTACTGATGTTCATCACCAACTCTTCTCCTTCTAAGAAACACAAACCACATAATGTTTTACTTTGTGCCTCCCAACCAACTTCCAGCTTCACATTTTTTTAAAAAAGTATTTCCTGATGATAAAATCTCCTTGTTTTCTTTACTTGCTGTCTCAAACACCTTTCTAGCACATCCAAGGCCACCTTAGACAGGTTATGTCGTATTGCATTCCCCTGCTGACAGAAGCAGGGTTCAACAATTTAGGTTGGATATTAGGAGGAACTTCTTTACTGAAAGGGTTGTTAGGCATTGGGATGGGCTGCCCAGGGAGGTGGTTGAGTCACCATCCCTGGAGGTCTTTAAGAGACGTTTAGATGTAGCCCTTAGTGATATGGTTTAGTGGAGGACTTGTTAGTGTTAGGTCAGAGGTTGGACTCGGTGATCTTGGAGGTCTCTTCCAGCCTAGACGATTCTGTGATTCTGTGAACTCTTCAGCAGCCACACTTCACCGTTTTCCACTATTTACCCAAGTCTGAGCTGAAAACTGCCTATAGGGTAGAGCTGTAGTGGATACAGACAAGATGATGCACAAATCTACATTGGAACAAGCTGTTTCCTTTTCCTCTCTTAGAACTGTTTAATAAATTAAATGGGTATATATGCACAGAAATGTATGGATGTATGTAAACATAGAAATATATAACAAATACATATATACGTATATAAAACGATGTGGTATTTTGAAACCACAGTGGGTGGTGTGCTCATTTGGACAGGGTATTCCTTCAGTACCGACGCTGCTCACTTTCAGATATCCCAGCCTGTGTGGTAGCGTGCCAAAAGAAATACCAACAAGCCTCAGCTTTTTACCACATGATGAGACAAAAGCCCAGTACAAGCTCTGAGTGCTAAAACCCAGCTGTATAAACAGTAGGAAGCTGGCATACGTGTAGATGCTTTTAATCATAAGCCAGATGTGAATCCGGCCCTGGTGCAGCCCTTCCAAAGCCACGGGCTGAGGGGCAGGGGCTTGTGGAGCCCCATCTGCCCCAGTGCCTGCTCTCCTCCTCCAGGCAGGAGCACGGGTCAGCTTGTTCACGCACGCCAGAGCAATGGTCTATGAGGAGGAACATCTCGAGATTATCCCATGACCTCGAAGTTTAAAACTAGTGTGGGGGATTTTAATGGTATTTGCTATGGACTCCCTCTTAAAGAGGGAGAAATCCTCAGTGGAGACTATTTCTTAAAAAAAAAAAAAATTAAGAAGGGGAATTTGGTTTAATTGGGGATGATGGAAGCAGTACTGCACTATAAAAATGAAGAATAAATAAAATAAAATAAAATAAAATAAAATAAAATAAAATAAATTAAATTAAATTAAATTAAATTAAAAAATAAAATAAAATAAAATAAAATAAAATAAAATAAAATAAAATAAAATAAAATAAAATAAAATAAAATAAAATAAAATAAAATAAAATAAAATAAAATAAAAAAATCCCACAAAACTCCCACCAAAACCATGCTCCTCAAAGACTAGAATATACTTTTGCTCTGACTGGGCTGGTTTTGTTAGGTAACAGTGGCTATACCCAACAATTTTTAAAGCGTCTGTTGGGAATGAGATGCTTAGAAGATTGTATCTATACGCCAGAAATGCTCAGGCCATTTATATCTGAGATTAATTGGACATAGGGCATAAATGTCACCTAGGTATGAGTGTTGAGGGAATTCTGTCCGTCACAGAGAAAGCCGCTCGCCCAAGGAGCGGTGCAGGAAGCACCCGTCAAACTCAGGGCGCACCCTCTGAAATCCCGCACCCAGCCAGGCTGCGCCTGTGCTTTGGGAGTAGTAGGTACTGAGGTAGTTTTCCGACGGACTTCAGTCCCTGCAGAGCAGCTGATAACGGGTCTGAATAGATAGTTTCTCATTACTGCTGATACCCATTCCCAGCTCCGGTACCTGGAGCTGCTTGACCATACCCGCCACCATGAGCTCGCTCCTGCAGCACCTCTCCAGGTGTGCTTCCAGTTCAAGGGTGGCACCTCACAAGTGAAGTAATGCACAGGGCTTGTACCATCAGCGAGGCAGAAACCTTCCTGGAGGTGAAACAGCGGCCTCGTGTCACCTTCAAGGGTTTGCCCGCGTCTCACTAAGGAGCCACAGAGGGCTGGAGGAGAGCCCCAGCATGGGAAGATAAAGCGTGAAGTTTGACAACCACAGCTTAGGAGTGAACAAAGTCGTTTCCTCCAGACACAGAAAGAAACAGGGCACTTGTGGAGAAGAGACTGGCTGAGGGCCAGCAATGACCTCACCTCAGCGTGCCGGGACTGCTCGCCACTTAGATGGAGATCTTCAAAAATGAACAAACAAAACAAACAAAAAAATCTAAATCTGATCTGGAACAGGTCCCAGCCTCTCAGCAGCAATCTTGTTTGGACGGTGAAGTGGACTGATGCTGGGCTGGAGTACGTGGTAAACCAAAAAGTGCAGCCAGGTGGTACTGAGGTGGGACATAAACCTAAAATGTGGTTTTCCATTTCGTATCCTTACTGATACAGACCGAGCTGCAGCTGCTGTGAAGGCCCCCATTCCTCAATACTTTTGCATCATGCACCCTTCCCTCTGGTTTTTTAAGGTCAATCCATACGTGATTTTTTTCAGCTGTGATGTAATGTAAAGTATCCAGTAGTCAATAATGGCAGATAAAACCCAACCCTTTATCTTGACAGAGATAATTAAGGGTTTTTAAACGTTCCGTTAGAGAAGTGAGGTCCTTGCCAACATCTGTGCTGTGCCCAGGCCTTGGGTTCAGCTCTGACAAGCAGCAGGTTTTGCAGGTGGGACCTGGCTCCAGGCAGATGCTGGACGGAGCCACCTCACCTTCAGGGCAGGTCTAACACAGGCACTTTATTTTCCACATGTCAAAGGCCTGGGCCACGCACAGGCAGCTGCCACCAACCTCATCCGTAAAACACCAGCACTTGGCTCAGCCAAGCACAACTCACAAGAAATGCTGAGTTTTACAGTACAGATTTACAGATTTAAAAAAGCTCCAATCTTACAGCGTATCCCATTTGCCTTTTTCTGGAAGGTGGGTTTAGCTGTGTGGTTCTTGGACCCTTGGCCAGACGTTTGTTTGTGCCGTGGCGTGCTGTGACAGCAGCTCTCTGGGCTTTTGGCTTATCAAACCTGCAATGGAAACACTGGAGCCTTTTTGCATTACAAACTAAGCAGCAGCAGTGAGAGATGGAAAAACAGTTTGCCTGCCCTGGTGAAGACCTGCTGGTGCTGCCAGCAGCATGCAGCAGAGGCAAGAAACCAAAGCTGCCCTGACACCATGAAGCCCAGGCACGCCTCTGTGTGCCAAAGGGTTATGCGCTGTCTGGCGAGGGGGTGCAGGGATGCCCAGGAACAGAGAGACGTGGCCAAGAGCAGTTGGTCAATGGAACCATAAATCGTCTCACTGGCCTCCCTGGTGACTGCTGGAGCTGCACGAGGAGACCCAAGGTCCCCATAATCACAAGGAGCATCACTATTTCTCACGGAAACCCCACTGATCCTTCTCAACGGGCACCAATTTTTATCTCTTTCCTGGAACTGAAAGCTGGGGTGAGCATTCAGATTGCACCCTGCCAGTTTTCCACTGGAGCCACAGCAAAGCAGTTGTTGGCATCTCCAGAGCTGTCACTCAAGACCCTAAGGAGATCGGTCCTGGGTTTGTAACCTTAGGGTTCAGAGGACAACCTTCATGGTCTTCTACGGACCTGACTATTTTTGTCTTTTTTTAAATCCTGCCTTTAAAGTCAGGAGATGCGCAGCGCCCATTGCGGCTGGGTGTCCATGGAAAGTGCGGGTGCGATGCAGCGGGGTCTCGCAGCAGCACACCTGTGACAGCAGCAGATGTGTGCTGCTGCATTTGCTGACCACTGATAAAAGCCCAGCTCAGCAGGGCCGCCCAGCCAAGGCAGAGAAATGAACATCCAGATGGCTGGGGAAGGAAAGAAAAAGAAAAGCTTGGGTCTTCACTGCAGCCTCTCCTAGCACATCAGGCACCTCGGTGCCTTGAGAGATGCTCCATTTGGTTTTGTAAAGCAGAAAACAAACCTAAAATGAGCTTTCTCCTCCGAGCCAGGGAGGATCCCATATGTATCCCATACAGTGGAGGAGCTGGGTCCACCAACACGGGGGTTCCCCACGGTGGTTTTAATTGCAGCGGCCCTTTCCTAAAAAAAAAAATAAAGAAATAAAAAAAAAAAAGAAAAAAAATGGAAATCACCATGTTTCTGTCTCCCAGAAGATGCCAGCGAGCTTTTGTGTGGGTTTAGCTGAAACTTCCCATTTTCCTTTGTTGTCGGAGCGCATTTCACTCCGGTGTCAAAGTGTGTCAACCCCAACCTTTCCCTCCGTGCCGCTGGCATCGCTCCAGCCTCCCAAACGCCTGCTTGGCTCCCTTCTGACACCTCCATCTGATCCCGTCACAACACCTCGCCGCATAACGAGCAGGAATTTCCTCCCCATCGGCACACGCAGAAAGGTAATTAAAGCTGTTTAGGTATTCTTGTTGTAGTTGTCGCTTTCTGAGGCTCAACAGCATAAACGCAACTTCTGCTCAATTAAGCTCTGGGATAAAAATAAAATAAAAGAGGTTCTTCCGGCAGTCCTTTATGTCTGCACATTAAAGCCGGAGCCTGGGATTTACGCACACGCACACAGAACCCGTGAAAGGAAATCTTCCGATAAAGATGTCTCCAGCTGGAATGACCATTATCATCCACGCACACCTGCATATCCGTACCTATCTGTATGTATATGGACGTGCACACGCGTCTATGTGTAAAACCCAGATCTGTTTGTGCCTCTTCCTGCTCGTGCTAAGGGTGCCTTCCTCCCCATTACAACAGCATTTGCACATTTATGGGAGGAATAAAGGAAAAAAAAAAAAAAAAGGATGCATGATCCATGCGGAGGAGCCTTCCCTCTGCCAGCCAGAGAAAGAAGAACTAAAAGGATTATAAAAGTTCAGATTAAAATGATATAAAATCTAGCATTTGGCTCCAACACTAGTGCCTTGGTCCTCTGTAGCTAATCTGTATGCACTCTGTGACCTCCTCGCAGCGAACCCTGCTAAATATATTATTCCCACGGGGGCTTTCACTGCTGCTTGGTGTCAGAAATCAATATGTATGAGGCGCGTGGATGGGAATTTCTAATAGATCTGCCTGGCCCTGTGCTGCTTTTCAATATCTGCCTTGGACTATTAGTGCCGGCTCGGTGCCTGTGAAATAACCGAGATAATCTTTTAAGGTGCGCTGTTAAGGTGGAACCTAAATGTTGCCGTTTCAATTAAAACAGAAAAATATATATATTCATAAATCAGCCGGCGCCGCGCATAACCTTGCGTGTAGCCCGATTATAAACAATGATGGGGATTAAAGTATTAGGGCGAGCATGCTAATGGCTGGGTTTCTGGGGAAGAGCTTAGCTCCTTCCTGATTTTTTTATTATTATCATTTTTTTTATCAACAGCAAATTGCAGGGATTCGGGGTGGGGGGGACCAGAAGCAGGCAGATGCCACGCCACCGGGCCCTGTCTTTGCAGAGCGTGCAGCAGCCCAGCGCCCCTCGCCGCTCTCCATTTTGGAGAGTACGCTGAACCTCACCGCCCGAGCCACTGCCCTGCTTTTCGTGAGGGCAGGGGGCCTAATTTGTGGCTTACTGCAGAAGGGCACCAGGCTGCCCCTCGCCCTGCCCTGCCGGGGTGGCGGTGCGGGGGGCCGGGCAGTGGGGGCGGCTGCAGCCCCCCCACGCCGCTCGCTCCTGCTCCCTCTTTGTCTCCAGCTCAGCGCGCAAGGGGAAGCCGTCTCAGCTCAACGCACAGACGTGCGGCGCAGGAAGGCAATAACTTGCTAAAGGACCTCTCGCTCTTCCTTTTTTTATTATTTTTAATAGGGGAGAGGTAATCACTAACCCATGCGTACGCTCCTCCGGCTCAGCACGCGGCCGGGCTGAGCTCTGCTCAGAGCTGGAGGTGGCAAGGGAGAGCCCTCAGCCTCCAACCCCACCAACACTCTCACCCTGCCGCACAACCCGTTGTTTTCTTTCCTCCCCATCCCCTGCCCCAGCCTGGAGCAGCCCTGTTGGAAAAGGGAAGCAGGCTGCCCCCAGCCCGAGCCCCCTCCGAGGTGCCCAGCTTGCCTTGACCCTCCCCTGCACCTGGAGCAATGCAAATGTTTATAAAGGGCTCCGGCACCACAGGCGGCTTTATCCCGGCTGCCGAGAGCTGGCTCGTAGCTGCCTGGGCTCCTGGCGGTATTTGTAATACAAACACTTCTAATCTAACGCACGCAATTCCCCGCCGCTTAATAGGGCTGAAGTTCCCTTCCCGCCTCCCCTTTCTCAACCCATCAATTAGGTAGGTATATGTGAAAACAAACAGCCTATGTGTTTTCTGCATCTCCAAGGAGGTGTAATGGTGCGAAGTGCTGGTCGCGGGCGTTTGCTGATGGGAAAAGAGGAGCCAAGTGGGTCTCGGTAAGCAGCAGGCTCCGTGTGTCCACAAATGCTGGAAGCGAGCTGCTCCCAGCCACGCCGGCAGCACCGGCGGTGGTGGTCGTGGTGGTGGCACTGGCACAGGAGGGCTGGGAAGGAGACCTGGGACCCTCGGTCAGTGCAGGGGCAGAGCGATGGGCCAGCACGAGCCATCTCCCCAGGCATGGGAGTCCTTCACCCGGCTTGCCCTGATCCATCTCCTCTCCTCCCTTTAGCCCTGAGGGCCTCCACACCTGTACCAATATTTCAGAGGGGTTGACCACCTCTCGGAGAGGCCTCCAAACCCAACCCAGCCTGCAGTGAAAACTCACATGGGGCTTGGCGCACAGCCAAGGCACCGTCGGCATGGACAATGACTTGTGAAGTGTTGCTTGGTCTCCTGAGTAACTCTTGGGGTGTAAAACCTCATCGGGGTGTAAGATCAGAGTAGAACCACTGGAGCAAAGGGGAGCAGCCTATGGATGGTGCAACAGCCCCTCGCCATGCTTGCCCTTTTGCAGAACTCTTGTGCCATCGCAGCACTGGGGCGAACTCCTGAAATGCAAAGCGCTGCGGCCGTCCGACCTTTTGCCGTGACCTCTGCCTTGCTGCCTCACAGCCCGAATTTGTGGAGATGGGACTTGACAAGAGGTGTCACATCCCTTCCACCCTGAAGGCAAACAAATGTCCCCTTCTATCACGGGTGTCACCACCGCTCGCTGCTGAGCGGCTCCCCAGCCCGGCACACCTCTTCTACCCCCGTTGCTTCCAGCATCTGGCAGACTTCGACGCGCTTCTGGAGGAAGCAGCAAGCGCAGACCGTGCGTCCGCCCTGCAATACTCACGTGCAACGTAGATAACATCAGCGCCCGAATAGAAAAACCTCCTTTCCAGTAATTATGACCTTTTCTAAGGCAGGCACTCTACTGTAATGGTGGGCACTCTGCAGCGGTGCTGTTAAGGGAAACACAGTTAAATTGACTTGTTAGAGATTTGCTTGGGGCTGCAACAGATGAAACGCTGGGGTAGGCCCCGTGATTCGGGCAGGGAGAGGGGTGCTGCTCGGTGACAGCAGCCCGTGCAGTAGCAGCGACGCTCATTTGGGTTAGTGCAATCATGGGCACCGCGGTGGAAACTGATGGGCTGTGGCTCGTCCCCCCCCCTCCACTGCTCCCTGGGGCTCTGGCGAGGAGAAGCAATTCATCCCGGCCCCTCTCAGCACATCGCTCCTGCGGCCACCCAGGCTGCACCCCGGGATGCTGTGCTGCAGTGCTGAGGTTCCTGCAGAGCCCTGGCAGCCCCATGGCTCCCCTGCCTCCCCCAGCACTCCCGCCAGCTGTGACTGCAAAGGCGAAGCCGCGTCCTGGGGAGAAAGCAGGCAGGATTTTATCCCCCGCCTCGGGTCGGCCACTCGGTGTTGGTGACCAGTGCCAGCTCTGGCGGCCAGCTTAGGGCTATGGGGATGTGCCAGGGGGTGGCTCTGTGGCAGAGGCACATCGCTGGTAGGTGGGATGGGGAGCCCCCTCCAGTCGTAGTGACAGCGTTGGAGGAGTGGGCATTGGGAAAAGGGGAGTGCAACATAAAACAGGGAATCCAGCCCAGGCTACATGTAAGCAGCAGGTATTTGAAGGAGCAGCGACAACCCGGAGGAGCAGGAAACACGGCGACATACATCCCGCACCTCGTGCAGATTGCCGCTGAGACGGTGGGAAGGCGACACATCGCAGGGAGAGCAACATCTCCTAAATAATGATTAATGAATTGCTACTGACGGCAAGGGAAAAAAAAAAAAAAAAAAAAACAACAAAAAACTCCCAGTCACTTACACAAGCAAAATTCTGTTTCTGGAGTTTCTGGCAGTAATAAATAATTAAACCCCTTTTGCTTTAGCATGGAGCAGAAGAGAAAGGCGGTGGGGGCCACAATGCACCAGAACAGCAGCGTGGGGCATCACAGGTGGAGTGGGGCAGCTGGCAGGGGTGTGAGGAGCTCAGCACCCCCTGGCCGATGCCAGGGTACCACCTCCCAGTGGGTTTGCTGGCACGCAGGAGCCCCAGAGCACCACTGCCTTGCCCCCCTCGCCCCTGCCCTGCACCTCAAGCACCCCTCGTCTTGCAGGTGCCCCGCAGCTGTGACTGACCAGGGCACGAGCCAGGTGACAGAGGACCCACCAGCAGGGTCACCCCCTGGGAAGCTAAAATAAGGGCAAAAATTAAAATAAATAAATTAAATTAAATTAAAAATTGAAATTAAAAAAAAAAAGAGTGGGCAAGTGAACTTTTTTTCCTTTCCCTGGCTTCTCTTTTTTCAACTGTTGCAACTCTAGCTTACGGTATTGGAGTAAGACGTGCTGGGTTGCAACAGGAAAAAAAAAAAAAACACAATTAGCTAATAATCCTGCTCGTGCTTCGCCTTTGTGGTGAGACTGCCTTGGCATCATCCCCATCTCACAAAGCAAGCCCAAGTCGCCCTTTCCAGCAGCAGCAGCAAATGAACGCCGGGGCCCGGCGGCGCCTCCGAATGGTGCCTGGCCAGGATGGCTGTGCCGGCTCTGCACGTACGGGGACGGGTCCCGTCTAATTTGGCTGCTCAGCTCAGCTGCCCTTGCTCTCCCTGCTCACATCCGAGGTGAAGCACTCGTCCGCCTTCTGCTATCCAATTCCTTTGGCAAGATCGAGATCACAGCCACACCCCGGGCCTGCAGTGAGCTGTCGCAATAATGCGATTTTTGTGCCTAATGCTTGTAGCACGCATCAGGTTGGCATGCGAAGGGGATGCCGGCTGCTTTACATCGGAGGATGGTCTGTAGTTGTGTGCAGGCATCAGGCCAGCCTACTTCCAGCCTGGCTGCCTCTCCCTGCAGAAACCCCATCCCACCCCATGCAGGTTGCCAACCGCTGTCAGCTCACACGCCTCTTGAGGGATGCCACAAACAGCTACAACGTGAGAATTCATCTTACTTCTGCTTCCTAGACGTTCACCAGCCATTGCTGGCTGGGGCATTGGACCCCGCGGGCAGGGCAGGACGCAGCCCCGGACCCCCCGCGCCGACACGTGAGCGGCAGCGAGCATCGCCCGGCTCGGGTAAGCAAGGCGCAGCAGAGGCGAACGCGCTGCCTAATTGGTCTCAGCTGGAGGCTGCGCCGCGCGTGTCAGCGTGGTGAAGAAAGCAGGTCTACGGGAGAGGAGACACGGCAGTCAGCAATTAAAGAAAAGCCCCCGTTTCCCTTCCCCCTCTCTGCCAGCCCTGAGCCCTGGAAGTTTGGGTTTGGTTTAAAGGGAGAGCTTTTCTTACCGCGACTGAAATGACCTCGAGGTGTTGCCACTGGTATTTCCAGGTTTACTACTGAGAGCATCTGCGGGGATAACTACAGAGACCTGGTTAAGTCAAGTCAACGTCTGCACCTTCATGTGTCCATTCCTCTTTTTTTTTTTTTTTTATTTATTCTTTTTTTCTTATACACACAAAAGAATTGACACAAGGAAACTCTTCATCCAGTTCAAATCCAAGTTTATTAGCCTGTAAAAGTCTGTTTCCACACAGTAATCATAAGAAATGAATGAATGTTTATGGAGCATAGCATAAAAAGATAGCAAGTCAGCCATAGCTTGGAGTTTATGATTGTTCACAAAAATTAATCAGCAGGTCACATGGCATTGCATCAAAAAAGGCAAATCAGTTCTAGGAATGCAAACAGTCAGGATAAAAAGGCAAAACAAGTCAGAGCAGAATATCAGAAAGCAATAATTAGATTCACAGTTCCTAATCTGGGTGGCAGATTTCTTTAGACAAGGTTATTTACCCACTAATTCTCCCAGAACAGGTTGAAAGCCGTAGTTCTGTATTAAACCACACATCCTCAGTCAACACAGCAGCCGGGCAAATTAACTATCCATCTCTAGGCACGAGTACTAAAACGTAGGCACAAAAGAGACGAAGTCCACTCCACAGATCAGCTACTTCTCATAGAGCCTGGTGGCCTCAGACACTCCCAGCTAGAAATCAGAGGTTCCTACAAGCCACACGGACCGAGCTATTCTAGTCACTATCTTGACATGCAAACCTTCTTTCCCCTTACAAGCCCTCCAACGTCCTCTCTGCTCACCAGATCTGGGGAGGTCCTCCCACCTCCTGCTTGACACAGCAAACCAGCCCCAAACTCATGGAGATGTGGGAGGGGAAGGAGCACCGGGCGCCCGGCACCACCGTCTCTGTGTGTGCGGTGTGCACCAAGGAGGCGGTGGTGGGGACATCCCACTGTGCCCTGGTCACCCCAGTGCTGGTCTTCTTTGGGGTTGTGTCTGATTGCCAAGCTGAGGTTTGGACTTTGCTCAGAAGCTACAAGTGATGCAGAGAGCACCCGTGCTAGGAGACTTGGGACAGAAACAGGAGTTTCTGACCTAGGCTAGCTCTTCTCTCTCTTTCCAAAGGAAAACATCTAGCACACAAGATCTGTGTTTCGTCTTTTTTTTTTTCCTAAAGAAGTGCAGATGGCGAGCATTATTAACTCTGTGATGAGGGCAGATGTAAAGGAGTAAGGGAAGAAAGGTGTTCTCAGATAGCGGATGCTTATATATATTATAAACTGAGCTGGGGGAAACCACTCTGAGTCTGGGCTCTGATTGACGTGGCGGCACCTGAAGATCTTTCTACAAGGATGCTGATGAATTACTTTCTAGCACAGATCCTTCACTCAGCATGTCAAAGGTGGCTTACACAGACCAATGAATCCCCAACCACAAGAGCTTCCCTTACAGGGCACTCAGATTTAGACTTCTTAGTCTACTCAGAAGTATCTTCAAAGTTTGTTGGGAAATTAAGCCATTAGGATTCAAGTCTAAAACCCATTTTTCAGGGAATGGGCAGCAGCATTACAAATTATTCTTGCTTATTATATTAAAAATAACATGAAAACACCTTAATATAGTTTGAAAACTTCAAAGAATAATGGAGGCGCTTACTTTCTGAGCATTACAGCTTATTCAGGCAGCCTAGATGACTTGTCTTACAAGATTACCACTTGCTACACACATTTCCTTTACTCTTGTTATGTTAGGCAAAACCGCCTTTCCGAAGAACCCAGCTACCCCAAAAACCGTGTCCATCCTGAATACCAAACGGCAAAGAGAAGCAAGGCCAGGGTGGGGGCAGATCCTGATATCTGTGTGATGCTGAACGTCACCTTTCTTTCCTCAGATAGGGCCAGTGGTCTCAAATTTCATTGTATATTCTACCGACAAGACGCGCTTCTTAGACTTTTAGGGCCATCTACCCATGCCCACTGCACACTGGTGACCAAGCAGATCCTAGCATCAAACTAAGGTAGAACTTATAACAAAGCCACCTCTGCAATTTCTTCTAATTTCACAAGTTATCTAGCAAAGCCCATGGGAATCCGAGGAGGACTAGGGCCTCCCAGAAGGCACGTTGCTTTGTACCGCTAGACCATTCATAATTTCAGACTTGTTCCTTGGAGAAATATCAGGGAGAGCTGAAATGGCTAGTGGCAAAAACAAATTGAGTCCAGCACAGCCTAGAAGAATTGAGCTTCCACGCAAAAGGATATTTTCCTTCCTCTTAATAGTCTCAGTAATGAGTTTGTCAGTTTGGGCTTTGAAGAATTACCTGCTTGTTGTATGGATTGGTTTTTCTTTTTTAGATTTTTTTTTTAATTAAAAAATAAAAGCTATAAAAAGCTAAAGGTAGTTTTAAACTGCAGGGTTCATATCTGGGGTGAGTATTTCTCTGGAGCTGAGGGACGTTTTTCATTCAGACTGGTATAAAACAATACTCAAGGGGAAAAATAGTTGAAAGAGAAAGCATTAAAGGAATAGGAACTCGGAGACCTCTTCCTGCTTCCAAATCGACCATCTCACAAAATTAGCACATTTCCTCCCTGTGAATTCTGTATCTAATCCAGAGAGATCACTGAATTGTGCCTGAGCAACTTGGCAGCCCTTTTCCTCCTCTTCAAACAGAACTCAAGGCTCACTCTTGGCATTGTCTAATGAGCGGTCTAGGTCTCACAAGAGCATATATCCTTACGGGCTTCGAAGAAGGAAGACGGAATCAGTGAAAAATCCACCCCTGTTCCTTTTGGTTTTGTTGCTTTCTTAAGAAAACAAAAGGATACACCCTTGCTCCCCAGAAAGTCAGCTGGGATCGAAGGAACCTGGCGGCCCGAAGGACCTACCTCGTCTTTCACACCCTCTCATAGTCCCGCGCTGGCACACACGAGCTGACGTTACGTTCATGCAAGGCACATTCACGGAGCAACGACATGCCAAATTTCACGACAATCAGGTGATGTGTCGCCCGCACACTCACGTGCCTTCCCACCTATCTGGTGTTGTTTTAATGCCTGTCTGTAGCACGGGGAAATAAAATGGAAACAGGAAACGGATTCCTTTCCTAGGAGTAGCTTACGAGGCAGGCAAAGAGCAGAAATTTGAACTGAGAAGCAGTAAAACAAAGAGTAAGATACAGCCATCATTCACAAACCATGCTCGTAATCCCAAATGCTCCAAGAGTGACGTGATAACCCACGCTCAGGACTACGTTCTGCTGCAAGAGTTAGGGATGAGGTTTCACCATTGTACGCTCTTCCCTACAACGGTAACTGCTAAGTGATCGCGTCACCCTCACTAGTCCACCTTCCCTGTACAACAGAGGCCTGCACCGAAGGGCTGAAGGCTGTTCTGCAATCCATCTTACTTCTAACTTCACTAACCTTTTCATAGCCTCTAAATCTCAACGTCACGTTCCTAGTTTTACAAAGGCGGTATGTTTTTTTTTTCTGCTACCTTAAGCAACTCAGAGCACAACATTACCTGCAGGTATACAACTCACGGGGTTTCCATCGACTGCCAATTGAGAAGGAATTAGTTGTGTAGCTATTGTACCATCACTTCATAAGCATTCATTCCCAAACATGTGATTGGGGTCAGCTTTTGGACCCTCTGGCTCATTTTGAGGATTCTTTTTTTAAAAGAAGTTTTCACCGTTTAAGATCCCACAAACAAAACCTGTTTATGGAAAAAGAGAGATATTTTGAATACTAAAGTCCTTTATTCAACAACACAGAAATATCACAAAAACAACTTTACTGGGCAAATTGAATGTTTTTATACAGTTTTGTACATGCCCCATAAGTGATTATTTTTTTTTTTTCATAAATACACTGTTTTCCAAAACTGTTTTTTTTCCATAATTGCACAAGCATACATACACCTTACACAAATATCTATTAGAAAATTTAATAGATAACTGCACAGTTCAGAAATAGGAGAACACTGTGAAAGGAGTACATTTCTGCGGCCCGTGTTTCTGAAAAAAAAACCCCCTATAGTTCCCTGCAATTGTGGAAATTGAGTACTTTCTAACATAGGAGCTGTCTTTTATTCACTAAGAATACAGTAGAGCTCAGCGTGAAACTGCCAAATTTAATAAAAACAAAATCTGAAACATTTAGCTGTTACATGAGAACCCACTGTTTGATATCACTATGCATCTAACCATGATCAAAGACCCACTACTGCTTTTTGCTGAGTGTATTCGACCCTGAATGGTATGTTCATTTAACCACTTTCTTTCTTCATTATTTGATTACAGATATAGCCCATTTAAAAACTTGGTATTCTTTAACATTAATTCCATGACTTACATACCAGGGGTTCTGCACGAAAGGGAGCATTTGCCCCCTTACGGAGGGTCTGTTATTAATTCACAGAACGGGTACATGTGCCTCCCTTTCAGCCTTGCCATTTTTCCTTCACGTTTATCTGGGGTATGCCAACAATGCTTCCATTAGCCTTAATGTTCACACCTAAAAGACTGCAAAATTGTGTTCTGCTTTTTTTTTTTTTTAAACTCTTTTTTGCGTCGTGCGAATGAAAGAGGAATACAAATTTTCATACTGGAAAATGTTTTTGGTCTTTGTGAAAAGCACAAATTTGATCATTAGTACTTGAAAAAAAAAATCTGATTTACAAATATGTATATAATGGGGGAGAAGGAAGGCCAGAAAAAGGATTTCCTTCTTTGAACATCACTAACCAAAATGCTCTATGTGCACTACATCACATAGATATTGTTTTACCCAAATCTAAAAATGTGATGGTGTAAAGGAACAACATCCGAAATGAAAACCACGCGGGAAAATCAAAGAAAAATCAACTCTTGTTCATTTTCAATAATTAACAGGTTTGCTTGTTGTTTTTGTTTTTAACAATTTTGAATTGACATGTAAAACACCACAATTACAATATACAGATCCATCAGTTTTTAAAAACAAAATGACAAAACAAAAAAAAAGAAAGCACATCAAGACATGCAACATTAGGGTATTAGACAGTAAGTACATTGCTATGAATATTCTTTGTACACCTAATGTAGCCTGAACTTAATTTTGTCTCTACTTCTGTAAGAGCAATCACAATTTTCCTAAAAGCAAGGCAAGCTTACCAGCCAGATGTGCAAATAAGGCTTCGGTTGATGAGTCAATCAGCGTTTCGGTAGAGAAGATCTTACAGAGCTCATATTGGTCTAGTGGTCAGCAACAGAGGCCCTAACCAAAACGTCTCAAACACGAAATCCGTACACAGCTGCCGTAGGAACAGACGTAAAGCTTACTGTGTGGTTATGCGACTGACGGCCTCTCACAAACTCTACGAGTGGCACCGTGACAGAAGCATTTTGAGCATGACGCTCCCATTTCTGAAGCCATGGCATGACATCGCACAATGCAATGACGTAGACATGTGCATCGACCCCACGTCCGGTGAGCCCAGCCCGCCCACGCTCCTCCAGGTACCGTGGACCACCCCTGCCCTGCCCGGCCCTGCTGACACACGAGACCTCAGGAGGCTTCTCCTGGAGGACCTTGGCTCTCCTGAATGGTCCCAAGAGCCACCAGTCCCGAGAGCTCCCTCCCCTGACAAAGCCGGCGTCCCCCCTCCTATGCAGGTCCCACACCGCGGTGCTCCCCACCACCCCACATGCTCCACCACATGAGGGTGACCAGGGGCCGAGGGCTGAAGCATTGAGCAAATAACGGAGAAAGTGCTGAAACGAGAGGAGATTTGGATGGGCTGTGTTGTCATTGGCCAATTGTTTCCATGCCCAGCACCTGTTCTGTGAAACTACTGGTAGTCCTGTCTTGTACAAAATGATAAATCTATCAAGTACGTGGCACAACAGCATTCGCTTACTTTGACGGGACGGCCTTTTCACTCATGAGCGGTGTGACGAAGCCAAGCAATAAAAAGTGTTGATCAACTGGTATTAGGTATCCCTAAGTTCAGTATCCTCCTTATCTTTCACAACACATGAGTTACAGCCCTCCGTGCGCTGCCTTCCCAGAGGGCAGACGACGCTAGAGTAGGAAGAAGAATGGCAGACTGTTCTGCTGGGGGCCTAAGGGACTGGTGGTTCAGCAAAGCTAAGATCAGCGGACTGAGGAATGTGCGTGGAGAAGCGGTCTTTGCTTTTTGTAAATTTAAAAGAAAAAAAAAAGTTAATTTTTATACCACAAAAACATCCAGGCTCTCAAATGAACAGAACTGCAAGTGACACCCAAACCGGTCCAATGATCAAAGATCAACTGTGAAGAGCTCCACTTGTACCAAAAATATTGCATTCAACTTTATGAAACATTTTCCCCATTGACTGAAAATTTTACATAAGAACCCATAGATGGAGGGTAATTTGGCCGAGTCATCGTTTATTCTAAGGGCTCGTACTCACTTTGTTTTGCATTCTAGAACAAACTTTACACAGACGACTGGTGTTGGATGTCCACCTAGGCTGGGCAATCCACCATGGAGCGCAGTGAAAAGTGGGTCAAACACCATACAGCATTTTTGGAGGGAGACCCCTCTGTAAAGCTCCTTTGGAAGCAATGCAAGTGCATAAACCGCTACTCTAATATAGTGCTTGAAAGAGTAATCTTAAATTGTATGTCTTCCCTTCTTACAACACCATGACAGAAGGTAATTGCTAGATGTGTCACAATCTTTTTATCTTGGAAAACTTGGCATCAAGTCTCTATCGAAGGATGCATGGTAAAACAGTGCTGCTGTTGCTGCTGCTGCTAAACAACTAGCAAAATAATATTTAAAGCCAGGATTTATTGCTCCGGATTTAACTCGCAGAACCACACTGTTGTGTACAAACCGTTAATCTCCATAGATGCTCGGACATGATTGTCTCCTTGTGTCTAAACACACAAAATACAAGCAGCTATCTGTACAGTTTACAGTACTGAAACACATATATTTGAAAATGAAGTATAGATATGTTACTTTTCAAAGATACATGACTTTATAGCAGGGGTTTACCCAAACTTTTTTTTTTTTTTTACAGCCACTTTAAAAATAGACAACAACTTCACTAGTATAGCTAAGTTACATCAAAGAAAGAATCAGTGTACTGAATGTGAATAAGCCAGCCAATTCCCCAGGCTCCCAGATTTTTGTCTTTTGCTTTTGAGGAAACCCCTATACAGAAATGAAAATAGTATCTGAGTATATTCTTCAATGGTGGACTAAGCAGTTTCTTAAAACAAGACTTTAGCTTGCCATTCACTTCGGACTGCCTTGAAAATAAGATACACTACTGCTTAAAAGAACCATCGGAATGCTTCAGCGCTGGGAACAGGTGTTCTCTAAAAAAAAAGCAAGAAAACAAGTTAAGCTTTCTTTTGCGGCATTACAACACTCGATTTCTTCTACTTGTTCTTTCCCTTTACATTTCAGGCATACTTTCAGTTATCTAGGAACAGCACGATGCCTCACACAGCTTGACAATTCATAGAAACACACGCACATGCCATTTTAGGGTCATACGTGACACGTGTGAGGTAGCATATAACACACCTAACATGCGGTCTCCTTAGTTAGTCAAGCAAGGTATTCATGGGAACCCAAACATTGTTATCAAAAACATCTCCTGGAAAGCAGACAGTGCTTTTGGAACAACCACACAACTTCGCCACGGTGCCTGGCTGCCTGCCCGCTTTCGCACGCGTCTGGGCCCCTGGCCTCACGCTGAAATGGCCTGCCTTCACGGCCACTCCCCTTCCTCCTTCCCCTGGCTGCCTTCCCCCAAAATGGTGTCCGCCTGCATTTGGGTGCCTCCATAGGCACCTGAGCACAAGCAAATTCCTTTCACAGCTTCAAAGTATAACATACATCAGAGACAGAGGTGCTGAGCCTGCAAGGGCAGTGTCTGCGAGGTCCTTCCTGCCCTCAGTCTCCTTCAGAGTCAAAAGATGATGACAGTGCCCTCCAAGACCATGCATACAGACCCACGTCTCTCCTCCAGAGCTACTGACCAGGGACGGAGCTGGAGCCAGCCCTGAGCTGACGCCGGATCAGCCAGCCTGGCTCATTCAGAACTGCCCACGAGCAGCAGCATCAGAGATTGTCCTAAAAGCAAAACCCTGGGAAACCATACACAAATAGTCGCTGATTTTGCTGGTGGTGGGTATAAATAGCAGGTTGTCTGAAAGGGGAGCAGACTCGTGTTGTGTTACTGCTACATTCATCCTGCGTGCCCACGGACATAAGGGAGACAAAAGCGCTTCTGCCGCGCCACCAGAAGCCCGACCTGGGCCCAATGCCTGATCCCTCTCCTCAGGTGCTGGGGTTTCATAAATCACCTGAAAATTATCTCTCACAGACAACGGGCTGGTTCACTGATACAACCACCCCAAACGGTTGGAGTTTTCTTTGCGCCAGCATCCACCTCTGCCAGCCCCTGCTGCGTCCAGCGCAGTGGTGAGGAAGCAGCACGAGCAAGCTCCCCAGGCACACCGAGGACAGGCGGTGGCACGGCACGGCTGTCCCCGCGGGTCGGTGTGGGCTGTAAGATGGCTGCTGAGCTCCAGCGAGGGATGCGGATTCATAATTCATAAGGAGGTCGGCTGCAGGAGAGGCTCGACTTCAGAGTGGTAGGAAGCAATCACACGCCTAAATTGATCTCGAAAGAGCAGCCAGACATGCAAATGTATTAAACTCAATATATTGTCTTCGCCTGAAAACTAAACGTAATACTCCTCCGTGGGTCCATCTACCTAAACACAAAACCGCAGCTAGCTAGACAGATTTAAAGGCGTAGCAACTGAGATGGCCTTTATTTATTTCCTTGCAGCATCAGGTCAAGTTACTGTCAGACGTTGTCATATCAGCTGGAAGGAAAGGTGCAATGTCTGATTAAAAGGTCATTCAGACCTTTAAATACACGGAATAATATTTTTGAAGGGCAAGGCTGTGGTTTAAGATGTGTGCTTTTGAAAAACTACAAGATAAGGAATTTTGCATCCGCACGACAGTTCTAATTACAGATACGCATTTACAATGAAATATCCATTGCGCTAACCCCCTATTTGGGAATGAATTATTAATCCACGCTTAAACAAGAAAGCTTTCGAAAATCGGATAGGTGGCTCAAATTAAAGCAAACCCGATTTACGAGGTGAAACCCTTAGATTTTGCCCCTGCAAAAGCCAAGGTTATTTCCAGACCAAAAAAAAAAAAAGCCCCTTCAGCCCGTTCAGCAGCTCGGCACACCAACAGCCAGGCTCAAGTGCAGCCACCATCTACCGCCTGCATGCTTAAATTCGGGAGTCCCAGCTGGGGAATGAAGCTCTCAAGGAGATTACAGCGTGCTGCCGGCCCCGCGCGCTGCCGGCGGGGCGTCATTATCCTGAGTGACGGGGAAGACAGATTCCCCCGCACGTCGGGGAGGCGGGCGAGGAGCAGGACGGGAGCTGATCAGCATTGTTGAAGGCAGCCGTCGCTGCTCGCGCTGGTGCAAATGCTGACAAACGGCAGCCTGGCTCCCAGGAGGATGCTCAGAAACCTGTAATGCTGTAAAGCGCGGCGGGATGGAGAATTTATCCCTGCGCAAGCCCGGTGCCAAATGACTTTCTTGCTTAAAACTTGCTATTGCACTCTCCTCTCAGCAGCATTCACAGACGTTTGCTGCAGAAGGGGAAGGAGCAACTCAAATGTCTGAAATCTTAAATTTTAATTGTCTCCTTGAAAAAGTATACTTCGATAGATAACAGAGAGTGTTACATTTTGGGATTTCATGAGGAGGTGAAAAAGGCAACCAGAACCAACAGAACAGGGAAAATCCCTTCAATTAAGCAGCAGTGGAAAAATCATATACACACATCCATTACCAGAGGCTCATTTCGACAGCTGAGCTCTTCATTTTTACAGCACAAGTGTTCATTAAAGAACAATGCCTCCCACACCTGCAGTGACCAATAACCCAGTGAACCCCACAGGGCCACCACACTGGCAACAGGAGGCCCACTCGCTTGCCCAGCTCAGTCCCAGCCCCAGCCTTCGCAATCTCATGCCTACACAATCTGCTGGAGTTGCTCACGAGCCTCACAGCCACCAGAAAGATTTGGTAGGTAGATGAGGAATCAGGACAGCTAGCCACCCCTGCTAAGGATGCTGTTGCTTGGGGTGCACCCAAATCCACAGCTGCATAGAAAGAGAACTTTATCGCCTTTATCATTATTTTCTGTAGGGCTACGGAATCTCTTGGGTAGAGGTGAGCCGCATTCAGAAATAAAATAGAATAATAAAATACATCAGAGCACTACATGATTATGGCCTAATACCTTACCAATGTTAAAGGATGTTGCATTATGTAAGACCCCTTTGATGTTTGATCCAAGAGCAAAAACCCTCATCTCACAGAAGCAAACTCACACGCTGGCTACAGCAAATTATTTGGCAGATGTGGCACTCCTCATTCCTCTTCATGAGTCCTGGCTGAAATGATCCAGCTCAACACAGACCCTTTGGGAAGTGTATTGCAGCTGAGGTATTTTCAAGATACGGGCCACCTGACTGTCTTTACAAAGACCTACACAAAAGAAATAGGTAGCACTGGGGGATCTTTGTCCTTACTGCATCCCAAATTCCAATGGCAACACAAAAGAAACTGGTGGATTTTCCTGTATTTCCCAAAGCACCACGCAGGACTGGTGCTGGCCACATAGGGAAAAATGACCTTACAAAGGTCGACCTTACAAACCCTACATGAGTGTCTCAGCGTGGAGGACAATCCCTGCTTGCAATCCCTTCCACAAGCGGGGGGAAGGAAGGCACGTAGGCCACAGGATGTACAGCATGAAATTTGGACCAGTAAGTTGTTTTTTTATATATGCGTCTACATATACACACATGAATGCATATACATAACAAATCAGTGACAGAGAAATCCAGTGCTACATGACGGCTAACGGGTTCAAGTGGGAAGTCGTGGTCCTTGCACAAGATGCAATCTGGATCGATCAGCAGCCCAAGAGCAAACATTGACCACCACTGGTCATAAACCAGTGACTGCATACATTCCTAATACATTTGTGAATGCGGACTACAGAGCCTAACGCCCACAACCGCCTGAGAGGAGCGGAGAGCCAGAACAGTGAGCTAAACCCCGGTGAGCCAGCAGACTGGCCTTTCCTCCACCCCATGTCTGCGCCACTAGCTGACGTGGCTGCCAGCTCCCCCATGCTGGAAATGGCGTTGAATAAACGCACAGCCTAGCTCATACAGAAGCAGATTCTGGTGCAAATCCAGGTGCTCCAAAACTCCCTTTCCATCCCCAAACTGCTCCCGTTTCCTATTCTTTTCCTTGCAGCTCTCTGTGGACAGCCAGCAGCTGTACCGCAGGGCGCACCGTGTGAGTACCGCCACCGCCGGCCCACACCAAATGGCGGCTCCGGGCCTCCTGACATGCCGAAATACAGAGCCACCTGCAGAGGAGCGCAGCCTTCCACAGCGTCCGCGGCCTGCTTTGTTCCTCTCATAAATATACATCACCTACAGCGGTGGCTGTGGGGAAAACCTCCCGGCACTCGCATCCAGCCCACACAGTCTCCTTGAATGTTTTCCTCCAGGCAAGGAGGCTCAGGGGCAAAAGGCTGGCGCGCACATCCCCCGCCTCGTCCCCACTGGAAGGCGGGCAGAAGGAAATGGCACAGCCTGGTGAGCAGACACTGTCCCCAGCCAAGATCTGCTCCCCATAGCCACGTTTTTGGGAGGTAACAGCCCTCTCTGAGCAGCCAGCAGATCAGTGGCCTCGATGGATAGAGATAGGGTCATGAAGCCAGCAGTGAGCATGTTTCTGCAGCCCAAGCTAAAATACCTCTCACCATACCTGAGCTGCGGGCCTGGCTCCCTTCAAACCAAAGGCAAGATTTAACATTTATTTTAAAAGTGGGTTTTATTTGCTCTGAGAGGACATGAATCCGCTTGCCGGCAGCTATTTTTCCACTCACACTGCGTATCTCCTGCGTCGTACTTGACACAAACCAGATTTAGCACATTCCAGGTTAGGAAACTCATTCGGCTTTCTCTGCCACCAGCTGCACAACGCGAAAAGCCCCGCTAGATGGGACACGGTAAGCAGTCTGGGACCATGTTTTAGAAACCCAGCTCCTCCCCAACTGCCTCCTCAGAGATCACCAGCTCCAGAGGCTCCCATGGGGCTAGCTAGATGCGTGCCCATGGCCACCGGGGAGCTGAAGTCCCACTACTACGGGGCCAGATCCTGTGCTCGGGCTCAGCATCGGCAGCAGCTCCCCAGCTCAGTCAGGAGGGTGAGCCGGAGGAGCAATGGGTTTCTCCACAGGAGAAAGAATGAGCAAACGCATCTCTCATTTACATGCAGCACACAGCAGAGTTTATTTTATATATTAACTTTTTTCACTTTATATATGAGATTATATTCGAGGAATGGGTAAACAATTTCACTTTTTTGATCTGGAAAAAGAAAAGTATAACACCGTTGGGGAAAACAGATGGCAAACACAGATCAGAAGCCATAAGGAATCCAGCCTAATCCTGCCGAAGGAAAACATCTCTGTCCCAAGCAGTGTTAGCGGCGGCACCAATGCCAGGCCTGGCCACACCAGCAAAACCTCTCACACGCTCTGCAATCCGCACCAAAATCCCCACGGGGACAGGTCGGGGCTCATGCAAGCTGTAATGCAGCATTACTCCAGAGCCAGGGCTGATGCTAAGCAGGTCAGAAGAGCTGTCACTTGGTGAGCTCGTCCTGACGGTGGGGATTAGCATCAAATAGCCCAACATGTTAGCATAAAGCAGAAAGCTCTCTTACTGAGGAAAGTTTTGTAGAGAAATTCTTGGACACCAGTTTGTTACCATCATGCAACATAAAACCCAAGGCACTACAATGCGAAAGAACACTAAAAATTAAACATCCAGACCACTGCTCAGCTCCTGCTTTCACCTAGGACCTGGCTGGTGACTTACGCAGACTCTCCTCGGTCAGAGACAATCAGCTAGAAAAGTGTCAGACGCACTGCCATCCACCTTCTCCCTGATCAAATCCCCACAAAGACCATCCATCAGCCCCTATCACTGATCCACCCTGCACACGCAGGCTCACAAACCAGAATTATCCTTGTTAACATTCACTCCATTAATGAGAAATCCCCGCTGGTCCCTCACCCAGTGGTAGGAGCCTTCGCACGCAGTCTGACAACTCTATCATCCGCAAAACGGCTGCTGCGGGCTATGGCAATCTCATACAGACTGGTCTCCAAACAGAGGGGAGGCATGTTTCTCGGCGCCAAACCTACACTTAAATCTCTTTCCCCTAGAGCTGCTCTGCCTTCGGCATCTTTTTCTCCTGCACAGAGCCTAGCGCTGGCTACGATGCCTCATTGGTTAGCTAACTGCTTCTGTCCTTCGGGATTTCTCATACGCTGTTGATAAAAGAGCCAGTGAAAAATATATCCATTAAATGCTTGGCCTCCGCTTGCTTGTTTCTCTGCAAATCCTTAAGAGAAGAAAAAAAAAAAAAAGGGAAAGAAGAAAAAAAAGAAGAAAACATGTACTCAGAGGCTGCATTCAGTAAGCTACCTGGGCTGGGAGGTATTTCCAGCCGACGCCTGAGACTTGCTGCAGGTGCCGGTTCGCTTCTTGCAGCCCGTGAGCACCACGGGTTGTCTTGCCAGACTGAAGGAGAGCAGCAGCAAGACAAACTCCTGTGCAGCATGTCACCACAGCTCCCAACCAGAGGGAAGAGCTTTATGAGGCTGTGTATGGCTCGCTCTGAGTCCCATTAATTCCCTGGTATGTCTTCTGAAATTTTCAAGGGTGACAATTAAGATTCATCTCGGTGATTATTTTCATGACACCGTCAACTCTGCTGGACTTTGACCTGCAATTTATTTTACATCAGCTTTCAAGCAAACAGCCAACGGTGATTGCCGCCTCCTGGGACTGAGAAACGCTCGTGATTTAGAGAGAACAGCTTTTATGTCATTACCAAGCTCGTGCCACCAAGTCCGCTCCCACCCACTCCCTGGTGGCCAGCTACGCAGACCCATGACCCTTCCAAATATATTTTCTCCTCTTTTGCTTGCTCTGTAGCCAAACAGCCTCTGTTTGACGGATACCACTCATTTTGGAGATTGCACACGTAACAGAATCTGCTCCCTGATGCTCCTTCTCCACTTCTGATCTCTTTAATGGCACTGCGATAATCACGCTTTGCCCTCCCTGTATCTTCTATGCGCTTCAGCTCCCTCCCACACACAATGTCTGCGTCCCCACCAGCAGCCAGGACACGCAGAGGGACGGATGTTACTCAAAAACATACGGGGTATTTCTCTTGTGTTGATGGAGCAAATTCTTTGTGTTGACGTAGTGCAGATTGGCACACTGTTGGCATACTCCAGCTTCCCTTGGACATGCAGTACATGACACCTAAGAAGCCTCTAAGCCCAAGCAGTTCTCATGCAACAAATCATCATTTTCAGCCCTTCACTGCTGGCGTTGCCTCCCTCTTTCACATTCGTCAGCTTGTCTGTACGTTTGCCTTCATCACTTCCTTGTCTCTGGAACAACTTGTTCGGATCACACAACTCCTCCCATACCACATGCTCACCCAGCACCCAGATTCTCTCCGTAAATTCTACTCAATTCAGAAAAAAGAATGAAAATGAATGAAAAAAACTTCCTTATCAATGACAGCACGTGGAAAGCCCTGCTCACCCTCTTTAGGATCCCCTTCTGCTGTGCAAAGCCTTGGCCTTCCCTTGGAGAAGTTGTGGGAAGACAACTACCAGTGAGCTCTTCAGCTGCCGTGCCGGCATGACTAACGGCAAACCTCCTGCTCACCGCAGCAGCTGTAGTCTGCTTTCTTCACACCACAGGAGGTCTCACCACCATTTTCAGCACCGCCGTGTTGCAGCAGACCACCTCTGGTACTCTGTCCACCTGCCCCACAGTGCCTGAACGGCTCCAGCTGAGGAGCAGCACCCTCTTGTTGAGGCTTTGTTCATTATTTCCAGCCCTGAGCTGCTCTTGGTTCCATCTCTGCTTGAGCACTCTGCGGCTGCTCTTTCCTCCTCACCTACTGTATTCAGTGATCTCCATCCTGAACTCTGTAGGACTTCCCATAACTTTCCAGTGTTTATTAAGATCTTCCCTCTACCTCAAATTCTAATGCTGCTTCTCCACTTTCTAAACCACTGAATAATCCATTATTAGCTCTTAGTCAAATGAAGCCTGACACCAGCTAATAATGATCCTATGCAGAAATACAACGGAGACCACAGCCAAGACAGCCTGGAAGTGAAAAGAACACTGTCCTGAGACAGGAGAGGAGCTACCTTTTAAAATGGCCCTCTCTTGTGAGACTGAAATGAGGAAATACACTATGTAGAGCAGAGGAAAGAATAAAACTCTATGGTGCCTAGGGAAAAGGCATTTGATGAGTTTGCTGCCCGCTCAGAACGCAGTATCCAGCATGACCCAGGCTGCTTTTATTCCTTTTAAGTTCTCGTATTTCACTCGGCAGTGTGGTATCTGGTTAAGTACGAAGAGACTCTGGAAAACTGCAAAAAAATTCAATAGGCTTAACGCATACCTGGCTATGGATTTTTATGGTCTTAATTAAGAGGATGCCTAGGAGTTCCAGGGAGGAGAAAATATTTCCCATAATGTCTGAGAGTAGAAGTTAACAAGCCTGCTGGGATCTTTTTAGCCCCTGCAGAGCTAAGGCTTCAATATTATTAAATGGCTGTCGCATCTGAAGTATGGTGCAACATAACTCAACAAAGAACAGCAAGCAAGGGATGCTGAAATGGGGGATGACTCTAGATTACGCCACAGAGTAATTCAATTTCAGGACAGGTGTCTGCATGTGATTGAACGTGATATGACTGTGGAAAACAATAAGTGTACCCAAAAGAAGAGAAAAGAGACACAGCAGGCTGGGCTCCCAAACAGCAAAGAGCGTCAAGCCAAACAGCATGCTTCAAGATGTGGTTCAGTATGATCATTCAGAGCAGATGAGCTTTAAAAAAATACAGACACTACAGAAGTAGAGAAATGCTTTCTTCGGATGGTGGTACACCTCAGAAAGCAAGGTATCTGCTGGCAGTTTTTAAGCACATAGTAGGTGACTTGGGAATTGTTAGCAACAGAGGCCAAGTCCCAGGGACTTCCTTACAGGGACACGAGTTACTTTCTCATTCCTCCTAACTCACTTGGGTACATCCGAAAGCTTATCCTAAGCCTTTCCCTGCACAATCGGCAGCTGCTTCCCATCGCAAACAGTGATCAAAAGGATTAGGCAGTATTTGGTGAGGCTTCAGGGTGTACACTCTAGGTTTGCCTGCTTAGAAATATCTTATTTACCAGCTGAACTCTTAAAACACATGCACGGGTAGAGCTGGAAAACTAGCAGCTGATAAAAAATTTTAGGCTATTTGGAAAGCACTTGTTCTCAGCCACTGCTAGGCATCAAGTGCATGACACAGAGTACTGAAATTAGTATCTATCTTTTATTGAACTGCCTAGAGTTCAAATGAAACAAAAATGTAGTACCAAGATGTTGCTATTCAAAAGGGATCATTTTCTGACATCCTAATTCGTTCCCCAGTCAAGCTAAGTCTTCCCTGACTTCAGTAATGGTGTTAGGTGTCAACCTAGCAAACAGACCTGCATGGAAAGTGGCCCAACAAAGCAGTAACGTCAACACACATGCACAGGCAAACAAAAATTGGGACTGTTGCTCTGAACTGCCGCTATATGGTTACCCACCCTGAATGAGCAGTATCCAACACGGTGTTCAAGTATCTACTGGCTTGAGTCTCCTCACTTGAATAAGGCATGGGGTATACAGCCCACAGCACGTGGTACAAACAGCATTGGTAAGAGTTTACAAAATTGCTGTAACTGACATAGGGGTCCAAGTCATACTGGCTTCTGTGCTCCTCAGATTGAAATAAAAATTCCGAAGAGACTTAGATAAGACAGAAAGACGGACAGAAAGAAAGGAGAAGGAGAAGGAGAAGGAGAAGGAGAAGGAGAAGGAGGAGAAGGAGAAGGAGGAGAAGGAGAAGGGGAAGGGGAAGGGGAAGGGGAAGGGGAAGGGGAAGGGGAAGGGGAAGGGGAAGGGGAAGGGGAAGGGAAAGGGAAAGGGGAAGGGAAAGGGAAAGGGAAAGGGAAAGGGAAAGGGAAAGGGAAAGGGAAAGGGAAAGGGAAAGGGAAAGGGAAAGGGAAAGGGAAAGGGAAAGGGAAAGGGAAAGGGAAAGGGAAAGGAAAGAAGAGCCCATTATGCTTATTGCTGCTCTAGAAAAAGCTCTGCTTTCATTCATATTTCTCATGACACATGCCACTTGCCCATCCTAAACAATGCGCATCGATTTCATTATGTCGACTAAAAAATAAGACAAATGTATCAGTGACAACACTGGGCAAAGAACGAAGTTTGGCGCAGCATCCTGGAACCCCACTGCACAGCCTGTATTGGTATGGAGAAAAACGTGCAAAGAACTGTTCGGTGCAGTCAAAGCACAGAACTGCCATAACCAGTTAACCTCCCTTACCATATGGACAATTTCCCTGGCAAACAATCACAGTTCAATGATTTAAAGCAAGCAATTTCCAATGCACGTAGAAAGCAGTGTTTGTATGAAAGAGGCTGTTCAACCCTTGACTGGCCTACAATTTTTGCTGAATTAATTAAATTTCTGTTCAGTTCAGTACCAGATCCCAGCACTAAGAGATTTCCTTAGGTGGGAGGGACTTCATTTGGAACAAAAAAATGTGACTTTTGTCCCCCTTTTACAAAACACAGGTGCTATTGCACTGTATCAAACAGCAGTTTCCACGAGGTGCATTCTGGATTGAACACAGCTATCGTCACGTGGTTGGGGCAGTTCCTTTGCTCTGCAAGCATCACATGAAGAAGGGGGAAACAACAAAACATGAAACAGTAAAATGGACTACATCCGTCTCCATTTCAGAGGATATCCCTTGCGCTAGGTTTTTCACGCTCGCTAATCTGCCAGAGCCGTAGGCAGACCAAAAGCTCAACTCTGCAGGGCCCTCAAGGCTGCCCTCAGTCACACGTCTCCCACTGACTGCAGCGTGAAGCCTTGCGAGATGTGGTCCCACAGCAGAAGGTCAAACAGCTTCAACGAGTGCTCCAAGTGGCAGAGGTCAGGACATGGTGAGCCACGGTGACACCTGCAGCCGCCCTGGCCTGTGCCGGGGGTGGCAGCGAGAGGCCTTGTGTCATGGAGTCGTCCCTAGGGATCCCCAGAGGTCGAATGGAAAACTCAGCGCAGAAAGCATGTTTAGTGGGGGGAAATTGCTTCTTCCAAGGCCCCAAAAAACTGACGCCTAGCCACAGAGCCCTGTGGCTGCCCACCCAACCCTGGCCTCGCTGCCCCGCGACCAGGCCGCGTGGTGGTAAGATGGCCGGGGTCGGGTGCCGCTTCTGTGGAAACCAACCACCGTGTCCCTACCCCCAGGGAAGGATCCCAAATTCCCTTGAAATGCGACTCGGTGAGGTGCCTCGGTGGGATCTGGAGGCTGGTATTTCAGGTCGGTGTGTGGGGGCTGGTATTTCAGGTCAGTACGCAAACGTTTAATAGCGCACATTACTAATTGGTGAGGCTGATACAAACAAAGCAAGCGGCACGGACCAGTATGACAGCACGCCCAAGCACCAGAGGACATTTCACATCTGGGCTGAACCGTGCAGACCCTGCCGCCGTGAGTCAGCCCCTCTGCCTGCTTTTGCTATCACGCTAATGAAAATGAGGAGTGGGCCACCTGAGTCAGGGTGGTTTCCTTCAAAGAGAGTCATACCCGGCTCCTGATCTTCCTAACCTGCTGCAGAAGTTACAGACGCGTACGCCCATCAGAGGAAAATAAGTAGTCTCCACGGGTAAATAAAGATTATGCCTCTTTAAACCAACTGTAAATCTGCATGAAGACAGAATATACATACACAAGTAGGCAGCGTGCAACGTGACGTCAATCTTAGTTTTAGAGATTTATTATTACCATACATAAAATTTCCTAGTAATAATAACATTCTATGTAAAATACTAGAGCATTGGGACACTTTGAGGGTGAAAATTGTACAAGAAAAATAGGAAAAAGTAGTTCTGGTGTTTAAAAAAAATGCTGGGAGGGAAGCACTCCATTAAAAATGTAAGGGTTGGGGACTGGAACGTATTAACTTGAATCTGTCTTACACTTGGTGTAGTAACCTTGAGAATTTTATCGTACGCCCTCATTGCACCAGCAGAAGAACAGATTTAAAGGAAGAAAGAGAGAAATGCTTGCAGTGGGATCAATCAGTTTGCTGTTTATTGTTATTATTCTTGTTTTCCGTTTATTTCGTTTTTGAGCACAGTTCCGCCCCTGATTTGAACCCTCTCCATGACTCGCAGCCGATGTTGAGCGCAATTCTCACGTCCTACGAACACACCACCCACGGTGACCCCTTCCTCGATCCTCGCTGCATTCCCTCGGGACCGTGCCTTTGCAGATGACAAGGGATCACTGGAGCAGACACGCCGGCTCCCCAGGGCCGCAGGATGAACAAACCCGAGATGCCCACGCAGTAGGGGAGCACTCCCTGACCCACCATGGCCACTGCCTTGGCTTGGCCCTGCTGCTCCCTGACCCACAGCCTGCTGGCTGCCACAAGGCCAGCGCCACACTGCCACACGCGGCCTTCGCAGTCGTGCTGCCACACGTTGTTACTTGATTAGAGGAAAGACAGAAGCAGAAGTAAGAGAAACAACCAAAAGGGAAAGTTGCTCTGTCATGGAACTCCTCGCCTATGGATGTTTCTGTGAGGCGGTGAGCCACGTCCCGTGACACGCTTTGTGGCCAGCCACGGCCTGCAGCAGGCCGAGGCCCTGATGACTCCTCCACAGGTGGGAACCAAGAGCCGCGTCCTCCGCGTCCCGGCCCAGCAGCGGAGGAGCTTCTGTGTGTTTATCCGTCTGACAGAGCGCAAACGGGGGGGGAGAGAAAGCAAAGAGAAGACGCGAAGGCAGGTGGTTATGAGAGTACACAAGTGGCTAATAAAACCACGGTTTTTACTAGTCGCAGTGGTTAAACAATTTTAATGGGCGGCATTCTCATAACATGCCTGAGCGGCTTTTAAGGCTGCCAAACACCTCTGTCAGGAGCGAGGAAGTTCTGGAGATGCACGCCGAGACGCACGCAAGCCCATCGGAAGATCTGATAGCGTGCAAATGCGCTTCTCCCAGAGATAGCTCACTTTCTGCACAAATCGATAAGCCATCAGAAGCTGCCATTTATCACGCCCGTTAAGCCCCAGCAGCACCCAGGCTGGCGAGCCTGACGAGAGGCCCTCGTGCACGGCTGGGCGCCGCGGGGTTTCTCCACATCGCTCGCCAGAGAAGTCCCGTTTGGGCTGCGCTCGGTACGATAGTCCATCGGGAGGAGACCGGGGTACTATGCGTCTTCTTTGCAAACTTTCTACGAAAGCAATCACGCTGTGTGTGCAATTGAGATAAACCAAGGGTTGCTAACCCCATCTAGTCTCCAGCACCTGGAGAGTACGTATTGGGCTGGAGGTCAGTGATGCCGGGCCCTCACACATGCACAAAACCAGCCAAGAGGATGCAGAGCTACAGAGCAACCTTCCAGCAAGGAGAGGCCGCTCTTGCAAGGAGGAAATTCATCGGTTATTTTGATGAGGCCGGCTACGAAAGAGTTAACGCTATCGGCCAAACGTCACTCACAACCCCAGCGTTGCCTTCATCCCAGCGCCCGGTGCCACCGTCTGCGTGTATTTAGCGCGGGTCGGATGGGTGGGCTCTCACTGCTGCTCCCCCCCAGGGCCCCCATCCCACCTCTGCTCCTGCGAGCAATGACCGGGGCACCGGCCGCCCCGCGCGCACGGGAACAGGGGAAGTTGCGATTTCTCACTTGGTTGCTAATTTCTGTGACTACAAATCTTGATGCCACCTCGTGTGCACTGCTCCTCTGTACTAAATCCATCATCCTCGACACCTCCAGACACATCTGATACGTGCGCCTCGCCAGCGACACTATAATTTTAATAATGACAAGGGATTAAGTATGATTACTAGTCTCTCCCCTCGCTTGTTTCCTTTGCCTAACGACATCAACCACCAGCCGTTTTATGTGCAGCGGGGTACTTTGCCTTCCATTGTCTGTTGGGCTCAGGTACGTTCACCGAAATTTCTGCGCCGTCGAATCTGCCTGTCTGCGGCACGCCTAGCAACCTTGAAAGCCTGTCTGTACGGCCGGGGAGCATTCAATAACACATCGTCAGGTCCGAGGGCACGGCGTAAAGAGACGTGGGTGCAGTCCGGCCAGAAGCCTGCGCTATGTTTTTCCCCCCGTTGTACTTCACACCCGGCCACCCTTCTCCCCACCACCCCAAACCACCACCACCACCACCACCAGAGAAAGAAAACCCACCAACGAAAAGGCAAAGCAAAGCAAAACGGCTCGGCACAAACCGAAAGGAGAGAGAGAGGAAAACCCAGAGAGAACCCAGAGATAGCCACCGGTCTCGGAGCACGGGCGGCGGGCGGGCCAGGCGAGCGGTGTCCCCGCGCGGCGGGGAGGGAGGCACGGAGCCGCCTCCGGCTCTCCGGCTCGGGCCCGCTGCGGGGAGCGGGGCCGGGAGCGGGGCCGGGGCCGGGCGGCGCGGGGGGGCGCCGGGCTCCGCGGGGCTCGGCGGGGCCGGGGGGGGCCCTCAGAGCCTGAAGGAGGCCTCGGAAAAGGGGTGCTGCATCTTGAAGCTAGACAAGAAGCACTGCAGGGGCGGGGGCAGGGGGTTGAGGAGGGACGGCGGGAGGCTGGGGAAAAAGAAATCATCTCCTCTGACCTCTAGCGAAGTGCCAGGTTTTTTCTTAAGCTCTTCACATTTCCTAAACTTGCAGATCTGGTGTCCCGTTTTGCGGTTCCTGCAACTGCTGCAGACTCCACAGTTGATGAGCCGCTTGCAGGGCACGCACACCCCGCAGCGTTTCCGCTTCTTCTTGGCGGGGTTCCCCGACCCGGCCCCGGCCCCGCCGCCGCCGGTCCCCCCTCCGCCGCCGCCGCCGCCGCCTCCGCCGCCGCCTCCGCCGCCCCCCGCCCCGGCGGCGGCGCCCAGGGCGGAGGCGGGGGCGGCCGAGGCGTGGCTCTGCGGGCAGTCCGCCAGGTTGGCGATCTGGAAGGCGCTGTCTGTGACGGCGGCCGAGGCCGCGGCGGGGGAGTGCAGGGCCGTCATGACGATGACCCCCGGCGGCAGCGAGAGGCCGCCCAGCGCCGGGATGGCCGAGAAGGTGCCGACGCGCTCGGGGAGGTTCATGATGTCGGCTTCGGCCGCGCCGCACTTGAGCTTGTTCATGCACTCGCCCGCCAGCGGCCGGCAGTGCTCGGGGGCCAGGCTGGAGAGGAAGTTGTTGTTGGCCATGGGCAGCGCCGGCTGCTCGCCGGGGGCGCAGCCGGGCTTGCCCAGCCGCTGCGAGTCGCTCCGGTGGTGCATGCTGCCCCTGCCGGCGTGCAGCGACGAGGCGGCGGCGGCGGCGGCCGCGGCGGCGGCGGCGGACGAGGAGGAGGAGGAGGAGGAGGAGGAGGAGGAGGAGGAGGAGGAAGGCTTCCTCGCCGCGCCGCCGCCGCCGCCGCTGCCCCAGAGCATGGCGGTGGCGGCGGCGGCCGTGGCGGTGTCGCAGTTCCAGGGGGACATGCCGATGCGGGCGGCGGCGGCGGCGGCGGCGCTGGGGAAGATGGGGGTGGTGATGCGGGCGATCTTGGCCGCCTGCGGGAAGGCGCCGCCGTTGGTCTTGTAGAAGGTGGCGAAGGAGCGGTACCTCTCCATCTCCGAGTTGTAATCCACAAGGCTGTTGAGGGCCCCCTCGGGCAGGTGGCTGTCCTTGGGCAGCCCCGGCGCCTCGGGGTTGGGGCCGCTCTCCACGCACACGTTGGTGTTCATGGTGGCCGCGGGCAGGGGGGCCGGGGGGCTCAGTCCTCCGCAGGGCGCGTCCCCGCCGACGCCGAGCGGCCGGGCAGCCGCGCCCGCTGCATCCTCACGGGAGCCGCCGCAGCTGAAACACACAAAGTCGGTTCCCAGAGGGGGGGCGGGAGGCGCCGGGACCCCCGGCTTCATCCCCAGCCTCACCCCCCGGCTTCACCCCCAGGTTCACCCCCAGACCCAACCCGCTCCGGGCCGGGTTGCTGCGAGCGGGACAAGTCCCGCAAAAGTCCGCCGTGGGGCAGGGGGGCTGCCCACCTACCATGGGGGGGCGGGGGGGGGAGAGAAAAAAAAAGGGAAAAAAATAAAATAAAAAGGCACAAGGAGGAGGAAGGGGGAGGGAGCCGCCAGCTGCCACGGTGTCCTTCTGCGCCCGGCGGTCATTAGCTGCCTGCCGGCACAGCTGGCTCCGGGGGGGCAGGTCGCTCCCTCCCCGCCGGGGGGGGGGGGGTGCGGGGAAAGCGGCTGGGTTTGGGAAAGAAAAAAAGAAAAAAGGAAAAAAAATATATATATATAGTAATAATACTACTTAAGCCAGGCAATTTCACAGCGTGTGATCTCGGCGCCTGCAGCTGTGCACAAGCCGGAGGGTTCTCCCCCAGCTCCCCGCCGGGGGGGGGCCGGGCAGCCCCTGCCGCAGGCACTGCGGGCCCCGGGGGGGCTGCGCCGGGCGCGCAGGCGGGGATGAGCCGGCAGGGGTCGGCGCTTTCCCTGCCGGGCAAGGGCTGCCGATCCCCGGCGATTTTGGCAAAGTTTAGGAGGGGGCGAGGGGGCCGTCCCCCCCGCCTCCCCCCCCGCAAGGCCGCCGCTGGCCGGCGGGGGGGGGGTCAGCCGGGAGCAAGGCGGATTATGGCAGCCTGCGAGAAGTGAGGCGAAACATCCCCGGAACTTAAAAAGCCCTCGGTTGAGGAACACTGGCTCTTTGTTTTCCAGATGCTTTACCTGAACAGTTTAGGCATTTCTAGCATCTTTTCCGATGGACGGCGATCGATCGGAAGCGCTCGCTTCAGGGCCGCTAATGGGGCCGCGTCTCGTTCCCAGACGCCGGTACGTTCGGTTCAAAACGGTTATCAATTACGGTAATTACGATCATAATTAGATTAATGAACCGTTCGGAGCCCGACCTCCCGAGCGCACAAACTTCATCTTCCCCCGCTGCCGCGCACCGCCGGGGGGGCTCCGGGTGAGCGAAGGCCGGGGGAAGGGGCGAGAAACCTCAGCCCCGGCCGGCTGGGAGCCCCCCCGGCACACCCCGGCAGGGGAGAAGCGAGACGATCGCTCCCTCCCCCGAGGTCTGGCGGCCGTACAAAGGCTGCCCCGGCGAGCTGCGGGTCTTGCGGCGAGCTGCCGAGGGTCGGCGTGTCCGGCAAAACGCCCCCCACCCCTCTCTATCCCCCCGTTTCCAGCAAGGGGGGAAAAAAAAAAATAAAAACCTAGCCGCACGGCCTCGGTGCCAACTCCTCACTCCAACTAGTTCTGGGAAGGGAACCCGCGCATCGCATCGGGCGAGGATCGAAAGGCTGAACGCCTTTGATTGCCGAGGCCGGGGGCCGCACGCCTTCTCCTGCCCCGTTCCCCCCCTGGCCGCCCCCTCCCGGCACAAGGGGGGTGCCCCCGGCCGCGGGGACCCCGCTCCCCCCCCGGCACCGCAGCCCTCGGCGAGCTAAAGAAATGGCAATCGCTGCCCCGGCTTCTCCATTCCGCTCCCGCTTCAGCCAAATGTGACCGTACATGTGCAATATTGCATGTCTGGTCTGCCGAAGACAGGGAGATCAAAGGTCATATTTAGCATTCAGGAGGAGGGGCGGGTGCAGATTAATTAATAAATTAATATCGCGGCGCCTTTTATTGCCCCAGCCTAGCATTAATCTACTTTTGCGATCCCAGAGGACGAGAACAAAACAAAATAAATTTTAAAAAAAAGGGAGAGAAAACAAAAAAACCCTTCCCCCCCCAAAAAAAAAATAATAATAAAAGACAACCCACCCCCTAAAAAAATACGGAGAAGGGGGGAGGGAGAAAGGAAAAAAAAATCAAACCAGTCACTTACCAGGCTCTTTATTTGGGGGGGCTTGAATTTGCAGACGCTACCAGCCTGCCTGCCTTTAATTAGTTGCACATCAGTCCCTAACACAAAGAAGAAGAAGAAGGAGAAGAAGAGGAAAATCTCCAGATGTGCCTTGGCAGCTCCTCAATTACAACTTTGCTACTTGTAAACAAACTGCGAGGGGCGGCGGGGAGGGGTGCAAGGGGGGGGGGGTGGTGGTGGGGGGGAAATAAATAAATCCGCCGCTCCGCCGAACAAAATACCTGCGAGTGGCTTTTTTCCCCCTCTCTCTCTCCCTCTCTCTCTCTCTCTCCCCGTCTCGTTGCAGAGAAAGGAGGAGGAGGAGGAGGGGGAGGCGGCGGGGGGCGAGGAAGGAGCAGGCACCGAGGGAGTGTGCGTGAGTGTGTGTGTGCGTGTGTGAGCGTGTGCTGCTCGCCGCCCGTCCCCCGGCGCCGTGTGCGAGGGCGGGCGGGAGCCTCCCGCTGCCTCCCCTCGCCGGGGGTGGGCGGCGGGGGCGGGAGGCGGCGGTGGCGGCGGAGGCGACCGCCGCCGAGGTGAGCGGGCGGGGAGGACGCGGCGATGCGGGCACCCGCCGCGGTGCCGCCGCCGAGGGGCGCGCACGGGCCGCGGCCCCTGCCCGCGGCTCCGTCTGGCTCGGCTCGGCTCGGGCTGGCTCGGTCCTGCCCTGCCCGCCTCGCTCCTGCCCTGCCCGCCTCGCTCCTGCCCTTTCCTCGGCTCCCTGGGAAAGCCACGCCGCCGCCGAAGTTGCTCTGCGGCCACCGAGCGCCTTACGGACCCCGTTCCCCTTTGTATGCCCTCATCGGGCGCACCTCCCGCCCCCCTCCCCATCTTTATTTCCATGGAAGTGAAACGATCGGAATTACGGATGCTCCGCCGGCCGCTGGAAGCGGTCTCCGAAAACCCAGGCCCCCGGCGCGACGTGGGGATGCTCGCAACGCGGCGCACGCCTCGATGCCACGCTGCAAGCGCACGGCCTTCCCTTCAACAATTCCCGGCAACTAAGTGTAGAAACGTCCCCACCTGTCTTCCGCGGAGTTCTTGCGAGGGACTACGCTCGTCCAATAAATTACGCGTCGCGAGTTGTTCACCCAGCTCCTCTCGGCACCTCCATGCAGAGCCTAAGAAGCATTGCCGCAGCCGGCTGCCTCGCGAGCGCAGGCACCGAGCGGTTAATAAATGGATGTCTCTGTCAGAGGAATCATTTTAGCCCTCTGTAAATTACAGAAAGGGAAGGGAAAGTCGTACCGTTTGATTGGCTTTATGTATGTAAGTGAATGAAAGCTTTATTTACAGATGGCAGTTTTATTTCTTCCCACTCCGGTTCGAGATCGAGCTCGGCATCCTTGGCATTAGGGGGTTGCATTTGGGAAAGCGGCACGTGCCCGGGAACTTTCTCCCACGAGTAGCCACGAGACGCGAATCTCAGCCCAGGGCTTTTGCGAGGGCCACCAGTCTCGTGGTTAATTACTCCAGCAATTAAGAGAAACTCAGACCGAACACGGACAGCCACGGTCGATTGGGTAGCTCGCAGGTCCCTGGGAAGCCGCAGCGTTCTGGATTGGCATGCTTTGTCTGGAACCACCGCAGTTTATCAACCCAGTAACCTGCCTCTTATCATACCGCGTGCATTTTAAAATACCCCCAAACAGGTATTTACATAATAAAGCGTGACCTTCCAAGGAGCTAGCACGATCCCTTAGGACAGTTCTTTCAGGAAAAACTTTTGGGAAAAAATATCAAAGAGGTGAAACAATGTTTTGGTAATGTCACAAAGTGGCAAAAACCAAGGGCTTTTCTTGCTGAGGTTCATTCCCCACCACTTTTCTCCCCAGTTAGTTGTCAAATGCCATTTGCGATAGTCCAAACACTCGAGACGTTTTTCAAACACAGCATCCTCCTGAACTGCAAATTTCCTTTAATCATAGCCTTAGCCTCACTTAAGCAATCCTTTCTGAGTTAATTTATTACTCCGAAGGAGTTACATTTTTAATAACCTAAAGGAGGAAAAGGGAAAAGACTCTGATAATCTTTCCTCATGCATAAGGAAGGACGTTTCACGTATTTTTTAATTGTCATGTGAGTTAGGTTGCAATGCTATATATAATCTATCTGCGCCAGCTTGGAAAACTTGCAGACTTCTACGGAGTCTGGGAAGAAGCGTGGAATTCAGTTCAGATGGGCTTTCTCCGAAACCTTCTGGCCAGAAAAGGTTTTCTGTTTTGTTTTGTTCTCAGATACAAATCTGCTTTATCCTGCAGTCTGCCCCCAGCCCGAGAGCTTCGGAGGACTGGAAGAGTGGAAAATGTACAGGTGTTTATCGGCAAAGCAGCCAACATTCCAGCCACAACTTTCTCACGATGAGTCTTAAGAAAGCAATTCCAGATTGTCCTTCTCACCATAATCCCCGCTTTGATGGGAGGGACAGAAAGTTAAGAATTGCAGGCTCTGTTTTTCATCCAGAAACCGTGGCTATTTCATTTTCAGCAGGAATGCAGAGCGAGCAATATGTTGCAACACAGCGAACACAGGAGCTGCCCTGCCTTTGTAAATATCGAGGTTGTTCAAAAAGAAACTTGCAAAAAAAAGAAAAGAAAACTGAAATTCATTTCTCTGTTCTTGCTCACTCGGTGTCTAGCTCTCGTGCCTATCCGCAAAGTGGCCATCGTAACCCTATCCTGATCCATTGAGATTACAAGCATGAGAAAAAGGGGGGAGCTGGGGGTGAGGCAATCCCCTGGTGAAGACAGCAGCTCACGAGAGACTGCTGGCTGGGTCTTTTTTGCTAATCTTCTCTCAGCGTGCCAGTTCCCTGGGGCTCCCAAAGCCCACAGACCCCACAGCAGGGCTGGCCTCTGGCCCGGCTGCTGTTCTGGGGCTCCCTTCCACCAGGGCCAGCTGCCCTAAGAGGTCCCCGACAGCATGCACCCGGCCAACGCTGCGGGAGGGCTGGGGACCAGAAAAGTCCTTGCTCCTGCTCCCCTCGCGTTGCCTTTGGAAGATCTCCCAGCTTGCACTCAGGACCGGCTGATTTTCATTCCAGAGCACAACAGCAGCGTACCTGCACGCCCTTCGGGGACAGTGGTTTGCCTCTGTGACTTGTGGCAGTGCTGGGCACCCATGCTCCTTCCTCTGTTGATGCCCACCTCCCCACTGGTGTGTATGCACCATCCCTCCTTCTGGCCATGGCCAGGGACCCTCTCCAGTGCGCGGCTCCCTCGTGCCTGCCCCCGCTGCTTGCCAAGAATCCGCCCCATCGCAGCGCCTCGCGCCCTGCCAGCTACCGCATGGTTCTTGCAGTAGGGAAGGAAAAGGCCAGACATGAGCTTGTCTTTGTGTGCTGCAGGAAAAAAAACACCTGAGGACTGCAGTAACGCATAATCTGCTAGCAAAAATAAGGTTAAAACCATCCCTTAAAATGCCTTGCTTATCATCCGGTATTAGTGAAAGCTGCTCTCCTCATTTTTGTTTGAAAGGAAATGCGGTGATTACCCCCTATTACAGACACCTACAAATATTTACTAAAATAATGTAGCAAAGCGATTTTTTAAAGAAGTTGACAGAGCCTATGGTTTGATTCTGCTCCGAGCACAGCCACTTTATTGCTGCTTCCCAGGCAGGCGTCCAGGTTGCTGATCTCCAATTATGCCGACTCCCAGAGGGCTCGATCCTTCGCCGATGTAAGTCAATGTAGCACCGCGGCGTTCAGTGGAGCGCTGCCAGCTCACGCAGGCTGAGTTACAGCAGTACCCCGGCAAAAGAAAACCCACAACAACCCTCGTGGTCCTAGCACTGGGATCCTCGCAGACCGAGAGCCCCGAAACCTGTGTCCAAGGAGCCAGCTGCAGAAAACACCTTGGAGGGCCGGGGCTGCGTTCAGACCACCTCAGTGTTTCCAGACATTTCTGCTCCGTGAGCGATGGCCCACCCGCCGGTGCCACGGTTTCATTTCTTAATTGCTTCTGCTCGCTGATTCCGAAAAGAAGATGCCCTTTATTGGGGAGGTGGAGTGGCTTTTGCCTCGCGAATGCTGTATGAATCTAAATGCTGTGGCAGAAGCAGTGTGCCAGCAGCTAGCGAGGGGGTTTAGGACACGCAGTGCTGCCTGGCCGGCACGCAGCGAGCGTGGACTTGCTCTCCTAATCGGCTTTGGGGCTCCTCGCTGCTAAGTGCCTTGTACTCTGCCTGTCGAATGGCATCGCACGAACCTTGCTCTGGGGCAGCTGCTCAGGAAGCATATTTGTGCTCTTGGGGCTTGCATCTTCCCAGGAAACTATGAGAGAAGTTTGTTTCAACCCTGCTAGTCAAGGATGCCTGACAGTTTGGGATATCTATATTTTTTTTCTTCCAAGCCCTGATTTCAGGTACTTCTCAGTTTGTCAAGCTTCACCTCTTTGGACTAAGAGTTTCCTGTTCGAGTGCTACGCGTTCTCTAAAACTGTTCATCTGGTTTCCAGACTTGGCTCTTAGCAAACGCACTTGCCGTGCTAAAATAATAACTCTTGAAGAGCTACTGTTCTAAGGAGCTCTGATACCTTCGCACTCTGAAGCAGATGCTTGAAATTTCGTCATTGTAAACGTATCTCATCCAGCCAAATTGCACACGTCTCTCAGCCATAAGAAAAAACCTTAGTTCACATGTAAGAGAACTGGTAGAAATAACCGCAGGTAACATCTCTGAGGTGTTTTTTTTTTTAACTAAACTTTGATAAAATTCGCTCTGTAAATGCATTTCCTGCATACTGGCAATAGCGAAAGGTAAGCAGCTGTGACGGAGCGTTCAAATGTGGTGATCTCTTCTAGAAAGTTATCGAAACAAGGATGATCCCACTTCCAGCATGTGGAGACAGACCCACCGATGTTGGAGAAGGACACAGGCACCGTAGAGAGAACCCACAGAAATTTTGGAACTGGGATGTGTGGAGATGGGGCAATGTTCTGCAGGAAGAAAATACTGGTGCTGAAAGTGGACCACATAAGGAAATGATCCCGTGGGCAGACTAGTACGTGATCAGGCAATGAGGGGACGGATCAGAGGTGTGTACCGAGCTGGTAAAGTAAGGATTGCGTGGATAACTCAGGCATGCCCTAGCTTTGAGCACTTTAGTTTGTGACCTTTGCAAAGAGTCTGGAGGCTTTCATCCCCTTTTCTAGGCTGCTTTCTGAATTTTTGTACTTGTCTGGGTAGTGACAGATTTTACTTTATCAATATCCTTAGGTTTTGATGGGGGAATACCATATTTAAAGAATCAGAGAGAGCACAGATTTCATCAGAAAGCAGTATTTTGCCAATTTAACACCAGCCTCGTATGAATGACAGTCATCTCAAGCAAGACTTTCAGTGCATGTTGTGTGCACATCACTGTGCCCCAGTACCTCTGGTAGCTTAGACCAAAAGAAAAACAAGTTCATACGTCCACTGACTGAGCCCTGACTTTGGCCCTGGGATTTCCAGGGCAGTTGCACCAAGCTATTCCAGATGCTGTACGAGCATCTGAAACCAGAACAGTAAGCAAGCCCAACTTTTTTAATGCCCCATAAAACAACAAAAGGAAAAATAGTGTCTGCCTAAGGAGAATACTATAGGAAGTGGGATTTTGAATGAGATCCTACTCCAGAGAAATTCTTTCTCTGTAGTTGTGACATTGCATAACTTTGGCCACTTTCTCACTGAAATAACCACAGATTCTGTTATCATCTCAATTCTCAGGCTGCGACAAAAGGCATGTGTATATTTACTATCTAGCTCTGTAAATGCCTTGCTCCCTTCATCTGTTGTCACATTTTCGCTGTTAAAGATGCAGACTCATCTGGAATAAGCTTATGTTTTTCAAATACTTGATTTCACACACTATTATTTATGGGTAAGGCTTCATTGGGAAGAATGACAATCAATCATCACTCAAAGATGGTGTCAGTGCCAGAAGCAGTCATATCCTTCTAAAGGCCACCATTCTGACTTGCAATAAGCACCAGCACGCAGCGGATGGTCATTTCCCTTACCGTCCCCTGAGGTCATGTTAATCAGCCTCCAGCTTTTCTGTCAGAAGGCATAAAAATGGGACTCTGCATGCTGCACGGTGTAGGGCTGACGGATAATCACCTACTGATGTCCCCAGAACTCGTTTCTCTCTGACCTCAGAGGTATTCCAGGGGCCCATGGATGAATAACGGTGTGGAGGCCAGTTGGCTGCTCTACACATCAGGTGGTTTAAGAGATGCTGCAGGTAGCTGGATGCCGACAGCACGGTGTCTGTCTTCTAGATGACTGCAATTAATCATCTCCTTTCCAAGGCGGGACATTCAGCAGTAGGTATCATCTCACAGAAATGTTAACTGCTGTGTTTCAGATAATGCTGGCTTCCACGAGCTTATGATTGTCACCCCAGTTCCCTGAATGCCTTTCAGCATTCACCTACTCACCAGTGTGGCCCCAGAGGCTGAAGAAAGTGGATGCCAGGGAAGGGAGATGAAACCCCAGATGCCAGCAGGTGGTCAGAGGAACACATCCTTAGAACGGCGACAAAATGCGAGCTCCTGGACCTGGGAGGGAGGACAAGAAAGGCGTGCATTGAAAAGCGAACAGGAAAAGCTAGTAAGAGCAGTGGAAGAGGGACGGATAAGCTGTGTGGTGAGGATTTAACAAGAAAATTAGGGCAGAACAATACACAGAAAGCGCCAGGAGGGACGTACACAAACTTCCTGGTTTCAGCAGGACAGCTCTCCTTTCTCACACGTGTGCAGTCCCGTCCAAGTGTGCTGCCGCAGAAAAAGTTTTAAGCTGCTCTCCCCTGCCAGCAAGAGCCATTCTTAGGGCAGCCGGTGCTGCACCGCCCAGGCGAGCTGCCGGAGAAAGCCCTCTCACCTCTCCCCCACGGCTGGCGTGCCAGCGGATTCCCCGCACGCCGTCCCGAGCCTGCTCTGAATGGCGATTACCTTTCAGCTCTTGCTTTCTGGGTGTAATTTATCCCCCGTGAGCAGGCGCACACCTGCTTTACGCTGCGGCTGCCGAACGCACGAAACAAGGCCCCGAGTAGAGAGATCTTGTCAGAACATGCTAGAGGCAGACCAGGAGATATTATCAAGCAGTTGGACACAGACCAATATACCCTTGGTCTCGCAGTCCTTGCCTGTTATCCCTGCTATGCTGGATCTGCTTGGTTCAAAGCCACAAAGTGTTATTCTGAGCAGGATGACAGAAATGCCCATTGTTAATTCATTTATTGCTCGGTGCTTAATGGCCCATGACTTTTTTTAGCTGGTAATTGAGATTAACAGGATTCTTTCTTTCATACCTGGATTGTATGGAAAAAGCTGCATAAATACTTTCGGGCAGAGATCACACCGCATGCAGAGCCTTCCTTAACACCCCTCAAGCCCATTTAATATGCAAGTTTGCTGTTACACAGAGTAATAAACTGGCCAGCAAACAACCGCCCTTATAGATAAAGCGGACATTAAACGAGAATGCTGTCAACGTATTTAGAAGAAATTAGTTTATCATGCATAGCAAAGATGGGTTTCTTGAGACTTCTAATGAAAGCTGATATAGCCATTATCTGATTACTGTAACACACACTCAATCATTAATACAAAAGTCCTCTTTAATGATCTTTGTTTTATGGCCACAGCTATCCTAGGAGGAAGCTGGGAGGTGGGAAGGGGAAAGCACTGCTTCTTGCTGGTGTTTATGCCAACTGTAATGGGGTTGTGACACTGAAGAATGCCAATTAGACACCGATGTTTATTTCTTGGCCCTGACCGCAAGATGTGGGTCAAACTTACACGAGGTCAGCAGCGTTTGATGTCCTGAGGGCAAAACGGGACAAAATGATGCTACTTGAGATTAATCCAGGGGCCGTGCCAGTTTTCTGCAGTCCCGGGGATTGCTGGATGGCGTATTAAGGTGGTTTGAATCCACAGTCCCCACTTCAGCTATGCTGAACCAAGTCCTGTTAGGAGTAAAGAGCTGCACCCTGGCATCTGCATGTAAATGATGATCCTCTTCTTCAGCAGCAAAGGCATGGAGAAAGTAAAGATGCATAAGGGATCTGGTAATTATTTCTCAAGTTTGTTATAGCAAACTGCACTCTGTTGTTATTTTGCTGCTGGCTTCTGCTAATAATTTGCTCTCCCTTTTTAAAGAATAGACCCAAAAAGAAATTTGTTGGCATCTGGCTCAATCAAAATGAAAAAAGTCATAATAAGGAAACTGTCTTTCAGAAAGAGTGAGGACTGTGTTCTCTGAATGTAGATTTTTTTAATGACTTTGGATTTTGCAGATTGTAGTCATTATACAGCTATTTATGAGGAAGTATTATTGTTGTCTTTGTCAACAAAAAAACCTCGAGAACACTGTCTGTCACCTAGAATTAGTATTGCCACAAAATAAATCTTCTCTCAGTATTTCCGTAGATGTTTTCACAGGATCATTACCGAACCTGAACCCCCCTATTAGTGCAAATTAAAAATTATTTAATAGTGCTGCCTGTGAAAGGGTGTTGTTTTTACAGCTGTCAAAGACCTCAGACACTGATCATTTTGTGTAACAATACATTATTTTCTTTTAGTACTTCTAGACAAATTGCAGGTGTTATCTTATGATTCTTTAAATGTCTGTGTTATTGTAAAAGCACTAGTATGAGTGAATAAATAGTCGCCTAATAGGTATTGATTTTGCATCTCTAAAGCAAGGTACTGAGAACACCAATAATATGTTTACCTCAAAAATATAAATGTCTTCATGTACCATTCAATTCACGCTGCAATATTTGGAGCTTTGTATCTCTTCGGAGAGAGTTCCTACTGTGTATCATTTACGTCTCATGTAAACTTGTAGGTTAAATGGTACATTAGTCTTGTTCTGAATCAGAAATTAAATGTATCCTTTGGGAAGACTTCTAAATATTTTGGCTTTAATGATGGGAGCTTTTTAGCCTCTCTCTTTGTGAAAGTCAGAGTTAGCTTCTTGTTCCTTCCCCCGTTGCTCCTTCTCCTGTGCGGAGAATCTCAGCTGCTAAACCCCACCACTGTCAAATGTGCAGCAGACTGTAGACAGAAGAGTAAGTTCAGTGAAACAGGAACAATCAAATTTTCCGTTCATGCCATGCTGTGACCATAAAACAATGGAGTCATGGTAGACCAACAGAGAACGTAAAAGAAATGGATCTTTAAGGAATGTATGTTTTCATGTACTGAAATGGCCACACATTTTCCCACCACATGAAATTCCTAGCTGTGTGTAATTCTATCTACATTCCTGTGTCTCACATCCTGCAGCAGCTACGACAAATGTCCTTTTTTTTTATATTTAGGGATTTTAGGTTTATTCATCTTTCATTCCTATTGTTATCGAGTCTCTGTTTCAAATATCTGCCTGCATCCTGCTCTCTCCAGCATGATGTGAGTCCACAGATAATACACGCACCCCATGCTTGTAGACACCCATGCTAAGCCTCCAGAATTTAGTTCACTGTTCACTTTGGCTGACGTTCTTCCTTGGCCACAGCAATCATTTCAGCACCGTCAGCTCACCTGCCCTTCATCTGCATTTGATCCAACTCGACAAACCCACTCATTTTTTCTAACAAAACACTGTAAGTTTTCAAATGGTTTTTGCTTGCTAGGGTAGACTTCAAAACGAATACGTGCATGTGCAGACATACAAGGTCCGTGGGTTTGTGCAGTGGCCCTGGGAGAGACCAAACTTTAGCTGTCAATAACATAATCCACATTAGAGTACAGGTCACAAGAAGGTCGGAAGGGCACCTGAAAGATTCTCATCTATCTCCCTCGACTCAGATTTATAGGTTAAAAGGTGAAGTTAGGCAAGATGGGTCCAACGCATACCGTCCAAATGATCCAATCCCAACAAGCAGGCCGATGTGTCAGATGCTGTAAGAGGGCGCGTGCGGGGAGATGACAGGTTCCAGAAGGACAGCCCAAGGCTGTTCTAGAGAAGACTAGTAGGCTTAAGAAACCATGCACTTAGCAAGGATGAGAAGCAATGAAAAGGGGGAAGATGGGAGAAGATATGGGTAACAGCAATACAGCAAACATGCATAAAAGGGTAGTTATGAAATCCAAGTCGTTTTAGTTATTATTAGGTCTTGCTTACGTATGATCTCTGTAACTATAAAATCATCTATCCTTTACTACCAATCAAGCTAGGTACCTTTGGCCAGATGTTTTCCTTAGGCATTGCAGTAAGAAGTAGCTTTTGAAGGACTTAAAAGGCAGAAGCAGTTGGGATGGATGAAAGCCTTATGGAAGAAGAGAAAACAAGTATTGCCACGGGTGGGAAAGGTGGACAAGATCTGACTCGCTGGTCTTCCTTCTATTTAATGTATACATAAGAGAGCTTTGCCTGACACTGTGGAAGTGTCTGCTCCAGTGCCAAGATCTGCTGTACTACCCGTCCTCAGTACGCAACTCTTACTTTCTTCCTCCATCAAACACCTGTTAACATTTCCCCCAAAGTAGATCTTACCACTGAGATCAATAAATATGTTAACAGTAACATACTGGTGTAACTACTGCAGTTACTCTAGCCCAACCTGTACACCAGCTCTCCAGTAAGTTTCACAATCCATTCATGCACAATCATAATGCGTTCTCCATTGAGCCTGTTGTGTTCTCCATTTACATTTTAAAGGGAGAAAGCGAGCAAAAGAGACAACAGGCAAAAATATGCTCAGGGAAAGCAGCCAGATCCCAGAAAAATATCCAGGAAAAAAAAATCATATTTTAACCTCTGGGTCAACCAAATTTTCTCTGTTTACTATTTATTTTCTCTGCAGTTTTTAGCTTTCCACAATCCATTAACATACCATACAACGAATCAAGAGTTTTCAGGACTGCAATTCCAACATCTGCTTCTCCTTGCTATGGTTCCATGTTTTGAATTCAAAAATAATGTTACACTTCAGATTTCACATTTATTGTTATATTTCTGAAATCTCACTTCCTTTTAAGTAACTTAAATTCCTCCTCGTTTTATGTGATTCCAATGGATTACCCATTATGCCAATAACGTAATTACAAAAATCAAACAGAATTACTCCAGGGTGAGAAGTTGTCTTAGAGCTTTCGTTCACCCCGTTTTGGGTTGCTGGAGAAGTCAATGTAATTAAGAAATGCCTATAGTCTTAATAAACATCCCAAGGTCATCCTCCCCTTGTGCCTGCATCCCTTTCCTTGCCACTCCAAGTCCTGTCCCTGCCAATAACTGCCACAGGGAAAATGGCACCCTTGCAGCTATCCTCTGCCTCTCTCCCAGCTGGATACAGGATACTGACGGTGGCTTTAATTTATTCTTTCCCTTTTATCCGGTGTAGGGGAGCAAAATAGCTGAAACTCTCACCTTCTCTCTCTTTGTTAAGGATAATGTATTCAGATCTCTCTGAACAGAAGTGCCCAGTACCGTATGTGCATTGTCCTAAGGAAAGAACGTCACCTCTTGCCATGCTGGGAAGTTAAAACATATTTAAGTCGCAGGCAGCCCAGCTTCTAACACCTCATACAGTCCCTTTTGGAAAAGGAATTGCCGCAAGAGGTAGTATCAAAGACTGCCCAACATGGGATTTCAGGAGATCAGTTCTGTACACTGGGCGTATCTTTCAGAAGGGTTTTTTAAACCGTAAGGAAGATCCTTAGAATAAAGGGGGATCTTCATATACACATATGTCTTTAACACCACTTAATTCCTCCAGTGCGTTTTACCCAAAAGGATTTATCTTGCAGGATCTGAAATAGACCTAGCGAGCAGGGACGTCTGCTGGCTCAATAATAGTGATAAAAGTCAGATCCCGTAATGCCTCCATTTCATTAGGAAGCTATCTGTCTCCTGGTTGCGGCTGGTTATGACCCAGGAAAAAGGGGATGTGTGGCTTGAGATGGCACAGAAAATATAAGCTATATATTAATGATCACACGCTGTTTCTATCTTAAAAGGACAGTTCTCTTGGTTCTAGTTGGACATTGTTTGACTGGGAGGTGGGAGGAAAGGGAATACATGTTTCAGTTCCTATAATTTGTAAAAAGCATCAACAATTTTAACCTGCATTTTCCCTTCAGTTGTACTCTCATCTCAGTTAAAGCTTCTTGTTTGATGTTTTCCTCCAGTGACTAGGACCATCCTTTAAAACACTTGAGATGAAGTCAGGTAGATCAAATAGAATATGGTATCATCTGTGTACGCTCTAACAGCATTAGCAGGCATCAGCGAAGGGAATGGATTACTTCCCCACTCAGCCTAAACTCGTTTTTGTCCTTAAGTGCCATACATGTATGGAAGACTAAGGACAAAGAGGATCGAGTAACATTAATTGCACGGTTTGGGGCACCATTAAGACCAGCTGCTACAGATAATCAGACAAATAAAGCTTTTGGTTTAGATGCCTGTGTGTTGACAGGAAAGTGGTCAGCTGGTCTACCTCAGCCTCCTCGGTCCCATTTTGCTGAGGAGGGTTACGACTGCAGCGCTTTACCTGAAGCTCTCGGTGACAACCGTATTTTGCTAAGTCATTAAAGCTCTTCCTGCAAAGCCCTGCTACTTTTCCCATATATTAGAAACCACATTAGTGTTCAGTCAGGTTGCACAAGAAGAAAACAATACATCTAGCTAATACCACATATTCACTTTGCATTACAGCTTGCTTCCCATCCATTATGAACTTTTCTCCCTCTGCAATAAATTGACCATCTTTTTTTCCCCCCTCCTTTTCAGATTTCCTGATTCCAAACCTCTCACTAAGCTTGATTTGCTGCTTCTGCTGGGCCACCTAAACTATACCATGTGTATTATACCTCCGGGTAGATCATTAATTCCTACCTCTTTGATTTAGCTGCAGTCTCACTCAGACTCCTGCATCATTTTATCTCCCTCCATTTTTTTCTGCCAGTTTGAAACTTAGCTTTGGTTCTGCCTCCTTAAACATCAGAAGAAAATACATTTCTTTTACTTTGACCTCATTTTCTCAACTGACAACACTTGGCTTTTTTACTGATGTCTCCCCAAATCGTGTTTTTGCCATTTAGCACTAAGGATAGCATTTCTGTGTTTCAGCAAGGGCAGCTATTTGCGTTCCTATCGTGTTCAGATTCATCCTATGCATCTGCCTGTGCAATTCTGAGTTCAGCTCCAAAACAATCTGGGAATTTGTATTAGAGCTAGAAAGCTTTTCTACTATCTTGATGGCTTAGCTGTATTTGCAGTCCCAGTATTAATACGGGCCAGTCAATTCTGCATTCCCAGCACATTTCTGTGCTCTCTCCTGTGCTCTGGATCACTGTTGGCCATTAGTTTCTAATCAAAGATGTTCATAGGTAATGATACGTCCATCAAAGAGCTGCCAACATTCCTGTTACTAAGCAAAAATGCAGATCTCCAACTTTCGGGCTAAACCTACAGTTCAACTGTTTTCATATTTAATTCAGCATTAACTTCCTTCACATTTCGGTCATTGAATCCACATTCACATTCGTACTCTTCTCAGAGTCATGTCCAACACTCTACAACATTAGCAGTCCTTTCAGAAAAGTTAGGGGAATGTTATCTTTCTTTTATCAAATACTGCCACCAAAGCTTAACTGTTAATGCTCTTCAAGCCTAGACAGCGCATGATTTGCTTGTCTCAGTAGTTTTACCTCACTGTAATGCTCATCAACCCAGCACATCCCCTGCGGATTCATCAGGAAAAAAAAGCACCTGATTTAAACACAAGAGGAAGCTGGCCTGGCAACCCTGGAGATCAAAGTACACTAATGTATTTGCAGGAGCTCAACATGCACCTGTACAATCTTCTGTCACATTTAACCGTGCAAAGTGCATCACTTTTCATTCAGGGAGGCCACCTTTACGAGTCAGCCCTTCAGTTCTGGTACCTAGCTAGTCCTCTCCCAAACCAGAAAGCAGGCAGTATGCTAGCTACGGGTATGATTTTGTTTCATTTTTCATGTGTTTATTTACCTTCAGCTCTTATCAAGGCACCCAAACCACATCAAACTGTACCAATCTTCATTCAGCTGCTACTAAACAGAGCCACCAACACTGATCTCCCCCAGCTCCCCAACCACAGATTATTTTTAAATGAATATATAAACCTGAATCCTTCTGACTAATGACCAGCCACAACTGTGCCTACTACAGAACAGGAACATCTCAGGACCTTATTTTCACAAGAGCACTTGGCAGCCCTCATCACTATGGGCTGTAGAAACGATGCTTTTGTATGAGATGAGCTTCAGCACATGGGCAAAACAGACTGCTGCAGGGGCCAGAGGGAATAAAACCAACAGGGTTTAATAGAAGAGCGAAGGTCTCAACTTGCCATTTGGCCTAACCAGAGCAAAAGGAATGGTTCAAAAGCTTCATGATGGAGGATTTTTAGGGAGAAAGGTACAGGAAACTGGAATGCCAGTTAGGTGTTTTGACTGGGTGAGATAGGTGTGACTGGGTAGTTGTCAGAGCAGGGGACAGGCGTGGTATGATGGCTGGCACTGCCAGCACAAAGAAGGCAGCAGCTATTCGCCCGTGTAGCATGTGGCTGTGATATATGGGGTGGAGCTAAGCAGTGAAAAAAAAACCACAAACCAACCTAGTTTTAAAGGAAAGACAAGGAAATTTCAATCACATCCTGGGGATCTGCAGCTATAGGGGGATATAAGGAAAGGATTGAGGAGGCCAGACATCCTGCTGTTGAGGAAGAAGTTCAGTGGGATATTTTTGTTGAGTTTTGTGGCATTATTTCATAGTACAATGGTCACGATCTCTACCTGTTACTTAAACATTTAGTTCCCATTTGCAAATTATCCAGGGCACTCTGGCCCAGCACTGCCCAGTGAGTAACACCCACTGAGCTAAAAGGCCCGACTCCTGTAGGAACAAGAGTCCAAATGAAAGCAGCTTTCAAAAGCACCACCCTCTTGCTTGTAGGAAACTTTTCCTATTCTGCCTCTCTTTCTGTCTCCAGTACTTCTTCCTCTGTGTGCTCGGCTGTGCCCTGAGCACCAGCACTCACAACCTCAGCGGAGCAGACATTCTGACTCAGGAGAGAAAGTCCCCCGTATTAGCTTGGGCTTTGCATTAGTGTAATGCACTAAGAGCTTTTATTTTATTTATTTTGGCTGGCTAGTGGGTGTGGATTAACAGTACATAACCCTGCTTCGCTCCATGGCTGTTGTATGATCTTGTGCTGTAGAATCCAGCTACCGGCTGGAATTTCCCAAAGGCCTTGCACCCGCCTGCAGCTGGGATGAGATTTTCACACGACTTCTGCTCCCATTTAAGCACCTAAATAAATGTCAAGATTTTCCAGGAGCCCTGCATGCTGAGTGCTGCATGGAGTGTCACTGCGAGATTAGCTCTTGAAAATTCAGCCCTGTGAAGTGGGGATTGTGCTATTTACTATTTGTGATGCTTTCTTCAGATGAGACTTAAAATCACTCCCAGTATTTTTAGTCATAAGAGATCATATAGAGCTATGTACCACATAAATAATTACATTCTGCCTGCCCTGTCTCTCTGCATTTCTCTGTAGGGAAGATACTTCTTCTCTGACAGAGACTGGCTCAACCATTTGGGATGCTGAATCCCTACAGTTCATAAATGACTCACCAGAGGCAATGGGGAAGACTGGATCCATAATACAGCTGGCACAGGTGCCTGAAGTGGTGGCTTCATTTCCAAAACCGATGTTTTATTTTGGGATCCATGCTAGAGAAAGGTACTGGGTTTTTCTACGTTATTACTATTGCCATTATGCCAGTCATAGTGTTCAAATGGATTCAAATAAATTAGCCTTTCTAAGAGCTGAACCAATTCCTGAATTACTACATAAATTATTGAGTACTCTGCATTCAAACTTTTTACAGTATTGCCTGGTTTATAGTTTGGGTGGAAGGATTTCATGATAGGAATGCCACATTAATTTTACATTTAATAGTGATATTTCATTGCTTCTGAAACTTTTCACACTATCTCATTTCTTGTAGCCATTCCTAAGTCATGTTTTTATCTGCCAAGATGACATGTTCGAAGAGCTTTGGCAAAGCTTGTATGAAAAACTTGTATGAAAAATACGATGTTGAGTAGCACTTCCCAAATGTGAGAAAGATACAGCAGAGTGCTTTAAAGGCCAATTAATTATGGAATAATTCCTGCAAACTGTGGCAGTAATTAATGAGCAAGTAACGTGCAGTATTTGGAAGCAAACAGCAGTTAGCAAACACTACACACAGTTTTGTGATTGTGATACAAGAAAAAGTCTTTTACCCATTTAATGATAATGGGTATTATCAGATTTCCCTAGTTAATGATGTGTCTTGTGCTTATGTCAACTAGTTCTAATCTGAAATATGACTACACCAAAAAAAAATAGCACCTTCTTTCTGGCATGCATTCACAGGAGACAGAATCAAGTTTCCATAAGTTTGCTTCAACTGAGAAACCAGCAGTGATTAATTCAAGGAAGACAGTTGCAGGACCACACTGGCCCAGAGAAATAAGACTTCCCTGCACATCAGGAAGGATGGATAATATATCTGGAGGGCTCGGGTGGCTTTCTTCTCATGTTGGGAGGTAAGCAGGAATGCTCCCCTTCTCCAGCCTTAGGATAAACCCTCTAAGCTTTGTGAAGCAGTGCCTACACAGCCCTGAGAACAGGATGAGGGTAACCCATTTCCTTAGAGAATGGTGAGGAAGGTCTCCCCAGCTTCTGTACACACCTTTGATCTGGCTCTCAATAATCTTTTTCAACTTGGGCATTATCAACGGAATTTTTCACTAGATGGATCAATCAGTCCCACTGACAACCTGCAAAATCTGTTTTATTACATCTCTACCAGCCCCTTATCTTTTTAGATCATCACTGAAGGGGCTGTTTCTTTCACTGGGTTTGTGCAGCACTGAGGACAGAAAGCAACCAATGGTAATTGGCAAGACTACGAAATAATATTCTTGGTCTTAAAAAAAAATTATGATGAAACATAAAAAGAACAGACATGTGCCTCTTATGCAGCCAGGCAAATCTGGAGAACTGGACAAGGAAGGTTAGCATTTTAACTCAGAAATGGAAGAGAGCTGACCTTTTCACATCACTAGCAACAAATATAAGAAAGTTGGAGAATATTTTTACATAGAATGTCACTATGCTTTAAAACTCAAGGTTGTTTTAGCATTGCCCTTCAACGATCCCAAAGAGAATCAACTTATTGAAATGCATTAAGACTGGTGGTTTTCCATGAACTATTTCCAACAGGGTAAAGAAAGTAACTGAGCAAAGGAAGCCTTTTGTAAGCGAACTTACGCCTGCTACCCAGGGGGTCTGCCCCTCCACCACTGTATGTTTAGGCACGTTCAAACTGAAAAAAGCTGGAAAACACTTTTAGGACAGCGGATCTATTCACCTGAGAAAGGCATGCAGAGATCTTGAAACACACTAAATATTCTTAATACTTACTTTTCAGCCTTCAAGTGGCCAGAAAGATGATGAGCAAAACTTCTGGGTCCTGTCATTTGTCTTAGATATCCTCTTTTCCAAATTGAGAGCATCCAGAATTTGGTTAGCGATACTGAGGACTTTGGATCATCTGACTGCTCTGCAGTAGGCAGTATCTTCTTTCTAACTGTCTTCTGTAACATCTCCTGGGCTCGTTGCCCCATCAACAATGCAAACTTACTTCAAATTAATTTAAAACTTGAATGATTGAATCTTGCAGCAGGTGCTCAAGGCACCACAGTCTCCTGGTCTTCCAGGTAACAACCTCTCTTTCCAAAGGCAAGAGTGTTTTGGTCTCGCTTTATGACTACAGCCTTAGGATTTGGACATTGGGTGCATTGGCACGCAACTCTACATTGGAAATGGTCTGATTTTCAGATATAAGGGAACCCCAACAGTTCCACTGAAGTCAAAGAAGATGTGGGTGCTTGCCAGTCTGGATGTTAGCATGGTATTTTTGTCTGTATGAATTTAGAGTTATTTGGACTTCTAAGAAACTTGAATCAAGTGTATGTATGCCATTCAAAGAAAATGCATGTGATCCATGCAGTATTGCCAAAACACTTGTAGGAAGACCACTAATGAATTTAAGCTCCCAGCTGGGAGCCTTTTTTTTTTTTTTCCTTTTACGCACATTAACAGTCTTGGCAGGAGGTGTCAACCTCAACCCAAAAGAAAGCTTATCTTTCCTCATGATTCCCTCTTAACTTAGATAGCAGAAGTATCTAATATGAAATATTGACAGCCTGAGATTGATCTGTTGCAAGGGCAGTAAGAGTTTATTACTGATTTCTGGGAGAAAAAAAAAAAAGAAAAAAAAGGCAACTTTTATGGATGCCTAAACTGCTTTTATTTTGTCAAAGAAGAAGAAGAAAGAAAAAGACAAATGCTGAATGCATAAAAACAACCATGGGATTGCATATCTTTTTCCTCGCTTTCTTAAGGAAAGGAGAGTGTTAAACTGCCATCCGCTAAAAGCAGCGATTTTATGCTGAGGTCTCCAAGTCAGTGAATTTACATTTCGTAAGAACACCCTGAGGGGCTTTCAGCTACTTTGCTTAAAAGGTAGACAGATACATTTACAGCAGTGCATGCAGAGCTCCATGTGCTAACATGGCCACATAGCTAAAGAGTCACTCCCTGGCACATGTGTGTGTTAGGGGTGACTTAGTTCTAAGCAGGTAATGCATAAGGACACTTTTATGTGTTGGCTGGGAATACAGTTCAGTAAAGAATGTGACTGTAATTACCAGTAACGAGGGTATAAATTTCTGATCCCTGCTTTGTTGGCTGAATTTTTCTAGTGTTTCTAAGCATTTACATTTTACAATTGCCTTATTTATAGTCTGAAATTCGGTGCACTAGTTTTTCATGCATGTGAAATGCTTTTTATTCCATTTGGTAGGAAACTCCTGCCTTCACAAACTAGTCTTTCATAAGAAGTATTATAACCAATTTAGTTTAAAATATTTTAATGAGTTAATAATAGATTATTAGAGATTTTTAGTTTGAACACATTAATCATATAGATCTTCTTTGTCTTATTTTGAATAAATAAAAACCTTGTATCATTGTGTTCAAATTCATACAGTTCCTACAGAGAAATCCTTTGTAAATTAAAAAATAATAATAATAATCTCTCCTGTATTATCACCCAAACTGGGTCATATCTGCTATATGGAGTTACAATAGGAAATCCAGCATGTCAGTTCACCCGTAGCTTCAACCACCCATCATGCAGGACAGAAATTTTTTCATTTCCATTCCACCTTGCCTGTGCAAATAGTTACAAGGGTCAAGCAAACAGGTCTTGGGGCCCGGCTGCCATTCAGACCGGGACATCAGGAAACATGTCTGTCTTTGATGGCTGAGCTCTCCAAGACTAGACACCTGGAAGGTCTACATGTGGCTAGGCTTAGAATCATAGAATCACAGAACCATTAAGGATGGAAAAGACCTCCAAGATCACCTGGTCCAACCATTCCCCTACCACCAATATCACCCACTAAACCATGTCCCTAAGCACCACGTCCAACCTTTCTTTGCACACCCCCAGGGACGGTGACCCCACCACCTTCCTGGACAACCCGTCCCAATGCCTGACTGCTCTTTCTGAGAAGAAATGGCTCCTCATTTCTAACCTAAACCTCCCCTGGCACAACTTGAGGCCATTCCCTCTAGTCCTATTGCTAGTTACCTGTGAGAAGAGGCCAACCCCCAGCTCCCCACACCTTCCTTTCAGGCAGTTGTAGAGAGCAATGAGGTCTCCCCTGAGCCTCCTCTTCTCCACACTAAACAACCCCAGTTCCCTCAGCCGTTCCTCACAGGACTTGTGTCCCAGGCCCTTCACCAGCTTCGTAGCCCTTCTCTGGACACAATCCAGGGCCTCGATTATAGATAGATATATAGATATAGCGATATCTATATCTATATATCTATATATCTATCTATATCTATAGCTATAGCTATAGCTATATATAGCTATTTATCTATAGCTATAGATAGATAGCTGGGCACAGAATAAAGACCTGCTACACGTATTCTAATTGTGATCTAGTGCCTGAATATTATACGGCTGCCCTACACATTTTGCTCTTTTTCAGAATCCATCCTACTTGCATCACAGTGTGGGACGAGGCTGCCCAGTCACTGCAGTAATACTACATTCCAAAGCTGCTCCCTTCTGCAGGTAGAGCAATGACTGTCTTAGATAAGATTTTATATCATTTTAAGAATAGTTCAAACAGACTGAAATACATGACCCAATCAGGGGGTCACCTTGCCTCCTAACAGTCAAATTCTACATCAAATTAGCAAATTAATATCTATCTTTGGTGTTATCTTTCCTCAGTGACGAATCAGGCCCTTTCCTGTCTCATCTTTTCTGAGACAGTAAATAAGATTTCCAGGCCTAACTTTGGTTTTAGCTCTTGACTTCAACCGAGTTGCACCAGATTTACACAGGTATCGGGGAGAGCAGAGTTTGTCTCCTCATATATTTGAAAACAACTTCAGTGGAAACGTCTAAAGGTGAGTCTTTGAATCTGTGTTTAAGTGATTTATCACGAAGACGTAATTGACGTCTGACTCTCTTGGAGACACTTCCTAGAGGATAGACTGCAATTGGCCATGAAGAGACCTAAGAGAGGAGGGGAAAGAAAAAGCAGAGGTCACAGTTCCTGGATGTGCCGTCCGTGGAGCAGAGCCCGAGAAGGGCCTGCTTGTCCCTTCCCACCTGCTTTCAGTAGCATGAGATGAGGCGAGGAGGAAGCAGCCCACAGTCTTGCTCCCCTCCACTTTGACACAAAATGAAGTGAGAGCACAAAGGGTTTTTCTGATCTGGAAACGTGGGTGAAAGCACAACTACAGGTTGCTAATTATAGCTTTATTTTCATTAGCATACTACACAATTCAAATAGAGCAGCAACCAGACTTTGGCCCGACTTTAACCCCCTCCTTTCTATCCTCATAACGAAACTAACTTTTGGCTTTTACTACAAACGTCACAAAAGCAACAGCTCCTCACAGAATAGCCTGCACCATCTTCAAACTGTGGAGAAGAGCAACGTGAGCATAAATGAAGATGCTCCTTGGTAGGTATGACTTCTCCCTCTGCTCATTCAAACACATAAAAGTTTCACTCTGGCCTTTAAGGCCTGTGTATTAACTGTGCGTGACTGGATTTAACATCTACTGTGTTACAGCCTGTTTCCTTTTGTTTTTACCTGATGAACAAAGTATTTGAGAAGTAACAGCAAGAAAATAATCATTTCTGTTTTGGAAACAGGAGGGAAAGCCCAGTTTTGGAGATGACTTTTGTTTCTGTGTTGAATGGAAATGGTTTTAAAAGTGAAAAAGTTATGAGGGACATTTCAACATACAAGTGGAAAAGTTGAGTTTAAATTGTCTTGCCTTTATCCCTGCCTGGGACTTTGGCCTCTGGTAGATAGCAGCAAACTGACTGCTGGCCTGTGGAGTAACTCTTTGGACCAGAGAACAGTGAACATAGCCCACAACAGAACATCTGTGACAAGGCTGACAGAAAGTGGGAGAGACAGGCAGACAGGCACTATAAATCATCTCCGCACCCAGGCTGGACAGTACAGGGGGTCTCCAGCACCCCAGGTGGTTATACTGTTTCCCAGGTAGTTATTCTCTTCTTCTCACACTTTCTTAAAAATTCCAGCCTAGCCCTCAGAAATTTTCCACAAGAAATTTTCACTGAAACTAACACACTTCCATGAAACATTTTGTATTTTTGTAAAATGCTGTATTTTGACAGAAGAATGTTTTCTTGAAGGTTTTTTTTATCCCCCCAAACAATTGTCATGACAAGCTCTAATGGATGCTAGGGGTGTTTTTGACGATCTAGATAATGGAGAGAGATATCAGCTCAAAAGTAACATAAAATCTTGGGGCCCAATTCTGAAAGAGCCCATTGCTCCTATCAACGTCGTGACTGCCATCCTCAGTGCAACGCCTCAGCCCATTGCTCTGTCATTCTTACCATGTAATAACTGAGAGTTTGGGTCAAAACATACCACCTTTCCATGCCATCACATTACCTTTAAAAGCAAAAATCCTCATTCTGAAAATACTTCATCCAAAATACCGTGTAAAATTGATACAAAAATCAGAGAGCTAATGCTCTTGGCCACAGGGACCACTCTGCGATACCACATCCTATTGACAACAGATTTCTGTGGTAGAAGTAGTTGTAATCCTGCAAAACCTAAGCCACAAGTTTGAGAAAGTTTAGAACGGACAACATTTTATACAGTAAAGAGCTTTCCAATGTAATAGCAAAAACAGAAAATCTTTGTTTTCCCCAAATCTCAAGACAGTGGCTTTTCATCCTATGTTCAATCAGGGCACAGCAGAGAGATTTAAAAGGAGAAAATAAAGGCTTTGTTTTTACACGACCGTAAAGCTGCTTCTCTCTCCTCCTCCTCCCCTGTACTTCTGACAGACTTTTAGACTCTGTAACATCAAGTAACCTTTATTAGGCTTGGATACACCATGATTTCATAGGCAGGCATCTAAATTTAGAAAAGCATTTTGTGTGCCACTTTTTTTTACATTTTAAATCTCGTGGATGTGACCTTCTCGAAGAGTCAGATTACTGTCCTATGCTTGACTTCCATGTGGTTTACACCGGCAGAAGTGTGATCAAAGTGTAATTTGCAATATATTGAGCTGCTTTTTAAAGGGGCAGAAACAGCTGTAGAGAGGCTTCCCTGGATTCCAAGTCGACTTTTGATTAGCTTTTTGTGCAGGTATTCCAGGTGTTGCCATTAGTTAGACGTTCTGATTCCTGCTTTCTAATTATACAGTCCACGATTACTATCACCTTCCATTTCATTTTTGACATGACATGATCTATTCGTAGATATATTTTGGGTACTCCAGAAAGCAGAGCTCCAGCTAGGTATGATGCGACACAAATTGCGTGTTGCAAATTATATGTTCAGGACTCAGGAGCACAGCTTCATCTGTCAGCCTCCCAGGGGGCTGCGAAGTATAATGGCTAAAGTCGCTTACCTGCTCAGGGAACAAAAGGTACTGGGGCAGCTGTCTCTCTTCTGTAACACAGGCAGGGGTGGAAGGACCCAGCCCACGATGCGATGGCGTGGATGCCTTGCCTACCTAAGTATCCGGTTTGAGTCAACCACACAGAGAGTCTTGTGGTGTCATTGCTACACAAACAACATTCAAAATATTTCCTTCCCCAGGAACCCTGACCAAACACGAGATGCTCAAATCTCAGGGAATTTTGCTTGTTATTTTGGCCTCTACATAATATCAGTTCTTGAGGCAAAACACTGCTATTGCTTACACAGGCCCCTAGCCAGCTTCATAAAACCAAACTACCAATGAAGCAGCATGTCTTCCCATGTGGGAAAGAAACTGCAAGTGCTGTGTGAGAGTACAACCATGTAATGCTTGCACTTTAACATAAATACCAATATTTAGTACCCTGTAGGCACTAAAAAACACCTACACTGGGTGACAGAGAGACTTACTCACAGAAAACAAAATTAAAAACAACCAAAATAAAAATTTCTGTATTTCTTTTTCAGAATAAGTTGGAAGCAAACCATGTCCTCAGATATACCAACATATTTAAATCTCTAACATTGTTAAGTGTTATTTCCACTACAGAATGTAACGAAGAAGATCAGGATATTTTTTTTTTCTCAAGTGACATCACATTTTACATTATTTAAGCTTTTTCTGACTGAAAAAGCTTAGCTGGGAAAACAACTGTGTACAGTAGTACAACATCTTATTTCTACTTTGAAATAAAATTGGAACAATTCTGAATTTAAATTGAGAAAGCCTTGGCTAGAGCTAAGCGTGTTTTGTGCACAGAGTATCAGCAATGTTTTTCTGTTTTTCTCTCCCTTCCTTTCTCGCTCCTATCGCACTCTCACAGAGAGAGCCCATCCTAACACATTGTTCTGAGCGCCGACAGGACACATTACGAGACTACCTATCACCGGGACTGATGAGAGGACAACTTTGCAGAGGCGAACGCCCAGAGCCTGACCCTATGGCTTTCCAAAAAGTTTTTATGGATACCATTTAAAAATGACAGCCATTTTGTAAGGGCATAGACCACTCTCTGCCCATCGAACCCATTCACCTTTGCTGCTGACACTGCTTGGGTGTGTAGCGTTGGGAGTCCCAGGCAGAGCTGCACTGAGGATGCACTGCAGAAGAGGTCTGCTCACGCCTCTGTGGCTTGTCTCTGTCTCACTCCTGTGCGTTAATAGCCAGTGCCAATGAGGGAGCAGTATTTTATTTTGGACTTATTCTACTTGGCAATCTTAAAAAAAGAACTGGCTTTGAGAGAGGTTAAGGTTGAGATCAAACTCAGGCCTCCTGTTGTAACGGCAAGCATCCTAAGAGCAGGCTCTCTGGGGTCAGAACTGAAGGTGGGAAGTGGAAGAGGAGGAGAAGAGGACGAGGGGACAAGCTCCGTGGACCTTTCTCTGCATACTGTCTCGATCTTCACTGAATCAGACCCAGGCTCTCCCCCAGGTTTTACAGTCTCTCCATACCCCCTGTATCTAAACGGTTGCTTAAAGAAGCAGGCAGGAACACAGCAACGCCGTCTGAGTCGTATTTCCAAAAGAGAGTCTGGCCAATCTTGAAAGCTGAAGCCTGGAAGAAACTAGGTTGTAGCAGCGTGATACAGATCATGCCTACACTGGAGCTGTTCGGAACAGAACGTGTTACGGACAGCATGACCAGGAAGGAGGTATGAAGTACAGCATACATGAAGCAAAACATGTAAAAGACCATGGCAGTGAAAGCGGGAGAGTTTAATTATCTCGACCTCAGAGTGGATTACATTAAGCGGAGGAAGCAAAGCTTGATCTGGTACTGGACTGCTTTCTAATTTAATGTGTACATAAACCGACAAGGAAGGGAAGAATGCCAGATGTGGTATTAAGCAACACAGAGAATATGATTTAGGACATTAAGGTATAAAAAAAGGTAGGAGTAGTGACTGCTGAGCTGAAACAGCTTCTGCAGTGACTCTCCCTGCTCCACCTAGAAGGTGTATGCGCCCAGCAAAACAGAGCACCGAGCTACCTCTCAGCAAGCTGCCATCCCCACACGTCCCCTCTGAAGCTATAGCCGGGTTAAACAAAACATCACACTGGCTTCTGCACAGCTCAGCTCCAGCGCCAAGCATTGGTACAGGCTGCATGCCTTCTGCAGTCAGCAAACCTTTGTACAGGCTGCCTTTCAAGCAGGCTACAGAGACCTCGTAGATAAACCACAGTAGTTTCACGTCACCTCTGCCCTCTCCTGATCTGCTTAATGATCTGCAAAAGCCCGCAAGTGACTTCTGCAGGCCCGGGGGCCGGCGTCTGTTTTGGCTGCCTCTCAAAAGGTGCTTTCCGGGTCACAGAGCTGTCTGGAGCCACCTCGCTGGGACGCCAGAAACATCCCTTGCAGGGCAGCTCCTCCATGCCCTGTGCTGAGAGCCCTGGAGCAGGTCTTTCGGCGTACCATCTGCATGGTAGGAGGAAAAAGTCCATCAGATGTGGACCCGAGCTTGTAACGACACTGGGATGGAGCTGAATGCAGAAAGCCAGGCACAGCCATGAAATGAAGCACAAGAATGCACGGAGGTGCCACAAAAAGGCGAGGCATAGACATACAGAGACAGGAACTCTCTAGGAAGAAAAGGAGCTATTTCAGAACAAGGAGCGAAATTTTTGTTTTCCTGAGGAAAGACAAGCTTTCCTCCAAAAAGTGGTCTGGCAAGAGATTTCCCAGTGAATGCCCTACAAAACATTGTTTAGAGCTCTTAACATTAGACAGCATCACAGCTACACCGTGCTAAAAAGCCCCAGGTAATTTATGAGTTATTCCACATACACGGCCAGATTCTGGTCTCACTCCACCCACTGCAAAACTGCAGCCGCTTCCACTTCAAAATATCCAGTTCCAGACAAGTTCGCCACTCGGGCCCATACCATGGTTTCAGTTTCCTCTATTGCATTATTATTATATTACTTAGCAGGTCTGCTGATGACATTGCATTCAAAATTGGGCAATTACAAACACTGGCAGGAAATTCTGCAGTAGCAAATGCTTTTAAAAAATGGCAAGGATGTGAAGAAATTCAATGGAGATCTTTCATTCGATATATTAAAAGCACACGACCAGGGAAGGAATCAGTGGGGCCATGAGAGGGTATGAGTGAGAAACCAGTGACAGATGAGACTGATGCCGAAATGAGCCTGAATTAATATTCTTTGCCTGAGTATTTACAGAAGAAGCTGAAGGTCACATCCCGGAAACAAGGATACATTTTCTTTAGGGGAAAAAAATGAAATGTTAAAAGGCTTTACGATCCAATCTGGACAGGTAGTTAGTTAATTAGAACTATTAAAAGTTGACAGGGCCCAAGACGTAGATTAACTGCATCTCAGAAGTTGGAAGGAAATAGCAAGGGAAATTGGAAAACCTTCAGTAATACTGCTTGATAGCTTCCTGGGGAAGGTATATCTGGAGATGCCTAGAAGGCAGCTACTCCAGCTTTTACTTTTTTTTCTTTTTTCTTTTTAAATCAATGGAGGATTTAGGAACCTACTCACCAGTAATCCTGACTGCAGCCACAGAACGGATATTGAAAACATTAATATGGGATGGGATTATGCAACCCGTGGAAATATACAGTCTGGGGAAGGAGAGGCAGCCTGGATTCACATCATACCTGTCAACTGTGCTGGAAGTTCTTCTAGAACTGTCCTAAAGTATGGCAGAGGAGAGGCAGAAGTGAAGTGACAGGCATAATTTATCCAGATGGAAGATGATATTCACGTGGTGTCACACCCCACGAAGAGATCAATCTGTAGAATCGGTAAGCGTAGAATAAAAAAGGAGGAAGAAACAGCAAATGGCTTCAAAATCATCTGTGGGACACGAAGCAGGATGTCAGTAAAATGGAATGGTTCAGGGTGACCAGAGGGACGGTACCGAGGCAGCGCTCCCAAATTTCAGCACGATGCCCGCTTTTGTTCAACTTTATATAAATGGCCTGCAGGGGATATAATTTTTAAAGTGGATTTTTTTGCTGATAGCACATAAGTGTAAAATGGTGCACAGAGCAAGAAAATTTAAAATGATTTGAATAAATTAGGCTTATGGACAGATAAAGGGCACATCCAGTTCAGTGCAGCAAAGTAAGACGTAATGACTGCAAGGCACCAAGTACAATTGCAGGCAGGAAAAAAGGAATGGAAGAGTGCATACTGACCAGGGGAAAGGATATAAGGTAATTACTGATAAAATGCTAAATTAACGTTCAGAATAAATGGGAGAAACAAAGACAGGCAAAATTCTTCATGCTCAAAAAGCCAAACAAATTCTTCACACTACACGCTGAGTTGCAGCATTCAGTTCTTTTCTGAAGAAAAGCTGAATTCAGACACCTTTCCCAGCAGTGTAAAAGCACTGAGATAAAAACCAAGAGCTTGAGAGTAAAGAGCTGCATTGTCTCAATGAAGACATGACACGATGGACTTTTAAAATGTATTTTCCCCTTCATACCCCAGGGGAAAAAAAAAAAAAAAAAGGCAAAATTACTTTCTCATACTTGGAATGTTAATTTTGGGGCTATCTCTGAAAAAAAACACAACACAACAACAACAACAAAATACACCACCACCAGCAACAACAACAACAAAAAACAAACATAAATAAACTGAAAGGTAGTTATTACCGGTAAAAACAGCCTTTTTACTGCAAAGGTTATGACATTAACCCAGGGAAAAATTCATGAATATTCACAATCACCATTTGTCATTAAGAATCATAAAATGTGAAATGTTGAGTAGGGCTTTAGAAAACTCCTCCAGCCTACTAAATTCCCTCTTCGCTACTTACTATTATGCTAGCATATATCCCACTGTTTTTTGGTTTTTGTTTTGTTTTTGGCACTGCATTTTACAAAGCAACTTCCTACAACTATTCCTTACACAACTCAGAAAAAGAGAGTAAAGACAGGAATCACAAAGACCTGCAGAAAGCTGCTAGAAAATGAACAACCAAAAATTTAGCCAAGGATCTCTTCAGGTGTTTGTAACCAAGGCTGGGAGCTCCCCAGATGAAATACAAATATTAAAAGAGGACAACATTATTGTTTACACCCCTAAATATATCAAAACCCATCTAGTTTCCACTTTTGCACCTGTCAGATTTGTTCCAGCCAACAGGTGCTACGTAACGTGTGTACAAAGGCAGCAGAGAGCCTTTTACAAGGGAATAAAAGGGCTGGAAGCCTGGCTGGGGAAAAAAATTAGGAGGCAGATGCTTGTCAACCACCAGCAGCTGTAGGCAGGTAGAAAGACTGATTAAAAGATGAAAAAAGATGAAAGGTGAGATGCTTTAACCACAGTCCTGCTAGGCAAATGGCTTCTGCCAGTAGTCTGCAAAGCAAAGACATGGCACAGGCACGAAGCAGAAAAATGTGGGTCCACTAACTAAATGAGAGCAAATTCTGAAGACAAGAGCTTTAAGACTGGAGGGGAGGGATGAGAAGTCACAGCGATGGATGAAGAGCCATGATTAAGGCAGAAACCCTCCCCATTCAGCGAGCAAAGTGGTCTCCCACGTGGAGCGCAGCAGAAGGCCATGCGTAGGTACGCGCACAGAGATACACAATAGCTTCTGAAACCGTTTAAGAAAGCTCGACTGCTTATCTACATATCCATTCACCCTCCGAGCAGAAAACCAGTGTGCCGGTGGAGGCCCAGCTGTCAATCAGCCATGAGAATAGCTGACCCGGGGCCGAGACATCGGAGGGCATTTGCATGCTCACTGCGCTCAGCGGTTAACACACAGCCAGGGTGGCAGGGCCAGGATAACGCACGGAAAGGGAATGCCACGGGACAAACTGGGAAAGGCACCCAGGCATTCGGGTGAGGGACTGGAAAGAGGCAGCTCCAGCCCTTTTGTCCCTGTACTTTCACAATAAGGCAGGGCATGAAGCAGGGAGCGCAAACCCTGCTCGATGCCAGCATGCTCCAAGAGCAGCCTGGGGCTGCTGCCTGCCCCGTCACCCCAAGCTGCGTCCCGCAGATGTGCTCCATCCCCAGCTGCCACGCAGGCTCAGGACGGCCAGCATTTCTGTAAGGGTGGGTGTCAGTGCCCCGGCTGTGCCGGGAGGCAGGCTCTCGAAACGCCCAAAGAGCCCTTTTTGCCTGGAGGCAGCGAGCGGTGGAAGCGGATGTCAGATTGGCGCCCCACGCCCATATGCTGCCGCTGATACGGCTCACCTCCGGCGGCTCGCGTTCCCGTCGCATTCACATCTTCCCTCTGGCCTATTAATATATACAGGCACTTGTGCTCATTGGCATGGTGACTGTGCTTATGTCAGTCATGCTTCTTTGTATTCTCCCTGCTTAGCCACTCGCTGTTGTGCAAAGGATGTGTGTGCATCAGGCTCAACACCTGCTAGAAATCTCTGAGCTCTCTGCGCCTTCCCTCTCTTCCCTAGCGCTCTGCCCTCACGCCAAGGGTTTTGTATTTTTTTTCCAATCCGATTCTCATTTTTATTACTTTTCCTGCTCTTATTTTCCAGCTATCCAGCTTTCCCGGTATTTCTTCCTTTGTTATGTTTGCTGTATCGCTCAGATTTTCTTGCATTTGAATTGCAGCCATTTAGAGCCACATTAATGGACAAAAATAATCTCAGCTCCCCTTTGCTTTCCACTACCTTTCCCCACACCCACTCCCCAGGAAAAAAAAAAAAAGGCAAAAAGAAAAAAAAAAAAAAGCAAATATCCTGCAAAAGCATAGAGCAAAAGGCAAGCAAACTGAAATTGTCATCTGGCCTGAGTCATGAACACGTATGCATGTTTGTAACCAAACTGATGCCTGCGCAACCCCCTTACTTGGATGGGGGTCCCTGCTGTCGCTACCCGGGCAATGGCCCCCTGCCCCCTTGCAGGCCTTTGTTCCCACTTGTTCCCTCGTGCTGGCAGCAGCAGTCAGGCAGCGGCACAATAAACCATGTCAGAGCAATCCCGATCCAAAAACTGATCCAGCTAAAAGGCAACCTGACCAAGAAGGACACCTATTTTCAGCCAAACCCATCTCTGACCATGGTCTAGATCTAATTACTACAGTATCGTCAATCCCCGATAACCAGAATTCACTGAACTGTTTTCACTAAAAGGATTTTGGCAAAGCCCCGACAGAGCTTAAACGCTCTGCAGAGACATCACGGATTTCTGCGGCGTTTAAGCTGGGAAGGCTTCTGGGGTTCATGGCAGACCCTCCGGTTACTGAGGAAGCTTCTAATTGAAAACCTAGCCCTTGCTGTGCTGATGTTTTGATATGAAATAACCTCATGAAAAAATCTGAAATGCAGGTTAGCAACTGTAGGAAATTAAAATACATTTCCAACCCTTAGCACTTATTTTGTCCCCTGGATTCTCTGTTCCCTTTTTTCTGTATTCAGTCAGATCCTAAATGGCACAGTGCGACCGGTATGTTTTTATACAGTATATAGTGCAATGGTTATTAGTGTTAATGATTAGACATCCTATTAACTCTGAAAGTAGAGTTGGCCCCGCTCTGCCGGCTTCCCTCCTCGCCCCACAAACCAGCAGCTCCATCCACACAAAGCTCTCCCCGCGCTGCCCTTCGGAAAAGCCCGGAGAACAACGAGGAGCCACAAATCACAGCCCAAGGCTCGCCTCTGAACTTGCAGGAATTCACTTTGCAGCGCTCCTCTCCGGAGCACGCGGCCGCCCCCCACCCCCACCATTCATCATTTCCTCTTTTCTTTAAGATTTTTTTTTCTCCTCCGCTTGCTCGCTGCGTTATTTCCCGGAGGACTGCTGCTGGATTGACTGGGCTTTAATTGCTCGGCCCAGCTGGGCTCAGGGTGGAATTTCACCTTTGCTTCTTCCTCTCGTTCTCTGGAGCTTCCCCGGCTCTTGACGATTTCTGAGAAATAGCGATTACTGATTCACCGCGTTTGTCACTTTATTCCCTTCCCGTGGATATGCATGATGTAGGCCAGCTGATTTGCATTTATTCATGCTATCCCTTCTCTGCTTTCTACCAGCTATCTTCCCAAGGCCTGTGCTACCTTCCAATTGCCCCTTTTTTAAAAGGAGTTCAGTGTTGTGATGGCTTTACTCATCATTTCCTCCCCCTCCCCACTTAATAACGGGCATGCTCTCCCTAGAGTATCAGTCTTCCTCCTGATGCACGTGCACACTCGGTTCTCACTCCCCAAAAGAGCCTTAGCCAACATTGCCACTTCCCCCTGCCTTTTCCCAGCCCCTGCTCCGGCTTTCTTCTGCCCGCTGCCCTGTTTCCGAAAAGCGTACCTTACGCCCTCACATATACCAGTCATCTTTCACAAGCCTGCAGCAGGTAGAAATTCGCTGCCGCGCGAATCTCTGGCACAGAGCTGTCAGGAAAACAGCTGAGGTGAACGAGGAGCACCTTCGTTACCACGGGCCCTGATGCGAGCGCCAGCAGCAGCAGCCAGAAGCCGCCTGGATCCTTTGCTGTTCATCATTCCTCGCGCTCCCCGCGACGTGGATCTGGGGGCAAAGGCTCTGCAATGGGCAGGAGGGTGCTCGTGCTGGATCGTGGCCCCAGATACCGTGTTTCTGCCTCTCTCTTGTCCTCCCAGAGCTGCCAAGGGGGCAAAAATCTGGGCCAGGTTTCCTTGCATGTCGCTGCAAGCACACCAGCACTATTTGAAGTTTTAACACGGTCTCAGACTACGCAGCCTCTGGCTGGAAGCAAACCTTGCAAGATAACATCGGCAAGACTTTCTCTCTGGGACGGCAGTGGGGTACCCGAACCCTGGTGTCATCACGTAAGGCTGCATCTGTTGCTTACGTTCAGTGGAGCAGGTGCAATAGCCGGTGAAGATGAGGAGAAAATAGGAAAGAAAGGCATTTGCATGAAAGCAAAATTCAGCTGCGTATCCTCCGGAAGGCAAAAAATACGGGCCTCAGCCTGCACAGCCTCTGCTGACGGGCTCGCACAAAGGGCCTCAGTGTGCAGCAGGTATTCCAGCTCTGTCGTTGTGCAGATAATTAAAAACAATAATGAAAGAGAGGTTTTTATGCCTGTGCTCTAGTCGCAGCCGCAGCTCCCGAGCTACAGAAGCTGAGTGGTCCCTCTGCAGCAACATTTGCATTATTGCTAATCTGTAATTGGGATCCCCACTTAGCTCTATGACTCTCTCTGACCATTTTCAGACCTTTACCATTCAAGTCAAGAGGCTCCTTCCTCTAGAAATTATATTAAGATTTGAAAGCATGTTTCCTAATTTGTTTTAACAGGCTGCAATGATTTCTGTTCATATCTACACTGGCGCATTGTTTTCCCAGCGTACAACTCAAAAATAAAAGAAGAATCATATCCATTTCACAGTTCCCTCTAAAACCAGGCGTTTAAAAATGTTGGTATTTTAAATCTCTCTGTCATAGCAACAGGAAATAATGATGAGGGCTTGCTTTGTCCCTCAGACAGTACTGGCCAAATCTAAGTGAGTCTGAAGTATTCCACCTAAAGCAAGCTGCCTGGTAAGAGTAAACTACGCCTTACTTTAATTTGTATCTTCTCACATCCTTCTGATTGCTGTCTTTCTTGCTACACGTCTCTTTCAGCCCCCCATCATCAAATTATTCCATGTTAGACTCCTCCAGGTTTGGCTAGAGCAAGGCGATTAATTTCAGAGATGACATGTAAGAAGGTGTAAATTCTGCACTGCGGTGTGAGAAGGGACGAGATTTTCTATGCAGGCTTTGGCTGTCCTCCTCCTGGATTTACATGGAAAGGAATCCCAATCCCTTTATCGTTGTCAGGAAGAGGCTGAGGAATCCAGAAGCACGCATTATAGCAGCCTAGATTTATTTATTCACTCATCACATAGTTTGGGCCTGAAATGAGTATTTCATAGATCCGTCCCTACCAAATTCAAAGCCTCAGTTGGAAACGGTGGGAGAGGTTCTTTCTTAGGAAGATAATTCTGGACTTAAACAAAACAAACAACAGCAACAACAACCAAAAAAAAAACCAACCAACCAACCAACCACCACCAACAACAACAAAAAAACAGTATAGCTGAACACAGATCTCTAAACACAAGCCATACGAACGTCCAGTATCATGTAGCTTCATTTTTATTCACTGAAAAAATCAGCTCAAAAACCAGAGCTGCTGTGTGGCTACAGGTTTCACTAAGCACTGGCTGTTTACAGCACTCTTGGGAGGAGAAAAATCAAGCTATTTATTTAGGTGACTTCCTATAGATGGAGGTTTGTAATTTCACTCCTGCAAGCCTGCATATTTGCAGATTATATTCAATAAAATGTGAAACAGATATCAGCTAAAATCACCTCAACATTTAGACAGTTCCTGATGTAATAAAATGTCTCTGCCAGAATGACTGCTTTTCTGCTGGTGCAAATTCAGTTTGGAGATAAACAGGCACACCTTCAGAGACCGCAGTGGAGTCAGCCCCAAGATGCATTTGGACCTGTAAATCCAGCCGGAGCAGAGATCCCACAGCATTTCAGACTTTCTCCAGCCTTGCTGAAAAGACCACTCCCTCTCACGTTTCGCGCAGAAGCAGAAGATGGATTACAAACCCTCAGCCAATGTCTCATCGGAAAATTCTTACCACAATATTTTTGAAACTCAGAAACTTTTCATCCACTTAATATGCTGGGACCTTTCCTCACTTGGCAACTGAAAGCTACAGCCACCTAATGATTTATTCAGTGACATCTGCAAAATAAGCCTGATGTTTTCAGGCCGGTTTCTGAAGGACCTGTCAATAACATAAACAAAGCCACGGCTAGCACTAATTGGTATCATCCTTGTCAAACAATCTGCAGCACAGAAAAAAAAGAAAAAGGAAAAATAAAAAGCAGCACTTACATTAAATTTCCCTCTTGCCTATTCAAGTTGTTTTTTTCTGCTTGTTTTTTTCCCACCTCATGGACACTCCCCCTTACCCCCGTCATTCCTGTACCTGAGAAAAACACAGGACTCACCGAGGTAAAAGCTCAGGATCTTCAAGCGGTGTTAACCCAACACTCAGTGCGTGGATCCCCACAGAGAAGAAACAGACGTAATATCTCATTCTAAATCGTGTTTACCCTCGGTAAATATTTCTTCTTGCAAAAAGCATTGCCATGGCATTGTGCAAAGCTGTATAAACAGCTGTAATTTTTGTCCTACTTTTTGATCCTTGCAGCCTGTGTCCAGGTTGCTGAATTGTTTGGTTGTCAAGGGCAGGTTTAAAAATTTTATGCATCGGCATGGCATATGATGTAAGCTCTCATGCACCTGACATCTCACGCATGAATAGCTCAGGCATGGCACGGTGATTCACTGCTGAATTTAAAGAGAAATAGGAGCAGCTTTCTATAAGGATACGACACAGTGAGCTCAATTTTGCAATTAGGAACTCAGAAATACTTTAAATCTCAAAGTAGATTGTATTAAAACTGCTCCCTGGCTAACTATTGCCTGTAAATCACTGAAGCTGTGCAGCTTTCTCTGTGCAAGTGTATGCACCCTGGGTCCTTTTCCTGTCCTGGGTGTGCTGTAATTCACTCCTGATTGATGTCGTTTTCACTTGTCCCTGTGCTAGTTACAGCGCTCCTTGTTCTGTCTGCACTGGCCTCATATAATCCTTTTTCCTCTTATGTCACACACTAACACACCATCACCGCATTCAACTATGATTTCGCCGAGGACTTAGGGCCTTCTAAGCCTGCAGTGGCTGTGACACTGCAGGGTACGTGAGCAATCCCAGAGAACTGGCATTTTCCATCAGTCACAGTAAAACAGCGCACATTAGCTCTTAATGCGTTCGGTAGCAGCAAGCAGTTGGAGAGCAGCAATAGCTGCACAAAGTTATCAGTTTAATTTCGCCATGTAAACAGGAGACCGAAGCACGCAGAAGAACTACCTGCTGTCCAGAATTTCCTGGTTCACATTAATCTGTGTCCTAAAGCTGCAAACAGAAGCAGGAGCTCACTTTGGACGTGTAAGCAGCATCCTGCCTATTGCCTTCACTGGCTGCATTCACATTTAACTGCGCAAGTCTGTAAAATCAGAACCTTAAATTGGGAATTCTTGATAATTTTTCCACACGCGGGGCTCAGATTTACCCTTTCTATCCTATTGACTTCAGTGTGAATTATAGAAATATTTCCAGGAGCAAGATAAGGGCCACGGTCATTTCTGTCTGTTCCCAGACTCCAGCCATTTCTTTTCATTTATTCCACACTAACAGGTACAAAAAGTAGTCTGGGGACTGTGGTGACTCTAGTGCCATTTTGGCAGTGAGCAATAGGGAGCCTCAGTTTGTTAATATGGAGAGTCTGCAAAACAAACAGGTGAGCTGAAAGATACTGGAGGAAAGTGATCATGAGGGAGAAAGAGGGATTTATGCCTCACTCTGACAAACTGCTAACGCCAGCTCTCTCAACCAGCAACCAGTCCACACCACTTTGCTCCAAGTCGGTTTTCCAGGGAGACATTTCAAGGCAACTCTCCCAGAGGGACAATTACTCTTCCCGAATAAGAGACATGATGAATATCAGAAAAACTGAAAGCTGATTGAGAAGGAAGATTTTAAAGGACAGCCAAATTCCTTCCCGTGGCAAATGGGGACGTAGCTGTCATCTGTGCTGCTTCTGAAAATCTCCTGGGCTTCCAGTTTAATGTAAGTTTTCTGTTTTTTTGGCCTAATCAGTGACTAAGAGGTAAAGACACATCCATGTCCTTCAAAAAAGGTGGTAATGCAAAGAGTTTCCAATTACCCTTTAATTAAAATATTAATTAATTAACAAAGTGTATTTATAGAATAATTATATAATTTCACACACCATCGATCATATTTTAAACAAATTCCTTTAATTAAGTTGACATGTACACTGCATTCTCTCTGTAGAGCTATTCTTAGAAACCAGAGCATGCCTAACCTCAAGGAGATTCATACTGCAGAGGGGAAGTTCACAGTGTCCCACAGGGGTCTTTGGAGCAGAAATGAAGCCACTTCATACTTTTAAGCCAACTTAATACTAGCAACCGCATCCCTGAAGGCTGCAGCCCCCTGTCTGCATGAAGGGCACTGGGAAAGCAAGAGCGGCGCGAGCTTTCTCACTGCCAATATCCCTCATCCCGACCTGGAGGGGCTGACTTTAATAAACAGCTAATCATTATCCTCTTCACCAAGCCTGTTAAGCGGCTTAAGAAGCTTGGCATTTCTGTGGTGGGACTGAGCTAAGGCGACCAGATCGTTTCACGCGGCCTGCCTAACGCCACCATGTGCAGAGAGCACGGCGTGCTTTTTCAAGGCTGAGTCAGGTTAACTCAGGATCTTCTGACATCCCTGGCCACAGCTCGGCTCTCTGATGCCCACTGCCACCTATATCTAAGCAAAGGATTCCAAATTACCCATTTGACTCCTAAGCCTAAAGCTGGCTATACGTGTTCCAAGTTTTCCCCTTTTCTTTTGGCCTCCCATATGAGACAAAAATTGTAGGTCCAGCGTTTTGCACTGCCTGCAATGCTCCTCACGATTCTGCCACAGTTTGGTCACAGCTTCATACTTCCTTACTCAGGTTGTTAAACAATAGTTAGCTTGCTGATCAAGCAACATTAAGAAAGTCACTCGCTTGTTGCTTATATTCCCTTTTGGATGCTCCATTCAACTTCATAAAAAGGTGTTTGATGAACTGCTTGTGGGCATTCAATTTTCTAGCACACCAGTGCCTTATGAATCTGTAGCTGCAGTTTCACAATGTTCCTCACTCACAATTTTATGTTCTGCTCCTCCCCACACAGGTACCTCTCCGTCCTTCAACAAGCAGCAAAGGCCTCTCTCTTGTTTGCACTCTGCAGCCTTCTCCCCGTGCAACTAGCAGTATGTTGAGAGTAGTCACCACCACGCTTCCACGGCATGGCCATTTGATGACGGTGGCCGCATCTTCCTGCATGATTAATGTGAACCTCACAAAATTCATCAAGCAAGGTCTAATCTGCGTAAAGATGTTGACTTGAACTGATGTTACTGAAGTAACGGGAATTATACCCATAGGGATCTTGTCCCAGTAATGTCACTGAAATGGGCTAGTCATGAAAGTGAATACCAGAAGCTGAATCTGAGAAAAGAGAATATAATGTGCCTCTGGATGCTCGCAGTCATACATTTCAATCCTTTACGCTTCCTAATGTCTTTAAAGTAATTCTTCAGGTCATCTGAGTCTGAAAATTCAGCTGTCACTCTTTTTTACTCTTTGTTTTTTATTGAGAGTTTATCCATAATTTAATGGAAGTTGTGCTGAATTGAAGAAGGAAAGAAAAGCAACCCTCGAGCTCCCCCAGCCAGCCCCACTCACTTATCCCACTTCTGATTTTTCATGACATCAGTAGTCAGAATCAGGGGACTGGCTGAAATTTTCAAGAGGCTCTTAATACTGCATGGATTCTTCACTTTCTGTTCAGTCACAGGCAAGCACAATAAAATCTCGAATTAAAATTGGTATTTAACGCCATAGACGGTATAGAACTCACGTTCAGTTTTAGCCTATACGTATCTGAGGAAAGCTAGCCAGATGCAGAAATAAATTATGAGAGTAATGAGATACCACGGATCAGAGTATTAGCAATATGCAAGCATTTCTCACAAATGGGAAAAGGGTGTTTTTTTTCAAATAATTTATCAGGAAACGAGATGAAGCTGATCCATAACTAAAAACGTTCAGGCAGATACTGAGCGAGGAGGCTTGCAGGAGCTCCATCGGCTTCTCCTTCCACTACTTCAGACTCTCCTTTTGTTTTTAAGAATGAAATACTGATATGGTAACAATCTATTGTAGCAGCAGCAATCCATGTCTTCCACCATCCAGGTATGATTTCCAGATATCCACACCAGCAGAGAAGGGAGAAGAAGCCCCCGCTCCCAGCACGTTTCTCTTTCCTGCGTGCAAGTTGTGCCCTTAAAGCCACGTTCAGATGCTCAGATAAGCGGACTGAAATTCAACCCTGCTAAGCATCCAGCGGTCCTTAATGAATTCACTGCCCTTTTTACTTTGTTAAAGACGTTCGCTACGAGAAGCTCGTCATACCATCTCCCTGCAGACCCTCTCCTTCTCTCCCTGCGGATTGCCGAGCATTTTGTCCACAACCAAACAGACCTTCCCAGCTGAACGATCCTCAGTCCCTCATAAAGCACAGCAGGTTTTCCCGCTCTCGTGGCCAACCCCTTTCTTCCATTTCCCCCTTTCTCTTGCAGCCTCTGCCTGCTGATTCCCAGCCAGCTCTTGGACTTTCCACACGGGTCTGTTGTGACTGGACCAGCTTTTCATCTTAATGTATTATCCCAGGATTGCAATTATCTTCTTTCCTTTACTTTCTATTTCAACCCCTTTGTCTTCTGCCTGGCCCTTGAATGTTGTTGTTTCCCATCTCCCCGGTCTTCCCACTATTTTCCCTCTCTGTTTTCCCTCTCTGCTTTCGGTGGAAGCCCTTAATCGCACCTCTGTGTCCTCCCTGCCTCACCTCTCTCCCTCTCTCTCTCCAGTTACGGCTCTGCAGGCAGGGTTTACGAGCAGGGATCTCTAGTGATGTCCTGCAGGAATACGCTTTGGCACACTGTCTGGACTGTTCAAGCCCTACTGCACCCCTGAGTGCCACAAAAAGCTCTACGCAGAGAGGCAGAACAGAAAAGAAATGCTTTACAGCCGCTTTCTTGTATGCTATTTTTTCCTCTCAGCATCTACAGAAGATTTAGAATGGGGAGGGGGGAAAAGAGCCTAGATTTACAAACAACAATCAGGCAGGTAAATATTCTGCAGTTTAGTTGCAGTCGAGGGAATACAGAAAGAGTGTATTTAAGGAAGAATAAGCCAGAGCCCCCTGCGCTCATAACTCAGCTGGCAATTTCAAATTCTTCTGGTGTGTCACCCAGTTACCTCAGTACTAACAATACTGTAACCTGAACCCACTTAGCCCTCTTTAGGATTAATTAGCGGCCCGCAGCCAGGTCCCGGGCGGTGAGCTGAATGCCTGCCGAGAGATGCTCGGAGTCAGGGTGCCGACAGCATCAGGTCCCACCGCTGAGACCGCAGGTACAAGAGAACATAAAAACAAACGGCCACACTGCTCTCATATAGGTATTTTTTTTCTTTTTTTTTTTTTTTTTCTGGTTGATTTTAGGAAAATGCTGCTGTTACTCAGAGCAAAACTCCAATTTTTTTTTTCCTTATACTGATCATGCCAGTGCAACAGACAGGCACGGGCACCCAGCAGCTCCCGCAGTGCGTATCACTTGGTGCACCCAGCGGGAGGAATTAGACCAGTGCCAGCACAGGTGGAGCTGCACGGTCAAGCCCAGTCCACAAGGCCCAAAATCGGGCCCAGGATCCTCCCTCCCTCGCAGGGTTAGTTCCTGATGAGACAGAAACCAACCGGAATGAGTACGTTTTCCTGATACCTTGAGACACCCGCATTATTCCCCCAAAAGGCCCCCATGACCTATCTTCATGGTGGTATGCTCACCCTTCACACAACTCCTTTTCGTTTTAGCAGCAGTGGGCTCAGTTTTGACTTTGAAAGGAAGCAATCATTTATTTCTACAGCTTGAGACATATCGCTTATCTTACCTAGCTTAGTAAAGTGGCCAAGAGCAGAGCGCATCGCCAAAGAGAAGCAGAGAACATCACAGTGACCTAGCAGCCAAATTTGTACAAAAAACAGGGAAATTTTGGCTCTCAGCCAAAGCCAGTTAGAGGACTGAAGCTCTATTTACTGTCCCCCAGACTGAAGTTTCAAAGTGTGCTTACGCTGCACTCCTTCGCTGCGCTGTGAAGTACTTTGCGTGGCACTGCAGAGACATGCACTACAGGACCGCAACCAGCATCTGGGCTGCAAAAGGCCCCTAACAATTTACTGGAGCATCCAAGCTGCCCTTTCCGTCGTCATCACGCTCCTTGAAATTGCTGAAGATTTGCCTGGAGCACAAGGAGGAGAGTTGTTCTGTGCTGAAAGTACCAATTCTGTTGTTGCAACAGCCTAGAAACCAGACCTCATAGTCACTTACGCCTATGCAGCAAAAATAACTTGTGTTTCCGTACCAAACTCGAGAGCCAGCGAGCCCTGGCTGGCACTGGGGTGGCAGGCTCCACATAGAGCAGCTCTCTTTCCTGCCCTCATCCGCAGTAATTGAGCATCTATCATAGCAATTGATTACGGAGACGAAGATACAAAATCTATTCCTTATCTCTCACACAATGAATTCAACAGGATGAGCCTTTAAATTATTGATCGCATAAACAGTCCAAATCAGTCTATAATTTATATGACAAGAACAAAAATTATAACAAAGTCTATGTTTTGTTTTTCCTGGTGACAACACAAGCCTTTGGAACAAAGCTCAGAAGAAAAAAGAAAAAAAAAAACTATCTGTACATTTAACAGATTTTATGCCGGGCTTTTATCCTCAAGAAGTTATGGTTAACATGAACAAGAACGTGCCAAAGCCTGCTACTTTAATTAAACAGTGTACATTTCTAACTGGTTTTGTTTGCTCTTCTGCGTATGTATTCCTCCAAGGTCCCCAAAGCTAGCAAACCTGAATACTTTTAAGACGTTCCTCTACAATATGTAATTGAAATTCCTTAAAATATTTAGAGTTCTAGGAGGGAATGTTCTGAGACCATGAATTACTCTAGTGTCATGGTAGCAACACCAGAGGCATGGCTGAGAGGGCACAGGAGTTTTTAAATTCCTATTCCTACATACTTATAATTTTGTATATATGCTGAAATTTTTTAGCATTAACTCCTAATTGTACCTTTGGAATACTGCTTTTCCCCTGCAGTTCCTAATTTAGTTCAGTATTATAACTCAAAAGCAGTTTTCTTCTAAAACTCCCATTTTGTCATGCCTGGAACGAAATGAAAATAGCTTCTTCTGCCTTTTTAAAGGAACAGAAGTTCGAAGAACCTCAGTTGGGTGTGAGCATTTGTGTACAGCTTGCATGCTGGTGCCCCAGCCCAGGAGCTTTTCCAGGCTGAGCTAGTACGTGCCTTGATCTAGACACGGATGCACAAGCGCCCACCTAACCAAGTAGGTGGACAGTCCTGCAGGGCTCAGCTCCTGCTCAGAGCCAAACACTTCACAGGATGCAACCTCCATTTACGTGCTGTTTAATTCAGAAGGCAGAACCTCCAGCATTCCTTCTCCTTCTATGTTTCTGAGAACAGGCCAGTACGCAGCTGTACAGAATTTAAATCTTCACTATTATTTCTCAGGCTTAAGGCTGATGAGACAAATCTTAAATACACGGAGTGAAAAGTAACCGCTTATCCCATATTTTCATATCCTGAAACAAAAGATCACTTTCTTTTTCAGACAGCTTAAAATCTCAGTTATTTGGGTCTAGATTTTTAGGTATTCAGGTGCTCAATTCCCATGCAGCCGCTTAATGAGGTATTCAAATAGGAGAGGCTTTCACTGCACTTGAAAGTCCATTCTGTACTTTCACTATTTTAATTGTTTTCCAAGCTTTACCTTTCCTTTAGCTCATTCGAGACTTTTCTTGCTTTTGTTTGTAGGTCTTCCAGGGCTTCCTGAGATGTCCCAGGGTCATTTCTTCTCTTCCCTGCAATTTGTTACTATGCATTTTACAGAATTATTGGGCAGACCTCTGCCCTTTATGGGTGACAATGCCAGCAGCGCTGACACATTGCAACAGGGTGTGGAGGCAAAGCCATGCTTTATATCTTGGGTGAACCGCTACCTATTTTGCAAAGAGATTCTTTGAAATACCATATCCACAGCAGAGAATGCTGCTGAATCGCTACCTTTCAATGAAGAGGAGTAAAATGAGAGAGAAAGGTATCAAAATAGAAGATAGTGTGCCAAATTAGCTAAATGTATGGGTTGGATTAATGGATATTAAAAAAAAAAAATCGGGAAAATTAATTGGCTGAGCAGATAGCCAAAGTGTGATTTTCTGCTAAAGTTTTTAAAGACATCTTTAAAAACAAAGATGCTATAATGCTATAAAGTAGCTTCACGTGTGTGTGTATATACATATATATATATGTATATACACACGTATGTATATACGTATATATATATGTATATGGCTAAGAGTGCTTGTAGAGCAAGAAGCCTTACTTTAGTACAGGCAATAGTGATTGAAGCTATTCTTAGATAAAGGGAATATGGTAAGAACAAACCTGTCCTGCTTCTTTAAAAAGAAAAAAAAAAGAAAGAAAGAAAAAAAAGAAAGACAGAAAAACATCCTCTCTAATCTGTTAGAATCCTCCGTGGCTGTCAGCGAGAGCAAGGAGAGAAAACCCAAATGACACAGATTATTTGGACTTCCAAAGGGTGTTTGACAAATTCCCCTCCAGAATGCCATCACGGGGAACGGAGAGAGGCGGAAGGCGCTGCGAGTCTTGGATCTGGAGGCGATAAAGCGAGTGAGAGCAGCAAGGCTTCCCGCAAACAAAGGCGATCCCCTCGCATGGCCCCGCAGCCGCGGAGGCCTCGGGTGCCCACCCCGAGGAGGTGCGGGAGGCCCGCGCCACCCACGGCCTCCCTCCCGCGCGGAGGCCGGGCTCTCCAGAGCAGAGGACCCGCGGGCTTACGCCGCTGCACCTAGCTCCATCTCTCCTGCCAAAGGGCCGCACGCTGCCGGGTAAGTCACCCAGCTGGTGCTGGCAGACCTCCACCCGCCAGGCCCTCGTGGGGTGCCGGGAGCCGTGCTGGGGTGGGAGCGCTCCGGAGCAGAGCGCCCGCGGAGGAACGCGTTACGAAGGCGGTGAGATTCAAAGCCCGAATTTCCATTCCCCGCGGTGGGTTTCACGCTGTTTGAGAATACTTTCTAAAGAGAGTGCACCGAAGAAATGCTCTGTATTCCAGCCATGATGCATTATCTGGATAAAAATGCATATCTGTATTCCACATCCCCCCCCTCCACAGGTCAAAGTAAGGTCAAAAGACTATACATTAGTATTTCTTTTTTCTCAGTAACCCATGGCACTTTTCAGTGCACTTAACAGTATCCATAACAACCACTATTCCTTGAGGATATTTTAATTACAGCATTCTTTGGGACTCTTGATTGTTTATTGTGACAAGACAAAGAACACTGGAAAAAAAGAGGTTCATTGAGAAACATGCTTCTGTCTAGGTTGAGGAAAAGGTTGCTTCACTCTGGTTATTTCTGATGCCACAAAATCCCCTTTAGGCATAGGATGGAAAAAAAAAAAAGGTATCTTAAAAAGTACAGTGCCTGTACCTAGTATTGCTCCCAGAAAAGTCATCATGTTGAACAAATGATGAGAGAGTTGAAGAAGCTGGAAGATGCTCTCATGCCAGATAAAGAGAGCAGAAGGGGAAAAAATAAAAGAGGAAACAGTGATAGCATTTTCTTACTAATATCGAATGAGATTCTTGCATCCTTAACCACAATCAGCATTATTTCAGAGGTACAATTACTGGAAAAAGTATTCTTAACGTGAATAAAAAAAAGAACTATATCACAACTAAATGCGAGTGAACAGCAGTGCAGACTGGGACATATATTTAAGGGGAAAAACTCTGAGGAGAGAATGAGAAACTGGTAATAAAAACACCAACTGGTAAATTAAATCAATTAGAAAAATATGAAAAGAAACGATCTGCTCAGTTTAAAAGGCTAGGCAGACGATTCTTCCTCCCCACCCCCATTACTGGCATCTGGTCTAGAGAATAAATGCAGCAATTGCTTTGGCAATGCAGGGTCTTGGTGTCCTTTCCCCAAATTAGGGAGGTAGGTAGAAAACCCCATCAACTTTAATCTGCTAATTCTGTATGTACAAACTAGAGACTGTACTCGTAGCACCGTAAGGAGCAAACCCATCAGAGTGACGACGGCACAGAAAATAAACAAGATACTCAAACACATACATGGAAATGATGAACACTGCTGAATGCATCTTTTGGGGATCATCTAGATTTTGAAGAACTTAAATCCAGATTTGAGATGACAAACCGAATTCACATCACTCATGGGGTCACTGGCAGCTGGGAGACCCAGCCATGTTTCCACAACTTCAGTATCGTGTCCCCTAGTCACTGAGGCATTAAGTGCAATCTGAAATTTTTAGGCTGTGATTGTGTTAGGAAAATTTGACACCCATCATGGCAGAGGACATGCAGAAAGGGCTCAGGAATTTAAAACAAACAAACAAACAAACAAACAAAAACAGACCAATATGTCCTCATGCCTCAATCATCAGTGTTAAAATCTCTTTAGGAGTATAATATACGATAGGATGCTTCGCAATCAAGAAAGATGAGTTGGGACTGATGTTAAGAATATCAATCCCCCATGTAAGAATCCAGAGTAAGAAATTTCAGAGGAGGAAGAGGTACACTGCAGAAATCTCAGGAAAAGGCCTTTCAAAGTGATCTGAGATCTGAGCTTTCCATTCTCCTCCAAGTTAATTACTTAACCTCCTAGAAAAAGCAGCAGAAAAAATTGCTTACACATGACCTACAAAGAGCAGGCAACACAAGAGTGAAAAAGCAAATCAGAGCCAAGAGAGCGCTTTTGCTTAGATGCTGGGCGATGGTGGTGGGAGAGACAGGGTTACAGTGTTTTTCCTGTGGGACCCCGATTTCCACACTGGACCTCTGGAGATCAATACAAGAAAGATAAAGAACAGACAGATGCCGAGTTTCCCTTTCAAAAACAGTTCAGACACCTTAGTTTACTCAGACCGCGTCGGAAAATGGGCATAATTCAACTCTCCTCTGCATACTCCTTCACATTTAGTTTATTTCCTTCTTCACACTCTGAGTTTTCTGTTCCTTATTCAACTACTGAATCTTACTCTCCTGCCTATGAGCAGACACAGCATTATATTTAAATTCCTGTTCTCGTTTGGTTTAGTATTTCAGCAAGGTACATGTCTTGTCTCCAGGCTGACAAGTGTGCTGAGGAGTGGCCATTGCCAAGGAACACGTCCCACATACTGAGTGATTTAAGGGAATTTGAAGAGGGAAAGCTATTTATGGAGAGAGAGAGAGAGAGGAGGGGGGAAATAAATAAAAAAGGAGACACCTTTCTTACGTTTCCCCTCTCTGTCAAAACTGCAAAACAAGCGCCAAAAGCCTTGCCTCGTGTTTTGTGTCAGCACTAATTACATCCCCGCGACGGGCCAGCTCGGCACGCTGCCTCCCCACCGCGAGGAACGCGGCGGGCAGACCCTCCTCTCCCCACGCTGGGAATGCCGCCCGGGGGGAGCACGCTGCTGTTTTGACAACCCCTTTCTTTGCCGTCTGGCAGAGCTCCATCTCATTTCAGCAAAGGCAGCGTGTCTGCGCTTCGCCCTGCCTTCGTCGCATCCCGCGTCCCCGTTGCCTTTCTCGTTCTCGGTAATCTCTCGGTTTCGGTTTGTCCCAGTGAAACAACGGAGATGGAAAAACATAACCGAGCGTGGAGGTGGTGTCTTTGCTGCCCCAGGTCTCACTGAAAACCAACAGAAAGTAGGCAGAGCGAGGGTCTCCTCCACACAAGCGCGAGTAGCAGATTCCGGCCCTTTGATAGTTGTCAATTTTGAGTAATCCTGGTGGGTCCATTTAAATCCTTGTTAAGGGCTCCCACATTCATTAAAAATAAATCCAGCAGTTATTTGACTGCGTAATTATTAGGGATAATTTGCAATTAAGCAATTGGCCTCTGATGAGGGGACAGATAATTGATCAGCCTGCTTTGGCATTTCAGAATGGGGTGGGGGTTAATTAAGTAAATCCAGGCAGCTAAATGTCTCCCTTCCCACTATATTTTCTCCCACCTTTAAATACAAACCAGACCTCATGCAGCTGTGCAGGCCATGGGAGTCTAAGCCTATTAAAGAAATCTTTTAATGACTGTAAAACTACCACTAATTGAAATAAAAATATTTACACACTATTTTCACATTGTGCAAATGGATCCAAAATAAGTCTTAATGCAATACATGGTGCACAAACTGCTCTGCCTGACAAGTGCAGCATTTAATTTGCACTAATTAGTCCAAAGTGGGGGCAGTGTGAAATTAACAGGATTCATTAATTCTGTGGCTTCTGTTTTATGTATTGTGTGCTTACATTTCACAACTATTGTGTTCTCTGCAACTCAACACCCCGCACTTCTGGGCAGAACTGCAGAATCTGACAAAAAGTCCACATCTCTCTGGGTGCACTCCGATTTGATTTTTGAATTTGCAACTTGTTTGTTGTTCACCTCAAAGCCAGTGGCTGATTTTGTATTGCATGGCTTCTTGCTTTGTCCTAATCTTGGTCTCAGCTTCTCCGTGACAAAATATTCTTCTGGGTGGCTCAGGTTGGGACGAGCATGAACAGAGCAGCAGGTGAAGTCACTCAAGAAGCAATTTTCAAACTACTTTCAAACTATGTTCTTTAAAAAAAAAAAGTAATAAATCCTCCGTATCGACTAAATCTGAAGTTTTCATGATGCTGTTCCAATATTTGCTCCCATAATGATATCAGGAGATGTTCATTAAAGATCTAATCCAGAGCCCCATGAAAGTCAACAGACAGACTTCCACTGTCTTCAGAAGGCATAAATATGCTGGCTTCTATTTAGGCTACAGAACACAGGACTCCACGAATCCTAGTATTGGCAAATTTGTCTTATAAAATAAATCAAATTAAGTGAACTGTGCTGAAAAGCATTATAAAATACATCAGATGTAGCTAAACATTAAATTCCTGCACGTTCAGGTGCAGCTACTATATTTACGTTGCTGGATGTATTCCCACTGTTGAACTTGGTCCATTGTTTCCTGGGATATAGGATAAATTTATAGGCCCAGAGCAGTATTGCGACGAGAATCGGGTGAAGCATAGCCATGAACCATGAACTTCATTTACTCGTTATCAACAGCGATGGGTACTGAGGTAATGACTGTGTGCTTCGTATTCCACAGGCCATGCTGTCTGCCTCTTGCACGGGTGCCTACCCACACAGACACCTCCCCGTTAGTCTCAGATACACAGCAAAAGATGCTCCGAGAATTTCCTGTCTCTTGCAAATGCAACAAAATAGGAAGAAATTGAGGTCAACTGTTTTCTGTACCTGAGCAGCAACGGACAAGGTATCTTGAAGCACAAAAGGGCAGCTCCTGTAGCTGGTGGGAGAAGGACAGGACAGAGCTGGCAGGAAGGACGCATGGATTGGGCCATACAGAGTCTGAGGCAGTAAGCAGACTCTTAGCACTTTATGTTTGGTGTGTGCCAAGAAGGCAGCACGGACAGACATCCAGCCACTCGAGGAGACAGAAGGACATCAGCAAGGGTAAGTGGTGAGTGAACATTCCACCCTGGGAGCTCGCTCAGCTGGGGTTCTGGGAGGAATGGGAGGGAAGTGGCTACCTGAGCCCCCTCCCAAAACGTGGCAGTCAGTAGGAAGAGTTCCCTTTGAGTGACATTCAAGGGACAACAAAAGGGAAGGGAGGTATTTTTATCGATATACGCATGATGAGAACTAACGTACTTCACAGGATCTAAAGTAGCTTGCTAACGTTTGCAAGAAACAGCTGGGGCAGAAAGCAGTTAAGGCTCTGTAGGGTGCATGGGTTCTGGAGAGAACAAAAAGCCTGTCTGAAACAGCCACTTTGAGGGCAGTTTTCATCACCTGCTTAGGTCTTCTGTGTTGTTTTTTTTTTTCAGTATAAAACCAGCGAGTATTTTGGTCAGCACCTAAAGTAAGGAGTGGGAGTAACAGGCCTATTCCGTCCCTCGGGGAGACAAGCTAACCTCAGGCTGGTCCCGTGTTGTAGCCCCGAATACGGCCACATTGATGACCCAGCTGCGAGTAACAGGGACGAACCAAATGTGCGCACATAGCTTCATTGTTAGCAAGTGTTTCATTGAAACAAAGCCATCATTTAAAAAGACAGAAAACGGCTCATACACGAGTCCTGCATTTAGCAGGATTTCCTGATTGGCTGTGCATCTTTAGATGACTTATTCGTGTCAGTGTGCTTCAGGACACATCTGGGGCACGCAATGTCATCAAGAAGTGCTATTTGATTACGGTGCAGTACTTTGGGTGGCTTTTAGAAAGCAATAGATTACAGCATTTCCATGTACCGTGCATAACATCTCTACGCCACTTAGCAAGTACGAGGCCAAAACGAACACTCTAACCTTGAAAATACACGATGAAAGTGCTGCCTGGCGGACTGATATATATAACCACAAAGTTTAGCAATCTTGCAAACTCTGGTTCCCTGGCCTGAGCAATGGGTTCTAACATGCAAGGCAGCTGCCATTGTGTGGTGCATAAACGATGCTACATCTTCAAGAGTACTTTGCCTACTTAGCGTAGGAAAGGCACTTAAAAGAAAAAAAAACATGGCCTTTGGCAAGAAGCAGACTTCTTTCAGCATAATTTTAAGCCTGTTCTTAAAGTTACAGTCAGGCAAATGTCCCTATAGGTGAACAGCATGGTACTGAAATATCCTGAGTCAAAGCTGGGTTAATAGAGAAACAAGTGGGACGGGTCTAGAAGTCTTGAACTTTGTTGCTGTGATCAACTATTAATTTCTGCTCTATTCAGAAGATAAAGTTAGGCTGGCATGTTGATTATTTCAACTCCAATTTCTATGCTCCTTGAAATAAATTTTCCTGACATGGTTAGGAAATACAGCTGCCAGTATCTTCTAAGTGTAAGGAGGTATAAACTCTAGGCATTGTGTTATGTAAGAAAGCTACAGTGTGAACTGTTTACCGTGGAAAATGAGAGTAGCATTTGTTTTTATTCTTTTACCCATAAATAATAGAATAAAAGGTTTGCTCATATCATCTGTGTTCTAAAGTCACTTTTTGTGAAGTGACACAACAGCTGTTGACTCCAAAGAGCTGTTTCTGTGGTGATCAGAAACACAAATGGCCTGTACTGAAACAGTTTTGATACCTTTAAAATGAGCTACATGATCAAGGGATATCGGGTTAGTTTTAATATATGTAAACTCAGACACATTCGTGCACTATTCTGATTCTATTTAAATCTGGAAAAAAAAAATAGATGTCTCTTGGATTTTAACTACATGATAACTTGGTACTTTAGGTGCCCCTCTACCTTTTCAAGTGCATTTCTTCATCTGAAGAAGCGTCTGCTTTAAAGAGGACCTCTTTTATCTGGATATCCAAGTGCACATTTTATGGGCAGCAGGCTGTTATTGTTATATCCGTGCACGTACCTACGTGTGCCTGTGCAGCTGACTGCTAGCAGTACAGAGCTGCTCTCGTTTAAGGGCCTACTTGAGACGCAGACGTGAGGAAAGGGGTGTATTAAAATCTGGTATTAGTAGGGGGGATGTTTGTAATTCCACACTATCCCGGTCTAATAGGAAGCTTCTAAAATCGCGCTCGCTGTCCTGGAAAGGATTTGCACAGCTCTAATAGAAATGCTAGACTAAGATGGATGGGTCTGGGAGTGTCACATGGCCTTCCCGAGCATAAGTTATGTTACTAAATCAGCATATTGATCTGGGAACACAGCGTCCCGGAATCCTGAAAATGTCAGGCACAGCCTTAGCGCTTCACTTCTTTAAAATCAGATTAATTTAGCCAGCTTACTCTGGTGGAAGAAATTACGATGTCGGATATATGCAAGCAGCAAAGGCATTGGGCACTCCACAGCCCACTGCCTTTAACCCGTTCAAAAGGGGACCCCCAAAAGGAAGCGGTTGGGTCAAGGCCTAATTCTCCCTTGGTGGAGATGCCACAGGTGATTGCATCTTTGCTTATGCAAAATCAGGCCTCCCAGGGCCCCGCGACTCTCCGCGGATCTTTGGGGATTCCGACCCTGAAGCTCTGTCAACGGGGTTGAGAGGTAAGATTATATGATTATGTGTGACGATACTAATCCATCTACCTCACCCATGGGGCACATTTGAGATTAAAGGCTCATACAGTACATGCCCTTGCACTGTGATCTCTGGTTCGGTATGTATGTTTAATCAAATATGTTAATCCACAGGCATATGGCTGTGGCTGCAGAATGTGGTGTGAACAGGGCGCTTTTAGCAAGCAGGACCCATCAGCATGAATACGTTTGCAGGTATTAGCCATGTATATTTGGTCAGTAGTTAGACATTAGGACAAATTGCTTCTGGGGAAAAAAGGACCATCTGAGAAAATGTATTACAAAGTGGACATTTTTTTCTTTCCTGACAAAATGCGTAAGGCGAGCGTACTTTGTACATAAGGAAAAAGAGTAACTGGAAAGTTTCAAAGCCTTTATATTTGAAGGAAACTGATCTATGCTCTTGACTAGACAAAACACATCCTCCCCTGATCCCACAAAAGATCACGCCTCGCTTCAATTCCCAGCCACTGGGGCCATGTGAAGCTCATGACGCCCTACGAGGCACGGCCTCCAGCCTTGCCCTGTCCCACCACGTGGGAGAAGTGGGGCAGGACATGGGCAGCTCTGGTGCTGAGCGGCCCCAAGGAGCACGGCCCAGCTCCCAGGCAAGGGAGGAGGTCACTAGGGCAAAATCAGATGCAGAACAACCTCCCGCAGCTCCTCACGAAGGCACACACCTCCTGCTGACCTACAGGCTCCTCTGGTCAATGCTGTTATAGACACCCGCTTCCAGGCTGTGCTACCCTCAAGCTGAGCACCCCTGTTCTACGCTGAAAACCTCACTACAGCTAAAAAGGTAGGCTTCCAACTAGTCACTCCACGCTGGTGCAGGAACATTTTAACTAGTCATTTTTCCCTAGAAGTCAGGAATCGATGCGGAGATCGGAGGGTCACCAATACAGAGGCAGATACGTCCGGAAGCTGCAGCCAGAGAGAGAGGCAACAGGACCTTGTCTGACCCGTACCCTTCGGGGAGGAGGTGGGCCGCTGTTATCCGCTGCAAGAGGAAAATGCACAGCCACTACCTGCCGGCAGCGCGAGCTGGCAAAAGGTGGAAAAGAGCTGAATATGTTATCAGGACGACTACGGTTTCTTCACTAGATTTCAGCAGAGCAAAGCTGTACAAAGACAGCTTGGCAGCTTCCCTGCCCTGCTTCTCTAAAGCAACGATGAAATATAACCACCCAAATTTCCTCACTCGCGTAAACGGGAGGATTCATATTGTTCGTGTTTGAAATAGGATTATGCAAAGGAGAGCTGAATTGTAGGCTGTTTGATGGGGAAAGGGGAACAGCAGTTGTTGGTCCCAGTAGGACCCAAACTCCTTCAAAATAATATAGCAAAAGGTGATGATGTTTTCTCTGGAAAACATTATACATGGCAAAATTGTATTTAGCCTTTGCAGAAACTGAGCAAGAGGGAATACAGATCCTAGGAACCTATTAGGCTCAGTAGAGGGAGTGGGTAGCAGGCAATAAAGAACGGCATCATGTGTAGCACAAATACCTGTGCCCATTGCAGCTAACATGAACAACTCCCTCACATGACAGACATCGCTTTTCATTTGTCCCTCTTGCCCCGCAGAAAATCCTCGTGGCTTTGCTAAAAATAGACAGCCTTGACTGCACCAACACCCAGCCTTCGTTTCAGCTCTCTGCTTCATATTTCTCATCGAAGCAGCAGTGGTACAGGATGTGATCTGGGACCCTGACACTTATTTCCTCTCCTTTACCCGCATGGGGAAGTGACCCACAAGCCCCACTGCCTCTGCTCGACTTCGTGACGTTTCCTCATGTCTGCCCTCAGCTGCGGGAAGGCGATTACCTCCGAGAGGCTTCATCTCCACTGTCAGGAACGTTCTCAGTTCTGGCTGCTCAGGCACACAAAGATGTTCAAGAATATCATTAAATCAGAGCTAATCAGATGGCTCCCTGTTCATCTCGAGATACTGTTCAGACTTCTTCATTTAAAACCCTGCATAGATTTGGCTTAATCTGCTTCACAATTCTTCCCTTTCTGATTCCTCCACTTATCTAATATCACTTTGTCATTTCCCATGCCCTTCCGACACAGCCTTCCTGCAAGTTTTCACCTCATCTCACCATTGATTTTCAAGCCTTGTCTGAGGATGCATTCCTTTTCTCCTCTGTGTCTTAATTTCTCTCCTTGAAAAGCAAGATCTATTTCAGCTCTGCTGCCTCTATCGAGACAGGGAACAAGGCAAGCATGCTACAGTCACACTTGTGTCCTAGCCAAAGAGGGCATTGCTTCCAGGATAAATTGAGATGCTGCAATACCATCGTTCTCTCCTGAAGCTTTATATGCTCCTCAGGGGGTCTTGTGCTGGACCCTTTGCAGGAGCTGGGATTTTACAAATTGCAAGGGGCTTGCTTTTGCTGCTGCACTGCTTAGGTCTCATGTTGCATATGATGAATCATTACCATTCCTCATTCACGATTATCTTCCCTCCTATATTGCATAAAATAAGCTGGCATCACCATAAAATATGAAATCCCCGGGACTGTATTTAGTATTTCTTATTTTTACACCCTTTCCTCCACACACAGTCTCACACTGAACCTCCCTTGTAGGCAGTCACAGATCTCTATCATCTGAGGATCAGAGCACTATGCATCCATCGAGAAGTGTAAAATATTCACAGGAAGATACTACAAGAGGAGGAAGAGGTCCAGCATGCACAACATGTGTCAGAGGAACAGATGTACATAGAAAATAAACTTCTGCAGACCGCAATAAAATTTTGCTCCATGAAAAGGACTGTGCATGTTTCCATGGCTGTCATAGATTTCATGGAACCAGGGAAATCCACCCATTTTCAGAAATCCCATGAAATTTACCTTTTTCACCTGAATCCACGTAAAATCAGAATTTTTCCATTAGAGCCCCCATAACATTGGCATATTTCCTTAGAAGACCCCATGAAATTATACAGAATATTGCAGTTTATTTTAGGCCAGTCTCTCATTGCACACCTCAAAATGACAACCTTGGCTATTGGACTTTTGCAGTTCTCTCTTTCAGAAAACAAGATTATGCAAAAATATAATAGGAATGAAAATACTTTTCTTCAGGAGAGAAACTAAAAACCCTCATAAGCATATTATAATTAGCACAGAAAGTTTTGATTTATATACAGTGAACTATTACTCGTTTAAGAGTAGTCTCAATTGAACATTCTTCATCTGACTACTGAAAAATTGACATTACAGAAATTGTCATGAATGAAAACGTACAGAAGTTTGTAATGAGGCTCTCTACTTCACTTCCTTCTTCTTTTTTTTTTTTTTCTTTAGAAAAACAGATAAGAGATGAAGTTTTCAACCTGGTACCTGAGCAGCAGTGAAGAACTGCGAAAGAGGAAGTGCCACCACAAACAACAACTTGGGGAGATAAATGACAATGTGATCAGTTTATTCTCTAAACATACTATTTGTTAAAATTAATTCTCAGATCTATCAAAGAGGAGCAGGCGCCGTGACACAAGTATTCATTAACCTCCCACAGTGACTGTTGAGTCATCTGTTCTAGTTGAAAAAAATAAAATAAGAATAAAAATCAATGTACCAACTCAAATCCTGCCCTGGTCAGCAGACATCCCAAATCACAGCCCACCACAGGTCCCGTTATTGCAGTTCTTAGTTTTATTCCAGGCTCTCATACTTCAGCAAGACTGTTGTCCAGATAGGAATGAGAAATTGAGATTCTTTTCCTAGTCTCCAGTTAAGCCTCAATCCCGAAGCAACAAGACCATTGATGACAGCAGGATTAAACCCAGGCAGGTGACCTAAACTCGTTGATCTTGTGAAAGGCAAAAATAATAAATTAAGGAGAGTTGGTAGTGCCTCTGAGAACTGCCAAAGGACACAGACGCCAATGCAGACAAGGAACAGAATATGTAGCAGCAGGAAGATAATGGCCTAAAAAGAACAGATTAAAATGCCCTTAAATAAATTAGAGGTCTTCGAATTGCCTGGGCACAATGAATTTCAACCCAGGATTCTTAAATAGCCACTTACGCAATCTCCGAATCTGGACAGTCACCTCTGAGCACACAAGAAGAGAAGATGAGGTGCCAGAAGGCTGGAAAAGAGCAAACATAATACCTTGCTCTGCAGAGGGGGTAAAGCAGAGCTAAGGAGTTGCCAGCCAGTCAGTTTGTCTTCAATCCTCAGAAAAACACCAGAACAAGTAATCAAACTATTTGTTAGCGCCTAGAAGATAACATTGAAATGAATAGCTGCTAGTATGGATTTGTAGAGAATAAATCCTGTCAAATCAATTTAATTTCCTTCTGCCATAGGGCAACAGGCCTTGTGAACAGAAGCAAAGCAAGGGATGTCACGTTTCTTGATTTAGTAAAGCTTTTGGTGCTGTCTCACATGTCACTCTCACATGCACACCAACAAAACACAGTCACGATGAAATGGTTGTGAGACAGACACAAAGCGGTTGGACACGCAGAGAAAGTTATCATTTGCCCACAGTGAAAGCAAGCCTCCTGGGGGAAGATGGCAAAACTTAGCTGTGGATATGATTCTCTTCGGTATTTTCACAAGTCATCTAGCCACGAAACAGCACAATTACTGTGCTTACAGTCTACACAAGTGGGGTGCTAAGGACAACGCAACTAAGGAGGCTCACAGTTTGCAAAGATGTTGACAAATTACAGTGGTGTCAAGAACTGGTCGAAATTAAATGAGGGAACGAGAGGTGAAGAGTGCAAGGTAGAGATGGACTCATTGGAGAGTGCTAGAAGAAAACCAGTTGAAGTGACCAGAGGTCCACAAAATGTGCCCAGGAGAAAAGATTTTGAAAGGTTGAGGTCTTTAGAGAAAAGAGTTCTTGGGAGGGCAACGTTAAGACTTTAATTGTGTAAAGGGGTGTCACATCCAGGGTTCTTGCTTATTAGAAAGCCCAAGCAATAACGGGTTTAACTTGCACCAAGACAAATGCAAGTCAGACGCAAGGGTTTAACTTGCACCAAGACAAATGCAAGTCAGACGCAAGGAAAAACAACTACAACAGTTAACACATGAATAGGACCTGGGAGAGCTATGGAGTCTCTATCACCAGATGTTCTTAAGAACAGCCTAAAAAAAAAAAAAAGTCTGCCAGGAATGCCACGAGTATAACTAACCCTGCAGGAGGGAGATAATTTCTTGATGCTCCTTCTAGCCCTGTCTGTCTAAATGCCAAATGTCCTCCTATGTTTTAAGGCCTCGAACCACCAGAGCATATAAACATACAAGTAATCCTATTGACTTCAAAGCAAGTACACATGGGATTTAGGCATGCATTTAGTAATTTGCCAGATCAGCTCCTACATGCCTAGAATTTCCAGCTTAACCAAAGGAAGCATCTTGCAAGAGTGACTGCGTTTGTTTAAACTCCCCTAGATATAGATCAGCGTTATATTTAAAGTGTGGTTTCCTGGATTTCAGCGGCAGTGTATAGAAGGAGAGCATTGCAGATCTGCGCTACAGCCTTCCAAACAATTGGTCATTAGCATGAACCTTATAAAGCAGTGTCTGTATTCACCGAAGCTGGCCTGGGGGCAGGGAGGGAAGTCCGAAGGAGGAAATAACATTTTTAAAATGGCAGTATTTTCTACTCACATGAGCGCATTTTTTAGCTTTTATTTTTTGGAAACCAGGCTGCATACAGACAGTTTCAATACGTAGACACTATAACGTTGAGGACGCTAGATTATAAACATGTACAGAAAAGTGAAAGGCTTCCTCTAACTGTCTCCCACACCTCCTTCCATATGTTATCACCAAATGTTTTGTTGTATGCTGACTTTCATTAGATATCATTGGAACCAACAGTTACTTAGCACACAATTCAGTAGAGTTTGCTATAGATTATTAACCATCTTCCTCCTCTATCTCTAACACATTTCTACCATGCCTTTTTGAGGAAAAAATAAATCTCAGGTCCAAATATCATAAATTACCATTTCACGGTGAAGGAGAAAGGTGGGTTTATGCTACTTTTGTTTGACCGTTGCATTGCAGTTGAGGCTGGTGCATGTGTTACAGAAGACTGAAGGATACTTTGGTATGCCAGTAGCCTCAAGAAGTAGCTGAGCAGGAAAAACACATTAGACTCCGAGCCTTTCCTTGCCCTAGCTACGTAGGAGCTGTTGCCATTTATTTTGTCACTGATTTACGCAATAAATCCTTCTATAAAGATAAGGGGCACGTATTATAAGCACCTAAAATCATATATACTTCCATCTTTCTCAGAGCTGAAAAGAAATTACATCCCCTGGCAACAACACATCCCTTCCTCAGCAAACACCTGATTAAAGACAGGGCATTTTTTGGAGCTCTGGAGCTCTGTGCAAACCAGCTCTGTTGGGACTATCAAGGGGTGTGGACTTCAGAGAACAGGATCCTATAAATACATATATACACAAACACAAGGAATAGCTCCAACACTACCTCCCGTCAGCAGGCTGAGCTCTTGAGTGCTGTTAGCACAATGAACATCAGCCAAAGCGCAGCTCCAGATTTGTAAGGGTATCCCATAGCCAGAACCCACGTCATCTAAGATCATGAAGGGAAAACATAAAATCTGGAACCGCACCTGAAAACAGACAGGCAGCCACCAAGGTTACTGGAACACTGCTCTCAGGCTTACTGAAAGCCCCATTAAAAATAAAAAAATAAAAAAAAAATCAATGCGTTTCTGAAGTTTTCTTCAGGCACCGGTCAGCACAAGTTTCCCAGGAAACCATGAATTCCCACAAAGGTGGGAAGAGGCTCGACCGCAGCGAACAACAGGCTGATCCGGGCTCCAGCAGAGAGCAAAGGGAGCGGAAAGCGAGGAGAAGCCCCTGCCTGTGCCTGGCTCCGTGGGGTCCCGCGCTCTCCACCCTGTCCTTCTACCTGGGCTACCAGCAGCTGCTGCTTGGCTTCCCGCTCCCCAGTGGGGATAAAAACCCCTCCAATTCTCTTCTGTCACACAAAGTGCTTCAAGGCCACCTGAAAACATTGCCTGCAAGACCAGCAGCCGCAAGAAGAAAGCCTTCTGCCTCTCACCTCTTCCTTTAAGAGAGCTAACAAAACGCCTGAAGTCAACAGCCTGCTTTGTGCTCACGACCTGACACAAGAATCCTTTGTTTGCTTCTACAAATGATTAATTTCAAGGCATTTAAGGGTTTGCTATCCGTTTTGGAGCAGAGTACTTTTAACATATTTTATTATTATCACGTATAGCCAAGATGCAGAAACAGAACAGCCCACAGAGCTATCATTTAAACCCAGCGATACTTCGCATTTCACACAGCTCATACAATCTCCTGACCTACCAATTCAAATAATGTTTAAAAGCCTGAATGGCAAGAGGCTGTCTGCTCATGGCTGCTGATACGTAAAGTCCCTGTATAAATCACAATATCACAGAAGTCACGAAAACTGTGAATTTTGGTGTCAGCTGTGAAAATATTCCATCTGGTTTCTGTCTTGGAGAAAAAAAAACTGTTTAAAATCTGTCCAAGTACAGGAAGTTTATTTTTGCTTCATCAGTGCAGCAGAAATAAGCAGTGTAAGACCAGTGAATAGTGCCTCAGAGCCCTGCTATTGCTCCAGGTGCTTGCGATGATGCCAAAGAGCATTTCAGGTTTCCTTCAGACGTCCAACTGCACCACTCTTTAATTTCATGCCCTTATTACAGGCTGAGCAACCCACCAAATGACTTTGCAGTAGTTTCTCTTGTGAATGTAACAAAAGTAACAACTGGCCCCATATCATCAATTATCTTAAGCTGACTTTGATTACCTATTGGGGAAGAGGATGGCACATCTACATCTACAAAACCATTTACTTCCCTCACCCGCGAGGTCCATACTAGCAGTAAGTCACCAGCAGAGCCAGTCAATCCACCTGAAGCTCTGCTCGCAGATTTAGGAACTGAGGCTGCCAGCTTCAGAAGGCTGGGGCCCCAACTCTTTTTATGGAGCTCTTGACAGGGACTGATTTTATGCTTTCACTTTATTTCTCTTTTTCATTTAGGTCATTTATCTATTTAATGGAAACTGTATAGAAAAATTATGATAAAAAATTACACGAGAGATATATTACTTTTTAAATCACTATCATTACCCCATCCCAGCCAATGTGACATTCGGGAAAGAGCCCGATATTCATTTTATTTATACTTTTGTCACCTCCCTGAGATTCCCAACAGCTGGAATCTCTAAACTCGATCAGTCAGCCCTAATATAAAAAGAGACCATGAAGCCAACATGAGAAGGAAAAAAAATGTGCTGCAAGAGAAATTCAAGATTTTTGAGGACTCGGCTTCTCGCAGGTGTTGAAAAGAGATTCAAAGCAATTTTCAAAGGGGCTTTAAAAAGACCAGTGCCTGACAGGACTGGGCTTGCTTACCCCCTCTCATTTTTCTGGAACTCCTCTCGGCTGAAGCCTCCCTTCCTCCAGCCCCAGCCGGGGCTGTAGGGGCGCGATGGGCTGGCGGGGGCCTTTCACAGCTCCTGGGACGGCGGTCTGGAGAAACAGCTTCACAGCCCTTCTAAACCAAACACCTGGGAGACGACTGTTTGTAGTCGCAATGATTTAACAGTTTAATGAAAAATGGAATGACCTGAGCGAGCCTTGGCCCATCCCAGCTTCCCGTATCACAGCGAGCCCTTTAAAACGGAGCAAAAACTCCCCGTTCTTCAGTCGGAAAGGCCTCCCGCAGGAAAAGCTCGTTTTTACACAGGTTTTAATCCACGGGCAGAGGTGCTGCTACTGCAGCTTGCTACAGCAGATAACTCTCCTGTTTCCAATCCTCCTTTATCTGGCTCGCGTTTTCCACACCTCCACCCGCTCCGGCGGGTGCTTTGTTCTCCAGACGATTGTTTTTGCAGAGGGCGAAGAGACGCTGGAGCAGGCAGGAGGCATCTTCCACGCTCGCTTTTCTTTCCCAGGTGGCTCCCACTTTTTTCCTCTCCCCACTGCACTTTGTGTGCAGGGGGAACGAGGCTAAAGAGGCCTTTAAAACGTAGCAGGGAACTGCCATGGTGATTTCAAGATGGAGCACGCAATTGCTATTTTTGATTGTGTTAACCCAGCCGTAATTATGTAATTATCCACAAAAATTTAGTCAGAGTTTTGCATATCTAAATCATTAACTTTAACAATTGACAGGCTGCTTTGATTAGTATTTTCACAGACTAGCATAGCATACATTTGTCAGCTTTCCTATGATTACTTGTAATTTGGAATTTGTTTATGCAAAATGTTTTTATTGCTTGTTTGGGGGGGAGGGAAAAAAAGGAGGGCAGAGCAGACATGTTTATCCTGTCAGGAGAATCCTACAGAACTTACCAGGGTTGCTGCAAATGTATTTTTGCTGTGCGTTAACGGCATTAATTTGATGAACCGATACAGAAAACATTGGCTTGTGTTTGTTAATGGGAACAAGAACTGTGGGTGAGCACCACTTGCCACACAATCTCTTTGATTTTTACATCAAAATTTAGGTAAATGAATTCAGAAGCACCTAGCACTTTATGTAACACCATATTTTACGTCTATTGCTTTCCAAAAACAATACTGATGCACCGTGCAATCAGTGTAAACATTTTAAAACACTGCTTGTGTCAAATACAATAACGCCAGCTCAGCCTTTTCATTCAACATGGTAATCGATACCATAATTTAAGATGCAGTTTATTAAGCCAAGCAATAATAAATGAGTCCATCCTGCACCTGCTAGCAGATCTCTTTCTGCGCTAAGCTCTCTGAAAGACAAATCTGAAAGCTACACAGTTCTTTCTTCACAAGGCAAATCCTCATGCAGCAGAACTGTGTTGACATGAGGTCCTGCAATGACTCTCCCATCCCGTGCTGTGGAGACTGGAGATTCCCAAGCTATGGAGGTGAAGGGCCTGAAAGGTTTCGCTTTCTTGCTCTGCTTCCCAAGTATAGACCACACAGACAAAATGCATCTTAAAACAACACGTGCACTACCTCTAGACATTTTTGTTGGATCAGTGTCGCCATTTTTCTGTGGCTGGTGGGCACAGCTCTTTTGCTGGTTGCTGGGGAATCCAGGTAAGATCAGTTCGTGCCTTGCACCACCACTACTTCTTCCAAGCCTTGCAGCACTAATAGTCTTTGTGTCATCCTCCATTGTACAAGCCATTAAAAAATTGGGTGAACTCACCGCTTTTTGTGAAAATGCTCCAGTCCAGCAGCCTCCGCCTGACTAGTTCATCACCATTCACGCTTCTGCGCGGAGCAAGGGAAGCATGCCTTGACTCGAAATCCAATGACAGATTGTGATTTATGATTTCATCTGCCCCACGGTAGTTGCAGTGTGATAACTGTGGTTAAAACTTGCCCATTTCCTAGATGATCATCGGGCCTCCCTGTGATGGGCACTGTATAAATGCAGGCAATGAAAATCCCATGTATGCCTAATAACCTTACCTAGCTAGGCTTTAGTCTTCTCCATCAAAAGAGGAGTTCTGCTTCAGAGGCTCATTAACAATTAATGTGAAAGACAGATAGATAAGATTTTTGTTTTTTTTTTTTAACCTAAATCCTTTCCTATATATATAAATAAATGCCATGCTCTCATTAGTAGATTATCTGAGCCCCATCACTCAGCACTCTCTGCTCAGGTATCTGATGCTTGGCTTTAAAATCTTGCTTCCTAGGTGTAGCTGACTGCTGGCATATTCACTGCATCAGCTCTCCGAAGGTTGGCTCGCTGCTTGGAATTCATGGGGAGCAGCCCCGTCTGTCTTTGTAGGAATTTTGGCTGCATGACTGAGTACATGAAAATCAGGGAAGCCAGAAGAAAAGAATGATCTGTTACCTGAGTTTCTTTTGCCATTTGAAATCCACTGGAAGAGAGGCATCTTTGTAGCACAAGCTGTTGGCAACTCCTCTCTCCAGAGCATATCATCAGTCCCAAGCTTGCAGTCTTTTATTCTTTTAATTTTAATTGGTAGCTTCTGCCTAGGAACCAGTTGGGAATTGAATTGCCTGTGTGTTCCCCATGCTCCGGAGCAATTGCCTGTATATTCCGTGTGCCTCCGAGCAGTTGCCAGCCCGCTCCTCGTGCTTCCCAGTAAATGCCAGTAATCTGTGCGCTGGTGTGTAAAACTTACAGTACTTGATTACGTCAGGAAAGAGAACAGCACAAAATACAGTGCGTGCTGCTATTTTCGCATTAGCTTAGTGTATGTGCTGTTACCCAGCCTTCAGCCACAGCACTGTGAGAGCAGCTCAGCTGGGGTGAGGGATGAGAGGCACCTTTCGAGGCCCTGGACTTGCACCAGTTTATTGCACCCCTGTCTACACCTCGCCTGCCCATCCTGCTAACGCTGACACTAAGACAGCTTTGCACGGGCATCATCCATACAACAGGATTAACATCTCCCCGAGGGTTCGCTGCTGCACAGTCACTGTTTCCCCATGAAAGTGAATAGTCTCAGGTTCTGCGTACCCTATAGCCTCTTCTCCTTCAGCCAGGTAAAGGCAGAAGCAGGCTAGGCTGGCTGGCAGGGATGAACAGAAGCCATTAATTAAACAGCTCACCTCGCAGGCGCAGAATGGAAGGATAGGAAACTTGACTCGTCTATAATGCGCTCTCCCTATCAGCACAGCTCTCCAAGCAAATGAGAGAAAGACAGCAGTGACTCACTTCCTCCAACATTAGACTGACAGAGGGAAGGAAATGTTACTCTCCAAACCACCAAATCCTAAGCAGAACTCCTGTCAGAGTAAAGCTCTCATTACATATCACTCTAGACTGAGCCTGAAGGCCAGACAAGGCATACAGAACCAAAAGGACATTCCTAACATTTGTTTATCGAGGGCTGCAGTTGTTCACAGAAACCAAAGTACAACAGATTGGCTAAGTACCGTTCAGAGACTGACCACCAGACACGAGTCTCTGTGAGTCAAGCAGTTTCCCATCCCTTATCAGAAAAGTCAGCCAGAGCTGTCGAGTGTTTCCTCCAGGTCATGGGGATACATTAGTTTTCTTCTGACTCCTCTGCATCCTTCTCTGTAATGTCAGGTCCCCTCCTTCCCTGCGTGTAACATTTTTTATGAGACTACTCCATCAGCTCATCCCTTTACTTCTCTTACCTCCAATTCAGTTGCCTCCCAACCTACCCCACGACAGGCTGCAGGTTCTCAAGCTATTAGTGCCCCTGTAATGCAACCTTTCTTTGGCCCCACACTGTTTTGAAATCTCTTCCACTCTCCTAATGCCCGGAGCTTCCCTACTTGAGTGTACTCCGAAGGGACAGAGCCTCAGTAGATCCTCAGAGCCTCAGGAGCAGCAAGGGTCCTTCTTCTCCCTCAAGGGCTAATCCCATGATGTTATTGCTTATGGTTTCCTTTGTTAGCCAGGACCCAGAGCTCCAATGGGTTATCTATATAAACAAAGCTATTGTCATAAAGAGATACTGTGGTAAGGCAGTTATGCTCATTTCTTAGTATAACCTGAACCTTCTGGAGCCATTCGTTAATGGCTAGTTCCAGTGTGAGTCCAAATGTTCTCCCTTTAAATGGTTTGGCCCCAGTGGGCTCGGATTAGTTTCAGTAGTGTACAAAGAAGGTCCTGAGTCACACCCTAATTCTTCACTCTGCATTGAGTAACGCTGCAGTAGTCCCTTGAACGGGCTGGCATGAGTTGTGTGGATTCCAGCTTCTTCACTCCCCAGATTCCTTCCTTCCACAGAGCGGGGAGCTGTCTCACCCTGCTTTACGGAGCTCGCTGCCTCCCTGCATTCATCAGGGTGAGGCTCCTTTCATTTCCTGCTGCTTTATCCCCCTTTGCTCACAGGAGAAGAGCATCTGGCATTTCTCTAGGTACACTGCTGTAATGTTCCTGCTTCTCCTCCCTGTGACATGAGTAAAAGGCTTGCTGAGAAGAAGGGATGGTACAGGAACAGACTTACTCTCCTTCACCCATCTGCTTAGCCAAGCAAAGACCAAGACTGGCTCTCTGTTAGGCTTGATTTTACCACGACTGGCGAAACCCTGTAATAATTACAAGCTTCCTCTTCACTTTTGTGTGGCGTACTGCACAGTAAAATAATCCAAGTTAAGTATCCACTTTTAGCCATCCTTTTTGAAGGAAAACATTTGTCAATTTCTTACTCCCATTCCCCTGCACCTCAGCCCCACATTTCTGTTCAATTATACTGCAGTGGAGTTAAAAACGTAAAGCAAGACATTCCTCACGAGAGGTCCTGAGGCATACAGGTACAATACAAAGCATCGCTCTGGCAGTAACGTTGTTCAGGAGCCATTCTACTAGTTTCCATCAGTGGGAGTGCTTGGAACCATCCGAAGGATAATCTGATGTTAAAACGGGGCATATGCCCACTTCTGTGTGCAGCATACACCGTACCCTAGGAGCAAATACACACACTAAGCTCTGAACCACTGGCGTGTCACAGCCCAGGCAGCAAGGGGGTTACCTGGGCACTGCCAGCCAAGCTGCCTTCAATGAAGCAACGCTGAGCTCTGAACCCTTCCTCCTAAGAACCACAGCTGAAACTCTCCCAGTTTCTAACGCACTGACCGATCTCTCTCCCCCCTTCTCTTCCATACACTTAAAAGGAATTGTCTTTTCTCCTCCACGAAATTCAGGAAAGCAGGGATCTATCTTTTCTTGCCAGCAGAAAAAGTGAGGGCTGTCAAGACACCTAAATCTGATCGTCTTCCCCGTACTAGAGGGGTTTTGTAGGGTGGTCGCTGTATAAAAAACACGTGAAAAGGAGCTATTTAAGCCCATGTAAATCATATTCACTGACATGTAATCGCACCCATCACTCCTAAATGACACGCCAGTCCAAAAAGCGGGGCACTAGATCCTTCCACCGTGACCCAAATGAATACTAACTTACCCTCCTGGCACCTTGAGGGAGCTGCATGCCCCTCAGCCCAGCAGAGGCCACAGGATGGGACTCGTCAGTGTTAGCAGAACCCACCGCAGCAGCGTTTGCAATGTTGTTCAAACGTTTCTCAGCTGACAGTGCCCTTCATTTATAGTTAACGATAATGTGACAGCCTATTCTCCTGGTGCGCTGTCTAACCACACACAAAATCCTGCCTGTGCCTCAGACTGGGATCCTGTTTTTATCGGAGTAGACATGTGCACTGAGGCTTTAACCAGCAGCTGAGAAGGGGTTTTAGCGTGAGATTTTCAAACCTGTCTCAGGTATTTAGAAGCACAAATTGCAGTGAAAGACTAATTGAGCTGTGCTTCTAAATCCCCCAGGTGCTACTGAAAATCTCTTCCCTAATAACCCGGAATCTCCTAAAGAAGAAACCTCATCGAACTTAGATGGGTATGCAGATCCGAGGGTTAAGATTTTGAAAATCGCTCTGTACGGGCTTAACTCCCATTGACTTCAGTGGGAACAGAGTTAAGTTGACACTGAGCCTTTCTGAAAATTCCCCTCCAGGTGTGTTTTCTCCATTTGAATTTGAATAATCTGTTAACTGCTGAGATTGCTGTTCGATTTATCAGTGTGAAGAATTTTGCAGGAGTTTTTCCCCTTAATTTCTGATGAAATGACACTCAAAAAACTGTAGCATATCATCACAAAAACTCTATCTGCTAAATCTACAGAAGGAAATACATTTATTTGCTGCATGCTTGCTGTTATTATTATTTATACTTTGGCAAAACACAGGAACTGAAAGCACAGACGTTATTGTGGGAGGTGCTGTTCAGTCTGTTAAAATATTTGCACGATACACAGTCAAGCTGTCTAACTTAATGCTAATAGCCAGACTCTGGAGTAACCCAAGAATCATAATGAATATCCCCAGTAGGTGTAATTATACAGCGGCATTTCACTTACTACTTCACCTCCTTGCAGACATTTTCAGGAGACAGGGATTTCCTTCAACTCCCTTGAATGTTTTAGTTTACCTTTCAAATTAGCCCTACTTACAAGAGTGAGGAAAGATATTTTTAAATGTTGGCCTGTCCTTCACTGCAGATTTGCAGGCTGCATTTACTCTCTGTGGTGGGAGAAACAAAAGCTTTTAGGGGTACAAACAGGATTCACTGTCGATTCAGAAAACAAATTAGGGCCCAAACTTTGCTTCTGGGATGCAGGCATTAATAATATGAATAAAAGTGAATATACAGCAAGGAGCCATCCATTTTACAACAGTGTCACAAAGGACAGTCTCCACGCCCCAGATTCCTTCTGAGAAAAAAATAGCTGTGCTAACACCACCCGCAAACAACACGATAACCACTTCTTTGTTCCCACCAAAGATACAACAGCAGAATCCTGTAGGAGAAGTCATCTGATATGTCAGCTCATTAAATTAGTCAGAATGGGTGAATGGGGAAGAGGAATATACCATTGTAATGTATGTTAATTAACAAATGCTATAAGAGAGGCATTTAAATGTATGAAAATGAATATTAATGAGATGAAAACACCTAATTATTGTGCATCTAATGGTATTATCGAGAAAAGGCCTAATTGTCATGCATCTAAGGCAACAGTACAAATCTTCAGACACAAAGATTCACCGTACATATAGATCATATTATGACTTTAACTATGGGCATTGCAAAACATCTGCACTGAAACTTGAATTTGTAAATTTCTTTTTTTTTTAATTTCAATTTATTAAAATTGATAGATATCACAAATTCCTTATATCATTGCACACTTCAAAACTGCATGCTTCTTCCTCTTCATGTTTCTGAAACACTATGCTGAAGTGTTTCTGTATTTCTGCATGCATATCTCAATTTTGCAAGAATATCATTAGAAGCAGCGGGCTGCAAACTGGCCTGGAATGAAGTTCTGAGGAATTTTTCATGAAACTGTATGAAGCAAAACTCTGCATGAAAAAAAAAAAACTCAGTCTGCATGAAATTCCTTCCTGCACAAAGGGCTACCAAAGGAGAATCCTGAGCTAAAAATAGTATGGATTCCTGGAATTAAAGACTGCCTCATAATACATATGCATTAGGAAGCTGAAATAAAATTATACAGGCCACTTGAATTCTATTATTTCCTAATTACTCAGTGGTTGGCTTTACAACCTTAATGTTCTTTTAATGTAAGTTTTTCAAGTTTTTTTTTTTTTTTCAAATGTAATTGTAGATAGAGAGCCAATCTCTTGACCCCAGCTAGAAGGACAGAGGGAGTTTTGCTTTACAGAGAAATTCCAAAGCGGCCTGGATGTGCGCATACTCCCTGGTTGAGGCTCTAGGGTGTATGGCAGGGACACGTCTAGAAAAGGTTATATTTTAATGACTACTCTCTGCATGGTATTTGCAGTCTCAACATGACTAATATCATTCACACATACAATCAATGAAGTCTTAATCCTGCCATCAAAGCAATTAATGAAAATAGAGCACATTAACGTAGCATTGGAACCAAAAACGATTCCTGAAAGACAGCTCTCTCCTGTCTCAAAACTGAGTTATTAATATGTATATAAGCACCAATGTGACAAGCACTTTAGATGTACCTTGGCATGTATATTTACTGTCACTCAAAATGATTTACAATCCATCCTATTTTATAAAAACTGTATCTTATCCATGCTTCTAATTTTTTTTTATAAGATTGTTGTATGGAACTGTAAGAAAAATGCTCATGAAACTGAGACACATTATTCTGGTGGATTTACCTTATCCACTAAGCTTTTTATCCTATCAGAGAAAGAAATTAAGTGAGTTTGTACGATTTACTTTTAATAAATCCATGCCACCATCTATTTACCACTCATACTGCTGTAGTTGCTTCCAAACTTTACTAGTAAGTCAAACAGTCTACTCGGTATTGAATTCCACTTGAATGCACTACTTTGGCATCTCCAGATCTCCTGATGTTCCCATTTGCAGGTAAGCACTGCTCTCCTCAACACACTTCCCAACAGAAGGAACAGCAGCAGGTATTTCACATTGCTGCACACGCAGGCGTTCTCGGAGGGCTTTCCCGGCCCTGTACCTACAGCCATCAGAGCACTTCTGCTACCACAACTAGCAGAGGGCAGAACCAATCTGGCAGCAGTGTTCTGCACTGGCTAGGATGCAGCTGGAATTTCAAACTGCGTGTAAGAGTCTCCCAGCGGCTGCATACCCTTGAGTTAACTGCCCTTGAGTTAGGTGTACTACAGGGAGAAGAGCCGTGCTCTAGTGTCTATACACTATACACTGCCCCACTATACAGCGGAGTTGTTTTGGCATCTGCTGTGTAGTAGGAAATCAGGTTTTGCCTGTACACTCCCAGCACGCAGATATTTTCAGTAAAGGGCAGCAATGTGCTTCACTTAAGCGATCTCAAGTTAAAAATTTGAATAATAGTGTATTTGCTTGCAAATAGTTCCATTTCTCATTATTTTTCTCTCTTATGTCTATTTGAATCTATAGCAATATATCATACCAAAATGGGTTATGGAGTCTTCCAGTGCATTTCTTACATGTGACCCCTTTTTTTTTTTTTTTTTGCAGGCAAATAGAGTAACTCTATAGTGAAGGCAAACCCTTTAAAAAATAAGAACAAATCCTTGCACTAATGGACTGTAGAATCTGTATACCGCATAGGACAGAGATCGCTGCCTTCAATGGATGAGCAACAACAGCAACTCTGCCAAAACTAAAATGTTGGGGTCCAGGGAAATCTGTTTCAGGTATGGGAAACAGTCCTGCAAGGTGGTTAGCACCCTAACCTGAAGGGAAGCCAGGAAAGAGCTGAGGTAGCCCAGATTTTACAGAAGACATTTGGCCACCAAAAGAAAGCAAAGAACCACAAAAACATATCCACTATAGAAAAAAAATATGCTGTAAATGCAATCTGACAAAAATATAAATATATTTTTTAATGCTTGTTTCACACAGAAAAAAAAAGTTAACCTCCTTTTCAAAAGCTTTACATAGTCAATATTAAACTACTGTGCAGAAGAGCTGAAGGTATTGATAGCTGGTAATGCAAACGAGATTGCAGTTAATTGTTAACATCTCCTGGGCTACACTTCCTACGTCCCTGCACAGATGATGAATAAAATTATTTACCTATTCAAGTAATGAGAGCTATGCATTTTGATATCCACATACACTGTAACTCAGACCTCCTCTGAGACCCCTACCTGTAATTAGGAACAGATGTAGGATCTTGTTCCTGAATTGATAAAAACAAATTTCAGCCCACCTACTATATATGGCACAGTGGCAGAGCTAACGGTGAGAATGCCACTGCCAAAGGACTCTCCTCCGGGCACTGAACCTCATCAGCCACCCTCTGCACAAGAGCCCTGCCACTGCCACTCCAGACATTTCTCGGTGCTTCCCCATCACCGATGCAGGACACTCACTAAAACATTCGCAGGTGACACAGCGAGTGTATACCAGGAAAGTGGCAAGCAGCAGTTATCTGGCTTCACCTCTGATGAGGAAAACCACAGATCCATTCACTCGAAACCATGGCAATTCTATAACACACGGAGACTTCTCCATGGTGTAGTCATTTAAAATTAAGCACACACAACATTATGTGCTTCCAGCAACAGTTCTCACAGCTCAGCACAAGCAGCCGGGGAATACTCTTCAAATTATATCACGGGGGAAGCTCAGGATGATGTTCTGTATCACGTATTCATTTTATTCTCCAAATGCCACACCACTGCAGGAAAACATGTCTACTGCAAGCGTTTCACGAACTGCAAGCAGCCACGTTTCTTTCTTTTTATCAGCTATTTTAACAGTTGGCTGAAATGACCCAAGGGGTAACCAATAGGTAACTGCCCATTTTCTTGCTCTAGCACGTGGGTGCCGATCCCAAAGCCTGGCAAAGAGGAGTGAATGCTCCAGAGAATTTGCCTCTGAAGATGAGGCAGGGTGACCCTACACCAGTCAGACGCATCACTTGGACTACCCCACACGTCCCAGCCCCGTGGGATACTCTGGCAGCAACAGCAAGGCACAGAGGATCTGTGACAGCCCCAATCCATTTACAGCAGCAGGCCTGAAGAGGATCAAAGGAGATGCTGTGATCACATTCACGGAGCGAGACAAGTGAAGCTGCCTTCTTTCATGTTCCTTCCTAGACCACTAAATGTCCCTCCCTTGATTTACGCTGATCCGGCAGAGTTTATAATTCCCACTGGCTCCTGGCACAGGTGACTAAAATGCAAAGAGAAGGTTGCAGAAGAGCTGCAAACCCCTCCTGTAGGAGACAAATTTGTATTTACTGAGGTCGTCTCAGTACAAGAAAGTTTCACTGCTTTCATTTAAATCTGACTGAAACAATTCAAGTTAAGCTGATGCAAATGCCTTCGTACATCTTTATTTGAGGATGTTAAATGGGGTTTTTCTTGATTTCACAACTAATCTAAATCTAAAAGAAGCGACCGCATGAAATAAGACTGTCCACATCACATTCTGCATTGGTTTAACTCGGCAGGTTTACCAGCCATCTTAGTGCAACTCCCTCATGTATGTGAGGTCTGGAAATACATTCACTCTCCAGCATTACTCTGCTTCACGCCAGGAGAATCTGCAGCTGGAACGGGCTCAGGGGAACTGCAATGACTAGAAATAAAAGGATTGTGGGGGGAATCATAGCTGGTGGGCCCTCCACGGACATTGCCTAAATTAGAGTAATTAATATAGGGGAATGTGTCTGTGCTTCTCAGTAGTTTATAAATGTTACAAAAAGAGAAACGTTTTATATGTCCCCTGATGGGTTTTAAATGTTAATAAATGATGTGCAAGGAGGTATTTTACATCTCTCCATTTAACAGTGAGCTGACAGCTGCAATTATAGGCCAGTCTCCGGCCCCAGCGATCCTTGCAGGAACCTGAGGCGTAATCGGAGTAGCTTTCTTCCAGAATAACGAAGTGCATTGGGACGCTGGCTCAGCATTTCAACATCCAGACACAAAGCCAAGGTGAGATGTTTTTGACACCCTGAAAACTCTCTTTTGCTGTGATATGCACTTGCCAGTCATTGCTGAGACCCACAGCTGCTCTTCCCGTGGCAAGGGCAGCTCTTCCCCTCACAGGTATGGGGAGTGAATGGAGCAAGCAGACAATTACTTGCTACGTTGCTCCTCCGCTGCGAAGTAGAAAAAGAACTGGACCGTACCTGGCACAGCCAGGGCAGCATAGGAAGAAAGTATTGCATGTGTCACTGCATGCTCTTTCAATCAAATCAGCTTTCGGCCAGAAACCCACCAACACTGAATCATTGCAGCGTGCTCTTTGGTACCAGGTTCCTGTACAGGGACAGGGAAATCTGTCCCTGCATCCCCATCTTCACCAGCACGGACAGACAAGGAAGGGCATGCCTGTCCTTCCAAACAGTAGCAAAACGACTGCTCAGTAATGTCCACCCCAGCAGAAAGCCCCACTAGATTTTAGTAAGCTCTTCCCACGTGCCCTACCCAACCCTCATCAGTAGAACTGAGCCTCTTTGAAGTTTAAGGAAGCTCAAAACAGTATTTTAGTTAATTATGTTTCAGGTTGCAACCTTAGTTGCAAAGTAACAGCAGAAGGAGAAGAATCAGCGCTCACAACACTGTATTCTTGCTCGTCTGTATATTTTCAACCTCCCCTTTTTCTTACCTGAAAAGCAACCTTTGGTCCTGATCCTTAAACTGGCTGCAGTTCACTGTTGTTAGTGTACACTTTCATTAGTCCTACAAATCACTGAGGTGCTGCCTAATGCAGCATACAGCTCTTTTAAGGCACTGACTTAGCCCACGCTATCAGCAATGTTTCACTCCGTGGGTGTTGCACCCCATTGACAACAAAAGGCAACAGAGACTCTGATTGAAACCAAGCAGAACTGTGAGCAACACCCTGCATTTTCACTACCTGATCCCAAAGGCAGGGGAATCTGTTTTACAATTCTATTACAATCCCACAAGATAGTATTTTTATTCTGCCAGTGACAAATTCTTGCTTTCTTATATTTTAGAATGGCAGAAGACTACAGCGTAATATACTTGATTTATTAAAAAAAAAATACTTTTCCCACACCATGCTTTTTACATAAACAGTTGTAAAGTAATTGGTTTCTTTCATCCTCCCCCTTCTGGTGTCAGACAACACTGGTGAAAAAAGGGCAAGTTCAATTATTAGAATTACAGTTTTCTATAATTCTATATAGTTTTCTGGCTCCAAAACTGCACCTCAGCGAAGCTCAGAAGAAATCCTAGGTTGTAAGAGCAAGGTTTGGTTTCCGATGTGGAAAGACTTTGGTTAACATTTTCACGGTAGTCACGCTGCATGCAATTGTATCCAAACATCACTAGACATCTATCACTTACATATTTCTTTTGTTTTGCACAAAGATTTCTTAGTTGTGTCTTAGGAATGGATCTTGTCTACTCCTGCTAAGGTCCAGGCCTTTAGTACAGAGCTTCTGGGACTAAGTCACAGCTTTCTTCAGCTGCTATCTGGTTGGTTATTTCTTCTGGTTTGCGTTAGTTTGTATATAAATGGTTGTGACTGCCCTTTCATTCTTCAGAGCTCTGCTGCTACTGATTATGGACAGGTTTCTAGAGCTTTTGAACATCAGAGGCCACATGTTAACACCCAGTTTGTCTTATGCATCACGTTCATCTCATTCTCTGTGGTGTATGTCAAGCACCTTCTTCATATTAAGTCAAATAATATCGGCGTGGCTACAACAGCCATCATTTATGATGAAGCATGACTGTAGGTTATTGTATTTGTCTCTCTGGTTATTATAATTGCCCGTTAATTAAAGTTAGCTAACCAAATAGTGCTAGAAGCAGCACTACCATATGGCTAGACACATCTCCACAGAATGATGGCTGCCGGCACCGAAACACGGCTTGACAGCTGAAAGCCACAAGGCTGGGGTAAAGGATTTCCATTGAGAGACCCCACCCAGGGCACAGCCAGGTACTGGAGGCTGCAATGCTAAGAGGGATGCCTGCGTGGTCCTCCCTCCTTCCAAAGCCAAATCCTGCAGGTGCTGGGTGTTACCCCTCACAGGACCGGACCCCCCCAGTCAGCCAGGCCTCACGGAAGCAGCACTTACAGCCTCTGTTGCTTTCCTTCCTCTAATGCAGGAGGGAAAAACAGCATTGTGCATACCTCCTTGAAAGATTGCCAATCCCTGCAGCTAGGAGATGAAGTAATATGATAAGGAAGGCCAAGAGCAGTTCAACAGAGAGTGCTAGATCTTCTTAGCCCTCATTATTGTGTGGACCCATCTAACCAGCTGCTGTTCTACTGTCAGCTACAGCCAATATTCAAGACCAACAAACAGATTACAAATCCCCTCTCAGCTGCAATCTATTCTTCATGTTATACCACCTCGGTGACAATCACAGAATGCGCCCTAAGAGAGTCTCACTCATGGGCAATCAAATTAAAGTCATTCGGCAATGGCTTGTGTGCTGAAACACATCAACATTGTACCTGTCTTGTATTTGAAAGAGGGATATTTTTCTACAGGGAAAAGTTATTTGCCGCTGCCTTGACTGATTTGGCAATTTCTCTGTTTATCAATATCCCACAATTCTTGCACATTTACAAAATACAGTAATACTACTTACCACCTTATGGGCCGCTGCGAGGCATAATTCTTTAGTCCTTCTGAAGCTCTCAGAGATCCTCCAAAGGATGCAATCTGGAAATAAAATGATCGTTAGCATTAGTACATGTGGGGGTTTTACTATATTCATCTCCGTTCTCCATTAGATAAATGACTATATTTGGGGTTTGGAGTTTGCTCTTTTGTGCATGCATGAGGGCAAAAACTGACCACATTTTGGTACACCTCAGTGGTACCAGGAATCACACTACCCTTACCAGTGCTTTTTTATTTTTTTCTCTAGAACAATATCTTAGAAATTAATTTAAAAATAGAAACCTCACTAGACAAAGTTTGTGGGCCTGACAAAAACACCGAAATGGTATGCTCCCATGACATGAAAGACGTAACAGGTGAATTTATACATTCACCGTGCAGCAGTAGGCAGTGCTAGACACCTGATGAAGGTGACCTGAACTGTTGCTTGGACACTGTTTCTTTCCTTTGGCTACCCAGAGAACCCACACCAACTAAGATCACTAGGTATGTCATTAGGATTCCTATAACAACAGGAGGTTAGTACAGTCCCCAAAACCAATGGAAATTGCAAATTCAAACCTACTCCAAACCAGACAGAGTGCCTCCACACAGCTGAATGCCTCCACGGAAATGTGCTCCCAGAGTATGCTCTCCCTTGGAAATGAGCACATTTCAATTCAGGAGCGCCTAGCTGGATTTCCACCCCTGCCACAAAACTCCAGCATGGCCCTGAGCAAACAGCAGATGAGGCATTTTCAGGCACCCAGACTGCAGGTAGGGAACCTGCATCTCCTGGAAGCCACTCCTCCTATCTCCAGCTTTGAAAACTCCTTTCAATCCCTCCCTGTCCCCGCAAAATGGGGGCAATATTTTCTCTCCTTTCTCTCCCTGTTTGCTGTCTGCTTAGTCTGGGACTTCCTGTGGATTGCATCCATCTCTCCTATGGCGTACAAACGGGGTGTTTAATACAGTGGGCACTGATCTTAGCCCCTCCAGGCACTAAGAGAAAGCAAAACAAACACAGCAATGACACCTCAACTGTGGCAATTGTGAATCTACATGCTGCTCACACAGACAGAGAAAAGCAGTCCACTTTCATCCCCCTAGTACACTATTTGAAGTGCAGGTCTTTGTTGAACAGGCCCCTGAGTTTAAAAATTGCCCTTCTGGGCCTCCATGCTTCTTGTCCCTCAGCAATTTCAATATATATTTATTCATTACAAGGAAACTGGGGGGGAGGTTGTAATTAAGTCCTCCTGCTCCACTTTTTTTTTTTTTTTTTTTTACCAGAAACTTGACTCAAAACAGGTTTTTAGTCCAAGAATTGAGATCTATTTTCTAACACATGCTTTATGCATTTCTAGACCTCACCTAGATTAGAAGTGGATGAGCCAAAGCAAACACACATGTGCACACAAACACACAGTGCTAGGTGCGTTTTTCTGTGTGTGAGTGCAAAAAAAAAAAGACAGAGTGAGTTTGCTTTCCCTGTACTTCTGCATCTGTAAGCAAGGAGGCTTGAAAACCCTGCAAAGAAACTCTGTTCCCTTGAGAATTCCTGCCTAGCTCTCTGCAGACTGAAGCAGCAGTCTCTGGCTACTGTGCACGGGAATCCCAGGATTTTGGCACAGTTTTAGCATCAGCATCATTAGAAACATTGATTTATTTTAATTGCCACCTTGTACCCTGTACCGCCACATGCAGTCAGAATGTCAATTCTTTATCAATGTGCGCGGTTGACATGGAAACAGATCAGCTGAAATGGAAGCAATAAGAAAAAAACGTGTTGCTCCTCTAAGTTATACTTAGAAGTGGTAAATCTGTTGTGTGTGCTACAGCAGATTTAAATACTCAATAAACTACACCGAAGAAATAAACAACTATTTGGGGTGACAGTCATTTTAGTTGTTTACATCATCGACTGCATTTAGGAAAGCTCCAGTGTTACTATGGAAACCACTTTTGCTTAAACGTAGTTGTGGACGCACTTTAGGTATGATCTAAATTAACTGAAGATGGAGGCACAAATCCTGGGGGGGGGGAAAGAGCTGAAGGAGCGACTGGCGGCTCCCTGCCAGCCCTTCCCGGCGGGGGGACAGGCACAGCGGTCCGTAGCTGAGACCCCTCGGCTTGTCCCTGTCTACGCTCCCAGCGAGGACCTGAGGCAGCTGAGAGGCTGCACAGGTTTAGGGTTTAAAGATAACAGAGACGCAGAGCTGCTTATCATCCCCACGCAGCTCGTAACGCACCCCAGGGCCACTCGTTCTCTCCCTCCGGTCACCAGAGGGGTGGTGGTGAGAACAGGAGCCTGCAAGAGGCCCGCTCCCCACCTCTGGCAGAGTTTGGGGCTTTCCTCTGTGGGATCTCTCCCCACAAAAGAGGAGAGCTGCAGGAAGGTGAATCTGTTGCAGAAGCCTTCTGCCAAAATCTGCGACTCTGAGCGGCCGCTGCCTCATGATTAACTTCACAGAGCTAAGAAACTGTCCTAAAAGATGCAGCACAGACCTTTGACCAACACCACATTTCCACTAGAAAGATTAAATCTCTGTGCAGCTAAAGCTAGTTTCATAGTCATAGGGAACAAGGCCAGAGGGGCCACTGTGATCTGCTGTTCTTAATAGGGATTAAAGGAGCCTACGGCCTCCAGAACACCTGCCTCCCAAGCTGAAAGCGAACGACGGCGAGATGGAGATCAGTGAGCAGAAAATGGAGGGAGAGGCTCCTCTGCCCTCTTGCCAGGTGCCAGGGCAAGGGGCAGCAGAAGGAGCAGACACGTTTAAAATGACTTCTCTAAACAGGATCACGGAGGCGTTTGGAGCCACGGGCTGTTCAAAGCCTGAGGAGCCCGGCAATAGCGTCAGGCATTCCAGCTCTGAACTTGCTGGGGCAACCCCCACACGCTTCTACTGTGCTAAGACATCAAGGAATGTGGGCTTTTTTTTTTTTTCCCCCCTTTTCCTCCCTTTTCCGGTTTTCACGTTTCTGCATGATTACATTAGATAATGATACATACCTCCCAAAGCTCGTGCATCAATTAACAAGGTAAGGAAGGACACACATCATTAACTACACACCAGCCTGTGAAATACGGGCATGGAATATGGCATAACATGCTAAAAATAGCATGGAGGCCTGCCTTGTTTAGGTCAAGTTTTTACTTTAATTCCCTAATAAAACATCTGATATCAAACAACGAAGTGGAAGACACACCACTGCTTAGCCTCAATGGGTGCTCCAGACAGATCCGCTGTGACTTAACTTGCACAGCAAAGCCGAGAAACGTGAGTTTATGCGAGCATGAGGCACAATAGTGCTTTAACCTCATGCAGCATTTATCAACCTGAATGATCCCAAACTATTCTACAAACCAGCTACTAACCGAAAGGCTTCCACCTGTGCTGTTATCCTACACATAGGGTTTGTGTTTCGGTGAGATTCAGGCTGCGCTGGATTAGACGCTGGGCCAAACTGCTGATAGAGCTGCATACAGCCGGAGACGAGGAGACAAGCTACTGGCTGTCGCGGTTGTTCACAGACAGGGCTGTATGGAGAAAAGTCTGCTTTTCTCAAGTCGGGCTGAGGGAACAGAGCCAGATGAGAAAAAGACACGCAGCGCATGTCTCTGCGGGTACAGTGCAATTGGTCCACAGCAGAAGTGGCCAGTGAGTGCGATAGCACGGTATTTCTAGATCATTAAAGCATGCATACTGGAAGCGTTCATAGTTCTGGAAGGAGAGAAAGCCTCTGTCTGAAACCGCTTGTAGACTGTGCAGAATAGACTGATGAAGCAGAAAAGCCTCTTGCTTATACCCAATTTTCAAATGGGGAATAGGAATTTGAAGATCACCCTGGAATGTTGTAGAAAAGAAGAAAACAACCCCAGCTGCCCTGAGCATAAATGAAATGCCTTACACACACACACACACACACACACAAAAACCACCTTCCTCCTCCTCTGCTGTAGTTTGTGGTTGTCAGGAAAATATATTGCAGAGAGACAAATAAAAAAAGTATAGTGGAAATATTAGTGCAAACTCTTACTCTTTTGAAACACGTCTCATCGACAGCTTGGCTTCCAGTTAGAATGTATGAAATCATCATTTTCAAAGCCTCATCTGAAAGAATAAATGGCGATCTTACCCTATACTGATGGCAATAAAGGCAGCAATCTTCTGCCTATTCCAAACCATTGGTACTGTTTTCTAATGTCCCTAAGACGTCCGAGGAACAGATGCTCCTAAAAGCCACAGTCTCTTGATCGACTAAATTGAATGCTTTTGAGAATGTCACCCAGAATTCTCGTGTCAGTCCTGAGAAAACACAATCTAAACCAGAAGATGATTTTGATTTTCCTCCTGACTCAGCAGATGAAGAGATAATTAGATAGGGAAAATGAGTATTCTTGAAGGTAAATATACCTCCTGTAATCCTGCTGCCTACTGAACTACAGTATGCCTCCTGCAATGAGGAGCATTCTAACTCAGCATCTGGAAACCCGTCAGATTTCAGAAGTCACTCGTGGTCCCTCCTACATCATAAATGAGTACTTTAGAGCATAGAAGCCAATGCACAGAAGGAGAGGGAAGAGAGGGGAAGGCGGGATAAGTCTTTCTTGCCTCTGTCTGTGGTTATAAGCAACAGCAATAAAAGAATTCAACAGCACCACAAAAAAACTAAAGTGGGTGGATTGCCTATTCTTTTCTCCCCATTAAACCCAAATGATTCCTCTTATGGACTGGTAACATGAAGCGACTTATTTTGTCAAGTGCTCTTCAGCCTAACCATGACTTCCACCTCTGGAAGTGGAAGGATCCCATATGTCAAGTAAGCAAAGACAGGTTATCCTTCTGCAGCGATAGCTCAATGCTGATTGAAAGTCTCATTTGTCAGGGGAAAGAATTGTTGTTTTTCTTTTTAAATTAACCCAGAAGAAGAAAAAAATATTTGTCCAGACCCAAGTGCTTTTTCATTCCTCAAGCAGCTGCTAGTTTGAGAGAATTTTAAATGGTTGGCCTTTATGAAATGAATTGGTAATCACAGCCCTGTGCCTCACACGCCGTAGACTAGAACGATTCTGGGGACTGGTAATAGGATAAAGCCTTTCACCCCACCAGCTGTGGTTCACGTTCAGAATAATTCTTAACTTACTAAACGCTGTCACTACACGATGGGCATTTGATGGTTGCTGTACAATGAATCAGGTGTTTTTCCTAGTGGAAAAGTATTCATACTACAGACAATATACTAATTATTGTCAGTAATTAGCAGCACTCTTGGCAGTGACAGTAGAGGGACCTGTAGAAAATTACCCATATGTTCATCCCTTGGAGGCTGTCATTTCAAGGCAGGGGTCAAGCCCTTCAGACAGTCACTGCGGCTATTCTTGTAGCTCCTTCCCACCTTGAGTATGTTTTGCAGATGAACCGAGTTCAGCCTCTAGAGCTGTCAATCTACCACTTTTATTACGACTAAATTACTTTTGTTTCAAATGCTGGAGGCAACTTTGAATGCCAGGTCTAATTAGACTGTAATTGTTGGAAGATCTGAGCAACTGTGGCAGGTTTGGGTGGAGAATTTGGTGGCTTAGAGTATTTGTGCAAACAAATTTCACAAGCACGAAACCTACTTATATAGCTGCATGTAACAGTGGGCGTTTGCTTCGACAATTTATACAACTACCTTCCTAAGACAGAGAAGTAAGACTTTGAATTTCCACATGCAAATGGATAGACATGAAAAAGCCATCTGCCCAAGCAGACAGTTTCATGGGTCAGGCAATTTTCATGAGCCCACGATGTTTTGGTGCAAACAGGAAAAGGTGAGTTTAATTAAGAACAAATATTTTTGTACAAACAGAACGAGGTACATTGACCTACAAAAGAACCAGTGACAAGAGGTATATATGTATATAAATAACCTTGTTTTCAGAACAATAACAAAACACAAAGAAAATAAATCTCAAACATATATAGGAATAAATCCTGCCATTTAGCACTAGAAACCTTATCTTTCCCTAGGGGAAAAATACTCATGAACAGTCCAAGAACTCCATGCCCTGGTGCTGAATAGCATTTTTCCTCTGGCTTCCTTTGGGAAAGTGTAGTCCCCTCAACACTTCAACCCCTCTAATATAACACAGCCCAGAGATCTGCAGGGAAATCCTGAAGATCTGAGAGCGAACATTTAAAGGCCAGGGAGCTTCTGCTAGGAGACCCTGTGTTTCCACGCTATCTCCTGAGGTCTACCTATCATAATGACAGCATTACCTCTTTGTGCAGCTCCAGGGAGAGCTGTGCAAATATTGGATTATCTGGTTCAACGGCCAAACAAAAAACAATCATGGGTAGAAAAAATTTCAGTTGAATCTACTTGAAATAAAAGCTAAGGGGGGTGGAAATTATTGCTAAGGAAAAAAAAAGGGGGAGGGGGGAGGGAAATGTTTGCCTTTAATGTATTAAATCTTCTACTCCCTATTTTTGACCTGAAAAGGAAAAAAAAGGCCACACAAAATTAAATCATTTTTTAAACCTTTTCTTCTTTTCTGTGATTTTTTTTTGTCTTGCAATAAGCCTTCACCAAATTTCATGTCACACCAAAACAGATCAGGTCTCCTTGAAAAGTTTGTTTTCTTCATCAAATCTACCACTTCATAACACTTTGCCCACCTAGGTCCACCTCTAGGAAGAACTGGAAGTATAGAAATCCAGCAACCAGACTTTTGCCTAAAAAGAAAGACAAGTTTTCAAGTTAGAAAACTCATTTACTCAGTCACTATGGATCAAAAAATGTGATTGAGGATTTTTTTTTCTGACTCTTCCACAAAGGTAGAAGAGACCCAAACGCTATCCTCGGAAGGGCAGACTAGTAGTTTCACTTACTCACTGTAGGCACTGACCCCATTGCTTTATTTTGTTCTCCTGTGAGTAAAACCACAGCCACAGTTCCTCACTCAGAAGTTGATTTGTGTTTTGGTCCTGCTGCGGTGTCCATGTGAAATGAAAGGTACAGACGGATTTCCACTGTTGGCAGTAAAGTCCACGTGATGCCACCAGCACACTCCTGCAAGCCTGTTGTAGCACGTTACTTAAATGGTACGACTGGCAATGGGCACACCTGGAAACCATCGCCATTATTGGTTTCATACAACTCTATCAGGACTGTCTGGGTTTGTACTTGGCTCCTTTATTTCCACACAACAAGCAAAATTGGATTCAGGAGCTTCTACAGCACAACTGGCTCCAGCAGAACCTACCTCCAGACCTTTGTCACATGCAGAACAAGGCACTGGCCAGTATCTACGCTCTATACAACTACCTACTATCCACAAAAGAGTTTGCTTCCGTGGACCACAGCAATGATGCAAGCTGTTGTTTATTAACCCATCTTCATAGACCTTCCTTAGACAACCAAGGCTTTAAGGGACAGATTATTAAAGACAAAGTTACTGAATACAAAATCTGTGCAGAACTTGCAGGTGTTTGAGGTGTATGAGCCCATACCCCTGAGGAGCAACACTACAGAAGATGTGCTGTTCCCAGAATGACACTCAGCTTGTACAGCACTTGCAAAGAGATGTAAAAAAAAATAATAATAAAAAATAAACAAACAAAAAAATAAAAATAAAAAACATGAACACTAAAAAGAACAAAAACCTGTCACACTGCAGTGACCTACTCCAGGTAATTCTCAGCTCCAAACTGAAAAGGCTATAGGGCATGGGCAAACTAAACACCCCTGAAGCACTAGAAGAGATAGCAAGCCCCTTCAAAGTTTACCAGCAGCTTTTTCTGGGCAATGTTTTTATTGGAGGAGATGGCTAAAAAGTGAATCTGTGAAGAGGAACCTGACAGCCAACATGAAGACGCTGGGAGACACAATGACAAAGCAGAACCAGGACTTCAAACAGCCACGGAATGAAAAAGAGGAAATTCAAAAAGAACTCCAGAAGGTAAAGGCGGAAGCTTGCGGGGGGGAGGAAGCAAAAACTTGATGGATTTTGAAAAGAGAATATCTAAGAAGGTATTAAAATGTGCAGGGGCTGGGAGTGCAAGTGAAGATCCAAAAGTAAACACACACAAAAAATAAATAAAATTCTTGTTGGGGAATGGTGGATGTTCTTTGACAGTGTAACAGCAAAGATAAATAGATACATCCTTGCCTTCCATTCTAGGTGACTGCACGATACCAGAGAAGAAATCAATGCAAAGAAACAGAAAAGGCTATTTAAATAAAGAAAACACTAAGAAATTCCTGTACAGCAAACCTCTCTAATGCATAAGATGAGCAGTATTTTCTAGGTGGCCGTAGGAAGAAGAAAAACAGAAGTATTTGACAATGAAATATTCTTAGAGGTCAGGCTTACCTGAAGTCCAAGCAGTAACAACAGAGGAGCAGCGACTGGGTGAAGAGTTTCTCCTCATGCTTGTTTTGGGCTCATTTGGTCAGAGAAGTATTGTCCCAGTCCAGCACACAGCTATTCTCTGGTATCAGGGAGCGTGTTAAAGCGAAAGGGCAGGAGAAACCTAGTCTTTGTCATCCCGCTAATGCGCAACCATTCCCTGGGCAGTAGAGCTGCCTAGTCCTGTCAAAAATGACTCCACCATCAGTTGTAAAGGAGCCCTTTACATGTTGCACTCCAGCACTAGACATCATCAGGAGGTGTAATGTATGGCACCCGTGCTTATGGGACCAACCTGGGGTTATAAATCTGCCCTGAGAGAACAAAGCTGCAGAAGAGTACATCCATTAACTTTGATTAATAGCTTATGGTAGACACAAGGAGACATGTAATGGCCGATCTCTGTAAAGCCAATTCATGCCTATCACTTGTCTGGCAGTGTATCTAATACTGTAATTCTGCATGTAGGGATCAGATCGCGGGGACTCTGCCTCTAAGACATCATTAAAACCTGTATATACATTCACACCTCACAAGGGCTTCAGGGGACCTCACTGCCTTCTCAGCCACGTTCAGCTAGAGACTACCACTTGCAAGACGGAGAACATCTGCTTCTCAGATACCCTGCTTACTATGGCTGAAAGTAAGGTGCCCGGCTTATTCACCACTACTTCCTTATTTTTATTTCTGTCAGTTGTACCTGCTCACAGACATGCACAGTGGCTTTGTGCCACATAACTCTTCCTTCAGTGGAGTTAACTCTGGATTTACGCCTGCTTAAAATGAGGGTGGGAATAACCTTAGAGTCCAAACCTTTAAGACTGAAATTGGTCAATTCAAATTCCCAATTCTGGCAAACCTGTAAAAGCAAGCAGTCCCTTGCAAGCCTAGTTTGTATCCTGTGCCTAGGAAAGTATAAGTCTCTACATGAATAAAGAGACAGACAGGGCTCATCCGCTAATGCCAGCGGTGGACAGAAGGACCCAGAACCAGTAGCCCCTGATAACCTCTGTCCTGCCCTTCCAAACACACACATTATATGTAAATTCTGCAAGGCCTGGGGGTCCTGCACAGCCCAGGAGCAAAATCACCACAAACCTTCCCTCAGAACATGCACAGAGCAAAAACTACCTCATAGACAGGCCACTGGAGGGGTGTGATAGGAGGGATGAGCGGGCACTTGGCAGCTTCTCCTACTGACGAGTGGCCTTGCTGAATGCTCCAACTCCTCCTCTACATCAAGGAGCTCTGATACAACCTGAAAAGGTGTTTATATTACTTCCAGAAGTACTGGTACCTAGACAGACACGAGCTTGAGGCATCACCCAGTTACTTGGTACTTTCCCCCTCAACTACTACCCAGCTGAAAGAAGTCTATCTGGTTAAATACTGCCTTCAAAAAAGCTTCAGGTGTAAAGCTGCCAAGCAGGGTAGGGGCCAGCCTTATGGACTACTCCCACCCCCACCAGCTGGGCCGCCAGCATCTCCCCAAGGGAAACCAGCCATACTTCCAACCCCTGGGGCAGAGACCCGGACACCACTCGGTGCCAACGGGCTCCACAGGGTGCCGTTTGGGGACAGGGGGGCGGCTGTGGCGAGGTGCTTCCCCCTCACCTCAGCAGGGCACAGGCATGGCCGGCGTTTGTCCGCGGGGCTGGCACCTCCGCGATCTTTAGTATTTACGTGAACCGTGCCAGTATTTGCACACACAACACCCGGGATTTAAATTTTATTTTAAAAAGCGGGTGGCGGGCGGGGCTTTTAAGCTTAATTATTACACAGCGAGAGCTGCGGGTGTTCTCCCCGCAGCTTTCTGCTTCGTCACGCCCCTGGGGAGCGCGGCCTCCGCCACGGCCGCCCGCCGGGGGACAACATGGCCGCCGGGCCAGCACTGCACAGCACGGCGCGGCTCCAGGGCCTCGCCCCGGGCGGGGGGGCGGCCTCCCGGCGGCAACACCTTCCCCGGCGGCGGCCTCCCAGGCGCTGCGAGCCGGCGGGGGCTGCCGGAGGATGATGGAGGAGCCGCGTGTCGGCTCCAATTAGCATCACGGCTCCCGCCGCCCCCGCGCCAACGCCGCCGCAACGGCGGGGCCGCAGCGCCCCCTGCCGCCGCCCCCAGCCGCCGCCGCCCGCCCCGCCCCGGCGCCCCGCGGCCCGCTGAGGAGAGCCCGGGTGTCGCGGTGTAAATCCCGCGGGGAGGGCTTTATTTCTCTTTTTTTTTTGTCCCCTTTTCGCAGATAAGAATCGGGGAAGGGCAGAGCTACGGCGCTGACTAGGCTGTTAAAGGGGTGTTTAGGGCGTAATCACGTTTTAACCGCCAGCTGCACAACATGGCGGGGAGGGAAGGCTCACGGAGTTTTATAATTATCATTTATAATTCTCATTTATCCCAAAGGGCTCACCGCACTGCCCTCGGGGTGCCTCGCTGTCCCGCAGAGCCAGCACGACTCCAAAATGGGGCCAGGGAGTGGAGGTTTGCCGTCACCACCAACAGGGCTTCTTGGCGGCCTCCAGCCCCAGCGGGATGTGGAGGAGGCTGTGATGTGGGGCAGAAAGCAGCACGTACACAAGCGGTGAAGGGCTTTGCTGTGAAATAATGGCGTTTTGGTGAAGGCAGAGGGTTGTAGTTTCAGCAGAAGGTGTGTCGGAAGAGACACCCTGTCACACACCCCAGGCCAGCTTGAGGTGAACTTTCGTCTGACAGCTGGTGGATTTGGGGCTCCAAATCTAGCGAGAGCAAAGGGATGGCATGGAGACAGAGACATGAGCAGGGGCTGGAGGCTATCCACCTGGCCTGAAAGCAACTCAGCAACCCCACTCTTTGCTCTCGTTTTCACCTGTCCCTCCTTCATCCAGGGACACTCGCCACCGCTCCCCAGGCCACCCTATCTCTTGACCTTCCTTTGGTTTGCAAGCACGAGAAGCATGATTTATTAATGCGAGGAAGGAAAAACAAACGAATCACATATCCTGCTTCACTGAATATCTGTTATACCCTTGGGTCTTCCCTTCACTCCTCTATCTACCCCAAGTCATCTGTACAAAGTAGGCATCCTGCATTGAACGCTATCCATTGGCAAGACATTCATATTAGTGTAGCAGTTCTTGATCACTGCAAGTTTGCTGTGCCACATGCTTGATCATATTTTTAAATTAGAATGAAAGAAAACCACTATCTTCCCACTACGCAAATCCACTATTTAAAGTGCCAGGCTTCACACAGCCTTCATTCTTGAATGTACTCAGTGTCAAAGCATAGGGTGCATAAGTATTTTTGTCATTTTGGAAAACACTGTAACTCTTTCTTGTACTTTTTAATACATATTAGTATCTGTTTTAGATTTCACGTCAAGTTTTTTAGGAGAGCTTCCTAAGTGTCACGTAGCTAGCAGCAGGCTGTAGAACAAGTTTTGATTTCAGTATTACCAATTCAGTTTTGTGTTTGTGGATAAAACATGTAATGTCCTTGTGCATCTGTTTACACATAAGCATCCTAAGATACAGCATGTAGTTTAGATGCCTGAGTCACAGCAGGGCTCTGGAATCTTTGGCTCCGATGTGCCCTACAAGGAAGTCCATGGAAATCCCAGCCCTGGGATTTCCCAGCTCAATCCTGGCACGTGGTGGCTTGCACCATCAGTACAAAGTAGCAGTGTTTAGTCATTAATAAAAACATACAGTTTACTGTAGGTGAGCCTGCTCCCAGTACAAAACATCCAGCAGGAGCCTTATTTCACCCAGTCCATCCTCTGCTAAAGGGCACGTGTGTTGCCAGATAAACTTTGCCATTTTAAAGGCACACTAAATCCTTGGAAAGGGGGATTCATTCTGCAGAGAGGAAAATTTGGCAATACAGCTGTGCAAGTCATAGAGCAAGGCGTATAATGACTCATTATTTATCAACAAAGAAGAGCCATGAGCAGGATGTAATGGTCTGGGGATGGGCTGATGTCACAGCAAGGAGTGGGAAAACTGCAAAGACAATTAGAGTATTATGACTATCTTTAACCACATGATACAATCAAACCCTTTATTACTATTATTAGTCACCGCAGTTCTGTAACTCTACAAACCCACTCCATCCGTGTGCGAGGTTGTGAAAAATTTATGTACCAGATCATTAATTTTTCTTACAAATTCCTTCTCATTTAGTTTTTCTAAGAGATGTCTAAACTGGGCAAAGTGGTTTTGAAAGCAAAGCTCTGAAGTTATCCCTTGGGGAACAAAAACACAGTATTGCCAACACAATCTATTCAAAAGAATGAATCAGCTGCTTGGAGAAAGGAGGAGTAGTTTGAAACAGGACTAAATGGAAAAAAAAATCATATTTTTTATAGTTGCATCTGTTGCTTTTGCATACTTAGGGCTTACATTTTCAACCTTTTCTTTGCAATCACAGCAGCTGGAAACTTGTTCTTTTAATGGAAAGCAAGAATTGCAGGAATCCCAGAGCTAGGGCTTCCAGAAATGCTCTTGCCCCTCTTCAGCTTGGGATTTGGCAGTGGTGAAGGTGCAGACAGCTCCAGGACTTACAGAGATAGTCCATACAAGTGTTTAAGTACTAATCTTTGCAGTTTTCTTCCATACTCATTTCTAAAGGCTATTTCCAGACAGTTATGTGGCTGATATACATGAAAAAGACAAAAAACAGTGACTCTTGTGAAGAAGCAACCACAGAAAGACCATCAGCCCATCGTGCTGTAATCACGATTGAAACAAAGCACAAAATCTTAGCCTCTTTACCCAGCGAGCTGGAAATCAGCAACACCTTAAGCTTTAAAGCATCAGCACAGCTTGTCAATATAGCACGCTTCTCCTTGGTATATCGCCCCAAATGGTATCCCCAATATGAAATAAATCACAAGTCTGACCTTGAGGGAGCTTTCTGAATTCAGTGGTCAATGGCGCTCAGCAGGGAGAGAGTCCGATGCCTGTGTTTTTTTTCCTTGTTGTTCATTCCTCCTGAGATTGGCATGTTTTCCAATCCTCTTCTTTTGGTTATCAGTGCCTGACATAAAATCTGCAAATATTAAGCCATTTATATTAACTTCTGGGGCCACGTATTACCTCTGCTCTAAGCTTCTATGTAGGCAATCCATTAGTGTGTCTTTTCATCACACCTTCAACCTCTATTTAATAAGCCACCATCACCGAAATGTTTACCACACCTTTTCCCAAAATCACCCATACCGTCACACTGCACGCACACATGCATAGTCCGCCCTGTGCAGAAATTGCTGTTTTTCTACAAGGCTTTGACTCTGCTTGATTTCAGCCTGGGGAATGCACCATGAGATACCCGGGGAGCCAAGGAGAGCTGCAGAGCACCAAGCAGGGCTCTCCCACTGCCCAGGACTGCATTCGATATTGGGACTGTGGCTGTTGTCAGCAAATTTTGCCTTAAACATATCCTCAGCTCCTCTGGTGCAACTCCTGCCATCAGCAATGTGTAGCAGCCACCAGCCACAGCAATGGCTTTTCTCACCCCTGCAAATTCAACATGTGGCAGCATGCCCTGCGCCAACATGTCCCACCACTGCTGCAAGGATGGGATGAATTTAATGGTCTCTTGGTGCTACTCAGGTAATTACAAGAGTATGTCTCTTTGTAAGCTTCCTTCATTGTCCCTAGCATTCTCCATGGCAAAGAACCAAGGAAAACGTCAGTTCTTTAAAAGCCCTCTGGCTTAAGCTGGCTGCTGGTGATGTAACGTGGGCAGCCCTGAAGTGTATACCTATAACCAAAATAGGGTTCTCTCTTCTGTCCAGAACAACTTCTTTAGCAGTATTAATAAAGAGAATGTAGGAGAGAAAATATACGCTGAATTGCTTCCCACCTCTGTGAGTACAGGAACGCATTTTTGAGGTACTACTACAGAAAGTAGTAAAGTAGTTTTGGTAAAATGCTTACCTAACAGAACTCAATGCACGCTGCCTGCCTGCTGCCAGCAGAGAAATGCACATTCTCAGCCTCAGTGTTTCTAGTAGTAGCTTTGGCTCTGTGATGAGGAAATTTTCATCCCAACAGGTCATTTTAACATTTATCCATAAATGATGGACAAACATGGTGGTAGGAGGGAGGCAGAGCAGTGTCATTTAAGAGGAATGCTGGCCAGCTTTTAATGTATTCTATAAGATGATGATACATTTTTGTTGTTTTTTTTTTTTTTCCACTCATCTCCTTATAGATGTTTGAAATTACAGGAAGGGCACTGAAGTTAATGCTAAAAATTAAAACATACAGAAGGGCTCAAACTGTTTGTCAAAATACCTAATTTCACTCTTCGTTTTTTTTTCTTTTAAAGCAGGCAGACATCCAGCCGATCAAATCTAATATGTTTGGAGCCAACTTTTAAACCCTAGCAGCTTAACACAACCGGAGGCGATCTGGTGCCATCCCCTCCTGGCTTCCATGGGTGGAATCATGCCCTGCATCTGCGCTTCACCCGGCGCTGAGAAATGGCACTGCCGGCCACCTCTAGCCTTCCTGTTGCACTGCATATAAAACAAGTGTCAGCACTATACACGGCTCTATATTTCACCTACCAGCTCCCTTCCTCTGCAAGGTCTCTCGCCTGCCGCTCCTCTGTCTGGTTTACGCTTATATATTGCCACTTTCTGCCTATCCGCGGGAGACCATCTCCTTCAGTCACAATTAACTCTAATGGCAAACAGATACATGGAGAAGTTACAGTGACAGCCAGGCAGCCTAAGACTCCTCTTGTACCCCTTCTGGAAGACTGCAAAAGCAAGTTTATTTCCTTTGGGCTTGTTTTAGAAAATTTTCTTTGATACATGCCCTCAGGCACCCTGCACGCGCTTCCAGCCTTAACGCTGCGTGATTTATTTTCGTATGAACAGAACACTTGGGAGGTCTGCCCGTCCCACCTGTGCTGGTAAAGAGGCCCAGCTCCTTAAGCCCTTTCTCCAAGGAGCATCCTAATCTGGGGCCACACTCATCCGCATCCCAACGTTGCGTCCAGGTTGTGCTATCCCAAAGGGTTTTTAGGTCAGGGGGTTCTGCTGCTAGCAGGACCATCAAACGTACACCATCCTTCTTGTCTTTTACTCCACAAACAAATTGCTCTTGACCTGCATTTCTCAACAAAAACGTTAAAACAGCAAGGAACAATCATTAGTTGGGCTTGTCAAAGACACGATAGTGCTTCCTCCTCTTAGCTGACTCTTGAGATGAAACTTGAGTATAAAAAAAAAAAAACCTGTGGTAGGCATAATGTTTTTAGACGCTCTATTACCTCTTTATATTCTTTCTCATGAAGTTCTTGTGGAAAATGCGAGTCTTTAGGCGCTCAAAATGCTTTCCAGCCAATGGCAGGAAAAGAGCCTTTGCTGAGCTGCATTTTCTAAAGCATTTGCATAAAAATACAGTTCAATTCTCTGTATATGCTGCAAAAATCGGACTCTTTTTTTTCCCCATTCAGTTGGAAACTGTCCATGTTGCCATATGTAGCCGTTTCATCTTTCCTCTTTCTTTTCTTATAAAACACAATCCTTGATGCCAGCTTTCTTTATGTTATTGCCATTCACAGGGAAGTAAAAAATAGCAATACCATTCCTGAAGAAACAGCAGCACAACAATAACTTTGCTTATGATCCAGAACAGTGAATCACAAAGCAAAAATTCACCCAAACCAACCCTTTAAACTACCCCATTGCAAAAAAAATAAGATTCAAACTGTGTTTTCCTAGAGACTGCTGGTCTACAAGTAAGCTCTTAAAATGTAAGTGATAGCAGTTTCCCAATGCCTTACAAAACTGTGTTTATGACAAATGCCCAATATATGGTCATTTAACCAAACAGAGCTTCTTTTGTCCTATTTCTGTGTTTTATGTGACACACGGTACTGAAAATCTGCACAACAGTAATATGCTTCTGGTGGCAAAGCAGAATATCTGCAAACGTTTACAGCCTTCTACTATAAAGCCATCCCCTTTACCATTCACGATGACTTCACCCGCACGGACACAGACCATAGCATCAGCTCTGCCAAAGTTACAGGAAGGATAAATTCAGCCCTTTTAGTTCATGTTTACTCAGTCACGCCTTTTTTTTTTTTTTTTAATACAATTCCACAGGCAGAGAGATTTCTATTTAAAGCTGCATTTTTTCTATTATTATTTTTTGGGGGGTAGGGGTGAGGAAGGGGAGGATGCTACAGCACCATCACAGGATTTCAAGGTCCTTTGACACAAATGAACTAAACCTAAGAGTTCCACATTACCTGGTTTTGCTCATCTAATTGTGCCCACTGCTACACAGGCAGTGCTAGGTCCGGTCACCATCAGTCCTTACGCTTCATTTGTGCCAAGAATTAATTATTTAAGCACTAAAAGCATTCAACCTTTTGCTTCCTCACTTTAACCACTCTGCGACATCAGAGAGCAGAGTTCAGACAAATACTCCTGCATTTGCTTCATATCTTTAAAACACGCTTTTCTCCATTTCATGTGCCTTTTTTTTTTTTTTTTAGGGAGGCTGAGGGGCCTCTCAAAACCAACCACCAGAGATTGCACTTTCAGTGGGGCACCACGCAGCTGGTGATGCCAAGAAGCCTGCCGTTTTCACATGGGTCTCACCAAAACAGCCATCACCTCCATTGCACGGCTGTGTCCGGTGGCATGGAGCACCTGCCAAGCCCCACAGAGCATCAGCTGCTGGTCCTGGGGCGTCTGCTCCCATGCCAGACCTAAGCAAAACCTCCCTGCCATAGGTACATATCCTCATGGGAAAAATAATTAAAAGAGAAGTGAAATAGTGTCTAATGGCAGAGCTTTCTGCAGAGGTCCTCTTGGCCAAGTTGGGAAGAGGAGCCCAGACACCTATCAGTTGTTTGCCCTATTCTTTTGCTGACTTCAGGTTTTCAGCTGCTTTATCTTCCAGCAGGCTCTTGCACAGTTAACTACTGGGAACAATCCCATCCCAATCGAACAGCACTATTAATTTTAGTGAACGTGACCACCTAAGTGGCCAGTCCACGAGGACCCCGGCATGTAAAGCTTTCAGGGCAGAGCTGCCATAAAACCATTCAGCATCCAAAGAGACCGAGCATTCAAGTCACTTATGCAATATTCAAAGCAACAAGCCATGACCAGCTGGGTTTGTGCTGCCTGCGTACCCCAAATCACTTCCCAGCCTTTGACCCCTTCGAGTACTCGGGGCCCTCATTGAGCCAACTTAGCTGTTTGCTGCCACCATCCTACAAATTTAGTGAATAATGTGAATCTCCCCCCAAAAAAGTCAGATGAAAATTTCTGGTTATTCGAAATGATCCTGAGGCACACTCCCATCACATGGATACCGGCCGGGTAGCTGCTCGGAGAGCTGGGGACACGCAGGGTTGATGTTAAAGGCACCCGAGTGACAGTGTGTTTCTGCTGCTTCCCTTCAGACCAGTCTATTTTTAATGTTTGGGAAAGGATTCAAGTTGAATGCGGGAAGGGGGAAAAAAAAATCAACCACTTCTAGGTATATTTATACAAGTGCCTCTTTTAATGCATACTGGTTTATTTTTGTATGTGATGTGTATTCTTCATGAGTTTCTTTTGCTTGTTTTTCGGGGTGGGGGGGTGGGGGGTTTGGTTTTTCTCCTTCAAAGGAAGCTGATGAAAAAATAATCATAGTGGCCAATAATTGCCAAGTTTGAGACAAGGTAAGAACCAGAGGCAGCGATATGACTTTGTCACAGCGCTTTAAATATTGGGCTGGCTGCAGCTCTTGGGCAGTCAGTGGAGACACCAGAGGAGCAGAGAACATTTCACCATTCCGTGCTGTGCTGGGGTTTGGCGTGGGTCTCCAGACCTGCCTGGGGTGAGAGGTCTCCAGACCTGCCTGCTGGTTGCCATCTGCTCCTCCTGCAACACCGAGACAGGCAGCTCTCTACTGCTTTTTCTTTTCAGAATAAACCATTTTATTAGTATTTTAATTATTAATGTTTATATTTAATTTAATAACAAATTAACAAATTTATTTTAAATCCACTGCCAAAGATAGCCAAGTGCAATCACTGTATGGTGGAAGCCATATATTCTTTCAACTGCACACCGACCATCTTCCTGTGCAGGAAACTCGGACCCACCAAAGTCACATTGGCTACAAACTACCTTATCGGTTTCTCAAAAGACATATTTTTAAGCGTTATGTAGAGCACAGAAAAAAAAGGAAAAAAAATAAAAAAAGAAGAAACTGTTTCAAGTCAGCTACACAAAGGTAAGATGTGTTCAGATAAGTGTAAATGTGACTGCAGAATATTCTTCGGTCTTCTTTCTATCAAATCTAAAAAACTATTTTTAATTGATTCTTGAAGCACTTTTTGAAGTTCAATAAATGCTTCAGAAATCAGTTGGGAGTCCACAAATGTTAATAGTATTTAGCTCATTTCAATAAAAATGGCCTCATTAACATGCCAGCTGCTAAAACGTGTGATACCAACTGTGTCCTTCTGCCAGCCTGCAGGGAAGCGTTCCCACTTACCACTCAGTTCTGCTTTAAAAAAAAACCATTTAGCAAACATTCTCATTTTACAGCATGCCTCCGCTCTGACCATCACTACTTCGGTAGTGCCCCATCCCCAAAATGTCTGTAAGAGCTCCTGGCAGCCCTTTGAACAAGGAGAGCTTGGTCTGGGCTTCTTCATGGATTTTTCTTCTCTGCAGGCAAGTAAAAGCTCATTCCCCTTCCCATCCATCAGCAGGGAAGGAGCCAGGTGAGCTCCTCTCCTGTCAGAGGCAATAAGTTTTTCGTTACGATGCTGCTACATGGAAATAAATAACCTTTGCTCAGCCCTGCTGCTGTCAAGCCCTGGCCAGTGGCTGCAGCTCCCTCGCCTGCCTTCAAGTCCCTAACCTGCAGCTCCAGAATTTGCATCGCATCGCAGCTAATGCGAACGCAAGTGCCCGCTGCCGCCAGAGCCCAATCTGGTTTATGGGAACCGCGGTGCCAACTGCTGCTGTAACAACGCCGCTGCCTTTCAGAAAGCTTCAAGGCACCTCCAGTGCAAACAGCCCCAGAAACCACCCAGACGTTCACAAAAGGCCAGACTCACCGAGACCACGAAGCGTGGTTGCCTCCGTGACATCCTTGAGGACACCTTCGATGGCCAACCGGTGGCCACATGCCCGTCTGGCAACGACCAAGCGAGGGGGCACCTGCTGCGTTTCGCTGCCTCCTGAGCCGCCTCCTTCCCCTCTCTCATCCATTTTATTTCGGGTCAAACGTATTTCGCTGGAGAGGTCAGAGTGTGGCAGCACAGCCGCGGCTGAGGCCGTCCCGAAGGGAGGGAGGTAACACGCAGACCTTTTGAAGTGACGATGAGAGAAAGCACTGCAATTAGGGTCGGATTATTAGTAGTTTGGTTTTGGTTTTTTTTTTCAGTTTCTCTGGCAAATTTGCATTTTAAATTACTTTTTGCTATAATTATGTTTCATCTTTCCACTATGACTTCTGTAACTTTTATTATTGTTATTTCATAAGGATGGTTAGAAATGCTGTATAAGACTACAATTTAAAAAAAAAGAAGTTTTATATCAATGTGATTTTTTCCTTAAAATATTCCTTTGAAATTAACCATTAGGAGGGGAAAAAGAAAAGAAGTCAATAAGGAGAGGGTGATACTGAAAGGGTTTTCACTGTGAGGATGGGTCTGCAAGTTCTGGCTCATCACCCCAAACTCTGTGCAAGAAGCAGAGGAGCTTTTATCCCCACAGGGGGGGAAATCCCAATTATCCATCCCTTTGCCCCAGGGTTCACGGCTTGGCCTTGAGTGCTAAACCCAATTATCCCCAGGCCCATTACGCAAAGATATCTTGACAGCTCTGCTGTCAGGACAGATTAACCTGCCGCCAGAGCGGCCCCAGGACCCTGTCGTCCCCTGACTCCAGTTGCGTGAAAAGTCAGATAGTATCACTGTGGTGGCAGACCTGCTGCACCTGATGGGGCTGCGGTGACACCCAGCACCCGCAGCTGGCCACAGAGGAGACTGCAGCAATAAGAGGATCTCCCCAGCTGCCTCAATCAACCAAAAAAAGCACATCTGGATCTCTCCAGCAAACAGCTAAGAAAAGCTGTAAGACAGGAAAATGCACTTAAATCTATACTGTAATAATGCTGCTGCTGCTGCTGTTGTCAAGCTCCTGAATGGAGATGTGGAGGCTGGAGGAGTCCTACGTTTAATTCTGTCGGGCAGTGTTTGAACAGAGTGCGGCTCACATTGTCACCACGCTCCCTGCCCACAGGGCTGCCCTACGGTTTGAAAGGACCATGAGCATATAATGGGCTAATTTTTGGTAATTGCGGAATCTGAGTCAAGAAAACGATAGGGACTTTATACTTGAACGGCACCTCTGATATGTCTTATTGATTTTCCTTTTTTAATACCCTCACCTGTATGCTAACACTAGGTGATTATCTTGGTGTATGAAATGAACGCAAGCAGGTCTGAGCAACTCATTCCTCATCAGGACAGTGATCTGTGGATTGCTTGACATATCCATCCCAAATTTGATCTGCGTTCAGCTGATATAAGTTAAAAGTAGCTCCCCTAAAAAAAGAAAGTTAGAAATCAGTGTCTGGGGGTGCATGGCTGGTGTTCCCCAGCACATCTCCTCCCACAGCTCCACAGACACATCCATCCCAGCCAGCACACCAAGGCCACCTAGGATGTCTCAGGGAACTGCTGTTTAGGAAGTGCTGCACACTGTTTTCAGCCTAGTTTGTGGGTTTTTTAACTTAAACAAGCTTATCAGTTTTATGTACACTCTGTTCCTGGCAGAGGGGGGAAGACAGGGGTTTTCCCTCCCTCCAGCACATGCAGCAGTTTCACTATGTCTAGGTTTTGCCACTATAAACAAGGTTGTAGTGGCAACTACAACCTTTTTTGTTGTTAAAAAAAAAAAGTAGCCTTTTAAGACAGGAAAAAAAAACTCAGTAAATCAGTGCTTTGTTTTACTGCACTGACAGCGTGAGGCTTAAGACAATATCCTTAGGATATTATTAATTAACAATCCAACCCTCCTAGCTTCTCTGTGGAAGGATGGAACTTGGCAGAACAGAGAAGCTCCAGATGGAGGAAATCTTCTGCATCAGATAAGACTCTGAGTGACAAACCCCCTATCACTCACATTTAGGACCACAGACAGAAACTGCTTGTTATGGTGCAAATCAGCTAAAAATACCCTAAATGCAAACCTATTTTTCCTTAAAGCTACCTGTTACATCAGGTGTACTCAGACTCCAACTCTATTGATTTTGGTGTAAAAAGCACTTTAATTGAAAGGAAAAAAGTACCAGCAGTGAAAAATAAGGCAGGAAGGGTTGAACTACAGTGGCAGCCCAGCTTCAAACATATCCTCTTAAAAGTTCACGGAATAAAAAGTTGCACAGCCCTAGCAGAGAGTCTGCAAGCTAACTGTGAAATTTTAAACTGACTGACTTGCTCCTTTTTCCTGCAAAAACTATAATTTATTCCCTGTTCTAAGGCCCTTTGAGAGAGGAGCTCACATAGGTTTGATGCAAAGTGTGCAGTACCAATAATACTAATCCAGAAGCCACAGAAAAGACTGCAGAGCTCTTTATGAAGGCCCCAGGCTCATGGGCTGTTGGTCTCTAGAGCAGCACCTGGAAAGCGTCCTGACACAGAAAGTTAACTGTAAGGTCTGTACAAAAGAACTATTTTCAGTAAACGAAAATGAAGGAGATGGGACAAAGATACAGAGCATGCCCAGCAATCCATCACGGTAAAAACTGTATGAGTCAAGCCACCTTCCTAAACTGCTTTGACCCATGCTTCAGCATTGCAGGGACATGCGTAGCTTCTCCTGCCCATGGTCTCCCCCCATAGCCCTGGGCTTCCTCAAAGCACGTGCTTAGCTCACCTTACAAGCAAATACATTCAAAGGAGCAGAAAGTCATCTCCCTCCTCTAATCCCTGAGCTTCTTCCTGGCTTGCTCACCCAGACAGTAAGAGACCACAGCTCTGGTTTCTTCTTATAGCTCTGGAGATGTGAAGCCAGTCATCAGCCTGAGTGGTAAATCACTGACCACAGGCTACTCAGCCAACCAGCCTCCTCTCCTGGAGGATGTCCAACACTCCATCAACCCTAAGAATCCCTGTTCACATTTGCCACCCGCAGTTCCCCACTGGGTCTCACCATCATCATTTAATTGGGTTGCCGTGATGACTTGCACTCTTTCCTCAAAGTTATGTAGCTTTCTGTTATTGGAGTGGCCTTTTGTTAACTGCTGAAAGTTAAGCGTTTTGTTTTGCCTTTTTAAAATCTATACTCTGTATCTTCTTATGGTTTTAAAATGTCTGCTAGGATTAAAGTTAAGACTTTTCTCCAGTGGGTCCATTAAAGCTTCTGCAATTTTAACCTGTGCTTTTTATAAGACAAGAGGATGCCATATAAATCACCACAGTTTATTATTTTTAAACAGTCCCCCTTACCCTTACACAGAAAAGAATCATTTGAATTTTAGATTTTAAATGCTGATCTCACTTGCATTTCCTTCTACTCCAAATAGTGACATTACCCTTACTGTCTAATTAAGGAATAGATGCATTAAGTGATAGATTTATCACCTACCTTGGAAATTACCATAACCATTATTATAACAGTAATGTCTATATCCTGCAGAATCCAAAAGTGCTTAACCGGCTAGATAAATCCTGTTTCCATTGCACACATGTAACAGCAGAAGCATCTGGAACACCTCCAGGCTAAAATTCAGACCTGGATCCAGCCTAGTGCACATCTGTGTTAGATGTACAGTACATATGAGTGGCCCTCCTTCCTGTGAGCTGTAGCAGCGTAAAGCATAGGCTTAAAAGCGTATGTATACAAGAGGGACAATAGCATCCCACACCAAACTACACACACCACTTAGATAGCAATAAAATGACAATTTGGGTACCTAAATCCACAGACAAATCCTCAAATTCCTTCTGTAGATGTTGTTGAAGCTCTACATACATCTTAAAAAATTTATAGCACCCTAACAGCCTTCGGCTCTGCTTCTAGCGAGACAGCAGTGATGGAGTCGACCACATTGGTGGTCTTACATGCACCAAAGCCCAAGTGGAGCATAAAAAAAGTAATAATGGATAAGGGCTTACATGCCTTAAGGAACTGGATGAGGACACCCCTGAAGAATCAGGCCTCACGTGGAGGTGGGGGTTCAAGGAGGATTTCCTGCTGACCTTGTTATTCCTCATCCTTCAGGCAAGGAAATATACCTTTGACTACAACTCTGCAAACCTGGATTGCTGTCCCACTTCCAAAGATCCCTGCAAAGACTCTTCAAGTCAGCAACTACAGCTACTTTTAGGCAAATCCTTAGGACAAGATCAACATTTTTAAAAAAAATCCACTCCTCAGAGCAACAAACCCCTATGGCACAGGGTAACAAACCAGCACAAGAAGGAGAACCCCAGGGCAGAGACCACTCTTGCCCAGCCACACTATCCTCAGTTACACTGAGAGGGCCCTCAGATAAGGGAGCAACACCCAAAATCTGACAGCAGCACCTGCAGGGTAGGTGCTCAACAGGTGCACATCGTAGGGAAGGGGAAGAAGGTAAATGTTGCATTTAATGCTCTCAATTCAAACAAACATGGAAGAAAAGTGTTCTTTTACCAGTGCATGTAAATCACAGCAGTTTGCGATTGTAGCTGGCTTTATCGGATCATGTACTAAAACTGGTAATTCTTTCAGGCCAGGGGGAAGATTATCATCTGGTGTAAATTGTCATACTTACAAAACAGCACATTAATTGCTGTGATAATTTGCACCAGCTGAGAGTTTCCCCCCCCAGGGACTGTGTTTACTGCTCAGCTCTGTGGCGCACAAAATGGCGGCCTCTGCCAGGCCCAGGCCTGTGGCGCCCCCATCTTGCCGGTAGCAGTGGAGGGTAGCACCAGACTCCTGCCTTTCCATTTTGGCTAAACAGTGTTATTACAAGGGGATAGCAGTAGGAGCAGAGCCTGCAGATACTAATAAAAATCACCTTTGGGGGGTCTGTCCCTCTTTCCTTCCAGTTATCTTTACCAAGTGATTGTTTATCTATTTGTAATGCTGTGGAAAATGTAGCGTTTTACTCACGTTTCAGTGCACAAACAGCCGAGCTGTGCTTCATCCTGCACAGAAACAATTTTAAAAGGCAGAGGGAGCAGGTGAGGAGGGTGTTCTGGGGGTTAAGGTGCTCGAATTTACCCAACCAAACAATGAAAACATTTTTGGCTCGCTTCCTCGAAATATGACCTGTCAGTGGTGTTTGACTGGATAAAGTCTTTTAAAGCTGAAAGTGCTGTGGTGGGTAGGGCTGGCAGCAGGCTGCAAAGCCAGTCTGCTTTTCTTCTAAAAGCCAGGCCTTGCACAACACTCTTTTATTAGTGGTGTAAGCAGTACAAAATAATTTGCAAAGCAAGCAAGCGAACTATGGGGATACCCGAAGAAAAACGCACTGGGAGCGGGCAGAACAGGGGGCAGTCAGCACCCTATCCTCTGAAGATCTCCAGCTTCTCTGGAGAGACGGAGATGGCTTTCCTGCAGCATGCACGGGCAGGATCTGAGTGTGGATGACACAGTCTGATCCTATCGGAGCTTGTAAAGCTGGGTGTTAGTAATGCCTGGCCAGTTTTCACTCCTAGTATATTCCTAAGACACAAATTATGTTTTTAAAAAAATCTATTTTCTATGTAGGAAAAAAAAAACAAACAAAATATTTTCAAGACACTGCATGCTGGGGAAAAAAAAATAATAAAAAAAAGGAAAAAGTATCTCCAAAATAGCCAAAAGTATCTCCAGAACAGCCCCTGCTACTGGGATTGCTATTTGCGCGCTTCATAAAATGCAGCCTCACTGGGGCTGATGGAAACAATATGGTGAGCACATTGCAGCAGCGAGGTCAGAGCATGGCTCTTCTCTTTTGTTGAAAACATCTACAGAGAGGCAGCTATTTTCTTCTTTTTTCTTTTTCTTTTTTTTTTTTCCTGCGGCAGTTTTGGCGTGCATAGCCGGAGGGCTTGCTGAAGAGCTGCAAGATGTGGCCAGGGCTGGGGCAGCCACAGCACAGCACCTCTGAAAGGGAGCAATGTATGCAGCACGTACCAGAGGCTGCTCCCTAAAGAGCTGGGTGCAAGGATGACGTTGTTTGCTGTACACAGACATAAAGTCAGTTGCAACAAGCTTGGGATTTATTACAGTGGCCTCACCCTAAAAGAAAAAAAATTATATTCTTCTGTACAACAAAGACAGCACAAGTACTCTCTGCTCCAGAGACACATTTACTCAGAGAAAACTCACTTTCTAGCATAAAATATTTGCAGTTTTAGAAAGTTTCATAGCATGCATAGATACCACAGCTACAATAATGTTATAAATGCCTGACAATGAAGATTAGATCAGTCTGATAAAATGCTTAAACAATACAGGTTAATTTTAGTGCAGCCGAAATTTCCCACACCAGTCCATTAATAGAGATGCTGGTAATGTTTTGCTGTAAAATATGTCCTGCTCAAAGGCCCCCTTAACGCCCCCTTCCATACCAATCTTTGTAGCAGCAGCAAGTTTCTGTTGAAGCATCCATTCCCCTGCAACCCCACATTGAAACCCATAAAATAACATGGAGAGCACCTTAAAAAGACCCCAACTCTCTTTGATTTGACAGCTTCTCATTAATATTAATGAGGATGACTCTCACTCAGACTGTAAAATAAGCCACTATGCTGTGAAGTTTACCTATTGGTGGGGACCATGCAAGTTGCCAAACCTATGAATGATAATATTCATGGCTGTTCATCAATTAAACAGTAATTTAAAACAACAGTAAAAAGCCCTTTTGGCCATTAAGGATATTAGTCCTTCCTCATTAGAAAGTCTTACTGATCTTTCCCACACTGGCCAATCCAGCCAACCCTTCACTTCCCCATCGGGGAGAAGAGCAGAGAGTTGCCACTTCTCTCCGGCACCTGCTGGATGTCCCATCCTGTGCTCACCCCTGCCACTAGCCCTGAGGTAGCCCACCTATCAGTAGAAATACAGCTCCTTTGCTTCCGCCAAGTCAGCAAAAAGAAAAATCTCACATAAAAGACCATTTCCCTGTGTCCAAATAAAGGCTTGGCTGATGTCTCTGCTTAAGATGCATCTGTGGTAAGACTCTCCAATGGATATAGAAATTTGTTAAATATTTCCATCTGCTCTAGAGTCTGGCCATCGATTTGTCCTTGTAAATTCCTAAGTGGCGTTGCTTTTCCAACATTTAAAAAAAGGGAAACAGTATTTGTGGGAATACTCAAGCCCATAAATATCACACAGACACAGATACACACACGCAGAAAAAAAAAAAAGAAGTGTGGCATGTAATGCAGAGGCTTGATGTTGCCAATTAGTAAGAAGATTTTAGGAGTGCTCACAAACTCTTCATGAAAATGGCCTTGTAGGCAGGCTGACATCACCCAGATGTTTTTAATTACAACGACTCTGGGACTAATTTCTTTGCTTATCTGTTACTGCCCTCCAGAACTGGTTCCTGTTGATTAAATCTGCCTCAGTAACAGAATACAACTTTGCTTCTGGACACAAAATGGCTGGTGATCTTCAGTTTCCTGGTTATTGTGTGTTAATGCTTCACTGCATTTTCACATACGCTAACAATGTGGTGTGACATGAATAAGGGCGATCAAATGCAGAGCATATCACCTCCTTTACCCTGTTTTAGGTTCAGGTTCATGTTTCTCTCTGTACTCAGAAATAGTCCTGGGTATGTCCTGGGTGCCTGTCCTGACAGTTCAGAAGCCAGCTGCTCTGGTTTGCAGAGGTGACCAGGACCTGGGCCTTCACATAGAAAAGCAAGATCTCCTGATTTGAGTACAAGGTACTCTGTACTTAGCAGTGGAAATATTTCATATTGTACCTGCAAGCCCTTCTCCCTTCCACGGATGGAAACCTCCTAGGTATATGTAAGATTTCATAGTCTGATACCAAGGGTGTCATTCCACTCACGTTGAGGAAGGCTTCGCCGTTGAATTTAGCAGGGGTCTTTCCCTTCTCTTTTAGTCCATCGTGAGAAGGGCTGAGGAACATGAATGCAGTTTGTCCAGGCAGCCTAAAGAAAGCCACAGGGAGCAATGCCCCCCATCCACAGGCGTACCCATACTGGAGGCCCCTCTTCAATACCTAGCGTGGGTTCTGGTGTTGCCAGTATCTCCACTGTGTCCCAAGAAATCCCTTTCCACAGTAACATTATTAGCTTTTATGGACTTCCCTTTACATATTTAGAATGACTGTAGTTCCACTAATGACTATAATTGTTCCAGACATCCATTAATTTTGATTTATTAACTTATTCAATTTCCCGTATCGTAGTCTTGCCCACTCTATAAGTAATTTACTGTTTTAATATTGTGGGTCAATACTAATCATATAATCTGTAAGTTGTTTAATTAATATCAATTAGCACCTCCCATCAAGAGCTCATTTTCCTGCGTGAACATTGTTAATGTGATTTTCAGAATAAATCTACCTGTTCCCTCCCCCAGCTGTCTAGTCAACTTGCTTCACTAGAAAACGTGCTTTATACAGCCACCGTAGCTTGCCATCTTCCATGATTTCATCAAGTATCTTGTCATATTTGCTTTTCTTAAAGCATTGGCCATTCAGCTGAGTAATACCATGGGAACCTGGTTTTCAATATAACAAAAAACAAAATGCTGAAACAGCACAGGAGTGTAGGAAAAGCCCTCGCAAGCATAAGCATTCTCAGATAAATAAAAGAAAAAAAAAAAAAAGCACAGAAAGAATATAAGAAGCAAACAGATATAAATATATATCCTCTCATTCCTATGATTTTAAGCTGACTTTTGTTTTTCCGAGCCCGCCATTATTTTTTATACTGGCCACTGGCATTACCGCAGTATTTAGCAAGGAATGCACCAGCGTAACAACATTTAAGTTCCTTTGATAAAGACCACTGCAATCTCTTTACAGCATGGCCACTTAGCCTTGCATATCAGCACAAAAAATAACTGACAGAAATTAATGTTCAAGTTAGTTAGCATTATTTACAAAGAAAATACTTATCTTCTAACATTTTTTCCAGAAAAAGCAAACAAACAACAAAACCAAAAAACTTAAATCTAACTTCTGAAATAAAACTGGCTTTGCTAAATGTTAACCAGAATGCCACAAAATGTTTTTTACAAGCATACATGAACATGTAGGAACTTGCCCAGTGCTGTAGCAAAGACAATGAACGATGTCACATAAAACAGGTAGGGATTGCTCACTGTCATTTTCACATGGGATCTAAGAGGGAATGGACAGGAGCTAGCAGGCAGCACACTAAAAATGGAAAAGACAACCATCTGCGTGGTGACTAGCCTAACTGGGGAGCACACCGTGGGTGCCGAGAGCTTACAGTGGCTTACAAAAGCATCAGGCAAATTCATAGAAGAGAAATCCCTGGAGCAGTGTCCCATAGCAAGTCACCAGCTTTCTTTGTGGAGGCTCTTGCTGGGGCAGCACACCTCGGCACTCCACTTTACCCTGGGCGCCCACCATGCACCCTGGCACCTCCCGCTCCACCACCTCCCGCTGGGTGTGATTCCCACCAGCAGCTTTCTCGTGCACGTGTTCAAGCGAGGGCGAGATGAAAGGTCCTGGTGGAGGATATGCGCTGCCCAAGTGACACAAAAAAGCACCTCCAGAACAAAGCCCGTCAGCGGCAACGAAAGCGAAATCACAGGAAACAGAGACATGCAACCGATTTCTACATCACGGTTATAACCAAAGCGTTTGTTTCTCATCCCACTTCCTACTAGTATTTCACTATGAAGAGGACACCTGATAGATGTAACCAGCTCAAGCCACTCACAAACCACACGCTGCTTTTGTTGCTGCATTAGCGTAAACCAGGACTTTCCATGCGGTCAACAGAAACGCAAACGGGGCAGCACAGGCAGCAGCCCTTACGCTCTCATACCTCTCTAACCAGCTCTGGAAACGTGGTTAACCTTACATGTGGTATGGCCTCCAGCACCGCAGTGCTAGCCATGACACAGCGAATGAAACAGCGTGGAAAAACAAAGCCTGATATTCATATTTTTATACAGAGAAGTGATGCAAAAAGAGGTGAAGTGAGAACTCAAACCCCACAGAGGAAGCTTGAGACAGACCTGAGCCAGCTCTCTTGGCTCTTTCCTCCTAGTGCTGCCCTACATAGGGCATCTGTGCCCTGCGTGCTTTCACCACATCCTTGCCTTCCCTTCTCCGCAGTCGGCTGTGCTGCAGCAGGTGTCCATGCCTAGCTGGCTCTTTCCCAAAGGAATGCGAGCAATTAATACAAATACTCAAGGTTTCAGAAAAATGCCAGACATGGGAGTTAACATTAACTAACCCCAGGAGGCTTTAACTCTGTCCAAAAGATGTTTACCCCAAGATAGCTGGAGAAGGTGTTACAATACAGTCCTTGGCAGTTGCTTTATCTTAATCTTCCATGTTAAAAATTAAAGACTGTATTAATACAATGTCAGACTTATTTAATAGTACTCTTTTATCAAGTTGATATGATGGTAGCTAATTATTAAATGAGTTAATGTATGTCTTGTTATTTAATCTACCATGACTGATAATGAACTGTGTCAAATACTTATTACACACTCATTCCCTCTACACCTAGCTGACACTAACACGGCCCACAATTAAACACCGGTGCTCCTTCACTGCCAGGCACAATTATGCTGTCAAACATTATCCCAGAAGCTATTCTTTGGTCCTAAGTAGGAGATGTCATCTTCCATTTGTCTGGTCCTAGAAACTGCTCAAGAAAGGAGAAAACACGGGAAAGTCTAATGGGAATTGGTCAAACCGGCTTAGACATGCCCAGAGGTAGCTGGAAGAACCAGTTAAAGATCAGTGTCAAAACTGACAAAGAGCGAAATAAATAAATCCTCCTAGTTGGCTTGGAGGTTTCTGCTGCACGTCATTCTTGAGGAGATGCTGGGATGACGTCTGGTCTAACACAGGAGATGGGTCGCGGTGAAGGGCATGGGCTCACGCAAGGTGAGCTCTCCTTCCCACCAGGCAGCATGGGGAGCACAGGTGGGCACGGACCCAAGAAACTCATCACAATTCAATACTGTGGGCCATCATGGATCAGTGCGCAAGTCTTCACTTGGACCCCATTTAATGTGTTAGCAAGCACGTTCCTTGAGAGCAGAATCCTAAGAAGATATCTGGACAAGACCTCACGAACTCATGGAAAAAAGTCGTGGTTTCAGTTCAGGCTACACAGTACTCACACGCGAATTTTAGGGTCTATGAGACACCACTGCCAATCCCTTTTATTTAGTCAGACTGGGGCATGGAGGAATGAAATACATATGCATATAAACTAAAAGTTTTGGATTTTCAGTTGGACAGAGACAAGAGCTGAGACTTAGGCCAAGCACTTGGTGTGACCTCCTGGGATGGGTTTTGTGCCGTACCCACCAACAAGCAATGTTCCTCAGCTGAGCCGGGCCAGATTGCTCTGCAATGAGAGAGACTGATCAGGAGGCTGGGAGCAGAGCGGCCTGACTATACGATACACATATCCCCGTCACAATGCATGGACTGTGCTCCACAGACCTCCTGCTCAGGTGGCTGAGAAACCTCCCCTTCTTGGCAACCCCTTCACTGTCCTATCAGGAGAGTGGTAACAAATACATCGCAGCAATTTTACCTCATAGTGACCTTCCTCCAGCCGGTTCAATAACAGGCTGGGCCACCCTTGAAGCTTCACTGTAAGAAGCAGAGCTGCAACAAGTCCAGACGTGGCTTTCAGTCACAGCACTGCCAAGCTTGAGGTTTCCTTTGACCACAAGAGGCCTGGAATTGCCATCAGACCAAGGGTGGCCACCCCTCATGAAGAGGCACTACAACAGGGCCACCAAAGGGTGTCCAACCCTTCATGAGGGGGCAGCTACCACAAGGCCACCAAGCATTATTCAAAGCAGGCACATTTCTTGGCCTGTGCTCTCACTGCCACCATTCACTCCTCCCTTAAACCAACATCAGCACCCCAAAATAAATGGTGAAGTATCCAGCTACCCGCATCTTCAGCCACACCACCTGGCCACCCCTTTTGGGGTTGCCATCAGGCCCTAGCTGAGCCTGAAAGCAGGAGGAGTGAACGCTGTTGTTCTGGAGCGAGGGCACTGCTCTTGGGGCCAGAAAGAGTGCAGAAGAAGAAGAAGAGCAAGACAAAAAGCTCAGTGTATCTGGTTTGCTTTAAGTATTCTTGAACATCTGCTCTGTCAACACTAAAATAACAATTTCCCATCGTGTTTTCAAGCAGCCTTCTATTGTGCTCACTTTGCTCGTTAAGAAATACACCCTTCCCTAGCAGAACCCCCTGAAATTTCTCATAATCACCTGGAAACACAAAGATGGTGGTGAGATTTTGTCCAGAAAGTGCATTTTCTCAACAAATGCATGGGCTGTACCACTAGCTTATCAACCTGCCTCATGGTTTTGACTTTCTTTCAGGGAAGCTGGGATATCAAACAACTGACTTCATTGCTTAGTTATAGAGCTGGCTTCAGCTTGCATCCCCTTTCAAAACTCCTGGCCAGGGAAATGTTCCTGCCAGCAGCCTTAAAATCCCAGTTGCGTGTTAGCTTGTTAAGTGTGGGGATGTGTGGGGTTTAGCAAGGCATTTGTGTCCTCGTGTATACGTCTGGAAAGTGTCCCAGTGGGTTTTCATAGGAATCTGAAACCTGGAAAATGAAGGTTTTCAGTTATTCACACACAATTCTCACTTCTCTGGAGAAGTTTGTATAGCATCTAGCAGAGTTAGGACAAATACTGACCAGGGCTTTGGGCCCCTAACTTGTAATAAGGACTTGCAAGATGTCAGGGCATTTTTATTTTACTTTATTTTTATTTTTTTTACTGGGAAAAATCAAGAATTAAGTAAGAGGGTACTTCATTTTATTTGCTGCCTTACTCAGGGAAAAGAGCAAAACTCAGAAAGTATAATATTAAAAAGAGATCATAACTTTAGTTCATAAAGAGTCTCAGGAAAAAGGTTTAGTCCTAAAAATGAAAGTTGTTTGTTTGCTCATCAAGAAGTCAATTGAAAATAAATTAAAATACAGCCTGTATAAGAACTTCTTCTCACCTGCTTGTGAACGCCCAAGGGAAATTACCTGCAAATGCAGAAATAGTTATACAGATCAAACAAAAGCACTTATCTATAATTACTGGACTTATCTGTTTGTCTCAGGACTAGCAGCAACAGCTCCCTTTGTTAGGAATAAATTTGCTGCTGTGATTTGTATTCCCTTCTTCTATCTCTTCCACCAAGATCATTCAGGAAGGATTCAGTTTATAAAAGAAAATGGTTTCCTTAACTTTACTAAATAAAGGCAGATTGAAGAGATTTGTCCAGGTAAACAAGAGAGAGAAAGAGAAGAAAAACAGCCAAGAGCTCTTTAGAGATTTTCTTTTCTTTTAATAACTTTACAGCTGGACTTGCGAGTATCTCAAAGAGTTTGGAAGGTCTCCCGGGAAACTGCTCGCATTTCTGCTATGTCCTGGCTCTTGTCCTACCTATTCAATAAATAATTATTAAAGTTTTAAGCATTCACAGAAGAAACTTCCTGTTGCTAAGACTGCACGGGGTCTTGCCAACTTGACAAGCCAACACTGCGCTGATGATACAGCATCAAAGCCAGAGGATAATTATCCGGTTTATAAGAAGCTAAAGGAAGTGGGTGCCCCTGCTACCTTGTAATCGTTTGCTCTTGGCCAGTGGCCACGAGGACTTGTCTCCATCGTACGCTCCCATGTTTACAGCTTTCTCCTGGGAAAAGCTGTGCCCGTGCAGCTCCCACTGCAGGCTGACAGCGGCTGATTACGCTCTGCTAATTGTGCTGGAGGCACGGAGGCAACTTGCATTGCGGGACGCAGAAGCTGCAGCGAGGTTCCCACGCCCAGGCAGGCAGCTCGGAGGATCGAGCGTGGGGCTCAAGCGTGGAGGGCGGCCGGGTCTGGGAGGAGCAGGGATGTCGGAGAGATGGGCTGGGACTGGCCCAGGGGGTGAACCTCGTGGTGTGGGGATCAGAGCTGTACGTCCTAAGCCACGAAGCTGTCATTTCGGAGAGGACGTAATTGCTGGAGGAATTACTTAGTTAATCGCCGGGAGACAGATCCATTATATATAAGAAAAAAAGGCTCTATCCGCAGGGCTCCCAGAAAAATCAATTACTGGAAAGGGCCTCCTGTGGCTCTTTGGAACCACTGTTGGCTTTAAAGATTATTTCTAATTTAACACAGGTCGCACACTCCTCACACTTCCATCCATCCACTTCCTGGAGGTCGACCTGATGGCTGTGCCGGGATGAAATATTCAATGAATCCCAAATCAGCATTGCTGTTACTTTCAGAGAGGAGACCCTCCCCTCATTTGGAGCTCCTGGTATAGATATATCTCTGCATTGTCCACAATGGACAGCAGACCACCAGCAACCTGCGTTGGTGCTCCTACAGCAGCATACCTTCAAGCAGAGGAGACCTTAGCTGAACATCTGAACCGACCACAGCCACTAATGTGCACGGAGTACACACTTCTGCTCCCCTGTTTTGTGTCTGCAGCTAGAAAATGGGTTGGTTTGGTAAGAAAACGGGTGTCCCAGGTCCCTGTCCCATCGTGGCCAGGTGCTCCTCACCACCCTCCTCCTGCTGCAGCCTCTGCTGCGAGCCAAAATCCTCATCTGATGATGCAGCAGCGTCAAAAAAAATGGGATGCAGCTGCATCAAAACTAAGGCATCCGACAGCACGTCCTGTTTTGATGAAAGCCATAAGCGAAGGCTCTGGGGTTAGCGGCTGCTAGTTGAACTCCAGCTGCTGGAGGTCTCCCATCATTTTTTCCATACCCAGAGGCACAGACGGGTCTGCCTGAGAGCCAAGCATAATGCTGGGGGAAAACAACCCCGAAGCCTGAGTAACAAAGAAGAAAGGATCAAACACGCTTTGCAGCTCTGTTTATCATCACCCCTTGAATAACACCGTTCTTCAAAACGAAGCGCCGGGGTGGGAGTTAACAACGTAATGCCATTCCTGCTCTGCCAACCCTTTCCGTGTCATTTTTACACTTGCACCACATGGAAGAGAAGCCGGTGGGGAAAAAGCAACATGGGAGGAAAACCTGGATCCCGACGGCTCTTGCGACTTCGCGTGCAGGCTTTTTCGTATTTGCTCAGGAACTTGCATGTGTCTGGACACAGCTGCAGCGGTCAGCGGGGCAGCATCTGGCCGATGCTACAACACCGTAGTGCCCCGTCCCGCAGCTCTCGGACACTCACCTGCCAGCATTCACACCTTGCTTTCCCCCATTTGCAGAACAAAAAACCAAACCACCGCACACTGAAAGCATGCTTAGCAACATTTGGGACCTTTCTGCTTTTATATATATATATATCGATGTTGTGTACACAGCAAGTGCTGCTGTGTGCTGCACAAGTGTGATGTCAATATTTTCCCCTCTGAAGATACTGAAGCCAGCCTCTTTTTCTCAACTTTGGCTATTTTTGCTAACTTTTTTTTTTTAATATGCAGGAGAGAGTATTTTAGGAAATGGTTTCTTCTGTTCACAGCTTTTATTTTCTTTAGTAACCCTTTTTAAAATGCTGAGTACACACTTGCTCAGATAAATGTGTATCTGAACACACAGGCGATTATCTTATTTTCATATAATTAATTTTTTTGAGCTTGCATGTGCATTTCCTGCTCGTTTGACCATGTAATAATTAATTAGCATTAATTATATTAGATTGCACCTTCAGAGTCTACACACACATTCAATTAGGAAGGCAGGCTTTTTACAGCACTCTTATTTTCAGAGGGGAAAAGGGGGCATCCGCAAGCTGTGAAAATAGTAGGAAAGGCAGATTTCACATCTGCTGGAGTATTCTAGGAAACCATTGTTATTTTTCAAGGTGTTTAATAAAGGTGCTTACTGAAGAGTAGGGGGCTCTCTGCAGCCCCACGCTGGGCTGCCTTCTCCTCGCCGTGCGCTGACCGCATTCAACTCTTTGGGGCACTTCGTTTTGGGGCATAAACCTGTGAGTAAATAAGAAAGCAATGAGTACAAACAGCCAAAACGGCACTGCTCAGCAGAGAGGGAGGGGAAAGGTGGCTGGGTTCGCCTAGAAGACCGTCTGCAGAAGTCAGTGCCCTGGGGACTGACGCTTCTGAAGCGCTGGCATGAGCAGATGAATCATCTGGGGAATAGGAGAAAATAAAATAGAGAAAAAAAAGAAAAATATATAGAGAAAAAAAAGCCGTCTAGCCCGAGAGCATGCAGATGAGCATCGCGCTGATGCTGGGGATGAATCATCTCCACCTGCCCTGACTCAGAGAAGAAACGGCCGCACAGAGTGAAACGGGGGGTGCCTGTGCTGGCAGTGGGGTAGGGATGACACCCAACCTCCCAAGGGGATGGGGACACGGCACCTCTGTGCCACTGGTGCCAATAAGTGCCTCGGGTGTTCGTGCTATGTATATGCATATGTAGGTATTTGTATCTGGGTGCCTGCATGCGTGCAGCCATAATTTGGAGGGTATTGGCGCTGAGTGCCACTTCTGAAAAAAGCTGAGCATCCTTTTCCTTGTTTTTGGATGAAATGAACTGAACAGCGAGCCTGTTTCACCCTTGCAGAGGTGATGGGAAGGGACAGGGAGAGCTGGCAGAGTGGCCCCAGGATAAAACCCTGATTGTTCTGGATAAAACCCTGCACGTGCACACATCAGTACTTCCATATAGGTACCCATACATCTCCCTCGCTTCTGACGGTGGTGCTGCCAGTGCCCTCCAGCATCGGGGCACAACGCGGGGGGACAGCCCACGGCTCACCCCAACAGCACCAGGACACCTCGGTCCTGACGGCGAAGGAAGTTTTGCCTCCTCTTTTCCAGATGTTGTTGTTCTTTGCTCCTTTCCTGGAGGAAAACCATGCGATTTCTGCAGCTTTTCCTTTTCCTCTCCCATTTCCCCCTCTACCTTGCCAATAACAGCCTTCCTAAAAATAGCAGGCGATTCCTCCTCGATATTGACGGCAGCTCAGCACGTTGGCCAGGCAGAAGCACCGGGACTGTGTCAATACCAGCCCACAGTCCTGAAGCACAAGGGACACAGGGCCAGGCATCACTTTCTCCCACCTTTCCTTGGAAAGCAAACCCAAGAGAGGACGGATACAGACGAAAGGAGGAAGAACAAGCCCTTCCCCAGGCTGCCCTCTGGGAATCAAAATGTTCTTGCCAGAGCAAAAAAAAAAAAAAAAAAAAAAGCCAGAAAAAGAAAAAACCCTAACCCAAGCACTCTCAGATTTTTCAGAATGAGAATTTAAATGGCTGTCAGCCTATCTGCTGACAGCAGAAAGCAGATTGCAAATGTAACGGGATGCAATCAAGGCAGGCGATTCCAGAGAGAGCACCAGAAGGCTTAATATTCGAACTACTGGCACCCACAGCCTTGGCTGATGACTTCGCAGTTGTTTGGGCTGGTTTGTGTTGGCTTTGATATGCAGAGAGCAACGCTTCCTCTACAGGACTGGGAGAAGCCATCGGTGATTTTACAGATTATCCGATGGCTGTTTTTTTTCCCCTACGTATATATTCTCAACACCTTAATGTTAAATAAATATGCTGAGGAAATGAACGACGACAACAAAAAAATCAAGTCCTGACATTGCACATTCAACAGGATGGGCATTTTATAGGCAATTTCCTACCCAGCAGCACTACCTCAGGAGACACAACGCACCTCGAGGACACGACAGGCTTTCGTGCTGCCTAAATATAGCAGAAAGCATCAGAAGGCGAGTGGGGCTCCTGCTGCGCCGGAGCGCACCGCTGAGGGCAGGACGTGGCCGCATCTCTCCGTGGGGAAACCCCACTCCAAATCCCCTTCCTGCAAGAGCAAGCCGCGCTGCCCTCCTGAATTACAGGGGTTAAAGCCCCTCTGAGATTTCTCCTCAGACTTTAAAGAGCCTGGATATTTCAATTAAAAGCTTTTCTCCACCCTTGGGACTCGGCGGATAAACCCGACAGCAGCAGGAGCTGCGCCGCGATGCAGCAGCCAGCCCCAGGTCCACGTCCTCCGGGGGCTGCCTCTGCGGTGCGGCCACCGGCGTGCCTGCAAGCACCCCACTGCTGTCATTACGTGCCTTTATATGCCTGAATTTACATACAGCTACGCAGAAGCTGCCAAGGAAAAGCAGGATCAGCACAACAGCGGGCACAAACTTTTCGCAGCGATGAAAATCGGCGCAGATTTTTAATCTGCTCCGGGAAGAGAAGCATCTCAAAAAGCCAGCCAATGCCTGCCCCAAAGGGCACTCCAGAAACTCCCCCATGCAGGGGCAGCTCCTCTTCCCCCCACAAGTCATTGCCCTAAAACCAGCTTCATTTCCTTCCCTCTTCCATCCCTTGCTACCCACTGGTGTTATTTTACCCACCCCCCTGCAAGGAGAGCCTTTCCACGCTACAGCAAGCTGCTCCAAAATGATGATTTTGAAGCGTATCTCCTTTTTATCGACTGTGAAAACCTGTGCACCATGCCAGCCCCTCCTCAGCTTCTCTTCTCCAGCTGCTTGGCTCTTTTGGGACCACGTTGGGATTTCGGGGCCCATGCTGGGATTTCAGGGGTCACAATGAGATCTTGGAGCTGGCAGGTGGGGATGGAGAGGGCATCTCCCATCACCACCTTTCACCACAGTACTTGGTGCCTCACAGCGAGCCATCAGCCACCAAGACTTCAGGTCTCCTTCAACAACAAATGAGCATAAACAGCAACCCCTCCTTCTAGCCCCTTCCCCGGCTCTGTGTTTAAGTTTTTTCCTACTTGCTGCTCACAGCCTTCTTATTTTGGCAGGGCCCCAAGTTGCCGCCACCTGCCAGCTCCCCCTCTGCAGCCTGGCCAGCCCTCCGTGCTTCACTTGGTCTTCATCCCTCGCTGATGTCAGCAGCTGATGCTTCCCTCCAAAGGCTACAGCATTGGTTAAAAAACACAAATTCCTTGAGATTATTGGATCAAGAGCACACGGCAGCTCTGCATGCAGGCAGGGGTCCCACCTTCCTTGTGGCAGCCCCATGGAGTTGGGAGAGAAGTATCAGCTAGGTTAAATAACACAGATTTACATACGTACACACACTTACCATGCCACTAACCTAACGCAGAGGCGTATGGATGGATGGATGGATGTGGAAGGTCGCTGCCCTCCCTTGAGAGAGGCCCTGGCTCCCTGCGCTGGGGAAAGCCAGCCACGTTGCTGGTTCGGTCCCGTTAATGCAATTAGCACCGATTAATATGGGTGACTAGATGTGAAAGACGAAAGCACCTCGCTGTTTCTGTCCCACCCACATTTATTAATTTGAGCCCTGCCCTTTCCATAAACTTGCTGCTCCCCTGACCTCCCTCGGGCTGAGCAGCCTCGATTATTTTTGTTGCCTGAGAATTAACCTCTTCGGGGTAACCCCTTGTGTCGCCCTTGAACCAAAGCAGCAGCACGAGCGACATACAGCCACAACCCACGGACTAGGCTGCACCATGCCGGCCGTCTCTGAGCTCGCCACACTGCCTCCTGCAGGCACAGCCTCCACAGAAAGGCTCTGCCACCTACCCTGTCCACAATGAATTAAGAAAAAGCTCTGCTTGCGCTTAAAAATGAGAACCTTTTAGAAGGGATCTACCTTTAGTCACTGTCTGTGGCATTTTGCTTTGCCGTTGTCTGCCAGGTCAAAGAACTCACAGCTACTAAAAGCGTTTTCTTTTCCTTGCGTCCATTTGAGGACGGTGAACTCAACCTTCCCTGTCTTGAAATAAATAGACTGAGCTTCTTTGCACCTCCCAGGGGTAGACAAGTCTTTCTGACCTGCCAAAAACGGTCAGGAAATGATGGCAAGCTGGCAGGTCCGAACCCTCTCCAAACTGCCAGAATCATTTGGATGTGCCCCCACGGAGGCTGCGGCCACCTTCCCAGGGCTCCCCTCATCCCCACTGAGAGCAGCACCCCAGAGCCATCCCCTCTGCCCCACCGAGCCTCCTCTCCACCTCCAGAGATCATTCTCCTGGCACAGGACCCCCATTTGCTCTCCTCGCTGTTCCCTAAGTGAGCCGTGCCCCTCTCCGCCTGTACACCGACCTGTGGCTTGTCCCCCAGGCCTCCGCAGTGCCGGGCACGTCGTGCTGCTGCAGCTCTGCTGGGGCTCCAAACGCTTCCTGTTTATTTTCCATACCTCTGGCACAGTTTCTGAAGGAATTAAAAACAAATCTGTTTATCTTCACTAAATCCCTCTGCCGATAAGGGCGTTAGTCGTTCTTATTTGCAAATGGAAAAGCAAGGCAACGTGGGGCTGAAAGCAAAAATTTCATACAGCAGATTCCCTCACTTGAGGCGCCCTGGAAGCATCCTAAATTTTCTGAAGCTGCCCTCTACAACTCATGCCCCTTAAGCTGCTTCAGTCTGGGGACCTCACAGAGAACAGGATGCTGGCACACAGGCCGGGGGCTCATCCACAGCTTTTTCCCAGACGAGAAGAAAATAGGTCGCAGGATATGTGGCCTTCAGAGCCTGTGGCCACGATCTCCCATTGCACAGCAATCACTTTTTAATACACCTGATTTTCCACAAAAAAAAAAAATAAATAGCAAAGCAGAGATTGTCCCCGCAGCTACAATTCCTGTTACGACTGCCACTACTTTTTACCAGCTCCACAGAACCATTTTTGCCGTGTCCCGCGGCACCCCATGGGACGGAGGAGACGGGGCAGGCTGTCACCACCCATCTGGGCAGGCTTCTCAGGCTGCACTACACGAGGTCTCATTGCCTTGTCCTGGTCAATAGCGAGACCTTCTCCCTCCTCGTGCAATGAACTGGATAAAACGACCAAATTCCTGAAATCCGCAGTCGTATCTTCAATCTACGTATTGCAAATGATCTAAATAAAAGTGAGCACTACTGATTTTCTGTTATTGCCACTAATGACACCCGTGGATGTCAAGCTTACCTGAAAGAAGCCACCTTTCCCCTACAGGCACTGCAGTCTCTGTTCAGGCGCCCCTTTTAAAAAAGCAGTTTGCACGAGAAAAGTGCTCAGCCCCACAGTTGTCTTCTACCCTCATTTTCTGAGGAAGCTGGGGTCAGTTTCCAGGGAGAAATCGCACCAAGCACCTCTTGGGGAACAGCACCCACAGGGATTTAACCCTTAGTCATTCTCCTTGAATTTGTTATGAACCCAAAATCGCATTCAGGGACACAGGGCAGTGGCCCCCAGAACATCTGCAGCCGCTGCTGCTCAGCCCACCCGAGCGTATTTTGGGTCAGGGCAGCGGAGGGATGGTGTCGGCCCCATCCGTCAGCTTTGAAGCTGGGCCGCGGGGTGGGACCCTGCACGCACAAACGGATGTCTTGGGACCCGAGAAAGCCCTGTGTGTGTGTACAAAGCACAGCAAAATGATGGTTCGCTGAACCAGTCCCGCTGCCTTTCCCACAGGCATTGCAGCGCCTCGTCCTGACAGGGCCCGGTGGATGCTGCTGTGATCCGGACACGGCCTGTGAAGAACAAGCGTCCCTCCGTGGAAGACAGAGATCAACACATACACAGAGAAAGGACCTTCAGAGGGGTTTTTTTGGCCCATCATGCTGACCGTGCCAGTCCTCCAGGCTCCCCAGTTTGCTCGGGAGGCGAAGGGGCTGTCGAGCCTCTCACGGAGATGTTCACCCTTCCTCGCAGGGCCAAGACAGCATGCACGAAACAATGTGGGGAGCTGCAGGCTCAGTAGAAACAAAATAATTTTGGCGTCAAACTGGTTTTCACACAGAAATATTAAGTCCAAAAATTTGGCCCACTGCGTGAAGCAGACAGTTAATACAAACCCGCTTATTCTTCAGTGCAGGGTGAAAAGTGTTTTGCACTGTGCGTCCTCCCGAGTGTTTCACACAGAGGTTTGAGGGGGACAAACACAGGATACCCCGTCGGTCAGCTACAGCCAGATTTGCTGATTGCAGCTTTGGAGTCAGAAGGAAACAGCTCATGGCTTGCACCCTGGGCACCCCAGAGTCCTTCACAGCCCGCCTGTCCCTCGCTCCCAAGGCACTGGGCATGGGGAGCAAGCTTTTCCCCCGGCACAGGTGGTTTTTAACCTGTCAATCCAATTAGTGTGTGCAATGCATAATTGCACGCACAAACGCTACCACTGCCAAGCGGCAGGATGCTTCTGAATTGACACTTTGCCTGTGAAATGTCCCAGCCTTGCACTGAAGGATGGTTTCACCTGGGGAAAGAAGGAGCACAATGTCATATATAACCTGAAACTGCTCCCCCAGATATCTGCCTTTTGGTAGGACTCTTGACTCCATGCATGTAATGGTTTGAAGCTGAAATTGCTGTATTTTTCTTTTCACTGCTTACAGAGGCAAAAGCCCACCTGGTCTGCCTGGCAGAATCAGCTCCAGAGCAGTGCCTGATTTAAGTGCCTTTTCAGAGAAGCTGCACATTCTCCCTTTGCAGCTTTTTTGAAACACACGCACAGCTTCAGGCTGGGAACGGCACGTTCAGGAGGTGAACGAGACGTTCTTTCTTTTTCTTCTCTCCCTTTTTTAGTTCCTGTGGACGCTGCAGGAAGAAGCGAGCAGGTCTGGTGGATGCACGGTCTGGAGCTTGCTGCTCCATCACATAGACACATAAGGCGTGCTTTCTTCTCTGGATTTTAAGAGACCTGCTGTAGGGGGCTATGACTTGGGAGGTTGGCCAGTCCTGGGCTGAGGTTTAGGATTTTAAGCCTAGACATTATCAGCAACCACTCTGTTTTATCATCTTTTTCCCCAGCTCTTTTAGGGTGAGGATGTGGGGAGGTTTTAGGTCACTCGTCGCTGTGGTCAAGTTCAGGCACTTGTTCCTCCCCGTTTGATAGGCAGAGACGTGGCAAGACAAAACGGGTCAAATTTTCTCATTCAATAAATACGTGGAAGTCAACGGAGCTGCTCCAGGAGGGAACTTGGATCCGCGCCTCTCCCCTTCGGCTGCTCCCAAATAGCAGGAAACCCGCACCGTGGAGCGAGCCGCGTCTGACAGAGGCGTGTGTAGCAGAAAGCAGCTGATTTGGAAGCCAAGAGGTCCTGCGGTCTGCCGAAACGTGGCAGGACTACGGGAGGGCAGCGGGTCAATTAGGAGGCTTGTAGGTCAAGAGAGCTTAGCAGCACCGCGCCGCGAAGGGGAGGCTTCGGCGAGCGCGCCCGGTGTCGTGGGAGGCTGGTTCAGCAGGGCTGCTCCGGGTTTTATCCAGCCCGTTGATTACAGCGGGCTGTCATTAGGGCAGGGAAGTTCAAAACAAAACAAAACAACACAAAAAAAGAAAAAAAAAACAGGTGGGTGAAAGAAAAGAATAGAGAAGCGAACCACACCTATGACAGGAAGCATTTAAAAAATGCACGCTTCTCCCACATTCGTACGTGCAGGTCAGATATGCATGAGTTGTCTCTTTCTTATCTCGAGCACAGGAGCACGGGCAAACAGCAAAGAATCCCGTCTTGGCGTAAAAACCCCGCTGGTGGCTTCAGGGTGGTTGGCGGGTTTTTGGTTTTCTTTTTTTTTTTTCACCTCACCAGCCCTGCAGCTGCTCGCTTGTGCAAAGGGCTTGAAGCCAGCAGCGCAGGGCAGGGTCCAGAAACCAGGGTGCCAAAACCAGGCACCTCTTCCTTCAGCTGGGACGAGCTCAAGCTGTGCCAGGGAGGGTCGGCTCACCCAGCACTGCAAACACGGCGGAAAAGCACCTGGAGGGAGGCCAGGCTGGTGCCGTGCAGAGGGAGAAGGAGCAGGGGACGGAGGCGAGCCGTCGGTGAGCCCGCTGAGCGCAGGGAGCCGCACTTTGCACCCAAGGTGTCAGCTGGATGTGCCACGCCAGGGGGGAAAAGCAACCCCGGGATCTCACGTGCATAAAGACTTAAATGAGTCTGAAATGCTGACTGAAGCCTGCTGGAAAGCAAGCAGGTGCTGTGAAGGCGCGCACACACAAAAAAAGTGGCAAGATCAAGACAGACCTCGACCATTCTTTGTGTCGTTTGCTGTTCTGGAAAGAGACAGCCCAAGCTTATTTGCACAGGTTTGTCAACGAGACGCTGCTGAACTCAGGTCCACGGAAGCAAACACAAAGACCTTTGTGTTGAAAACCCATGTATTTCCATACGGGGCAGGACAGGCGGGCCAGCACGTTTCCCTGGGCCGGGGAGGGCGAGCTCCAGGCAGCCCCAAAACCCTGGCACCGCCGGGGGCCCGAAACGGCACTGGCAGCGTGGCCGAGCTAGGGTGGGTGGCAGGGGGAGCCTCACACCTCTGGGCTGCTCCTGGCAGGCTGTGCAGAAATTAAAGCAAAACCAAAACCCGGGCAGCAACCCGTGATGCGGAAAGCAAATCACTTCTGCGACCACTCGAGCTTCCTAAAAAGCGCTCTGCCCTGCTCGCCTTGCTGCTTTCCCAGGGCCGGGGACTCGGCTTCCCCCCGGCCTCGGGGGGCAGAGCGGCCTGTGGGGTGGGGTGGGAGCACCGTGCAGCCCCAAAAGGCCCTCCGCGTCCCCAAAATGCCGGCCCAGGTAGAGCTGCTCCAGTTAGGACACCGAGGCGGTGTTTTGGGAGCGCGGAAGCCTGAGGGCGTGGGTTTGGCAGCCCCTTACTTGTCTGGAGCAGCGCGGGGAGGCGAAGCCGGGGTCTGTCACCTGCTGAGGAGGTCGGGGAGATGCAGGGTAGCTGGGTCTTGCTCGGGGGGGTTCTCCTGCAGGGAAAAACGAAACGCAAGTGCCAGCATCGCCCCGCTGTTCCATGGGCACGCAAAGGCAGGCAGCCGTGCTGCTGGACATCCACTCGGCTGCGGCACGTGGGTCGTGACACGGGGCTTCCTTTGGAGGAACGCGGGGGAGATTTTGCTGCTGATTTATGTGGGGGGGTGTTTGGGGTGTGATTGTTTGTTTCTTTTAATGTACATTTTCTTCAATATCCAACGTGTTACCCAGCGACACTGCCTGCTTCTCAGGTGACCTGGTGGGGCCCCCGCTCCTGTGGTGAAGCCCCTGCCCAGAGGGGCTGCGGCTGCCGTGGGGAGACACACAGCCCCCATGGGTGCCCTGCTCCTGACTGCCTGGGCGGGGGGGAGGAAAAGGGGTCCAAAAAAAAGAAAAAAGAAAAAAGAAGAAAAGAAAAAACAAGAAAAAAGAAAAAGGAGATAAAAAAATTAAAAAAGCAAAAAAAGGAAAAAAGAACAAAGGAAAAAAGAAAAAAGAATAAAAGGAAAAAAAAAGGAAAAAAGGAAAAGAAAAAAGGAAAAAAGAAAAGAAAAAGGAAAAAAAAGGAAAAGTAAAAAAAGGAAAAGGGAAAAAGGAAAAAAAATAGAAAAGGAAAACTGGGAAAAGGAAATTTTAAAAAGCAAAAGAAAGCAAAAAAAGTCAAAAGAGAAAAAAAGCAAAAAAAGGAGAAAAATAGAAAATGGGAAATAAAATAAAGAAAAAAAGCAAAAAAAAGAAAGAAGCCATATAAAAACGTGAAAAAAAACAAATGAAAAAATGAAGAAAAGTGGAAAAAAATGAAATGAAAAGGCGAAAAAAGACCAAATAAAAAGAAAAAAAAAGGAAGAAAACAAAACAAGAAAGGAAGATAATTGGAAAAAGGGAAATAAAAAAGGGGAAAGAAAGCCAAATAAAAAGAAAAAGGAAAAAAGCAAAAGAGAAAAAGAAGAAAAACGGAAAAAAAAGGAAATAAAAAAGGGGAAAAAAGGCGAAAAAAGGAAAAAAAAAAAAGAAAAAGGCTTAAAAGCCCGAAAAAAAGCCCAAAATCACGAAAACAGAAGCCGAACCGAGGAAAGCCCCTCACGCCGGAACAAGCCCGGTAAGGAAGCGGGGGGGCGGGCAGGGGGGGTCCATGCGCGTGCCCGCGCCCGCCCCCGCGGCCGCATCACGGGGGCGCGCGGCGCTGGTTGTGGGGGGGGGGGGGAGCGGTGCGCGCGCGGGGCGGCGCGCGGGGCGGTCGCCGACGTCAGGGCGCCGCGTGCCGCTGGGTGCGGGGTCCCGGCGGGCGCGGAGCAGAAGGAAGCAAGATGGCGGCCCTGTAGGAGCGGGGAGCGGAGCGCAGCGCGGCGCGGGGCGGTGCGGGCTGCCCGGCGGCAGGGCGGAGGGACGCGGCGCAGGTCAGGGCGGCTCCCGGCGGCCGGCGGCGTGCGGGGAGGGAGAGGAGGGGGGGAGGGAGGGGAGAGGGACGCGGAGAGGGACGGGGGGCGGCGGGGCGCCCGCGGGGGGTGGTCGCCGCGGCGCCCCCAACATGGCGGCCGCCTGACAGAGGCGCCGGGGGGCGCCGCCGGCCCCGGCCCCGAGCCTTTGTCCGGGCGGGGGGCTCGGCCCGGCCGCGCACCCCTCCGGGGGGCTCCGGGAGCGGGGCTGCGGGCCGGCCCCGGCTTTGTGGCGCTCCCCGGCCCCGGCCGACACAAAGGCGGGGCGGCGAGGGGGGCCGGGGGGAAGCGAAACCCGCTCCTGGGGGGCGAGGGGGAAGCGGCTGCGAGCCTCGCCGCCAGGCTTCCCTTTTTTTTTTTTTCTTTTTTTTTTTCTTCTTTTTTTTTCCTCTTATTTTTCTCTCCCCCACCGCCCCGCGTTGCTAAATCCTGCCGTCGGGGCCGCTTGCACAACGTGGCTGCGGGGAAACGGGCTGCGGGGGGCGCGTCCCCCCCCAAAAAAAAAACGTCGCCTGAGGTGGGAGGGGGGGGGGAGACACGAGGGGACCCCGAGCCGCCCCCCTGGGCCGCGGAGAGGCGGCAGCCCCTTCGCTCCCTGCCCCGCTCGGCGAGCCCTCATCACAAGGTTTGTTTTCCATGATGAGCCGCATGCAAATCGCGCAGCCCTCGAGCGGCACCCGGGCACGGCGGCGGCGAGCCGGGCTGCCTGCCTTCCTCCTCCTCCTCCTCCTCCTCGGGAGCTGGGGAGTCGCGGCGGTGAGGAGACGGACAGTGTCCCCGGTGAAAGCAGGGCAGTGGGTGTTGCTCGGCGGCTAATGAGGCCGCGCCGTTTGCATGTGAATGGCAGGTTGGCTGGCTGCAGCGGGGGGTGAGCTGTAGTAACGGCGTTACCTTCCTTCGCTCGTGTGTATTCCGCCCCGGCACTTTCTCCCGGCGGTTGTGAAGTGCAAAGCGGGACGCGGTCGCCGGCGGTGAGATGCTAACGGCCCGGGGCCGCGTAGGAGGGCGAGCTGCGGGGTGATCCGGCTGGCTGGAAGGTGGCAAAACCGACACCGTGGTCCCTGCGGTGTCCTTTAAAGAGAAGCCCTCGGCGTGGCAGGCTGGCCGTGGGTTATAAATCATCCTGCCTCTTATCTTCTGGGAGTTGGACAAATTTGCTTAAGTGATGTGTGATGAACGCATTAGCCCCTTTTATCAGTAGCCGCAGAAAACGAACGTGTTTCTCTGAGTCCTTAGGGCTGCTCGCCCCTCAGCCGTCGTTACCTTTCCCCAAACTCCTCGCCCTCTTGGTGGGCTTCTCCTTTCTTTTCCTCGTCGCCTCAAAAACTGACTTCTCTCACCCCTCCGAATAAAGGTAAGCTTATGCTGTTTATGTATAGTTTTCTGCTTGCTTGTGTATCATGGTTAAAGCTCTGTAACTAAGAATGGTCACATAACAGTTTTTGATAGACTGTCACGCTACTTCTTTCAGCTCTTTCTCTCTCGAGCAGGCAGCACTCAGCAGTTGCTGCTGTCCTCCAAGGCTTTCTAGGCTTCAGTTCTCTGGTGCTAAATGTCTGATACTTTTTTTCTCCTCAAAAGACTCAGCTAAAGCTGGGTATGAAACATTGATACTATATTGCTACATCTGTAGCAACTGTGACAGATTTGTGTATTTTTTTTCCTGCTCCCAAAGTATATTCTTTCTCTTATACTCCTGTCTATTGTGTCTTGAAAACACTGGTAAATCTAGCAGGGCAAGAACTTTTTGGTCTGCCAGACTTGCTGCTGTTAATGCTTTGAAAGAACGTACGCATCTTGGATATCTTCCTGCAAAAAAACAGCAATTTGGAACCAATGTAAATAAATTGCTGTTGGGCAATATTTTGACTCTTTCTTAGTGTCATGGAAAGTGTAGTGTGAACCCTGCCAGGGAAGTCAGAAGACATTTAAATCTAGCAGTCACAGTGCAGGGGAAAGAAAAAAGGGAGGGCAAAGGAGTGAAAAGTCACGGTGTTTAGGTGGTGGGACTAAGCTGCTGTTCACCGAATGAAGCACTCAAAAGTCACGTTTCAGTGGAAATAGTTGTCTCATTTGGGGGAATGACATCGAGAAGCTTTGCAAACGCTTCCAGGGACCTCAGAAACCGGTTTTGTGTTGCCTGTTTCAGAATTAATTGTTAACAAATATTCAAAAGAAGAAGAGGTTGCGCTGGAGACACTGAGGCTCCTGAATTTGCCAAACTATCACCGCTCGTAGTAAGGCTTTGAACGAGGACTTCAGCATTGTGCTGAGTCCTGGCCCTTGGCCAGGGAGACTGGCATTGTTTTGATAGAGTGCGCATGGTCCTAGACTTTGGCATGTCAACATTGTTTAAAGAACACGAAACGTGTGCCCGCTGAGGAGCTGTATTATGACGGACAGATTTCCAAGGTCTCTTGTTGGCACTAGCGCTGCATTGGGTAACGGGAATGGGAGGTTGTAAACGTTTTGGTTTCTGCGTGCAGGATCGGGAGACTCCGGCTGCTGCCGGGGCTGAAGGGACCATCCTCTCACCCCAAGCTCTTCAGGTGCTGGGGGGATGCAGTCCCACATATGGTTAATAGCCAAATGGTTCTATAGGGGAAAAAACATGTTTTGGAACAAACCTGCCGCTCAGATGTTGAAAAACGTGAAGTTTGGGTTGGAACGATGTTACCGGCCCTGTTTGGGACTATCAGGAGTGTTTCACTTCTAGCTTGCCTCCGAGTTACTTGTGAATAAATGGCAGCAGAGTGGCTTTCACAGCGCGTGCTGAAGCGGTGGCTTTAAATCACTCGCTCCGTTTCGTTCTGAGTGGTAGATATTTGGCTCCTGCAGAAGCAAGAGACACAAGTTGTTTTTACATTGTCCACTTTTCACGGCGGGATTTCAGATGAGCTGTCAAATTTGGCTTATCACGGTGACCCTTCTACCGCTCTCGCTTGACTGCCACACAGTAGCTCTAAGCGTGGTAGCAGCATCTGTAAGCCAGCTTCACAACTGGAGCCTGAAAGTGGTAGAACAAAGTTGCCAAGTTTCAAGTAGAGTTGGTGGTTATCTTGGAAACGGCGCTGGAGAACACAACCACAAATGATTTTGCCAAATAATATACGGTATTTATTTAGTCCAGCTCCCTGATTGCTGTTGAGGCAGTCAGCCAGCAGCAGCAAAGTGTTGTGACATCATTTTGAAAGGCAATGTGCTGGTTCTGAAATGGAGTGGGATGTACTATGATTCATTACTTAAAAAAAAAAAAGCTGTAGTCTGAACGGAGATAAAGCATATGACTGCATCATGGCTGAAAGCCAAAAAGGGAATTATATGAATCAATCACACTTGCAGCATTATTCTGATCCCATTCTCCGTAAGGCAGTGAATACCTTCTTACTCATTTAATGATATTCTGCAGGAAATGTATCCTTTTAAACACTGAACAAGTAACTAGAAACAAGTTGCTACAGTTCAAGCCAGTACACTTTCAGATCGTCACTGGTTGCGTCTTCAATTTGCATAGCTTGTCCCAATATCCTAGATAATAAAATGTTAGAAATGGAAAGTACCATGAGTAATCATCTTCTCAGTCACCCATTGAAAAGAAATCACTTCTGCCTTCCCTTAGGGTAGGCAAGTCTCTTAAAAAAACCCACCCCTTTCCCAAGGCATTGCTCAGCGTGTGGAGGCAGAGGTGGTGGGGTTAAGGAGTGAGGCTGCGAGCCTCCAGCATCAGCTGGACTAATCCCAAGGACAGCTGATGACTGGCACGAAAAGTTGTTCGGATTAAAATGCTGGGAATATGTCTCACATTACACAGCAGGGGCTAACAGAAGGAAGGTGGAGCAAAACAAGGTTTGAAACAGAGGAACAACCAGCAGCTAATTCCTTCCACATAGGATGGAAGGAAGGAGCAGAAATGCCCTGCCTCACAAGGGGACCAGAAAGCTCTACTAGTTGTTCACCACAAAAGGTTTTAAATCAGGGGACAACTCAAACAGAGTTGCTATGCTTCGCAATACGCTTCAACAATTAAAAGACTTAAAGATTTAAATTGCTGTCTATCTTTTCAAGCAGGCGTGTTCACCTCTGTCAAACACCTTCCAAAAAGCCGAATCATCCTAGCAGCCTGAGTAGAATTCAGGCTCTCCTTCAAAACGAAAGTTTTCTGTGGAGTTGTGGGTTCCAAGTTGGAGTGCCTTGTAGCATACATGTGGCGAGAAACCCCAGTAAGATTATTCTGACAAATAAATAAAGGCTTGCAGTATCGAGGCTTCAGTTTGACCTAATTCTTGGTGTGTTTCCTTTATTTTTTTTTAACCTTGTATTTTAAAAACAGCAACTACCATGCAGCATTTCTATCTCAGTGTGCAGAGGAACAGACTTGTCCTATACTCAAGTTCAACAAGACAGGAAAGTTCAGCATTTTAATCTTAACCAAGTAAAGCATGTCTTTTAAGACAGTTTCTCCATGTACCTTGCATACAAAAGGTATGTTTCTTCAGAAACATGTTTGACTGCTGAAGCAACAAGTAAAAATTCCATGATGAGGTAAAGGCCAGTGCTTCCACAAGTCTGTGCGATGCTGTCCCGCTCCACCACTTACCGGAAAAGTGGTGGAAAACTTTCCAAGCTTTCCTATCAAGATCGCACTGTGAAAAAGCTTCTGTAGTCCTGGATGAGAACATGGCTGTCAGATCCAAAAAGAATCTCTACATGAGAAATGAAAAGGGAAATTTTTTTATTAAAAGCATGTTGTATTTGGAAGAAGCATTTGTGTTTCTTTTGCGTGCGGTAGCAAAGCAGTGAGCAGCAGGTGAGTGGCTTGACAGCTAACATAAGCAAGAGGCACCCCTTGGAAGTGTTTTCCATGTGTACAGGGCAGTGGCCTTGCCATTTTGTAATTAATTACTATGATGCAATTTAAGCAACGTGAAATATCTTCATGTGCTCCCCATTATTGCTTCTGACCTTGACCATATTCCACGTGGGTTCCCAGGGTACGAATATGAGTTTCACCGGTGTATGTCTGGGGGAGGAGGAGCTTCCAGGTTGGAGCAGGATTTTTTGCAGACATGTAAAGAGAGTAACGACTTCTGCGTTTGTTACTCCTTGTGAGCTACGCTATCCCCAAATTGATGTTGGTGCCTAAAACTCAAACAACTCTTCTGCTTAATCTTCTTTCTAATAACGCATAAGCAGTCTAAGCCTTGTCTTCCAAATGTCCTGGCACGGGCTGCTTGAAGTCGAGTCGCGCTGGAAAAGGATCTGGCGGCAGCGCGCTCGCACCGCAGCTCCCCGGGCGGGCAGACGTTGCGCTCAGGACGATGACTCTCCACGCGGTCGCGCGCACGTGGCCAAGTGTTTACAAACAGTGTCCCAGCATCCTCGGCAGCTGCCTCCACGCAGCCAGCGAGGAGCAGGAGGCTGGAGTCCTAGGAACGGCCCGGTCCTCGCGGGAGGGGGGAAGAAATCCAGCACGCAGAGGAGCTTAAGGAAGCGGGCTGTCGTTGGGGTTTTGGCTCGGCTTGCTGCGTCTGTGTTCCATCCTAGGCCGCTGGTGCCTCTCGCAGACGTCCCTGTTTCCCCCTCCGCCGTCTGTGTCGACACGTTTGCTTGGAATGGGCTGACCCAGGCTGTGAGACACCGTTAAGGGAATTGTTGCAAAGGTTTCGAATGATTCCGCCCCTTGCCCTTTTCAAAAACGTGTAAGGAATCCAATCCCCAACGTTTACAAGAGCAGCTCTTTGCAATACAAGGGTCCCACCGTAAGTTGTTAATATATTTTTCCCTTCGTTAGGCATGACTCACTGCCTGTTGGAATACTAGAACAATTCCCTCTTTAACAAACAAGAAAGAAATCATGAAGGCTGCTAACTTTAAGTAAAATCAAATAGCTGAAAGTCTTTATTACTTAATGAGACATGTTGACACAACGAGGCGTTGCTGTTACGAAAGTTAATACCGCGCGCTGCGAGGCAAGCTGTAGATCTCCACGAGGCACAAGAAGCTCAGTGGAGATTTCTGTGCTTGCTCTACCCAAAGAATAATGCCACCGACCTGCTGTTAAAAAAGCAGGGGGGAGGAGGGAAGTGTTGGTAATTACTGGGGTCATCTTGCCAAGATGGCTTCAGGAAGCTCAGCTGAAAAGGCGGCTCAGCTGGCCAGAAGCGTGGGTTTCGGGCCACCCCCTGTAGCCGAAGCTGTCAAACAGGTTCCCATCGGAGGAGACGCTTTGAGCCCGTGCCATGTGCTCCGTGGGGCCTTGTTAGCAGAGGTGCTGCTCCTCTTCCAGAAACGTTCATTTCGAGACCCGGGCACGATTTTCAGGCTCCCTTGGGACTGCGTACGGAGGACATCGCTCGGTCTGAAAAACGAGTCCCAAGAACTGGTTTTTCCGTACAGAGAGGCAGCAGTTGGCCTCTTCCTTATTCTGAATGTGTCTGCATGAGTCATGGCATTCACTATCATGCAGCGGTGGCTGGAGGCCAGTGCACTTGCTGTACCTGTGACTTTTGCCATTTGTTGTATGTTCACACCAGTTGCTTCCATTTTACATGAACTGCGCTTACAACCATTGTGTTTTGTTACTGTGCTCCAGCAGTTTCCTTCTCACCTGTCCTCTCATTTGCTCGACACAGCTGCTTGTGTCAGATCCAGAACCTGCTGCTGTTTCGCAAAGCTCTTCACCTCCTTTCATGTCCTTCTGACTTCTTTGACCCATGGTTCCCATTACTCTTGCCGCAGCTGTTCTCGCAGGAGGCGACAAGCAAGAATAAAAGAATACGTAAGGGAATATGCGAAAAAGGCATTTCTGAGTTTGCAGTGCTTGTTCCTCCTCTTGCCACTTTTAGTGCTGTTACAGAGATCAAAGGGTAAACGTTAACCCTGGGCCTGATGCTGACACGAAAGTTTTGCCCTCAACTTCAGCGTCCTTTAATCAGTCGCCCTCTGTATTCGTTCCTTCGCACGAGAGCCGACGACTGTCCGTGCAGCACTCACCCCCATCTTCATGCTCCTGATACTTTTTTTTTCATCTTTGTTTAATCTGTTTGTTCTCTCGGTGCTACTTCACTCGTGTTTGAAGTCACATACTTTGAAGTTATACAATTCTTCTACTTGCCAAAGGACACACAACTCCTTCAGCCCTTATGTAAGCAAAAAGGAGAAAAGAATGATTGCATGTTTCCTCCTGTGTGAAAGTAGCATTACTGTTCTGTTCACAGTAAAATGAGGAAAAGGACTTGTTGCAGTAAGGCAGGAGTTGCTTCCCTTCCCCCCAAGTTACTAAAGTTCACAGAAGGGAGAGATTTTCTTGAAGCTTAAAGTGCATGTATAGCTTAAGAAGAAGAATGCAGTTTATCCCTGAAAGAGAACATATGAAAGCTGGAAGATACATTGGATTTGCCTTTCTCTGGGATTTGGAAAACTGTGTGGGGGTGCGTGTATGTATTAAAGACCTTCACATTTTTTATTTCTTAATTTTTAAAAGGCAACCTTTTTGTTCCCACTGTGCTCCTTTGCTACCTTGCCTGTTCTGCTTTCAACTTGATCTGCCCCGAAAGGTCTGGAGTATTACTAAAATGGCAACAGTAAAAATCAAAAGCATGAAAGCTGAGCAACTGAAGAGGGCTGGATTTAACCCTTGTTTATCTCATATAGCCGGCAGACATCTGGGGGAGAGAAAATCTATGCTAATGAGACCCACTCCACACAGTCAGTTTGTAAGTGTACGCAGCACAGACCCAGCAACAGCTGAAAGCAGTGAGCAAATGGGGAAATGCACTCCTGGTATTTATAAAACTGAAAAATGCACAAAACAGAAAAACGCAGTCTTTCAGTTCTCTGTTGTTTCTGTGGCACTCTCCATGCTTTCCACAGCGCATTTGGTCTTTTTAAGTAAGTTTGGACCTGAGCTTTTCTGCTCCCGTGTGATCCTTAATGCAGAGAAGCAGCTTTGGAAGGTGTGAGAAGGTAGTGGGAAGGAGAAGAATTAGGCTGATGTATTTTTCTCTGCGTTACTACATGTAGTGCCTGACAAGTGGAAGAGATTAGGTAGGGGAAAATACATATTTTTATGTATCTTTCCACCATGCCTGTGTTGTGCAGTTGACAATATATTAGGTGCCCCCCTCGCCGGTGCTGTCAGCTGACGTTTGAGCCTGCAAACTGATGGCAGCCCCTGCATTTTCACAAAGCCCTATTGATTGTTCCTTCGTGGAACAGAAGCAGTTGGCCTGTGGGAAGACACAGGAGAGAGACACCTCCTCAGACCCACATACTTTGTAGCAACTGGAAAAAAATAAAATAGTTTGGGGGGCATTTTTCCCTCTTTTGGGGGAAGAGGAAGGAAATAGGTAGAAAAATGCAGAGGGGAGTTTAGAGGCTACAAAATGATTTTTACTTTAAAAAAAAGTTTTCGAAGCAGTTGCAAGTTAGCACATTTCCTAGAAAATACAAAGCCTAGCTGATGCATTGGAAAGAAGTTTTGCCTCTGGAAGGGTGAGTCTGTAACTACCTCCTGTACAGCTGCTTTTTCTTGAAGCAACTGCTGCTAGCTGGCTGGAGATACTTTGTGGGACAAGCCGTAGCATGAGTCTAGTTTGGGATGGCAATTCTGATGCTTCTAAATATAAGGAGTGGATAGAGTGAAATTAATTATTGCGCATTAGGAGGCACCTCATATCCCAGCCATGAAACAGAATCCCACTGTGCTTGGGGCTGTACAAACACAAGCCATTTCTGTTCCATTTTGCTATTTAATGCAGAAAAGGAGACAGTTGAAGAAAAAAAAAAGAAGCCTGGCAGCACACAAGGGCTAGAGTGTTAGTGACTCTTGTTTATAACGCAAAGCAGAGGCAGACAGCTGCCTTCCAAAAAACTAAATATTTGCAGTAAATAAAGCAAAGCTGCTATTGCTACCTGCTCTGTGTGAGTTCAGAGGAGTTCCTAACCAGCACTGCTGCAGCCTTTTCCCTAGGGTGCTCGTATTAATGAGCAGGCAAAACACGCGGGGAGTAAGAGAAAGGGTAGAAAATTAATAAGCAACAACTGAGAGCTAAAGCGCACACAGATCACAAAACGTGGTGCAAACCTTGCTGGAGCCATTCATTTCAGTACTATTTTTTTTTTTTTTAAAGGCAAAACAAAACTAAACTAAAAGACATACAGGAAAGCTGTGGTATAGCTGGGAACTGAACCCATATCTCTTATGCCCCAGTGCTTTACCCATGATACCCTCCTTCCTGCTCATTCAGAAGTTTACAGATAGTTTTCTCTGCTTACTAAGATAACAGAAGTATCAATTTTAAGAAACAGAAACTAGAATCAGAAACGAGTAGCTTTTCACTTTTTTCAGAAGCTGTTTTTCAGTAACATTTTCTGTTAATTGACAGCACATCGGGGTTTTTTGGTGTAGCTTTTTTTTTTTTTTTGTCTCCTTCCCCTTCTGGAGGAGTCTCAGGACCTTTAAAGCAGCAGTGCTCATCCAAAATAAGCCAGCAAATTGTGCCTCAAATTCTGTTGTTTGTCTCCTCAGGGAAGAGGACTGCTTTTGTGTACTGCTTGGACTATGGCACTGCTGAAACCCTCAACTCCGAGTGAGAAAAGGTGCAGGGAAGGAAGAGTATTATCTCGATCTTACTGGTGCTGCAGATGTCTCCATGCACCTCCAAACAAACAAGCAGAATCTCACAATGAGCTAATTATAATTAAAAACAGTACGTTGTGTCGGTTAATTGCAGTGAGTAGGACAGAGTTGTGTAATGTCATTTCAGTAAGTAGGTACTCCAATAATTCCCATTAACCTTTAATACCCTTGATCCTCCTATTCATTCAGGCAAGATTTCCCACAGTCTGCAAACTGTTCTGTACGCCAGCCCAAACCTACCACACGACTCCTGTTTTGATCTGTTTTATCAATTAAAGGTTCGTCAGGGTTCACGAACCCTCGCGCTGATGTCATACTTGGTAGCGGAGCTCAAAGAAAAAGGAAAAAAAACCTTTAATTTGCTGCCAAAACTTCTCTCTGCTGGAGTTGGGATGTACAGACCTGTGCAGGTGACACAAACCAGGCAGCATTCGTAGCTTTCTATGTAACAGTCTCCTAGACCTCAATCGGAGACAGTGAATTTTGGTGTCTTTGGGATTTGTTGGGGATTCTTAGGCCACAGGTGGCTGTAGCTCGAGCTGCCTGTTTTGGTGCTTAATGCATATAACCGAGAGCCCACCCCAAGTAACTTCAGCAGGTTCAGAGACTCGTGATACAATCCATGATGAAATGCATTCGGAAATAAAATCCAATGGGTAATTTAGCTCGGGCAGCATTCCCTTGGACGCTGACAGAGGCAGTTGACCGTGAAGGACAGATGGATTTTTCCCTGCCATGTTTATAGATCCAACAGCGCTGCAAACCGCAACGCAGAAGGACCGAGAGCTAGCGTGGGGGCTTGCCTCCTGGCTCCCCCCAGTTTTCGCCGGTCCCCTGGCAGTCTGGAGGTTCGGCAGCCGGGTCCCCACGTGGCTGGTGCGCACGTGGCCGCGGTGTTTACAAACACTGTCCCGGGCTTCCCCAGGGCGCTGTGTGACGGGCCAGAGGGTGCCACGCTGCAGGACCTCGCCGCGGCTTGCGCCAGCCCGTTTGTCACCCACGGCTGCAGCCACTGGCGGCAATCGCAGCAAAAGGCTGAGCTGACGGAGCCCGCTAGCGTGCTAGGGTTTGCTCGCTTTACTTTTAAGCGATATTCAGCCCGGGGTTTAGAGCAAGGTCGTCCACGGTGAGTCAAAAATAGAAACTTTATTGCTCGATAGAGTAGCAGCGCTGGAGAGCGCTAGCTAGACAGACATGCAACAGCGAGGAGGGTACTTCTCTGCTTTCCAGAGACGCTGCTAGGGAACTGGGTAACGCTTACAGTAGGGCAGGATTTCAGAAAGCCTGTGCAAGTGCATGGGCGCCTTTTCTATTTCTCATTGACAAACCAGGGAACCCTTTATGTCCAGATTTAAGAGACAAGTCTCAGTGAAACGCAAGACGCTCGGAACAGCCAGTGTTCAGGGCCACAGTTGCGTTATCACCAGGAGAGGACTGCCTCGGTTCTGCTTTGTTTTGGCAGGCCATTGGCATACAGCAAGCAAGAGGTTTGGACAGCTGTGCGTTGCTGTATTAAATGGCCTGCCATAGCCGGGGCACAAAAAGACAAAGCATGCTTATTTCCAGGCACTCAGCTAAAATTGTATTGACTTACTTTTTGCTGCTCTCCTCATGAGTTCAGAGTTCAAGGACTCCTATATCTACTGTACCTTGAGTTCAGATAACAAGATACAACTACACCAAGAGAAACAAACAGAGAAGTCCGTGTTCTTCAAAGACAGGCATTTTTCTGTACATGTTCCCCTGTTGTGTTTCGGGGTGTGCACTGTTTATTTTTCTCCTTTTGTTTTACTCTCCCTCCTGCTCGCCCTCCGCAGTGCTGCATGCACACCCTCTCGCAGCCGCCTCTGGCTCGCAGGGCCTGAGAAGTGCAAACTCAGCAGGCACTGGTAACACTTTAACTCTTTGTCCTATTCTCAGCTCTCCCAGCAAAGGTCAAAGCAAACGAGACTTACAGCTGCGCTTGAAACAGAATGGTAGGAGAGGGAGGGAGGGAGAGAGGGAGGGACGGCAAGCGCAGGCTGTTCCCCCCTCCTGCATACTTTGTCTCCAAGCATGTGAAGTGCATGGCCAGGGTGAGATGAAACTTTCCCTAGCCTTTGGGTGGCTGTATCTGCTAGCTCCTCTTTAAGAGGAAATGAAAGACTTGTGACTTTTGTTTGTACTGGCCATATCTAGCTTCACGCAACTTCTGCCGATAAACAGGAATAATTTAGGAGCTACTTCCTCAAATGCCTGAAACGTGGTCTTAATTTCATCAGTGCAAAGCCAGCAAAAAGCTATTACAGACACGATGTCTCGGTTATCTGTCTTTGAAGTCATTTTGGAAACCCTGGCAACATGCCCTTATACAGTTCTTTCTCCTAATAGCCATAGTTTGGCATTGTGTTGAGGGACCACGCTGGCTCCAGTTTTGCTGACCGAGGGCAGAAGTGAGTTTTGTTTTCCTTGAGAACCTTTCAAAGTGCTGCCATTTGCTTACGGCTGAGAGAAGGAACCTGCCTCGACACCAAGACGCGCCCACGTGTGCCACGTGCAGGAAAAAGGTTCCCGTTTTTCCCTTCAGGCAACCCGCCGGCGCGCTTCACGCGGCTACGAGGGGAATGTGCCGGCCAGAGAGTTGGCGCTAGCTGGCTTAGCGACATCGATACCAGCGCCAAGGTTTACCTCCCCACCTGGCGCTCCGGATCGGTTTGATGCCTCGCCACGTGCTCGCGCGCACATGGCTGCAGTGTTTACAAACATGACCCCAGAACTCTTACGGGCGGTTATGAAAGAGCCAGCAAATGCCGCATCTCCTGCGCGAGGCTGACCTAGATCGCCAGCGCGGGGAGCGCGTACGAGGCGGGTGAGCAGAGCACAGACTCTGAGCACACATCGAGGCGCTCGGGAAGGTGATTTTGCTTCCAAACTCATTTGAAATATCATTGCCACCACGAGAGAATTTTCCACCGTAACCTAAAAATAGTTACTATTAGCTAGCAGGAGCGGGTGAGTGATTCAGCAGCTCGGGGATAAAGGTGACTGTGTTCTTCGTCACCATGAGTTTGTTTCTTTGCTGAACTGACTCAAAGTACATAAAATTTTCAGAGTGGTAAGGAAGTGCAAAGCTGGCTTACTTTGGCTAAAATAAAAGAACACTCTGTGATTGTGTGCTTCCTGATTGACAGTTCCCTTTTTATTCCTTTATTAACACTTGCAATCAGGTGCTAATGAATACCTCGCTGTTGGATAGTGACCATCCGGTTAGGAAAAAGACAGCTTAGTAGTTTCAAGTGACACACCTTTCTCTACAGAATATGAATACCACAGTACTTTTTGGCATGGGCCTCAAGAAAAAAAATGTCCCTCTAGCAAACCAGGCCTTACACTCAGCTGTCAGATGTCCACGCTTCTCCATATGTATTTTTTTAATCGTTTTTGGAAGTACTAGATGCTTATTAGAAAAATCAATTTGTCTCTTCCTTATGCTTGAAGTTCTTCAAGGAAGTTTGTATTGTACTTAAAATTACCCTAAAACAGTTTCCTTCCTAGAAGTTAGCAGTTTATTGTAAAATGGAAGTACGTGGTCTGATGATTGGTTGTTGACAGACTCTAGCCTTCTTGAAGTTTTCTCAGAAAAGCATGTATGTGGAGGAAGACAGGCTATACAACCATGACTGGTTGCCAAAGATAAACACAGCCTTCTTGAAAAAGCTGCTAAACTAGCAAAAAATAACCCATGCTTGTTAATAAATCACTTCCAATTTTTACTTTTGAAATCAAACAATTTACTTACTCCCAGCTTTGCAAAAGCCTACTGAGTGGTGAAGGGTTGTTTTTTTTTCCTCCCAGACAGCAAGGTTGACCTTTCTGAGGGAGACGAGATAGTAGAAAGATCATAGTTCTATTTTATACCAGTTACTATGATACATCTCGGTGTTTGTAAATATCATAATGGCAAAGCCCTTAGGAAAGACACGCTACGAGCTTCTCCATGCCTCTTTCCCAACGTGCTTCTGTCCCATTACTGAAGGCAACTCCTGCAAGCATACAGCTAGTCCAGAGTCTTCACCTTTTCCATCCATATCCATGGCAGCTCTGCATTAAGAGTCACCAAAGCTGCTGCAGATATCTTTTATTATTTAAACAACATGAGGCAGGGAGGCCAGAGCTGGTCACCAGCTGCCTTCATGTGGTCGGATAGCTCTAGCCAGAGAAGGTGAAGAGCTCTGCAGCTCAGCCCCACACTGGTTTTGTCCCAACTCCTAGCTCAGTTTTAATGTTGCTTTCGGCATGTGAGCAAATGTGTTTCCATCAGTTATTGATGTCTCTTCACTGCTGAATGTTCATTATGGTGTTCATTACAGTGTGTATAATAGACCTAGGAATAAGAATGGAAGAACTGAAAATGGGTCACTGCTATGGTCTTTGTGTTCTTTGTGGCCATTCTTCTGCCTGTGGAAAGCAAATCCACCGTAGTGAATCTGTACAAGTATGGGCAGCCTCAGAGAAAGGAGAACCAACAGTCTTAATCTCATCTTCTCCGAATTTGTGTAGCTGTTTTACTGGGTGCATCATAGTACAGCTTCTAGAGTCATTCTCCAGTAGTCCCGAAGCACTTTTTGAAAATGTTCTGAATCAGAAAGTATCGAGGCTTACCAGGACTAGTTTATTAGTATTTATGATGTCTGCGGGCTTTACCAGAACATTTAACTTAACCAGGGGAAGATCTATACAGATACACAAATGATGCGTCTAGCACATCTTTGACTCAGAATCTTCTCATTACGACCATTAATGATGACTTCTTACATTATAAGAGCAGACTCTTTCAATGAACAAAATGTAATGAAAGAAATGCTGCTTATGATAAAGATTATTTAACTCCATGCTTTTAAGTTGGAGACAGGATGGAAGAAAATACTGTAAAATTTACCATTGCATGCTAGAGGGTGAATAACCACCATTGTGTCAGTTTAGATGAGTATCTCAAAATAAATACAGACTCTGTCATGGGTTTGTCCTCTAGGTAAAAAAGTAATGGAAATCTTGTTCAACAAGTTCAGCAAAAGGCACACCTAAAGTTTAATTATGTCTTCAGATGCATAAGTGCAATTCTTACTAAAGAGTTTTGCCCAGCTACCAGGGAACAGACTCGGGATTCTTAATTTTTCTTATACATGGAACATAAACAGATCAATAATCGGGTCAGTACAAAGCTGGGGAAATGAATTCCTCGGCATAACCAATGGCTGTCCCCAGCCATAGCTTTCTCTGCCATGGGTGCGTATGAGAGAGAGATTCTTGACCGATTTATGACTTTCTGCCAAACCCCTCTTCCCCACCACAGCCAATCTACCAAAACACAGGGGCAGCTGGAGAAGAGATGAAAGAGCACCTGTGGTATTTACCTCACGGGTCTTCTACTGATGTCTCTTTATGGGATGGGAGCTGGGAGTCTTGGAGAGGGTCTGAGTTGCCCTATCAAAATTTGCAGCACTGAATGAGTCAGAGGGAGGACTCCCTGGCCCAGGAGGTAGGCAGACAGGGACCACATCGTTCCTCTGTCTCCCTTACTCATTGCTATCTCAGCAGAACATGGTTCCGCAACAGGCCAACTCTTACTCATTTTGTGCACAGGGAAGGAAAGCATACAGAACACCTGCTGGACGGCACATTAAGTTACGTTAACAACTGCCCGTAGCGTTGGAAGGCAAGGTAGGAATATCAACAGACCTGCACAGTATCTGCTCAGCACAAAAGACTTCGCATCACCCTCTTAAATACAAAGTAGTCCTGTTAATTCAAGTCAAAAGAACTACAACATGTGGCAAAAAGAACAAAAGCAATGAAAGGAACAAGCAGTGTTTCAGATTTTTACACTACCAGGGAACGTATTAGGCAAAATTGCCCAGAGAGGTTCTTAGGAAAGAGAAAACCCTGCATTACAGAGTAGGCTAAAAAAAAATAAAAAAGAAGTTGGCTGAACCATCCCACCAGTGGCTCTTCTTTGTGTTCATGGGATTAAACCAGTGAGGTGCTGATGTTTCTTACCACATCGTTCAGTGCTGCAAGAAATGCTACTGTGCTTTACCCTTTGGCCATGGCCAACCTCCAAAGCTTCAAAATATGATGAAACCCCCGTTTCCAGAGGCCAAATTATACATCAATGAAAGAAAACAGTCTTTATTATGTAACAGGCAAGCAGAAGAAACCCTGATTTATGAATTCAATATAAATACACAAGAAGCAGCAAAATCAGGTCTTTTACTCACACTCCACTGCCATGGCAGCTTGATTTTTTAGTTGTCTTTCCTTGTGGTAGGAGTCTCAAGCACGGCAAACATCACAAAACTCCATGTAAAAAGGAAGTAATGCTCCTGCATGAAGTTTGATGTGGAAAACAGGGGGTTGTTTAACTCCAGGGGGAACAGTGGTCAGCATCTTCTCTCTGGGAAGCCCTTGAGGCCTGTGACCGTGCAGGTTTGGTTGCGTGCTTGTCCAGGAAAATTCTCACCAGGATACACCAAAGGGAGTTTCCCCATACCAGTGCACAACAGTGCGAAACGTGGACAGTTTGTTCCCAAAAGGTGCATGAAATAGCCCTGGAGGAGGCCATTTCACCCACTCTTTCCCCCAAGCCAGATCAATCATAACTCTGTCACTTATGACAAATACTTGGACAATCTGCTCTTGAATCTGCTAGTAGAGATTCTGTATTCTTCCAAATCTTCTCTTTTTGATCAACTTTCCTCTTTTTAGAAAGATATAGCATCCCAGCTGAGGCCTCACTGAGCCTGAGAAGAAAGGTAACTTTATGCCTGACAGAGTCACACAAACGGGACTAAAACTGCCTTTTTTCTCTAAAGTTTTGACACCAGCTGTTCAGCTGGACGTCCGCTGTAGCTCCCAGAACAGCAACTTAGGCAGCTGTTCCTCATTCAGTGTCTGTGCCTGAGGTTTTTCCTGCCTTCTGAGACGTTGCTCTTGAGTTACCAACACAAGAAACACCAGAACTTCAGAAAAAAGGTTACTGTGTGAGAACAGAGAAGTCAGTGTCACTAAGCAGGAGAAAACGCATACTGGGTGAATTGTAAAATCAGTAATTACGCACTCGTGTGAGGGTCTGTTGATCCACTAGAGTGTGAATTTCTTGGACAAGGACCACGTCTTTGTTACCTGGGTGCATGGCTGCTGTTTTGTGCGCAGCACAAAGAGTTCTCTCGCACCGAAGAAGATCGAGATAGCATCAGGAGCAGCTTAGTGTAGGTACTGGCACTGTGGGGCACCAGTAAAGAGAGGTGGGAAAACCAGATGGCTTTACGTTACGATGACGGTACTTATCACAGTATTAACTATGGTTTTGTTAAGCTGTAGTGGATGGAGCTAGAAGCGTGTTTCAGAGAATTTGAAAAACTAGAAAATAGTTTTCTTTAGTTCAAGTGCCAGCGGTCTGTGGCTTTGCCATGGGAAGATCTGAATTCTCCTCTTTTTGGTCCAGTGAAACTTTCGGGTGAAACTTGCACACGATGCACGTTCCCGTGCCTCATCACTTTGATCACAAGAGCCTGTTCTGGGTGAGGGCCTTAAAACAGGTAGCAGGGAGCTAGGGGGGGAGCAAGAGGAGCACAGAGAAAATAACGTGAGAGGGTGAGCTCCAGGTACCACGTGTTAATGGCAGAGAGGGGCTCTCAGGAGCTCACCTTCAGCTGTCTAGCACAGTTTGAAGAAAGAGAGCAAAAGGCAACATATTTCAGATTGCTAAAAGGGAACAAATACGATCTGGTGTACTTAACCCAAGGACTTTGCTGTCACAACCTGTTGCTGGTGCAGGTTTTTTGGAAGCAGCAGGCATTTCTATGAATTAGGCCAGCGTCTAGGCTCCTGCTCATTAGCCACAGCCTGGAGGGGTTAACAAATTACCATTTATACCTTTCTCCCAGGCGCCTGCCCTTTAGCAGACTGATAAAACCAGAGCACCAGACAGCTGTTGGCTCCAGCGTGGCCCTCAGCAGCTGCTGGCCGTCTCCTCGGAAGACTGCCACGGTCCTTAAGAGAGTTCCGCTACCAAAACGGGGTGAAGAAGATCTGACATTGGGGTGAACGTGTGTGTACAAAGTGATCACCCATCCCAGGAAGCTGTTTTCTCCATTTGTTTGTTTTTGCAGCACCCCGAAAGTTGTAGTTCATGCCACCAGCAGCTAGTGTGGTCAAAGCGTCATTTCTAAAGCAGTGGGACGAGCTGTTAAATTATCTAAAAGCAGCAAACCAGTGTTGTGTTGTTTTTTTTTTTCTTTCTCAAAGATTAGATAGAAGGAACAGGAAAAAGCTCTCTCCTGTAGTTCTCTCCTTTTGTTTCGAGTTTTAATATTTAATGAACATGTGATACTGTTTTAAGCTAGTCCTGATGGTCTTGTGAAGTTAATATTTAAAGCAGATGGCTGCAGTGCTTTAATAAGATGGTTACTATAGAAACACAGCGCTGTGAAAGCCATAGTTTCTGTAGTGCATGGTCTCCTCTCTAAACATTTTAGAGGCTCTTGATCTACATGTAGCAGGCCCAAAGAGGACGAACCAAGAAATGGAAAATGAAGACAGTATGCCTGCGTGGAATATTTACTTCAGCCGGGGTCCACTCAAAGCTGGCTGGATAGCTAACATTTTTGTGGCTCGCTAAAGAGCTGCTTGAAACAACAAGAAACATGAGAAGAGAGATAAGCACAAGTATTGATGGGGGAGATGACTCTGGGCAGGAGACAGATCATTTCAGTTATCTCTCTTCTGGAAGGTGAGTTGGACTCAGACATTAATACAAACAAATTTAAAAGCACAAAACACCCACAAACAGTTAGCTAAAACACCCAAATATTTACTTTGCAATCGGCATGCTTTTTGTTTACTTCATCCCTGCATATCTCACGTTGCCTATCAACACAGTTGTTGCAGCCTAAAACACAGGGAAGGACACAACATGTACTTTCAGGGATTTTGTTTTTTCATTACTGCCTCTGGTTTTCTTTGTGTTGCCAAAACTGTTTTAGCCTGAAAGTACCTACATTCCTCTGCATGCAGCAAAAAATCTTATAGGCTGTGATACAGACTTTAGAAATCCTTTTAAAATGTTAATTGTATATGTGAATATGAGTTTGCACTAAATCAGGGTGTTTAGGAGGGGAAATGGCAGTCTGTTTGGAAGGGTTACTGGTTCTCCAGAGCAGAACTGGACAGGGAAGTGCTGCCTCATCTGCCCATGTCTCTCCCTCCAGGGAACTGAGAAGTCATTTCAGAAGTCACAGAGGGCAAGAATACAGAGATAGTGGTTGCAGAACCATAGAAACTATGAAACAAGGAAAGCTGCAAAGCAACTGTTAAAAAACAAACAAACAAACATGGAAATACAGTAATCTGATGTAAAGATAGCACTTGTGAGAAATACCCATCTTTCATAAAATCTGGCCATCTTGCTGGAACTTGCACCTCATGGCAAGGTAGCAGTGCTGCTGGCCTGGGCTAGGTTCAGGGGGAACTGGAGACAGCTTGGGCATTTTCTCTGCTGCAGCCTTTCCCGTGTTTCTTTCTGTTCCCAGCAGATGTTTGTGCTTCATATGCCTCCCTTCACACTTTAAAACAGCCTCTAGCTTCACCTAAGCTGGGCAGGCCCAGTTTCAAGCTTTGCCTCTTCTAGGAACCTGAACACATCATCATTTAAAGAGGGAGGGAGAGAGAGGGGTGGGAAGGTGGGGGCTGGGAGGGGAGAGAGTGAGAGAGAAAGGCCGTGAGAAACACTCAACTAATAGGGTTTTCCTCTACCCTGAGACTGAATTTGTCTAATCAGTTCCTGTTTCTCTACGGTCATATCTGATTCCTCTATGGGCTTTTTCTGTGACTTAAAACTTTCGGAGGAGGAAAACCACATATGATCTAAAATACCTCCCACCTTTCTGCTTTGTCACCATGGCCCTCACCCCTGTCATCCTCAACACAGCAACCAAAGTGCACCTTGCCTACTTTGTGCCATCTGTAGCGCCTTTCCTTGGAAGCATTCAAACATTATACTTCACCTTGCTCATGAGGCTTGGTCTGCCTCACTTCTGGTTGTGTTTCTTGCCCCTGCAGTCTTCCCATGAACAGCACTGCTTCACAGGGGAAGCTCAACGTCTCCAGAAGTTAGAGAGGTATTCCCCGTCCTGCCTTCTACGTCGTCTGCTTTGCTTTAGGTTTATCTGTAGCGCAGCAGTAGGGCTATGGACAAATACTCTGAAACATGAACATCGAGCCCTTCCTCAGCTCGCTGTTTCAGATAACTCTTCAGGACAGCACTCACGCTCCGTGGACCAGGAAGCTTGCCCTCAGATTTACTCCGCGTGCACTTGCACGTACACTAAACACAAGCTCAGCACATGAAAACAGACATAGTATCTCTGTCTCTATTTTCATAACAAGAATATTTTTAGGCATGACAGATATTATGAAGGAACTCTGCCCAGCTGCACTCAGGATGGATGGGGCAGGCTATTTTAGGCTATTGCATGGCAGTTCTCAAAAAAGAAAGCTTCGTAGCAGGCAGCGAAAGCTCAGCAGGAAACCCATCCCGAGGACACCAGCAGAAGGACCACAAGGGGAATGGGCAACCCAGAGGTCTACACATGGATCTGGCCCTCGGTAGCCTCAGGAGGGCTTCCTCCATCCCGGAGCACCTGTTCCCAGTCCCTGCCTGGGGCTGCTGCTCTGCATAGGATTGTAGTCCCTGCACTGACAAGTGTCTTCTCCTTTTCTCTCCATCAACGATAAACCTAACGTGAGCGCCTTTCCACTGTGATGATTAGTTAATCTCACAAATAGTTTCATCGACTGCAGTGAGATGGCATGTGGTTTTAACTGCATCCATGTAAGCAACTCACAATGTAGCCCTTTGGGAAGAGACAGACAACAGTGAGGGGAATCAAAGCACATTATATGTCCCTTTAGTGGCTCATAGGAGGGGGCTCCTGGCTCAGCTGAGCCCTGACGACATTGCTGCAGTACATAAGTAGCACAGGAAAATCATTTTTCTGTATGATCTGTTAATCATCTGTAAATGCAAATACTGGTTGGAGGTGCAAAACTCGGGACCCCACTGAGCGAGACAGCTTACAGTTGAGAAAAACCCTTGCACCCTTGAGCTAAAATACTGCTTTTGTGGTAAATGGAAGACAGAGAAGAGGCAAAGGGCTCTTTGTAGGAAGTAACAGTGAAAAAAAAAAAAGCAAGGAAGCCAGGCTTAGCATGGCTTGCAAGAGCAACACATTGCCACTTGTCTGCTGTGCAAGGGCTTATCACTTACCCTAGCAGAAGCAGCAAAAAAGTCTGATGACCGTAACCTCTGTGAACACCGGTGTTGTGATTATCTCATGACACTATCTGCATCAGTCCTAAAGGGCTGGAAATCTTTTATGTTGATGCAGTCATAATTAAATGTGATCCCATCGCAGTCAGTGGAGCTATTTGTGGAATTAACTAATCACCAGTATGAGTAAGGGGCTCGTAACTCAGCCTGTAGCTGCTGTGGGAAACCTTTGTGGGCTAAACCGAAAGCTGTTGAGAAATGTTGATATTTAAATGGCAGACACAGTAGCTCGAGAATACAGGGAACGAGAAATTCTGCTTCTAACATTTCCTGGCATATGACAATTTTGATAAGGGGATTACTCTAAACAAAATTCTCAGTCTCGAGTACGTTCATCGCTTTAATTAGACCAAGCGTAGATGGAAATTTACAGTCTGCTTCACCTTCTATTTAAATCTCTCTGATACGTTCCCTTTGCACACCTGTTTGAAATAAAGTTTGAGTGGAAAGAACAACCTCGTGGTGCTCTTTTGGGCTTTCATTGTACCAGAGAGGTGGCTGCATCTGGGTAAGTTGTCAGTACTTAGTATGCAGAGTAATTTTTTGCTAGACAACAAGCACATGTGTGCTTACTAGTGGGTGCAGCGGGCAAGCAGAAGTGATGGGCTACACGAGGACACTGTAACCTAGGGAGCATGAAGACAAGACTATTCACTAGCTAAGTCTCCTGAAGTTGCCACACTAACATGCTTCTAGTAGATGATCTTGTGTCGACTCTGTAAATTGTATTTTCTTGAGTAAAAATACACTATTCACTCTTCTGAAACCACAAATTTGAATGTTGCAAGCTAATGGGGTTACCTCCAATAGGCAGGACCTACCCTTACAGCGAAAGTGTGAATATCAGCTCTTTAAATGCAATTTCACATTGAGTTTGCAGTCTGCTGCATGTTTGCTAAAGCGATGCGTACGTTTGTTTAGTCTTGAAAAAAAATATATGCAAGGGGGCTGGAGATCCTTCCTACAAACTAAAGATTTGCCCTCATCGGGTAAAATTAAAGGCCTGAAGTGGCAGCTGACAGATTACGGCATGGTAAGGATTACGCAGCTGCACCCACCACACCCACCAGCCCGACCGAGGAGACCGCAACCCGCCAGCTATGTTCTAAATTACAGGCGCTGCATATATGCTGACACTCTTTTTGTACAGAAATTCTGAAAAAAACCTTCTCACAAGAAGATGCAACCACATGAGAAGGCTCTTGAATTATACCAGAAAAAAAAAAAAGAGCACACTCCTTAAGCACCCCCACTGCACCCCCCTAAAAACAGCGCTTCTTACAACTCTGTTCTAAACCGCTGAAGTCAATGAACTAAATCTGATTTCAGGGATCTTGGGATCAAATCATTAAGTTTGATTAAGCAAAAGCCTCCTAAGTGCACAGACATGAAGAGCTGCACTGACTTAATTAGAAAGTTCCCACTACCACTCCACCTGAATTATATCTGCGATGAGGAAAGTAAGCCCACCAAATTTCTGGATCAACATTTCCGACAATTTCTGTTGTAGCAGCAGGCTGGCTTGGACACTGAGCAGTAATCTCTTTTCTCTGCTTGCTGACTTCCCTTCTCCCCCTCCTTCCTCTCCCCCTTATTTACTCTGTTCTTTTCCTATCAGTACGTGCTGCAGTACTGTACATTGTGCAGTTACATTACCATTTATCTGATGGAGCTGAAAGCCTAGATCTTTCTCTGTAACTTTTGTGAGCCAAACTTTAAAAGCTTCTCCCTCTCCTCCCCCTTCCAGATCCCTTCAGGGAAGAAGCAATATGAACAAGAATATGCACAGATCTCTCAAGAATACAAATTATGTTCTGAACAGAAAGTTGGCTCATGCATGTCAATTACTTGTTATAAAGAATAAAACATTCACCTATATTTAACCTTTAGAGGGAATGGAAAAAATAAAGTTATTGCTAGCAATGTGCTATTTACTAAAGTGGCAACTGGCAGGAAGAACTGCGGAGGGAAGAAAAGCTGCTCGAAAGGATTCTGGGAGAGTAATTCCGAGCAGGCAGTGAGGGAGAAAGTCTCCCAGCGAAAGACAAAATTGATTTGTTGCCAGGGTGTGCAGCATGGGAAGAAGAGACATGCTCAGCAGCGGCGCTTAATTGTCCTTTTTAGCCGCGGTGCACTGTCTGTAGTCAGGCAAAACAAAAAACACCAACCCGGTCCTGAGTCAACTAATGCAAATGCAGAGGAGTTTTGGCCTGCCTGGTCCAGTGGCCCTTTTAAGCTCATTACTTGTTACGTGTGTTAATAAAACACCTGTGGTTTTGGTCACTAGGATATGGGCCACGGATTATTTATTTCAGGAAAGCTTGCTTCTTGTGTAGCTAGTAGCAACTGCTTTTTAAAAACTTTTTATTTCTTTGAGGCTGCATTTATTTATTTGCTTATTGCAAACTTTTGTCCTCTGTTGAGGGTTCTCAAAGCTGTGGTATCTTCAGAAGATTATATTGGCCTGTAGTAGCACAACCGTAAATCTGCCACTACAATTAGATAGAATCAGCATACTCCGTGACTTACTCATGTAAACATCTGGAAAGGTAATAATTAGGTGGGGAGGGGGAGCAGTAATCAGCCAGTAATAAGAGCATCATGTTCCAGGGCTGTACAAGGTAGTGAAACTTGTTGCCAACCGAAATCAGATAAACATTTTTTGATGAAGATGCATAAATACAATTTGAGTACCCAAGGTTTTTTTTGTTGTTGTTTTTCCTTTGTTTTTTGCCCAATGCTCTCAAGAAACTGGACCTCATGCAGTTCTTCCCTTGACTTGAGCCAGTCCAGCTCCAGAGCACCAGGGAAATCAGGCTCGTACCCTTCACACTGAGGTGTTGTCCTGCAGACCACTTCATACAAGGCTAAGTCCAAAACATCCACTGCAGCTTAACTGAAATAAACCTCCTAGAGCACACTGTAAGCTACAAGTGAATAGTGATTTTTTTTTCTTTTAAACACACAGCAGAAATATTATTTGCTTGGGATCTCTCTGGTTTCTGTGTCCAGGTACAAAGTCTGGATTAATAACAGAAGCCAAGTGCTTCTCTGTTCGCAGTCGAGATCCAAGTGGGGAGCTGACGTGAGTTTGTTTAGCAGTCTAGGTCTCGATCTGCTGATGTGTGCCTCAAAAAGCACGAGGAGGAGTTCAGTCCCGTACTTGCTCCAGACACACATTGCTGAGAGAGACCAGTACATAGCTGTAATATTACCCACGGGCACAGTCAGATGATGGGGATGTGGCCGGTGTTGCTCAGGTCTTAATATTGCTCTTGACTTCTGGTCACCTGGAGGTGAAAGCGGAGCACTCGGGCCAGCCATCCAGCCAGACCACTGGGATATCAAGGGACGCAGGAACTGCGATAAGTCATTCCTGGTTTGTTTGGGGTGGGAGGTGTTAAACGAGGGCATTTCCTTCTTCGGGAAATGGGCACTTGCAATAGAAAGTTATTTTTAGTCGCTCTGTGCTCCAGGAGTTGATATATAGAGCCCTGACCTGCCTGCTGATAACACATTACCTCATTTGCAGCTCCACTGTTGACGTGCGCTCCGCTCTGTCCTTGCCTGAACCCGGCAGGCACCGTGCGGTACAGTTGTCATGGCACTGTTTGAAGAATTAAGCTGCAGCAGCGAGGTTGCTACCTGCTCTAAGCAACGCAGAAACCCCAAGCACACTCGGCGCCAACGTATCTTAGCAGTAACGCACGAGGGGGCAGGTTCACGTCTCCGTTCGACCAGAAATAGCTGGAACAGTACCCTGGTGCGGCGGAGGTGAAACAGCCTCATTGTGCTAACGCAATTGTTCAGACCACGAGCCAAAACTCAACAGATGTAGATCAGCATGGCTCTGCTGAGATCAGTGGAGCTACCCCGATGTACGGCAGCACGACATCTGCCCTTGGCTTCTCCATTTCTTGCAAAACTCTCCGATTTTTTTGGCCAAAGCAAACAGGGTGTCTCCCGCGCACGGCCTGCGTCCTTAGAAAGCTGGGTACGGGCAGCCAGCGGCAACCCGACAGGTTCCCTTCCTCCTCTGCTGGCTTTAGCAGCACGGCTCCACGTCCGTCTGGGCAGCCAGGCGAGCCGTTCCCCTCGGAGGTGCCCAGTTGCCTTTCCATGAATTGGCGCGGGGACGGCGTGGCCGCGTGCCGGTCGGCTGGAAGCCATCCGCGAGGAGTAAGCGCGTCACCTCTGTGGCACGCTCGACATCCCTTGGCCCGAGGCCCATGGCCTGCAATCCCGAGTCAATGCTCAAACTAGGTTTGTCACCCAGCTGACAGTGTAGTGACCTTACTCCGTGACACAGATTCGGTTCCACGGGTCACAGGAAAGATATCGTATAAGCCATTTGATCGTTTTGAATTGGAAGCTCTTTGCGGCTATTATAAACCAGCTAGATGCATGAAGTCATCGAACTCATCCGCTTGGGTCACCCGGGCAGTCACAGGAGACCTTGATAGCGTCATGCCCATCGCTGTTACCATTTGGTCACACCACACTAGCTCTGGAAGTGGGTAAGAGTAACAGTCGTTGCTGCCAGAACACCAAACCTTACAATTTTGTTACTGGCATGGCTTTAAAAGGAAGAAAACAGAAAGTCTTACTTCTCTCTAGTCTCCTTTCTTGGCTGTTTCAACTTTGTTTCACCTCTCGCTTGTTCTGTTCACTTTCTACAAGCTGAGAAGCATCACTGCTTTATTTCAAAACTTGCTTTCGTAAGCTTTTTCTTCCACTGTATCCATAACCTCTTTTTTCCTATCTAACCTTCCCCGTTCCACATTCTTGCTCATCTGTTCCTGCCCTCCTTTGAGATCCTTCCTTTCATCTCACTGCTTTTTTCCCCATGCCCAAAGAAGGCCATACATTTGATTTCTCTAATCTATCCAAGCTCTGCATCTGTCTCTGGATCTGAACAGCACTTTCCTGACTTATTTCTTTGCAGCCTGCTTCCTTCCAAAGCACCCACACATTTTCTGTTCATGTGACTACCCCATTTCCCTTCCCATCCCTCAAGCCTCTCTCTTCAGTTCCTGTCACCAAACTTTGCAGCCACCTTCAGCTGTTTCCAAAACAGTTCCCTTCCCAAATTAGAAATTAGGAAGGGACTTCCTCTGACATACTCCCAGCTTCCTGTCCCTTTTCGTTCAGAGGCTCCAAGCCTTTCATTTTAACGCGTGTGAAGTTGTTCTCTGGGAAAAAACAGTGCCCAGCACAAAACCCTTATCCTGCAGCTGCATGGCTTAACCTGCATTGAAACAACACCGAGTTTTTCTCAGCTGCAGCACCTCTCTGCGCCGTCCCTTTCTGCAGCACTGCTCTGGGTCCACTGTCAAACACCTTGACATGCTTTCCCCAAAACGTGTCGCCCCGTTTCTCCCTCTCCATACAAAACAAAAAGCTGCCAATCCAAAGCCCTGTCTTCCTGCCAGTACCACAACGCAGTAACTTTACCTGTAACTTTTAACTTCTCACCTGTCTCGGTGAACTCAGAGGGTGAGAGTCTCCCATGGACCTGCTCCGCTTGCCTCCAGAGGATCCCCTCACAATCTCCAACGGCCCTGCGGGGTCCAGGGCTTGATGGAAGGAACTACTGTCCAGAATTGCTTTAAAATTACCTTCTCTGTTGTCTCTGCTTCCAGTTCTTACAGACAGTGCTCTCCCTGGCTTCCCCTGACTTGCAGTTCTGCCTTCTGCTCTTTGGTTTGCGCAGATTTCTCTGACCCATTAATCCCAGTGACCATTCACCTCGCTATCAAAAGCTGCTACCATCACACGTCCATCTGTGGCTAGAAATATATATGTATCTTAAACTGGTTTCCCAGCAAAATGAGTAATATGTGATGATGCTGTGCATGTGTGCCTGCGCATCCCCCACAGACGGAGCCTGAGTCAACTGGCTGGTTTCAGTGGCGTGACAGGGTGAGCGCTCCAACTGCTGCGAGATCGGAAGCCGGGTAAAGGGAAAAAGCCCTGTAAGCATCCCGAGTGAGGGAACGGCAAATGCATAACTTCACTCGTAATTAAATGCCGGAGAATCCTCATGGGAGAGATCCCGTACACATGCTCCAGCCATGGGAAAAGCTTCTGCTGCAACTCGCAGTTGCCCGGGAAAAGGAAACCCCAAGGATTCACAGCTCCCCGCGTTTTGCTGCTCACAGAACTACCTGCTTGGAAAGCATAAAGCGGGTCCCAAGTCAGGAACGGTCACATTCCTGTCCGTGTCACTTAGCATTTGCTTTTAAACTCAGGAATAAGAAATACCAGCTCTCAGCACTGTGTTCTTAAACCTCAAAATACAAGCAACAGCAGCGAAACCCCTTGTGTGACTGCCTCAGCTGGAAAGACTTTATTTCTTAGGTCAGTGTTGGGACTAACGAGCTCTGTAAGTAATTCAGGACAACAACAGATAGGTACCAATTCTGGAGGAATCATCAGCCTGGTGGTGTATCGATCCACCGACTCTCACGTCATTATACTTCGTCTCTCTTCCAGCAATGGCTTTTTGTATAACCTCATTGCAGAATGACCTAGGTAATGGGATAGATACAGCTCTGCAAAGCCCTAGTGAAGGTATTTATTCAGTAAAAACCATGGGACAAACTGGGAGGCTTTGAGCACACAGTACAGGAGGACATAGTGTTCATACAGAAAGAGCTACCATAAAAGGGAAGAAAAAATTATTTCAGATAATGCTGAAGTGATTTAGAATGACCTGTGTAAGGCTGGAGGGGGGAAGGAAAGCACATGGTCGCAGACACTGGGGAATATTCTGGCTTGCACACGGCATCACGCTCACTAATACAATTACTCACATGGCTATATATAGCGCTGTGTATCCCGAAGCTTGTCAAGGTGTTCTGTTCAGTTTACACAAATAAGACCCCAACATATAAAGATCGCTCCTCTCCCTCCCTGCCCTCCCCTCGCTCTGAACAAAAACGTAGTTAACTGTTTCACAGCAAGACAGGTTTTTGTGTGTGTAAATCAAGCTAGTTTGTCTTTCTGCACCAAGGTTTGGAGAAGATGGTTTTACATAAGAAAAGAAACATAAGAAAACACGAGCCCTGCTTCTTGCAGTATCTGGCTTTTCCATGGAACTTTTTAAAATGAGCTCACCTGCTTAGCAGGGGAGGTCTGATATCACAGCTCGAGGTGGAATTGCTCCTGCACTTTTCTATTTTTTGCCTAAGGCTTTGACGTAAGCTTGGTAAGGCCGATCCTGGCGATGGTCCACATATTGACAGGATCGCATAGAGGTCAGCAGCAGTGCCACAGAGTGCGTATGGGACAGCTGATCAGTGCCAGACGTGTCACAGAGCTGGCTCCCAAACCACGAGCACTGCACAGCAGAGCTCAGGTCCCTTGCAGGAGATGGATCAGCACCTGATCCACACGGAGCTGAACCTGCACACCCCACTGCTAGTAAAACAGGTCCTAAGGACTGTCTCTGCAGGGACATTTAGATTTCTTGAGATTCAGATAGGTACTTCTGTAATTCCCGTGAAGTTTCTAATTACATTAACTACCAAATTGGTTTCATGAATCCCCATGAGATGCCCGAGATCTGCATGACTGCAGTTAAACACCACTCGGTGGTTTGTCCCACCTGCTCATTTCTTGTATTGAGCTTCCTTAAGGCTTCCCGAGCGGCTGCCAGGAAGAATAATGTCTGCCATCAACCTACACCACCCCACGGTCCCTTCCAGCCTCGGCTGGCATGGCCAGTGCTGCCTCTCGGCATCTCCAGAGCACGTGGATGGATGCGCACGCAGCTTTTTCCAGCACGGCAGTGCTGCTCCTCTCCAACCCAAGAGATCGAGGTCCTCACGAGCAGCCGACTCCTTTCTCCCCATGGACGTGCCTGCTGTGCCTCCAGAGAAAGCCCTCTGCTTAAACAAGCCTCAGGAAAGCTCTCGAGCACTTCAGAGTTTCACAGCAATTAGTCCCACTTTCGGAGAGCGAGGAACTTGCCTTCTGTGGAGTAACAGTGAGAGCAGTTCCTCAGAGTTTTCCTTAGGCACAGAGCACATGTTCGCCATGCACGTTAGCTAGATGAAAATCTGTTCTTCGTGCCTGTTGCTCCACGAGCTGAGATCGACGTGGGAATCATCCTGCTGCCTGTTCTGCAGCAGTCACCTCGCTGCTGCTTTCTCTTCCTGCTTTCGCTGGTTTTCCCCATTACACAACCCGCTTAGTTCTTTTTCCTGAATTAAAGCTACTCCCATTCCTCGCATGTTTCCGTGATTACACCACGACTATCTGTGATGTAATTAGGAGCTCTGCCTGGCATCACGTGTGCCTTTTGGAGCAGCACGGCACTCCGCACTCCTGTCCTGTGCCTTCTCGGTCCTGAGCGCGGCTGTGGGAGGACAGCAGAGCCGAGCAGCCGAGCCGGAGTTTCCTCACCCAGACCTAACTCTCTGCACTCCTGTCAGCTCACAGAAAATCTGGTCCTTCTCAAATTGAGTTCCCAAAGTACTTTCGGACAGCAGAAACAGAACTCCTATGCTTAAGCATTCTTTTCTTCTTTTTTCATTAAGCGTTTCTCTTCTTTTTTTGCTCTAATTAAAAGCTGCTTGGAGCAGCCCACCTTTCCCCATGCATCCCCTCTTGCACGACCTCCTCCTGGTTTCCATCTTCCCAGCGAGGCGAGCTGCCATTCGGCCGGGGGGGGGGGGAAGAAGGGGACACCCACCCTTGGTATTTTTTCAGACAAAACCGTTCCAAAGTGCTCTTTCCTTAGCGTGTCCTTTATTGTTGTCCATAAAATAATGAAAGGAAAAACGTGCCTATGCTAACTCGTCGAGGGAAGGAAGCGGGGCAAAGAGACTTGTTTTTAATTAGTCATTTTGTGAACGTTTGTGCAGGGACACAGGCTGCTGCCAAACAGCATCTCAATTAGCACGTCCCTGCGGGCAGACCTCGCCTGGGCTGGAGCCGCGGCGCACAAAGGTGGCAGGGGGAGAAGGTGGGGGGGATCCGTTCGTTGCCTTTTTCCCTCCCCTCTCCTTTTCGCGTAGCCTGGCCCAGTGGGTGCTGCCTTACTGGGACCAGTGACTGTCGTCTGACTGGGACCAGTGCCCCAGCTCCGTGAGGCCGGCTGGGCTGCGGTGGGATCGGAGCAGGGCAGCGCAGGAGGGCAGGACCCCGCCTGGCGGGGAGCGAGGGGCTGCTCCTAGTGCTGTGTTAGAAAGAGAGACAAAACACCAGCGAGTCGCACCAGGACAAGGAGGGATCCCAGAAAGCACAAGGACACCAAGCAAACACAAACCCAGCCAGCAGTTCTGTCACCGCCTGGTTTTTCTTCCCAAAGGTCACTGCATTTATCAAGTTCTCCAAAGTCTGAGAGGTTATTTTTGGCGGGGAAAAGAGGGGAGGAATTGAAGGAAAGGAATATTTATTTCTCCACAAAAGAAGTTTAGGAAGAACATTTTTTTCCTGCTGGAAACAAGACGTGCATCCAGGCTTCAAAAAGCACAGGATGGTTTAACACTGGCAGGTTTCAGCTTTTTTTGTTACACAGCAAAACAGTGTTTTGCATCGCTGAAAGTCCCCGAGGAGCGCAGCAGCATTTCTTAGCATGTTAATTGTCAGCTAATGCAGCCGGTAGCTTCTGCTGGGGAGAGGGGGGTGGCAGCGAGGAGATTAAAATGATGATTCAATCAGGAGACTCACAGAAATCTGCCTAGTGACAACTTTTTTTTTTTTTTTTTAAGAGACTCAGGCTCTGTGGCATAATTACAAAGGAGGAGTCTTAATTAAAATTAGCAGGCAGATGAAGCATTTGAATGGGCATCTTTCAATTCTTTTCAGCTCACAGTAAACCCTCTTCTTTTTCTGTCTTTTCCCACAACTAACAGCTTAGGTTTGCTTCAACAGTTTCACTTGTCCATTTTCTTTTAATCACAAGAAAATTCCCTTAAATTATACTCTTTCTAGAACGTGATGCAAATAACTCGCATTTCTCTGATTCCTTTCAGCAAGGAGCAATTTAAGAAGCAGTTCTGCTTCTTATCAGCCTGTGAGCTAGCCTGTATATCACTCACTATCCCCCTGCTACAGCTTGTGAAACAGGCACAGAAATTAACTGAGGGTCTGCATCACGATTAGCCTTCGCTGGGTGTCCATGACAGAAGTTGCATGTGGTTTATTTGCAAGTTTATCAGATCAGAACAGAAATCTCGTAGGGCTCTGGCTCCAGCTGCTTCTGTTTCTGACACCTGTTGACAGTTAGGGATAAAATTTCCTGCACTAGCAGAGGCAAGCAAAAACTCAAACTGTGCAGACCGTAAAGGAAAAAAAAAGACCTTGAGCATTCATATTATATATATATACACACATGCAAGATTCCACTGTTAGTGGCAAAAATCACGTCACACCACATGTTGTTGCTGTTACAAATGAGGCTAAACAATTTAATTCGCGTCCTCTGTTTTGTCTATCCATTAATCACGCGGGAGAGCAGGCAAATGCCCACTGCCTGCTTTCTCCAGAGAAATTAAATGGTTTTTGTTGTGTTTTTTTTTACCGTGTCATTTCCTAACTCCAAATTGCCCTGGCAGAGAAGACAACAAAGAAAGCGCGTACTGCTGAGCAACTGGCAACATGTAAAGAACATACTGATGAAACCCATTTTCTGATTATCATCATCATATGGTTGAACAGAGCACAAAGCCAGGTAACTTGGCTTTAGAGTTTGTTACGTTCCTGGATTTTGGAACAGCTCTGGGTTCAGCAACTTGCTGTGTGTGTGCTTTGCCAGGCACAGCAAGCCAGCTTGCCTCATTTCTTGCTAGGATTTGGAATTAAAATGTAGATTCAAAGCAGATGGGGATGTTTCTGCAGCAGCTGAATAGAAATACAGAGAAATTGAGAAAACTCCCCTCCCCCTGCAAAACAAAGTCAGCTATCATCTAACTCTGACAAAGGCCTATTCTTCTGCGGAGCACATAAAATCATCTATCTGGTGAGCATCTGAGTTTAGGTACCATCAGGGCCTTTTGTGAAGTGCTGGGAAGCCCCTGGGTGAGCAGCAGAGCTGCTTGCAAGGCTGAGGAACCGGGCAGCCTGGGTTCAGGAACTCCTCGAATGCTTGTTTCACGTGCAAGTAGAGAAGAAAAAAAAAAAAAAACACAACAGCAAAAAAAAGCAAAAGCAATGAAACAGAAGATGACTTCCTAGATGGCTGACACCTCATCGGCTTTCAGTCTAACCTGTCCTTCAGAGCAGCAGCAGAGCAAAGCTGTCCTCCTGGATTAGAGGTTAGTAAGAGCAGACAGCTGGTCTCCCCCTGGGTCCCTCTCCCGCCCTGACCTTGCGGAGGGAATCCCTCCCTCTTTTATCCTTAGATAAACTCCCATCGGCCCTGGAACGGGAATAACTGTGCCATCTCAGTCACATTGCTTCTGCAGCTGTCACGCATCGCTGCGAATCGCCTTTGTTTTCAGCAGGGAGTTTCGAGTCATTACCTGCCTAAAACAGGATTTATTCAGTGCATTAGTGACTCTGAGGGATTTCTTAACCCAGGCACGAGAAGATTTCCTACATTTGCATTTTTCTTTTCTTCTCCATTAAAGACGATATAAAAGAAACCCTTTCTTTCTCTGAAAATGTGAGTTTCAGTCTGAACGCTGATCTCTGCCATTGCAGCCTGGGTGGGTGCGTTTCCCTCCTCCCAGTTTCGGGTCCCTCCACACTGCCCATCTCTTTTCCTTACAGTTTTTCAGTGTAACTGATCTCAGCTGTGATGCTGTGTACTTTCTCCTTCCCCTAGGCAAAACATCTCCCCCAAACAGTTTCTGTCTGTTCTCTTCCTCCCTTCTTAAATAACTTACCTTTTAGGAAAACACAACACCCTCCCCCTGTGATACTGTCCTTATCTCCTTGGCGCACAGCAAGAACAAGAATTTCTACTTCTTGAACAAACACCCATGGGCTCAAGGAGAGGAAAGGTCAACTGCGAAGAAGACTCTACATTTCTGCAACTCCTCTGCTCCTAATCTCAAAAGATTCCCGCTTTCTGTCTGAACTACACTCTGCTTGCAGAGTTTAGCCTTGGAAAACTATAATCTTGCTACACCACTTGTATGTGTAGCCTACTACTAGGAGAAGATACCGCTCTTCATTATGACTGTTTCTTTTTCTACACTTCTAAAACACCACTGAAAACTAAACAATAATCCCTTTCCCTCACCCCCTAAAGATGGTCAGGAAGAATCTTAACTCTGTTTTAAAATTTGGAAGAATAAAAGAAACATGAATATAGAACCTTTTCTGTAGGACAGGCAGTGGAACTGAGGGATTTGCCTAGATTTTCCTCCTTCCTCAGCAACTCTCAATGTTGAAATGAAAACAATAAAAACAATTCAACTGTGAGGACTGTGGAACCGAGGAAAGAAAGATTTCTGCCTTTCCATTACTGATTCGGTTTCCAGCTGAAAAGCATTTTGCAATTCTGCTTGGAAGACAGATGCTGACTGTGGTCCAGAGTTGTACAGGATATGAAAATACACACTTTTATGGATTTGGGGGGTCTTCTAGAAATAGCCCTCTTCTGTAAGACAGTAAACGAATACTTCCTTCTATAAGCAGTAAAGCAGCCACACGGGTCAGTGGGTGGATTTTGGAATACACATTCAGGAGTAACGTGTACAGGGCATGGACCTACAACGCAGCTTCTCAGTGCATTTTAAAAGCACCAAAGGCTTTCAGTGAAGAAACATGCAGTTTCTAATTTGTCGTATACAGTGACTTCATTTTAACTGAGCTCTGTGCCATAACTACAAGATAGCAAGTGAGAGAATTGGTCGATCTTCCCAGTCTATTTGACAGCATAACTTCATTAAATATACTTTCTAACTACAACAATGAAAGAGAAAGTTGATGATCTTTGCTCTTTGGACGCATCGAGTACTAAATATTATCCATCATTTTTTCTTCATTCAGATATTATAAACCTATTTTTCCCTTTGAAAAGATGAGGAATACAGAAAAAAGACTTTGAAATTAGTGGTGTTTTTTTCTAAAAAAAAAAAAAGAAAAGCTCACAGAAGAGTTTCCCTTCGAGCAAAGAACACAAAGAATGCAAATAAACATTGTCAAGCAAAGAAAGGCTCAGTATTACAAAAGAAGAGCACTGTGGGAGTTATTGGGGCATGACCAATATACAAAATACCACCGACTTACTTTCCTGTTATTGAAAGTAGCACCTCTAAGGTACTAGAGTCTGTAATGTTTCTGGGCAAATGCCACCTCTGGTCTAGCTGAGTTTTCCTATCCATTGCAACAGACGCTAAATTTTATGCTCGGCTTTTCCACGCATAGTATGGGCAAATGACAGCATAAATAAAGTAACAGATTACTTTGTACTTCTTTAAGTAGCTGAATGCAATGTGAAAACTACCTAAAGCTAAATCTAAAGTGATGACGAGGCCACAAGTGAAGTCCAAAGGGTTAACAAGAGCTGTTACCGCTGCCCCTCTCTTCAGTCTGTCTATTGAAAACCCACTAAATCTCAAGGCAGAGAAGTTCATTTAAAACTTTGAAGTATAGCTATTTCTCTTACAGCTATTTCTTCTCTTATAGCTATTTCTCTTCTAAGCTGTAAGAGAAACTATGAGCTTCTATACTAGGTATTGTCTGCGTGCCCTGGGCACGCAATGCAAATCTCCTCTGAAATGATAATGTGGGCATTGTTTGCTTTGATTGATCTAGTCCTGTATATTATAAATGTATATCAGCACATTTGACAGAGGTGACAGCGAGCAATTTATATGCCTACCAAACGTGCATTTCCCAAGCCTTGTACATTGCTACGTACTGGTTATAGTAATTCTCTGAATCTGTATCCGTGACTGTGACCTGTATCAGCAAAATGACTGGCTAGGGCTGATGCCCTCCCTGTTTCGGCTGGAATGTAAAAGGCAGGCTAAGTGGTGTCATGTGCAACCCACAGCATCGCTCACAAACCCAGGGCTCGCTGCAGGGAGCAGGAGGGCTCTCCAGAGACAGCCAGCCTCAAAGAAGTGGCTTCATAAATCCTGCAGCTGGTATCTCGGGTCAGATGAGCATGTCTCCTGGTACCAGGCTAGATCTGAGGAGAGGATTTCAGTGCAAGTCGGCAGCATCAGGGAAACGTGGAGTTGCTCTGTGCTGGAAGATAGGGAGGGTCACGTGGGAAAGCTCCTATAAAGATTGATTTGAATCAAAGTATTTCAATTACTTGGAAATGAGTGCAGTAGTTGCAAAGCAAGAGCTCAAACTTTCAATTAAGAAGGGAGGCTTTTCTCATCAGCCGTATCTGCGGGAGTTAGCTGGATTCTCCTGCCTTCCTTGGGCCTTTGAATCACTATTAAAATTCTAAGCAGTAGACAAACACAGAGCATAGAAGATAAAACGCCACAATCATTTCAGCCAGAATTTCATTACAGTCCTCCTCTGACTCCTTCGCTTACAATGTTATTCTGTAGGCATCCTTTTGTTGCTTTGCAAAAGGGAAGCTTTTTATAACCTGCAGGAACAGCGGCAGCTTTTAGTTCTGCAGTCAGCCCCAGATACGCTCTAAGTTCGGAGCTCACATCACTTTTAGCTCCGGAGCAAGGGGGGAGCCCCGGCACCAAACACCCCGCAAAGGCCCCTTTGAAGTCCGGGTCCATTGGCAGCCCTCAGTAATTGCATCCCCCAAAACTAACGTTGGTGTTCGTAGCCACCTAATGACAAGTCTCAAGCAGTAATTTCTAGTTACTGTGCTGCCTTCCTTCGGCTTCAGCTTCCTGCAGCTCTGCAGAGCACATTCCCCCTGTCCCCATCCGCTTCCTCCTGTTAACCTTGTCATGGAAAATCTCTCTCAAAACCTCTCTCCTTCTTCCTTGCTGCTATCTGGAGTGCAGCAAACTTTCCTCCAACACAAACACAATCTGAGACAACAAACAGACCGAGAGTTATTACTGCTGACCACATATTTTAATCTTTTGTAGCAATTTCCTTTGCAATCCTGATCAGGCTTTTCAGCATTCATTAGATGCAAGCTCTCCGCAACGGGTCTCTTGTAAAGGGACCGCAAATCCTCCAGCTTTGCATTTCCCTCCCACCGTCTCAAGCAATAGCCATGTGTACCAGCATCTAGTTACTTGCCTGATGCCGGGTTGATCAAATCAGATTTTAAAACCCAGCATCAAAGAGGAGTCTCTTATTCTACCGTGCAGATGTTATTCTTCTGCAAGGCTGCGCAGCTTGTTATAAAGCAACACTGCTTTTAGCAGAATCTCAGCATCTCTTCTTGAACTCACTGGCAGCAGCAGCACTGCTCGAGTTAAAGTGTTTTGGTTTTCTGGTTTAGCTTTAACATCTTTTTGCTGGTTTCTGAGTATCTTGTTTTACAATAGCCTCCTTCAGGCAAGGGAGTCCGGAGCAAAATTTAATCTTCAGAGAGCATAACAAAAGAAATCAGCCTTAGTTACCCAAAGATCATTAAGTAGTAGCAGCTGTTTTTGAGACATTGAATATTTCCAATGAAGCCAGCAAAGCTAAGGCACAGGCTAAGATTTTATGCTGCCGGGGTATATTGTGGTGTACGAGGGAAGGGAGGCAAAAGAGCCAACAAATATTTCACATTGCAGTAGCCAGCATCCTGATCGTACAAGTCACCTGTCATATTACCCCCACACCCCCAATCTCATTTTAAGTTCTAATTTTAGGTGCAACTAACTTTCCAGAACACTTGCTTAATCATCAATATCTATCATAAACTTTTAAAAGCATTTTGGTTTGGGGAGTTGAAGCACGCTTCTGATTTATTACACATCAATTACACGCAAGCTCCTGCGAGCTAGATGAGACTGTTAGGAGGGGTTGTTTGCTGGGGAGTGTAATGAGCAGACAAACTGTCATTTATCATCGTCCCCCACCCTTCCCACAGCAGAAGGACTAGCTTGTTTTCTCATAATCAACCTGGCTGACCCTCAAGTTGTTAAAGCAAATATTACATGTCCTACATGCATGACACTGGCATGCATGCTAGCTCCGACAACTGCATTAGACTCTTAGTATCCCGACTGCTGTCTCTTTCCCCCACCCCACTTTCTGATTTTTAGAGGAAAAGCAGCTGCTTATTCCCCCAAAGGCAGTACAGAAGCATTACCACCGAACACACATTGTGTTGTGTTTTCTTCTGAACAAAACCAGTTGAGTACAGCAGAGCTTAACGCACGGCTCTGCCTTCCTGGCTTTGTGCCCAGCCCTGTCCTCTCCCCTACAGGTTTTGGGGAGGGGGTGGAGGAAGGAGCACAGGTTTCTGTTGTCAGCTGCAATCACGCTTCACGTGCAAGGGCTCGGGCGAACCCACAGGAACCTGACCAGCGCACTGCAAGGCGTTTGTCCCTTCACCTGCACTCCTGACAGCCCAAGACCACCGTGCTTATTAGACATCTGGCTGAAGGACCGGGCTGGCAAACACTTAACACGATCTTCCCAGGTGTGAGCTTGTGGGGTCAGGTCCTCCTCGCAGAGGTGCATATTTAAATCCCCAAACCAGGCACCTGACCCTTTGGAGGCGAGCTCACCTGCTGCCCTCCCAAGGAACAGCGAAGAGTTAAAATGCTCCTGTAATTGTCACTGGCTGTAGTAAAGATGTTTACCTAAGCTGAAACAAGTCCCAGCTATGATTAATGAGTTTCAGATTTGTATGTACTTCCCAGCTCTCTAAATGAAGTTGGGCGCGTACTGTACAGCGGCGAGCTCTGTGCACACTGCTGCTCTGTGCTCCAAAAGCATGACTACGCTACGGATGGACAACCACCGCTTGGTGAAGCGCTATCTCGTGACTGGCTACATGAAGCAGGCTTTGCGGGAACTGACAACGCTTCCTTTAACTTACCCGTCCCTCTACGTCTCTTAATATCCCCAAATATCAAAGGTCTTTCATTAGAGTTTCAAACTCTCTCAAGCCCACTTGGGCTACCGGATACCTCGGGAGACCGTGAACTGATTTGAGCCGGCAGTCAGTGGTGGCGAGTTGCCAGAACGAAGAACAACCGACTGTTTTCAAAGCTTTGAAAATATTTGAAAAGGAATGACAGAGAGAGGAGTGTTGAAGTTCCCTTTAGGACTGTTCAAATACCGCTCTTCCAAGTGTCAGCTGCGGGTGTTTAAAAGTCTTAACGAGACTTAAAACACAATCTGCCGTTTTTTTCCCCGCTCTTTCAGCTTGGCGGCAGTGAATTCTCTGTCTCTTCATGTTGCATCTTGCCATAAAGAGGAAAATTTAAACGGGAGAAAGAATGTGCTTTGAATTATTGGAAATTAAAGGAAAGTAGGAATGGCAGCTCATTCTGGGATTCCAACCCTTTCTCGGCACAGTAATCCCAAATTTTTATCCAGTCCTGTCATGTGGTAGAAGGGAGAAGCCTTCAAGTTAGGACTGTATTTTTAAATAGGAATCCTGCTCGTGAAATCTCAACTTGTTCCTGGTTTCCATTTTATGGAACACTGAAGGGAGATTCCTCAGAAAAGCAAATGCTACAAGCCTCCTCGCAATGAGCCTTCTTCTCTAGGAGCTAACTAAATGCTCCTTGTCACAAAATACGCAAAGTCACCCCCATACTGTCCATTTATTTTTGAATGTTAAACAGCTGTAGGTATAATACAAGTTATTTGGAAGCAAGGATGTAACAGGATAAGAAGGAGCTCTAAAATTGCCTCTGTTTTGTGGAAGAACAAACTTCAGCCTGTAGTTTGATTCCCAGATCAGGATTAATCGTGTTCTTGTAAAGAAAAAACAAAATTTTCTTGTAAAAAAATAAAAAGATAAAATTAGAAGGATGGGGAAGTGGGAGTGGAATTACTGTAGCCAGGAAAGTAACTACAGAAAATCTGATTTTCAAGTCAACCTTAAGACGCTAGGCTCTATCTCCTTGATAAATACTGGCATGATGTGAAGTGGGTGTCTCTTGCCTTTTGATTTGTTTGGGCCCCAGGCCATTTTATCTAAGATTGGTCGATGCCCAAGTTCTTTTCAAACTAGTACGTCAAGTATTCAAAAAGAAAATTTAGCCCCACATCTTCATCTCCAACCTAAAAGCAAAGGGAACGGCAGCAGTATCCGTGCTGCGCATTTTGCTCGGTCAGGGCCGTGGTGAGGCAGCGCCAACTCCCACATTTCTCTCCCAGAGCTGTGCTTTTATCGAGGTTAGATCTTCCACTGCTCTTGGGTCGTCAGCTGGCTCTGGTCATCAAAAACACCTTGTCTTTCATCTCATGTACATCTGGAGAGGCAATTGTAACTATTTTCTCAGATGTAGATTTCAGCACGATAATCCACGCCATTGTTGCGTGTAGATTGCAATAACCCACATTAAAACTTCTCCTGAAGACCACACACAAACGCAGAAAGAAGCTGAATGGCAACTGTAGCTCCAGGGAGCATCTTCTAATAGACCTCTAAAAATGCATTAGATTCTTATCTTCTGTGGTGCCTCAGCAACAGTGGAAGTCAGAAGAGATGTCTGTGCCAGTAGTTTGCAGACTTAAACATATTGAAGTCGGAGGCTTCAAGGGAAGTCTTTAAGGGAACAGCCTCCACTGTAAAGTACTGCTCAAAGTAGTAAGTTGGTTCTGTTGATTTCAATGCGATTTACACCGTCCCTCTCAAACTTAGGGAATAAAACTGTGACTTTAAGTACTGGGGGAGAGCCAAGTTAATTCACACAGGATTTAGAGCGGTTTACAGGCACATATCATAGCTGCTTGTATATCAGACGTCTTAACCCAGGGAAAATTCAGCAAAACGCGGTGTATGCATGAGCCCTCTGAGGAGCAGACCCTCACGTTTGCTTTGTGACCTCGGTGCATCTGGTCCAGGACCAAATGGTGTGGACAGAGATCCACCCAGCAAGGAGATCGGATGTCACAGACTGGCTTGTTTACTCTGTCTGAGAGGGGAGCATTCGTAAGTCTTCAGTTATACAGTGGAAAAAAAACATGGCACAGAAGAAAATATGGCTCTGCAAGTCAGTGGTAGGAAGAGGTGATGTAGGTTTGTTTTGAATGGTAGAAACTTTCTAATAAGTAAGGTTAATGAAGCACTGCGTGTAACTGTGGGTTATCATGCAACCTTCATCAATAGAGACCTTTGAAAACAGGTTGGCTCATCTCCTCAGGCCCCTCACAAACCTATTTTCCCCATTTCTTTACAAGCTATTGGTCTGTAAGTCATACAAGACACAAATAGAAAGAAAGAAAGAAAGAAAAAAAGTCACAAGCGGGCATGAAAACCCCTTTTTAAATCAAATCATGCAATGGTTAAAACAGCGCAACTCTTTCCAAACCCTTGTTTTGGCTCAACTCCTCCATCTTCGCCATCTGAAAGTAAAATCCCCTGGACGAGGCAGGCAGCATCTCGCAGGCGGGCACCTCGCGGCTCGCCGCCCCTGGGGGATCCCCAGCACCTGCCCCTCGGGCACGCTGCAGCGCGCTGCCTGGCGCGGGAGATGCCTGTTGTTTCTCAACAGGCAGGAATCGCAGCTGAAAATCAAGTTTTACTACAGCGTCCCAGCCTAGGTGTGGCGGAGGCATGGAAAAAAAACAGAGGAGGAGTGTGTATAGGGGTTTAATATCGTAAGTGAGGCCAGCAGAGGGGATGAAAGCTATGCTTTGTCAGCTGGGGGCATCAGTCAGAGCGATCCTTGCAGTAATTGGCGCTTGGGACAGTTGCTGTGTTCTCCCCGGCCCCTGTCTCCTCTCGGTTCGGCCTTCAACTTTTGGAGAAGAAATGTTAAGATAACTGCACCTCATCCAAAATTCTGGTTTTGGCAGAACTGGGAGACCCAACAGGATTTCCTATTTGAAGTTCAAAGGATAATAGAAAACAGAGCTGTGGAAACAGGCTTTCTGAGGACGCTGCTGCCTACAACACTTCATTCTCTTCTGTTGCTTTTCTTCCATCCAGATGCCAAACAGGACCATTTTTGTCCCCATTTTCTAATATTACTGACCCAACACGATGAAACGCTGAAATCTTTTAGCAAGTCTTAAAGTCTGCCAGTGGCTCTTCCTTTGGACCCTTACTTCTTTATAGTAAGGGCTGAAGAGAGGCAAGAGAATCTCACCCGTTGCTTCTAGCTCCCAAGGAGGATGCACTCTTTAATCATGAATTGCTCAACTCTGCCGGCAGCTGTGATGAAATCATCACGGATAACCGACCTTCGACTGGTGTCAGGAAGTGATCAACCCAAGAAATCCGTGCTATATCCAGGTCTGAAGCCAGATGGACAAAGATCACAGAAACTGGAAGATAATGATGACACTGACCTCTTGGTAACCTTCCCTAAATGGCAGGTTGATAACATCAAGTGTGTCTTGAGGAATGGTTCAGCCACCAACGCTTGCTTATTCTGGCAAGCTCTCATGCTCCCAAAGAGGCACGCAGCACTACAGAGCTCAGCCAGAACATTAGCAGCTAGCTATTGCTTTCAGATAGCTGATTTTAATCAGCCACCAGTCTCATCATTACCATTTGACACATGGGGTAGCTGAAGTACCCAAGAGGAAGTCACCCCTTGAATTCCACCATTTTTCAAGGAATAAACCGGTCTGAGTATTGATTCGGTGCTTATGCACCAGATAACGCTGCCCACTCCACCTTGCCAGCCTTTACTTGACACACCTACACCTAACGTAGCTGGCTGAAATGAAGAAAAACAGTGGCTTAGTTTTGCTTTTCTCCTCCAACATTTTTCCTGATGTTGAATCCACAATTGTTGGTGAATTGCCACGGTGATGCCCTGCTTGGCTCGCAATTTGAAACGATTTTGCTGGTACAGACTTCACAGGCAGGCATACAAGAGAAGAAACATTTCTGGCTTTGCCCAGGCATAGAAACATCTCTCTCAAAGCATGCTTATTGGAGCATCCCCAGCTTTTGGGGCTCCAGCTCCCACCCCCACACTTTCCCTATTACAATTACCAACTGCAGTGGCTCTTGCAAACAGCAAAGGCAAAAAGGTGTTTTAGGTCAGCTGCCCTGGCTTTGAGAAAGATGTAAAACAGTCAAAGTGGTGCTCAAGAAATTGAGCAATACTGGTCTTAGAGTACGTTTGCATGCCAACTCCCAAGGTTACACCAAACAGGGTGACGGGGAAGCATTACAGCTATGTGCGATGGCCTGTCGGTATAAACCACCTGGATCCAACAAACTTCAACTCTCAGCCACAGAAACGAGCTCACAACCAGCCAGAACAAGAGTAGGTGCTAACCTTGTCTTGAACGTTCTGGTTATTGCAGCAGGAAGGTCTTTTATCACTTAAATCCAGCCTGCTTCCGCAGATGGAGCTTTCCAGAAGCATTTCCAGTCTGGTGCTACTGGGGCGGCATGACGAGTGACTGGAAGAGCTGGGTTCTTCTCTTACAAGTGCTGCATGGTACAGTTAGGTGCAAAGCCTGGGTCATATAAGTGTAAGTGAGAAAAAATAGGAACTGCAGAGCTTGTGAGGTGACATTTTAATTCCTATTTACTCGCATTTCGTATTCCTGAATTCATTCCCTTCGCATAATTGTTTTTTTCCACCCATCCTGTAGAAGCATTTAATTGTCACTCTCCTTGATTTTATGCAACTGTCAGGTAGTGCAGTTTTTCATGCCTGTGTAGGCTTTCTGCAGGACCTGGTCTTGTTGATGGTTATACAATGCAGCAAGGGGAAACCACTGGGCAGACCAGTTCAGCTTTACTCTCTTGCTCTCTGCTTTAAGGTCAAAAATCAACTGATTCAAGTGCTTTTGCGATTAGATCATTGCATCACTGAAATGCAAGCAGTGCTGTCAATAAATTGAAGGGGGGAGAGCACTAGTTGGTTTAAAAATGCATGAATTATGAGGCTTCTAGCTTGGATAAGGTTTAATGAATTATTAATCCTCATATTTCACAAATCCCATGCCCTTCATTCCCTTATGTCTGCTTATATCTATATTCACTAGTCACCATTTTCCCTGTAAATTAAGGATAAATGAGGTAACAAATTTTAACCATCCCACATTTTCTCTCCTATTTGACACAGATTATTCATAGATCTAAATACCAGAGAAGACAATTACATTCATGTAATATGACCTCCTGCAGAATACAGTCACAGAGCCTCATCCAGTAGTTTCTACATTAACCCCATAACTGCTATTTAAAGCCACAGTAAGAAAACAAGATATATATTCATTTTACGAAAAAAATACCATCTTAACTTAAGGACTTCAAGCGACAGAGAATGCACTGCATCTTTATGCAGTTCTTTTTCTTTTTTTTTTTTTCCATTTCTAATGCACTGAATAAATATACTATCCAAATGAAGAGACAGCTGAATGCAGTGCAGAAGGACCCCATTGTAAGCCACAGAGCCCAGCTAACAACAGAGTGTCCTTGTCCTTCTGGGGCCCTCCTTCAAATCTGCAATGCAGTTGCACTGCATTTTCCTCAGCCACCACACTTGCAGTGGGGCAGCAGTGATGCTGGTGGGGAAGAGAGCAAATCCTTAGGGTATGTCGTGGGGTTCAGAGCCTCAATTCACCTTTAGCACGAAAGCAATCTCTATTTTGTAGGATAGCTCTGCTTCGAACAACAACAGAGCAGCTGCCACAGGAATCTCCAGCGAAGGAATCACGTGAGGCAGTCTGCACTCCTCGCTGCCATACCCTTCCACTTCCACTATAGGGAACTTCTTTCAAGCCAGTGAGGGATTTGGGGCTAGACGGCACTGTATTTATTACAACCTACCAGCAATCCTGGCTTGGGAAGAAGCTGTCCTCAAAGGACAAGCCACCCGGAGCGTGGGCAGGCATATTCCTGGCTTTGCCTCTCCCGCTGGTCTCCATGGGGAAGCTTGCTTTGTTTCTCAGTGGGTAAGCACGAAGCACCTTCAGTCCGAAACATATGCGAAATGCTTAAACTATGCAACGGTTTCCATATGTGCAACATTTTATCCCAACAATAATGAAAATGTTTAACTAATAAGAAGCTTTGATGTATTACTTCACCAGCTAGTGATCCGAGTTAACATCTTTTCTCTGTAGTGACTTTTTTTCTCCCAGTGACTAAAGGAGAAAGCTTCTTGCCTACAGGTGTTAACCCAAGGCACACCTGAAACAGAATTTATTAAAATAGACCAGAGAAAAATGACACGCCACGATAACCACACAGCTGTAAACCCTGGTGTTGAGCATCGTAACTGCTTACACATCTTCTTCCAGAATTAAAAAGAGAACACTGACTCTGAGTTAACCAGAAACAATATCACGTATTTTGTGAGTAAGTCCAGAAGATTTCAATTTTTAGTGCTGAAGTTCTTACAGTGAATTGCCTGTGCTCTGATGAATTGCGCTTGGTCTGTTACGGAGGGATTCAGTACTGCTCGGCAGGCGTCAGGACAGAGCTCTGCGTTACAGACTGCTCCTCAGAGAGACCTTAGAGTTAAAACTTGAGACTTGCAATATTTGTCTGCAAGTGGAGCTTTCTGATAATGCTGTGTATGAGCGTCCTTACTTAGGAAGGACAGCAGTTCAGGCTTTAGATCCCTTTGCCAATGGCATGAGCTTCTGAGGAGAGAAGAGGTGCAGTTCTGCAGGGCAGAAAAGCCTCTGAGGAGGTGTACTTCCAACCCAGCTAACCCTAGAAGGGGGAGCCACCGTCTGACATCCCACCTTTCAGTCCTTTCGGGGCCTTGAGTACCCTAACCCAGCATTCCCTTACCTACTTTTTCTGTGGGGTTTCTCGCCCAGCTTTGAAAAGATGGTGCTCCCCTGCAGCAGGTGTTTGTCCAGTCCTTCATCCGAGCCGCTTTGCACTCACAAAGTCCCGAGGTATGGGTGCTGTACAAAATGAGGTATGAATCTCTAGAACTGGCTTAAATTAAAGAAAGATTTTCCATGGGGAAAGCAAACAAACAAACAACAAACCATAGCTAAAAGTACTTTTGTTGCCATAGGACTGCTTGTCACACAGATAACAGTGCCCTCCACAGTCTTTCCGTTTTCCTGTATTGTTAGAGGTGGCAGGAATATGCCAAACTCACCCATAAACCTAAAAAAATCTCCAAGTCTCCTTCAGTGCTTGGTTTCCAATTTGTGCCCCATATGTGGGGAGAAATAGATGTACATACATGGCTTGTATTTGCGAAAGTCAAACAGCGGTGGACTGAATTATAACCTGAATGCATATTGGTGGAATGAGATGCTGATCCATTTGCACAGTAATGTGCTATATTTAAGTCACGCATCGTGGCATCTTCAAAGAGGCCAGTCATAATTATGATGGATTAGACTGCAGAGTCAGTCCTAGATGCAGTAATTGTTTCACAGATGCTGCTGATGTGACTTGAATTTCTAATGAATTATAGCTGAGGAAGAATATGCAGAGCTACTAAATGGTCTGAATAAAATACAGTTATGGGAAAGAGAAAAATGCCTAACTGCTAACTTAGGGAAAGGCAGATCTACTTTAAGGGACAGACATATCATCCCACGACAATGATGAAATGCAAAGACTTCGTATGAATGCAGAGACTTCATAAGGCCCAGCCAGGTCTGCTGAGTAGTAGCATCAAGAATACCTTCACAGTGCCCTAGTTAAAACCAGTAATAAAGGCATGGCTGCCACTTGCCTTTTGCCAGTTTTAAATTACAAATAAGCACTGTGATTGCTTGAGGTACATTTGTGCTAAGATGCAACTCAAGAGGATTGCGAATAACAGAGCGTAGGCAGAGAGACCGAAGTGTAACGTAAAGTCACCACAACCCTAGCTGCATTTTAAAGAACGTAGATCTGGCACTTTTAATCAATGAATTAACTTAGTATTTTGAAGAACTGAGTGACTGTCCTTTGCAATGCCTAAGACCAATGCCTTTTACACCGGAGCTGATCACAACTCAGGGGAATCGGCTGACTCACACCATGAGGTTTTTGAGAATACTGTGAATAATAATCCTTGCCACGCAGCAAAAATAACCTTGTGGTTTTTAAGGGCAGTGTGAACCTAAGACTCTTTTCTGAAGCCCAGATGCATTCCTTCAAGGGGTATGCTAACATTAGACAAGTCAGACAGCCGCCGCTTCTAAACAAAAAAGGTGGTTTTACCTATTTGTAAGAAGCCAAGAAGAAAGATCATCTGGGAATTCTTAGGTGGAATTAAGTTGTAACCCATCTGCTACATCAGAACACGACAAACAAGACAGACATTGAGGGCTGAAGGAAGTTTCTCATGGCTCAACCACACAGACTAATTTTTATTGTTTGTTTTTGAAGAAATATTTTAGAAGCAGTTTGACAGCACAGTGTTAATTACTACAGTTCCTTTTATTTCATTTCTTACTTGTGAAATAGAGCAGCCTACACACTCATGTCTGAGCTGTGGTTCAGCTGCAGTTTCTAGGAATGAAAGGTGTGAAGGCAAAGAATGGTTTTCAAATTAGGCTGAGATCTTATTTTTTGAGACACTCTGGGAGCGTAATTCTGCCGCCCAGCCTAGAATGACACATCAGAGGAATCCTTCTCACACTGCTTTCTCTATAGAGTGGAATACAGTCTCTCTGGGAAAGCTGCAAAGGCTCATCTATTGGGGTGCTTTAAAGCAAGCTTGGGAAATATACCAAAATATACATAGAAGGGAAGGAGCTTGCCTTACCTTGTCAAGAACATAGAGAAGATGGACAAACGTTCTTTTCCGTTGCCATATTCTTAGCTTTCACTTCAACAACTCTTTTTTTTAAGTCCTGATATTTGCAGAGAGAACTTCTCTACTTCCGTCACACACAAGATAAATTCAGTACAGAAAGTAAAGAACTTCAGGAGGTCAAAAGTAAATCTAAGACCTAGTTTGGGATAAGGATGAAGTGAATCCGATTTGTCATATAGGTGCTTGCCAGTCAAAATTTATGTTTGAATTGTCCTGATACCAAAATTAGAGGTGTAAGCAGATGTGCTTCTGCCAGAAGTAATGAATATCAGGCATTAATATTACCTTAAAAAGCGTTTTAGAATCGTATTGCTTAGTTGAGTAAGGGAATACTGTACTAAAAACTGTATAAATTAGATGTTCCTTAGTATCTTTTTTCTTTTTTTTTTTTCATAAGATTAATGTAGGATACATACATAAGCAGAGCAACTGTGATGACAGAAGTTTTTCCAGTGTAGCAGTAACTCCTGTGTAGTGGCAACGGCAGCCACGTGCAGTGCTGGTGCTGAATCTGCAGTCCAGCCAGGCACAGCCTGGTAACGGGGAAGCCTTCGAATTCACATTTACACAAACTAAAAATAAAGCCTGCAGGGCAAAGACATGCATGAGTCCAAATTTTCTGTGTGATCTCACATCTGGAAGACCCTCTGCCAGTCTGTCTTCTGTCATTCGCAACTGTTTGAGAACCATAAAGCCAACAAAGAATAAATTACAAGCAGAGTCAAACAATGGCTTTATGTTAATCAGGATTGTGAATTTTCTGTGAATTGTGAATTTTCTATGAATTATCTCCGTTAACCGGGATCTTGGGAAGATCCATGTGAACAGAATTAGATTGTCGCTATATGGAATTTGTTCACTGCGCATTGTCAGTACTTTCAGCTAAAGAAAAAACTAATTTTATAAATAAAATATAAAGGTTAAAGAAGAAAATAGGACTCCATCTCCAAACAAAGAAGGAGCTTTGAAGCTCAGTTCAAAACCCTAATGCAGAGTTTAAGCCACGCCTGATGTCTATAGTCTAAATTTAAAAGAATACCAACACCTGAAAAAATACCATTTCCATCAAACCTTTCTGAAATCTCTTAATTTGTTTCTATCAACATTATCAAGATGTTGATTAAGTGTAAGAATTCCTACGGATGGCAATCAGGCGAGGCTTTGTCTCATGTGTGGATTGTGCCACTTGCATGGGCTTTTGGAATGCCAGTTTTAAAAGACCTTGTCAGACAGCTGAAGACTGAAAAAAAGGAGGTTTTCCCCTCTAATTGGCAAGCTTGGTGGCAATAATCCTTCAAGTCACACAAAAGGGGTTTGGCACACTTAATCAAATAACAGGATTAGCACCGAGTCTGGGAACCAGGGTTTCTGCATGACTTTCTGCCTTACTAAGGAGAAAAAGCGGCGACAGGGGAGCCTATGCAAATCATTCAAAAGCAGAGTATTTTTTCCACCATTATGAGAGCTCTTTTTGGCAAAACAGCTGTTTGTGTGTTCAATGGGGGTAAGAAACAGGGTCTGTATTTTCACACTCTTTTCATCCTGAAGAATAAACCTGCAATAAGGGGGACGCATGGAGCTGCCAAATCCAACAGGGCAGTGAGCCTCCTCTCAGGTGCGCCCGTGAGCTGCTGTTGCATGTAGAAACCGGTCGGGACGGCGGGTGCAGGAATCAGTAATCTGCTATCTGTTGAGTGAAACTAGACCTGACTTAGTTCTCTCCTGTTTCTTTTCTCTCGCAGATACGTTCAGAGGGTAGCCTTGTGGATGGCCCCGGAGCAGGCCAGATGGAACAGGACAGAACCAACCATGTTGACGGCAATAGATTGAGTCCATTTCTAATACCGCAATCTTCTCCCGTGTGCCAGGCAGAGCCTTCTGCAGTGAAGCTACAGAATGGAAGTCCGGCGACAGAGAGGCCTGAAGTCGAAGTAAATGGAGACCACAAGCGGCTATTCATTAAAAGCAACTACGGAGCGCCCCACGTGAAGGGAAGTCCAAACCACCGCGTTAGCCCTGACCTTTTACAAGAAATGAAAGTATGCTCCAAATATATGCAAAACGGTGGGATTAAACGCACTTTTAGTGAGCCCTCTCTGTATGGACTTCATCAGAGCAAGAAAGTGAAACAAGACAAAGAGGTGAACGGAGAAAAAGCTGAGCCAGATGATAACTATGAAAAACCAAGCGTCTCCAATTGTTACAGTGAGAAGAAAGCCGAGAGCTTTACAGGACAAGAAAATGAAGCCTCAGAGTTGATACCGTCTACAAGATACAACAGTGGTGGTTCTGAAAACCCTCATGACCTCCTGATTCAGAATGAGCAGGAGCGGGAAAATGTTCATTGCCACAACAGGGACATTGTCTTACTACTTAAGAACAAGGCGGTGCCAATGCCTAATGGTGCTACAGTTTCTGCCTCTTCCATGGAAAGCATGCATGGTGAACTCCTGGAGAAAACACTGTCTCAATATTATCCAGAACATGTTTCCATAGCAATGCAGAAGAACACATCTCATATCAATGCCATTACCAGTCAGGCTACTAATGAGTTGTCCTACGAGACAACGCATTCATCCCATACCTCAGGGCAGATCACTTCCCCACAGACCTCAAACTCTGAGCTGCCTCAAGTGCCAGCTGTAGTGGTTACTGAGGTCTACAATGCAGAAGACTCCAGTAAACCACCTGTATTGCCAGGTAGCTGTTCGCTTCAGAAACCAGAACTACAGCTACAGCAACAGATTCCAGGCTATGATACACACCAGTTATCTGTAGGAAACAGTACTGTTCGTGGAAGTGTAGGGCAGGTTCCCAACCAAGACCTCTCTTTAAGTTCCAGCAGTAACCTGCAAGCTCAGAACACCGCTCTGGAAAGGTTTTCTGAGCAAGCAGAAAATAATGGTGCTTTCTTTAAACAGAACTCAATGTTTCATAAAGATTCCTCCACTCCTCCTGCTCCAGAAATGAACAGCGCGCTGTCCGGCGTGGCGCGAGAAGGACGCCACTCCTATGACAACAGCGGCGAGGAAACTCTTCCTGGAGAGATCGAGAACGAAGGGCAGCAGCAGGGACTGGTGCCAGAGAGTCCCAACCTCAGCCAGCAGCAACTTCACCCTCCGCAAAGACTTCCGCAGCAGGTGCCAACGTCACAACAAGATGTCAGCGAAAGCAATCCCCGAGCTGCTGCGGCCGCCTTGATTCAGCAGCACCCAGAAGAAATGCCGCCACCGCCAGAGCCTCCCCTCCAAAGCCTGCAGGCGTGCGGAAGTGACGGTGAGTTGCCACAATGCTGTCAGCATTTCCCAGGACAGAGAGAACCCGAGATTCCTCCTGACAAAGAGAAGGACCAAGCGAAAGAGCCTGTGCAACAGCCTCAGCGTTACTCGAAGCCGGCCTGGATCGAGTTGGTTTCCACGCAGTTCCGCCAGGGAGAGCCTCCCCACAAGCCCAGCGAAGCGTTACTCCGATCAATTCTTCAGTTCCAGGCAAACACACCCGAAACAGCCTATACAAAGCAGTATGCTGGAAGTCCTGATGCATTAAAGGGGCCGTCGGGACAGCCCCAGAGCCAGAAGATAATGCAACAGGAACAAATTCCCCCGCTGTACAAAAGCGAGACCTCCCAGCTGCAGCCGCATCCCACAGCTGACCCCCAGCTGCTGTTCCAAAAACACTCGCCGCAGCCCCAGCTCGCCAAGATGGATCCCTCCCGCAAGTCCCAAGTGCAGCAGCACCCTGCGCAGCAGCTCCATTTCCAGCAAAGACCTGAACAACCAGCCGAACAGCCCCTAGGGGCCCCGCTGAAACAGCAGCACTTGAATCCCCCGCCAGGGGAAAGCGAGCAATTCTTGCATTCGCACATTTTGCAACAGATGCTCCAAAAGCAGGCACAGCAGACCCAGCTGCTGTGCAGTCCGCAGCTAACCCCCAGCCAGCAACAGGCTCCGCAAGTGAGAAGTAAAGAACCGCCCCAAGCCGTCTCCCATTCCCAAAGCACCCTGGAGCAGCAGCTAGACAGGACATCCTTCAGCCAGCTTAAAGCAGATGAGTGTTTTCAAACTGGGAATAAGTACATGAAACCGGCTGCCTTCCCGCTGCACAGCCCTCAGCTGGGGCTAGAGCAGGTACAGAGCGTGAACAACAAGGCTCCCCTCTACAGTCAGAAAGCAAACGCCGGTCTGCAGCACCCCTGCCCAAACAACGTGCACTTGATTTCTGAGAAGAAGGAAAACGCCGCGAATGTCGAACGCTTTGGGGCCAAGAAAATGCAGGACTTGCAGCACGTGCAGTATTTTTCAAACAACTTGCCCCCCAAGCAAGATGTGAATCACTGTTTTCAAGAACAAGAGCAACAGACACAACAAGCTTCGGTGATACAGCTGCCGCTCCAGCAGACACAAGGCTACGGGGGCAGCCTGAATCAAGAGCTCCCCAGCCACCAAGCCCCGCAGATGCCCCAGCGGTACTTACCACACAGCCAGCAAACTCCCCCGCACGCCCCAGAGCAGAGAGGCTGTCATCTGCAGACCCAAACCCAGAAGGATTTTCAAAAGCACGCTGCCCTAAGGTGGCATCTCTTACAAAAACAGGAGCAACAGGCGTACCAGCAACCCAAACCCGAGCTCGGCCCCAGCACAGCACGCAAGCCTATCAAAATTGAGGCTGGCACAAAGCCTAACGTCTGCATGCGTCCATCAACTGGACAGCTAGAAAACAAAATGTGGAAAAAAACAATTAAACAAGAGAATCAGCACTTCGGCTGCGAGAACATGCAACAAAAGAGCATCATTGAGACAATGGAACAGCAGCTAAAACAGATACAGGTCAAATCACTGTTTGATCACAAGACTTTTACTGTCAAATCACCTAAACATGTGAAGGTTGAAACAGCAGGCCCTATTACCATCCTATCGAGAAACACCTGTGCTGCAGAATTTGACACTCAGACCCCAATCTCAGAACAACAAGCAAACTCATCTGCTGAGAAAACCCCGACCAAAAGAACAGCTGGAACTGTTCTCAATAATTTTTTAGACTCACCTTCCAAGTTACTGGATACTCCTGTAAAAAATTTATTGGACACACCTGCCAAAACCCAGTATGACTTCCCATCTTGCAGCTGTGTTGGTAAGTGCTGAGAGGTGTACTAAAAGCATACTAGTTCACAGCAGGGAAACTAGCCTTTGAGTTCAGATTGCAGGGGTTAGTCGGGTGTTTTTCTTGGAGGTTGGGCTTTTTGTTTTTCAGAACAGCAACTAGTAAAGACTTACAGCAATTTTTCTACATTTACGCCTGCTCCACTTAGCCAACCCTACACGTGGGCCCTTGCTCAGTATTTCATAGTTACCTACCTGCTTTTACAGTCAGAAAGCTTGTGGACGGTAACATATCCCCTCACTCCCATTCTCCTTAAGCAGCAGACATGTAATAACAACACGCTGATAAAAAGTAGGTCACAACTTTATAATCTAATGTATTTGTCAAGGCTAGATATAGTGTTTATAAAACACGTCTTGGGTCCAAAACTTACGATCCTTACTCCATTTTTTGCTCTAGCAGTGAGACTGTTGAAGTTTGCCTCAGTAAAACCTAAGCAAAGAAGGAATGCTAGATTATTCCTCATTTGTCGCAAGAGTTTATCGCCCTGTTGACTCACTTGTCTACTGCATGGCTAAGCAGTTTCTTAGAGGAGCCATACAAGCAGCAAGGGGGACCCTTGGTATTTCTTCACAGCACACCCAGTCCCCAGAAGCAGAAGAATTGAGCAGAGGAAAGAAAAGCACAGCATCAGGCAAGGCCCTGTACCCCAAGCTTTCATACACTGGCACCACACGTGGCCAGGCATTTTCAGACTCTACCACAGGATAAATTATTCAGACTGAAGCAAAAGGTGCAAGTGCTTCAGCACCAACCAAGAGAAAAGTAAAACCTTTGTTGTAAGTTTCACTTACTGGCCCTAACAGCCTGGGATTTCACACCAACTAAAAAAGGAGAGTTGAAGCAATGCTCCTCCAAAACTGCAAAATGGACCTTTTTGTCTTTTCAAATGCCTGGGGCTGTATCTCAGAGATGCTCCATGGGAGCAAAAAGAGAAAGTAATGGATTTTCAAAGCTCCCAGGAAGGAAACTAGAAGCCAGTTCCTTGCTGTTCCTTTTTCTTTTCTAAGAAATAACCTATAACATGTAGAGTTTTTTTTTTAACCCTAAAATTGTTTTGGTTTGGTTTAAGACCATTCTCCAATGCAGTTGGCAAAACTTTTTTCAGGCAATGATTTCGGTTTTTTTTTGTTTTGTTTTGTAGCCAGTACTGCAGCTGCTAACTAAGCAAGAAGAGCTTATTTTCCACTCACGTTTTAACTCTTCGGTCTTAGCAGACCCTTTAGGAAATAAAGGAGCATGAAACCCAGATCCTGTCCTCTTTGAAGACCCCATTGCTACAGAGTCATTGATAGAGCTTATTGTTCTTTCCTGTCAGTATTACTTTTTAAGGAGATGCAAGTTAAACCATTTCTCCATCGACACGTTCAGGTTTATAGCATGCCTTCATCATGCTTCCAGAGGCTGTACGCCGAGAGCAGCATCACCTCTCTCAGCCTCTGGAGTTAGCATCCCAGAGAGCCGGCCCTCAGCCACGTCAGCACAGCCCCACCTGCTCTCCTGCACCTCAGCAGAGCCCGACCATTTCCCTCGTGCTCCTGGAGCCTGCCTCCCCGTATCAAAACAAACGCACGGCATCTGCTGTGAATGCTGGCATGGTCCTACCTACACACACACAGAACTGAGGCCACGTTCTTAGCATGCAAGCAGTTTGAGTAGGCCTTGTGCAGGATTTCTTTCGGCAAACTTGCTTTTTTCATTTCACGGAGTCTTTTTGTGGGTGGCAGAAATTCTCTGTGCAACCTTAACAGCCACTTTCTCAAGCTGTAGGTTCCTATATAACATATCTGCTGAAAAACAAGTACTGTACAGCTTACTAATGTCAATATTTACCATTGGTATCCCATTTATCCTCCTTTCTAGATATTGGGAGAGGAGGAAGTGGGAGAAAGAGAAACAATCATTCAGTGATAACGGGAAAATGCCTTTTGAATTTCAGTGTAAAGCCCGAGATGTGAAACAACTGTTTGTGCTAGCAAAAAGCAAAGCACACAGTCCATATCATGGCTATTTGCAGAATTAGCCACGTGCTTTGCATGTTTTGTACAAATTTCGTGGGCGTACTTTAAGACATAAGTGTTTGAAAACTGACCCGAGACCCAACAGCAGTATTCTAACCAGCTAGATGTAAGTTTTGCAATGTGACTTTTTTACGTTAAAGAATTAAGCTTCAAAGTAATAACTTTTATTTTGTTTTAAACAGAGCAAATTATTGAAAAAGATGAAGGTCCATTCTATACCCATCTAGGAGCCGGTCCTAATGTGGCAGCTATTAGAGAAATCATGGAAGAAAGGTAATTAGTGCAAAGGCACGGGGCAGATTAACGTTTATCCTTTTGTGGATGTCAGAATTTTTCCAGCTTTTGCACATAAAGAAATAAACAATTGCAAATCAAGTAATTACTTGTAGGCTTAGCTCCCCCCGTGTTGCCAACATGACGCGCTGTGCTATTCACCAGAGAGTCACAATATTTGACAGGGCTAATAGTCAGCTGGCTGGCACGGGCTGCGCGCTTTGAGACCGACGCCAGCAAACCCGAGCAGGAACAAGTATTCACCAGGCTGCCAAGCAAGGCAAGGCAGCTGGCAATGGCTCTCAGAGCAGGCACGGACCTGGTGTTCCCTCTGCATACAAGGACGCCAAGGTGGGAGGAGGACGGAGGGCAGGATACCAGACTCCAAAATTCTCTCTCTCCTTCCCGCCCGCCAATTATTAAGTATATAGTACAACCCTAAAGGACTAAACCTAACTCAGTCACTTCCAGAGGTGTGGAACAAGGTTACTAGATAGGATTTCAGCCCAAGAATCAAGAATTAGGTTTGTGACAAAACATCCCTCTCCCTCGGAGCATTGCACAAAACCAGCCTTATCTCAGCTGTGGATATTCCTGCATTGCGTTGCATCCTGTAATGTATATGTTACCCACAGTCAAACCCAGCAAGGGATTCTGAATGGTTCATAATGGATATGTGATCTACGCTATTTAGACAAATGTAAAAGTGCAAAATCCACCGGCATTTCTAAAATATGAATTAAAAACTCTTCACACAAAAGTGACTTTGGCACTGTGGATTCTGCATTACTTGCAGGTTTTGGAAAGCATGGACAGTAAAGGCCAGGTTTTTAGTGGTATCTGGGAATTCAGTTCCTTTCTGAACAAACAAGCAAACAAAAGCTCCCCAGTAAGTCTGAGACAGATGGGAATTTGATTTGTTAATACCTTAAAACTCTGAACACCAAAAGCAAATAGGTGTCTGTGCAGCGCTCGTCTTGAGCTAAGGAGAACGGTTTCTCAGCAGGGTCTGCCAGCTTGTGCTCATCACTGCGCGGCCATGGACCATTAATGGCATATTAAATCCTTAGGATTATCTCTAAGTGATTAGTCCTAAGGTCCTTTCTCTTAGCACCTCCTTCCCTGTAACTCCTGGGCAGGGCTTGCCCCACTACTTGTTTTCAGCTTTGTGAGCAGCTCAAATGCATGTAAGCTGCACAAATCAGCTGCTTCTTGGGAAGGGGGAGTGAACGCTGACCCTCCTGAGAAGCTTCTTACAATTTACCTCCAAGGCTCTAATTGACTGTTTAATTCTTTAATATTCACAAATAGTACATGAAACAGGAAAGTCATTTGTGTCATCATGTCAATTATTAGAGATGAAACTTTTTTCATTTCTTGACTTAGGAATGTGATTTTCCATCCTTAATACCGACCTTGTCTTTTTTTCCTTTTCCCGTCCCATTAATTTCATTTTATGTTGGCAGAAGGAAATCCTGAGAGATTACAGATAACATATGTATAGCCAGCCAGGTTCAGCAGAGTCTAACAGAAACTGCTTGAACAATGGCAAGCTTACAACTGTTCATATTGCATGAACTGTGTGATCCCAGGACAGAAGAACTCCAGAGCTCCTTCTTGTTAGCTAATTTTGTATCCCTAAGGAAAAAAAAAACACTCTAAAGAAATTCTCAAGCACGTGTGTACAGTTGGTGACATTAATCACAACCTAAGCACTGTTAAACTATCTTCCCATGAACATGAATTGACTTTTAAGGTATTAGCACTGCCAAACAAACCAGGATTTGAATTGATACTGATAGTTGATATTTTAGCTACACTAGTTTCTTGCAGAATCCATGGTGGATACATATTTTTTACCTCTTCCTTCTCCCAGTCCCTACTTCATGCTAAGTGAATTTTGCTCCCATTTTGAAGCCAGTGAGCTCTGGACTGAAAGCAAGCATGACAAACATCAGGCACAAATTCTTCTGTGACACTTGAAGAGATGTGAGACAAAGTCCATTTCATCTGCAGTGCTCAAGATAGATCGATAGTGGCATCCACACAGTTGTCCTGCAATCCAGATCAGCAGACTGATAGAAAATGTTAAGATTGAAAAATGTTTATGTGGCTAATTAAAGAAACAAATGTATACTAACATCCAAGACTAAGTAGGAAAAAGTGATCTAACAGTTGCCTGCAGAACATGTGTAGTACGACCTGATTTTATTTGTATAATTTCCTGTGACACTGAAATTTCACAATGAGATCACATCTAAAAGTATTTTTCATTTCCTTTACACGACAGAAGTTTTAAATACAAGTAATTTGCTCTTAAATATGTCACCAAGATTTTAGTGCAAAAACAAGAGGGATGAAAGGTCAAAAGTTCTCAAAGCAGCTTTAAATGGCTGTGTAACACGAAGGAACTATCTTGATTGCTCCATAGGTAACAGGCAAAAAGCAGGAACATTGTGACTTAGTCCCCATGCTTGGTTATATATATAAAAAAAAAAAAAGCAACACCAATGAGAGCAGCAGATACACGAAAGGGAGCTGGAGGTGGAATTTGCCCAGTCCCTGAAACGCAGCCAAGTCAGCACCGAAGCTGGATCTGCAACTTTGCAGCCACTGAGGTCTCTAACACGCAGGCTTCGAGCAGCAGCCTCACCTCAGCCCGGCATGCTCTTGGCTCAGCAGGTGGGCACCCCCAGCTGCAGCAGCCCTGGGGCGAGAATAAGCTCAGAAAAAGCTCAACAGGTCTGATGCTTGCTGTTAATTCAAGACTTGCTTCACTTAGCATTTGCCGTATATTTCCACCTGGTCCATCAGAGGACATAGGAAGCGGATCTCATTTGTTCTGAACAGCTCTGGGGCTCAGTTCTGCCCTGACTGCATCGTCACCTCGACTCAATGCTACAGCAGGAGTCGAGCTTGCCTGCCTTTATCCCAAAAAGACACACACAAATGGCATCATTTGAGGGCACCTTGTGATCCTAATTCAGTATAGAAGTCTGGCAGAAGTAAATAAGTAACAATTTATGACCGGATGACAAAGTAAAGGAAATAGATATGAAGCAAATTAATCATGGCTTAACTGATTCACACTGTATCTAAGCCAGAAACAAGCACAGAAAATTAATAGTGTGACTACTGCATGCCAGCTGTTCCATGACAACTTAATTATATAAATTTCAGAGTGATAACTTAAAATTTAACCCAGAAATTAAAGAAAAAATGTAAGTTTCCTTCCCAAAACAGAGAGACTTCAAGTCCACTTTTCAAAATGTCATCTATAACAACTTCTCCAGAGAAACAGTTAAAAGGTTTGGGGATATTAATGTGTTACAGATAATTTTCACTCCGCTGTGATGTATTAAAGCCATTTGCCTCTTTTAACATATTAATTCACCACCATAATAAAATCAGCCAGATAAACTGCATTGCACACCCTTCCCTGTAATTCCTAGTATTTATTTTTTAAGATAAGACTGGTGAATGTACTCCATCTTTTAAGTGTTTGTGCAGAACCAAATGAATCTGCTTATTGTACGTGTTTTTGTTTGTTTAAGATTTGGACAGAAGGGTAAAGCTATAAGGATTGAGAGGGTTGTCTACACTGGGAAAGAAGGCAAAAGTTCTCAAGGATGTCCTATTGCTAAATGGGTAAGTGATGTCCACAAACGTTAATGCTAATCTAGGTCAGTGTGATGGTTCCTGTACGCAGCCAGCAGTGACGTCCTTCTGTTAGTTGACACTGGGGAACTTAAAATAGCTCACCACAGGGCGCCCGCAGCCCGTTCCCACCACTGTCTCTCACACTCCATTTACTTGAGCTGCATGGAAAACAGCAAGAATAAAATTTGGCCTGAAGGTATGAAAACCTGAGAAGGAAGGCAGTTAAACTTAGATTTAAGATCCATGACTCCAGCCATTCTCTCTGCTGTTTAATTTTACCTACAAATAAGTGCAGTAAGTACACCACGGTGATGTTTTTAAAACGCACTCCCAGTTGGAGAGAGGTATTAGTACACCCTCTTAGCAAACACTGCCTTACTTTGGCACAAAGTACTGAGTGGTTTGGGTAGGCTGGGGAAAGACGGGATGAGGAAAAACTGATATATGATTATAAGTGTTTACGCATGCCAGACTGCACCTTTGTACAGAAATACCCGCAGTAGCCCAAGCACTGAGAAGCAGGGACACTCTTACTTGAGCCGTGTACTGCTTTCCTCTCATTGCCATAACGTTTCTGTGAGTCAGGGCAGGCAAGGCCACAAAACAGAGTGGCTGGTGACAAGATTAGCTGTTTAAGCATGGTAGGAAAAGGGAGAGAGCTCCCTTGTCAAGCCATTGAGTCTCTTCCTCAGCTGCCTTCCATCCCCCGCATGGCTCCTGCATTAAGTGCAGGTGTCCAGCAGCCAGCTCTGCACAGGTAGGCACCTCACTGCTCCATTCCTTTTGCCTCCTAATCCAGCTTGGTCGCTCATACCATAGTGCAGATTCAGGAGAATATTTCTGCTAAATCAGAGCATGGGGGATACCGTGCACAGCTGGTTTCCACCGCCATGCCATCAGTCAAGACACTCAGAGCTTCATTAGAGAGAAGGGGTTCATGCCCTGGCCCCTATCAGTAGAGGGGACGAATGGTGCAAGTTGCCAGAAACAAAGAGGAGGAGGGAAATAGAAGTAACCTCCCCCCACGCACACTAGTGCTGAGGTTTCCTATTCTCTTACTCTTCACATTAAGAAATGCATTGTTTGTGTTGGGGCTCCGGGGGTGTGTGTTGCTGTGCATGCAGGTAGTCCGCAGAAGCAGTCAGGAAGAAAAGCTACTCTGCTTGGTGCGCGAGCGAGCGGGCCACACGTGCGAGACGGCGGTGATCGTGATTCTCATCCTGGTCTGGGAGGGAATCCCGACAAGCCTGGCCGACAAGCTGTATTCTGAACTCACCGACACCCTGAGAAAGTATGGCACGCTCACGAACCGGCGGTGTGCCCTGAACGAAGAGTAAGTGACACAAAGGGTTTGCTTCAGCCGGGGACCTGGCATCTCCACTTGCTCTTTTCCCATAAACACACATAGCTTCCAAACCGTTTCAGACAGTCGGAAAACCCACGAACCTTTTGAGGAGAGCAAAGCAAATGTTTTTAAAAAGTAGGGAAAAAACATCTTCCCAGAGTTGTGAAGCCTCGCTGTGTATTTAAAGGAAGATGATTTAAAAGAAGATCGCAGCTGGGCCCAGGAAAGCAGACACCTTGAAATGAAAACTAGGTGCATTAAATCATACCGTATGCCTACAGAAGCTAGCCTGAATCTAAAGAAATTACACTCTCTTTTTCCATGTCTTTCTGACAGCAAGGAACATTTAGATCAAAATAACGTAGCTATCACTGCATTTCACATGCTTTGGCTTCCTGGGTACAGTTGTATTTCGGAAATCTTTGCCAAATGCTTGTCAGAGAGCTCCAGTCTTGCAGTGCCAGCAGCATACGCCCTTCCAGGTACCATTAGTGAACTACCTGCGAAGGCTCCATGCAGACATACACTCTTTTGAGCTAACCCAGGTTTCTCAGATAAATATAGGAAACTTGCTTTCCAACCACGCAACTACTCGTTGCAATAAATTCCTCTGTTACAATGCGTATGACTCCCTCTTCCATTTCCTCCTTATTTACCGATGGAAGAAGATCCAGGACTGGTGGTTCCCTACATCACTGGCAGAACGCCGACACTCGCTGTAGGAGCACCCCGGGGTGACCCTTCTGCTGCTAACAACTGTGTTCTCTTCTTCTTTAGACGGACCTGTGCATGTCAAGGGCTGGACCCTGAAACTTGTGGTGCTTCATTTTCCTTCGGTTGCTCCTGGAGCATGTACTACAATGGTTGTAAGTTTGCCAGAAGCAAGATTCCAAGAAAGTTTAAGCTGATGGGGGATGATCCAAAAGAGGTTGGTGTCCATTTCTAAAATGAAAATGTGCCTCATTTGCAAGGAAATGTTTTCTGTCACTCTGCAAATAAGAGATCCAGTGCAAGAGAGCAGGGGGGCAGAGCCCTGCTTGAATCGCATGCATGTAGGGCCATTAAATAACTGCCAGTCAGAGCTGATTGATTCCAGTCACTGAGCCAGCTGAATTGACTGTCCAAATTCTGACAGCTGGTAAAAGCCCTGAGACTTGAAACCATGTTTGCAGGCTTTCACAATTAGAAGAAAGGGCACGGCCTGAATAATTGTGCCCGTATTAGGCCTGCAATCGGGCATTCCCCAGTGGCAGAGTGGAAGGTTTACCAGCTGAAGGCGTATAACGTTGCAACTGGGAACCAGAGCAGACTGCACGGAGACTAATGTGGCGAAACTCTGAGAGTACAATAGGAATAAGAGGATAGGAAGCCTCGTTCTACATACAGTCTTGCCCCACTGATAGTTTCCAGACCGGGCTCTGTGTTACAGCAAACTGGCAACCATTTAAAACGAGTCAAGAGTAAAACTGCATCGACCTTAGCTTGGACACAGGATATCTCTGAAGGTATGATTGCAGCGAGTCCTGGTTATTCATGTGTCTGGGAGGCTCTAATGGCCTAGCTTGGTTTTTGGCATGCACGTGCAAATTTAGTCCCTAGTCTGCTGCTCATATACTGATGCATAGGTCCAGAGCTTTCACTATATTCTGGGATCTTACGCAAACCCAAACATTTCTTGTACATGATCAGAGAGTCAGGCATGCCCGCATGCTATGGCCTGTGCTGAAAATAGCACACTTTATTTAGAATATCATCGTAATTACCATATAGTTTTTCCTCCCTGCTGCTCCTCTGTGTCCCCCAGAATTACAAAATAGCTCTCCTTCAATCATATTGTGGTACAAAGCCTTCTTTATCATAGCTGCAATCCTAAACCCCCTAAATTTTCTAAGCTGGATACCTGGCCAGAGCTCACCAGGGCACTCTTCCAACTTGCATTCCTGGATTTGCTTCCATGCAAGCCAGAGCTGGGCAGAGAGGATGGTTTTACCCTCCAGTCCTGTTCCCGAAGGCAGGGGCACACATCCAGACAAGGGTCTCATAGCGTAGACTCGGTTTATAGGTGGTACAGACAACACAAATAGGATCCTCACCAATAAATGCTCCAAGTTATGCTTACAAATGGTAACCTGCAGGCCATACAAAAGGTCACAGCAAGATGTTCTCTGACAATTTCACAGTGTCATTTTGGAGTCCCAAATTTCAGTTTTAGGAGGAGATACAAAACTTTAATGTACCAAACGTCTCTCTGTCAAACCCATAGGTTTTTCACACCTCCATGAAATATACAAACTCCTAAAAGCAAGTACACCGCTCCATTATGCCACTGTTCTCTGTGTATTTGAAATGAAAAATAAGGGCCTCGTATAAGCAAGGTCTTGAATTTGGAATTCTCTTCCTGAGAGGATGGGGAGCAACTCTGGAGTGTGTTACTGGAGTACTTCATTTTTAAAGAGCCCTTCATTTTGAGAGCATGTACATCTCCTTACAGAAAGATGAAATGTGGTCACTCCTACCTGCATAGCACCAACTCCTAGGCATGTCCACAATTCTTGATTGCTTAAGGACTGGGAACTTTTTGAAGTCTGATGTATTACAATAATTTTAAATTGCTGCATGAAAAGACAATTTAAATATGTTGAAGTGCTGTTATCACAGTGTGTAAAACCCTTAAATTGGCCAGATTAACTTGATGGAGCATTCAGATATTATTCCTCTCAAGCTTTCTAAAGAGTATTATTTTCCCAAAACTCCAGTAGAGAAAATAATGAGGGTCATCATGCTTGGACCTAAAACATCTTCATATTGAAAAATTATAAATTCTTTTTAATATAAACCAAATTAAGATTATAGTCTGTGATATCCTCTCACAAGGATCACACTACCCTACTATTACGTCTCTTTCAAGGCTGTGAAACAATATAATTAAAAGGAGATTCACAATAGTTATTGTCTAAACCAGAATGACCACGATTTAGACCTTTACATATCTATCACTGCATTTTAACAGACCGTAACTTTTTAGGTCCATACATACAGTATGGAAAACATCATTGAACTCTATTTCATCTGCTAACAGGAAGAAAAACTAGAATCCAATTTGCAGAATCTGTCAACCCTGATGGCGCCCACCTACAAGAAGCTTGCACCCGATGCATACAACAACCAGGTACGGTGGGGGGAAAGGGAACTGGAACAGCCACAGAATCTGATTTTTACCACACTTTCCCCAATGTTTTATCTTTGAGCCATACCATTCATGTACATTTTGTACCAGCGTTCCTTTGACATCAGGCTAAAGACAAATGGAAATCCTCAATGCCAATTAAAATGCTTTCAAAAGTAAAACTAGCAGAATTTTATCCACTAAATAAAGCTAATCTTTTCACCTACATAAACACAACAATATTACCTCACACTTGAGCAGAAATCCAGCTTTACAACACAAGGCTTCTGGATTCACCAGCCAAACTAGCAAAACAGCCACAGAGATGGTTCAAGACTGGTAACAGTGTCATTAGGCAGTGAATTATATTGCACTTGAGTCTTGAAACTACAGTTTCAGTTCTGCTCTCTCAAGTGACAGTTTTCACCAAAGTGGCCATTACAGACATGCTTTTAAAACAAAAACTTCATATTTGAATACACTCAGCCCTGCATATGCATGCAAGTGCCTGCACCAGCCTTCTTGCACGAGGAGGTGGTGCGTGCAGCTTTCTGTTGGTCAGCATTCACAGGTGCTAGCACATTCAAAGCTGTATGAGGCTCCCAGGTGTGGCTACCTCTCACCTCTATTCCTTCACCAAACACCTTTCAGATGTTTGCATCAAAATTTGACGCTGTACCCTTTGAAATGTGTTAACTATTGGCCTTCATTTTTGTTGTTCAGGCTTGCTACCATTACAAACACTCACAGAACTTACAGCCTCCTGACTACCAGCACCATTGCAAACTATGACATCTTCTTTCATTCCTGTTGACAACATTAAGCCCAGTCAAAACACATACTTGCTGTAGCAATCAGCACAGAACAGATTTTCCACTGTAATGCAAACAGTAAGCTAACATGAAACTCTCCATTTATATTTGCAGTTAAATTCACTCCTTTACTGCGTATTTACTAGCAACTAGACAGGGTAAGCAGGTTTAGTACAGACTGATCCGATTTCACTTACCTGATCAGATAACACTTGGAGACTCATTATGGAGGAAACTGTGGCTACGTGCCCACTAGCTGTGGTTATCTCTCCAAATAGCGTAGAGACATTCTGCAAGAGAAAAAAGGAAGAGGAAGAATTAAAAATGAGGGGGTGGTGAAAAATAAAATGGTTCTTTGCTTGGGTTGCTTTTCTTTTCTCATAAAAGTTCTTCATATAAACCGTAAGCCTGACACTAGCTGAAATGCTTTTGCAAGTTTCAACTTTTACCTTAGATAATAAGCAATGTGTATAGCGTGGCCTATTTCAGGAGTTCCATACAAACCTTGAATTTGTGGGGAAACAGAGATCAAGCTATTGTCAGTGTCTTCAAAGGGAGATGAGCAAGACCTAATTCGTATGGCTGCAGTAACAGGTTATAAAAAGCCAAAGCTCTAACCAAAGCCAGTCCCCTTTTGAATCGTAGAATATCCCAAGCTACAAATCCTGAGAAGAGCTTCCAAATTCCAAAGTTTGTTCTAATCCATGTCGGGACTGCAGCAGCATTAACATCTAGAATTGGAAAGCGTCTGTTTATCCAACTGGACCCAGCAGAACATTTCACAGAACCTTTGCAGAGATACATTTTAAACACACCCTTTAAGTCTAACCAAATTATCATGTGGATAACATTTCAAACCACTCTCACTGGATTTCAAAGGAGTCTCCATGTTTCAAGTTTTCTTCTGATTTTTTGTTTTTAGATTCCAGTGAAGTAAATATTCCAAATATTAAAAGCAAAATTACTGTGAGCAAACTAGACATCTTTTTAGTGATCCTGGATCAAAACTTGGCAAAATTTCTAATTTCCCATTAACATAGAACAGGAATTTCAGCAAAGCATTTTACGAATGGGGTTTCATTTTTGATTTTCTAAATATAATATGAAACTGCCATTTGTGTGAGGCTTGATCTTTCATTACAAAATCCCTTCTTTTTGTGTAATGTTTATTGTTGCACTATAAACTCTTTGCAAAGCTCCTTAATAATGAGTACATGTATAGAAAATACTGCCTTGACTGAATTATCATTTTGGTCAGGGGTTAGTGCTGCACTAAAGCTAATGAAATAGGCTTTTAGTGTGCCAAAATATTACAAATCTGAAAGCAAATTATTATTTTTCATGAAGTCATTCTGAAGTCAGTTTTCTAAAGTCATTTTCCCTTAATAGCTTGGTATATTTCCAGACTACACAAACACATCGCTCTTACAGTGCCAGACACCGAAACCATGCACTGTATTTGTCATGTAAAAACACAAACCACTGGCAGGGAATCAGAAGTAATATGCACAGAAAAGTATTACTGGCCAGTTTCACAATAACAGCAAAGACAGGGAAGACAAGTACAGGGTAACAGGGAAGAAAGCAGCAAGGAGTGAAGCAGGCATATAAAACTGCCACAAAATTGCTTGATTTTATTTGCCTTTAAGAGCCGTATGTTACCACCCCGAAGATGTTAGGAGCCCTGCCTGTTGTTCAGTGCTAAGCCCGTGTGTTGCAGTGATACCTGTTGTCTGATTGCAGATCGAGTACGAACACAGAGCACCCGAGTGTCGCCTGGGGTTAAAAGAAGGTCGCCCATTCTCAGGGGTCACTGCCTGCCTGGATTTCTGTGCTCATGCTCACAGAGACTTACACAATATGCAGAACGGGAGTACACTGGTAAGTCAGCGATGCACAGAGCCTCCTTATTCCAGCGCTAATTGCATATAGTTAATTCATTATCTTCAGTCTGTTTAAATTTATAATTGCATAACGTAGATTGCTAAAAAAAGAAATGTTAAGCAGTAATTGAGCTAACTTATTACCCCCTACACAATTTTTCATTCAACTGAATGAGACTTATGATGTATTAAAGAAAGGTTTAATATAGAACTGGTAAAAGAGAAACCGTGGAGACAATGGAAGGAAGGTTCCAGCAGGGCTGAAATGCCTGTTTCAGCATTCCTGGAACAAAATGATTTATATTTGTCGTCTTGAAATATTTTTTTATAACTATTTTGGATTATATATCTTCCAATAAAATAAAAACAGAAACAGACGACTTCTTTCCGTAACTTTCTTCCGAGGAGAGTTTAGAAAGTTGTGGATTTCATTCCTGCTTGGGACAAGAATAAAGTCTGCAAGCCTTGCCACCCTTAGTAATGTACGTGCTCACTTGACCCTTTTCCATTCTGAACTCTTCTGAACACTGCATTTGCAGTAACACTTCTGAACAAGATATCAGAAAAACTAGCCTTTTTTTCAATGTGTATTGGATTATTTCTGTTCCCTGCTTATTCTCTCTCTGTGACAATCCAGTAACAACTAAAATTTGCCCTGTTTCCAGGGTCTGACTTAGTTGAAAAGCCAACCACCACCAATCAAATACATATTCCTAGTTGAGCTTTCTTCCTAAGATTGGCTGATTCAATGATTCTGCCGCAGAGTATGTCTGTATCAGCATCTTTTTCTCCACTGAGATGCTCCCAATGCCTGTTTTAGCTGGAGCTAACACAATGAGCATGCTACAAGACAGAACAGAACCCTCCTGAAATCTTCGTGCACGTTAACATGACTTGCTCCTTTGCAAAGTGCTGGAATCTGCCATTGTAAGGGGGTGTGAAATACAATGGCAGTATGTTATATTTCTCACTACTTCAAATAGGTACCTGGCTAATAATCTATCATAGCAAAACGTTCAGTTGGGTACAAAGTCCCAATTCTCGCTGTTTTAGCTCCCTGCCCATGCAGTGCTATGGATCACACAGTTCATTTCACTTTAGGTGATACCCAACTATACTGCTCATTTCAGTACAGGTACAAGAAACATAGATGTAAATACTTTGTGTTTCTATTTACACTGTCCAACAGAGCAATGGAAGAAATGAAATTGCAGACTTCTTGTGATAATGCTTAAACTGAGCAGAAACTTAAAGTTTCCAAGCAACTTTCCAGATGCTGACAGTGTCAGGGCAAGGTAAAACACACAAGCTAGTATTTCAGGCAACTTCTTCTCAGACTGGTTTGAGAGAGTTACTCTAACACACCTTTCTGACAGGTTTGCACACTAACTAGAGAAGACAATCGTGAAATTGGCCAAACACCTGAAGATGAGCAGCTCCACGTGCTCCCGTTATACAAAGTCTCTGATGTGGATGAGTTTGGAAGCGCTGAAGGCCAGGAGGAGAAGAAGAGGAATGGCAGCATCCAGGTCCTTACCTCCTTTCGCCGGAAAGTAAGGATGTTAGCAGAGCCTGTTAAGACGTGCCGGCAAAGGAAGCTAGAAGCAAAGAAGGCAGCTGCAGAAAAGCTTTCCTCCTTGGAGAATGGGTCTAGCAAAGCTGAAAGAGACAAGTCTGCTGCAGCACGCAACAAGCAAGGCAACTCTGAAGCGGCAGGTCACGCAAAGCAGCTAGCAGGTAAACACATGAGTCTGATCAGGATCTTTATCAAGTGGTAAGCTTCCTAGAAACTGAGGCCATTTACAATGAGTCTCTAAAAAAACATTTTTCACAGCACAAGAACATTTTAAACAAAAAGCAAAGAGAATTCTTGAATGTAAATATCAATATTGTATGTTTATAAATACTAGAATGCCAAACTGTGGCCAACTCTGGAGAAGCAAAAAAAAAAAAAAAAAAGACATGAGAAATCCGTGACTGGATAATTAACACCTGTAGAAGTCAGGTGCTTCTACAAACTCAATGTATTGCAAAGTACCTTTAAAAGACTACTGGTGCTAGGAGCTATGAAGAGAAGTGTGTGATGTTGCTGCTGAAGAAAAAGTGACCTGCACATCACTCACTGTCTGCCACTGTTGCAGAGAACATCATAATCTGAGTGGATTCTAGCCTAGCCTCTTTACCACTATATATACAAATACTCTGCTTCAAGACCAAAAGCAGAGCAGAGGTTTTTCCATAGTGGAGTAAGAGTTTAAAATCCATTTAACAATCCCTGACAGTTCTCATCAGTAGATTTAGAATCCTGGGCAAAGGAGTTCTTCCCTCATGACTATTTTATTGTTACAGCAGCTTCCACAGACAGGAATAAAGCGATACCTCCAAGGCTGCCCAAAAGGTCACCGAGATACCTATGAATAGAAGTCAGCTGTCCTGTGACCCAGGCTGGGGCTCTAACCATTAAACTATGCCATTGCACTTTAATGAATGATGGCTTTTCCCTTGTGTCTTCAATTAATCTCAGTTGGTACTGAAATGTTCTCTCTATCAGTGAATGTCACCTTTATTTTATTTATTTTTTTAACATTAAGCCATTTTTTTGAGGCAGTTCTATAAATACAGATGTAGCAGAATTTATTTATTTATTCTCAGGGAAAAGAAGGTCACCTTGTGCGACCTTTTTGGGAGGCTTTTTGGGAGCACTTTGATGCTCCATTTCATGGACTACTTAAATGATGATTCAACTCTTTGGACTTTGTGCATGTGACTCTGAACAGATTGCACTGTCCTCTCTTCCCCGTTGCTGCTAGCATCTGATCTCGCTGGATGCACGCCAAAAAGGAAGAGTAGCCTTAGTATTTATTCAGCTTCTTAAAGCATGGCATTTGAGATATGAGAAAGGGAACCTCTGTTAATGTATCATATGATAGACTTTTCTTAGAAAACTCACAGATACTTATCATAAGGAATCTATAAAGTATGCATTTTAAAAAAGAAAAAAAAAAGAAGAAAAAAGCTTGCTTGTTCTTTTCTTTTCACGTCTACAGATCTTTTACGCCTTTCAGGACCAGCCTCACAACAGCAGCAGCAACATCCCCAGCGCACTCTCCCTAACAGCTCTCAGTCAAATCCTATTAACTCTTACTCGGGTTCAGGTTCTGCAAATCTGTATGTAAGGTTGCCTAATCCAGCTGGTGGTTATCCAAGCTCTTCATACACTTCAGATCCCTATGGAGGGTCCGGTCCCATGAACCTTTACACCACCTCATCACAGCCTGCGGGGTCTTATTTGAATTCTTCCAGTCCCATGAACCCTTATTCAGGATCATTAAGTCAAAATAACCAGTATCCACCCTACCCATGCAATGGAAACATGCCGATGGACAACTGCCCCTCTTACTTGGGCTCCTACCCCTCCCAGCATCAGCACATGGACTTGTATAGCTGTCAGAGCCAAGACCCTATGTCTAAACTAAGCCTGCCACCCATTCAAACATTATACCAGCACAGGTTTGGGAATAACCAGAGTTTTGGTCCCAAATACTTGAATTATGGAAACCAAAATATGCAGGTAGACTCCTTCAGTAATTGCACCATTAGACCAAATGTACACCACGTAGGGTCTTTTTCCTCTTACTCCACCCACGAGGCTGATGGTCATTTTTTGGAGGTAGCCTCGAGGTTAAAATCTAATCTGAGTAATCCAAGCATGGACTATGCCTCCATGAATAAAAACACTGAACATCACCATGTGCAACCCCCTCCACATTTAGCACACGACTACCATCCTGCTCCAAGTATGTTTAGTGGTCCTCCTAATTCGTTGCACCTCCAAAGTAAGGATAGCGAAATGATTTCACATGCAGTCAATGGTTTGTCTAGCATGCTTCCAGGTCAAAACCATGATAGGACTACTCCCCAAGGTGGTTTAGATAAAACCGATGTGCTGAATCCTGAAAAAGCAGAGGATCCTGATGAAGTCTGGTCAGATAGTGAACAGAGCTTCCTGGATCCAGAAATTGGAGGAGTGGCAGTTGCTCCATCTCATGGGTCAATTCTCATAGAGTGTGCAAAGCGTGAGCTCCATGCAACGACCCCCCTAAAAAATCCCAACAGGAACCATCCCACCAGAATATCCCTTGTCTTTTACCAGCACAAGAGTATGAACGAGCCAAAACACGGTCTGGCTCTGTGGGAGGCCAAGATGGCTGAGAAGGCAAGAGAGAAAGAAGAGGAATGTGAAAAATACGGTCCAGACTACGTGCCTCAGAAATCTTATGGCAAAAAAGCAAAGCGGGAGCCTGCTGAGCCACATGAACCCTCGGAGCCAACGTACGTGCGCTTCATCAAGTCTCTTGCACAACGGACGCTGTCGGTCACCACAGACTCCACAGTAACAACATCTCCATATGCCTTTACACGGGTTACAGGGCCTTACAACAGATATATCTAACTTCACACCTTCGTTGGTTACCTCATTTGAAAAAAACAACTCATCAGTAGGGTAGTTCTCGTTTAGGTTTTGGGGAAGGCAAGGGTGGAGGAGAAAACAGTGTTTTTATTAAACTCATCGGTGGAAAAAGCCTCGGCACACCAGCAAAAAGAGGTAATCTCACTAGCGCACTTCTTTTCCACTGGTTTTTAAGTGGTCACAGATGGCATGTAGGAAACAAGACCAAAGCATCCTATGCAAAAACAAAAACAAAACAAAAAGTGTTTCACAATTTACATTTGAAAACACTGGCTCCATTACTGAAAGAGAGAATCTGCAAATGGATTTTTTTTTTCTTACAGTTTTGCACATCTGTGACCACTTTTAATGTCATTGAGTTTGCATAGTCATGGAACAGGAGCAAAAAAAAAATCCTAAAAAATAATACTGTAGTGTTACAACTGCAGGAATCTTAAAATAACATCTGGTGCTGAATCTATGATGTACTGAAATACTGGAATTATGGCTTTTTAACATGCAGTTTTTACTGTAATCTTATTAGTCTCTTGATTTTATTTAACAAAGTAGATACATATAAAACATAATGAATAGACAGCAAAACACTGAATTTGTTTGGATATTCTAAAAACATGGTGCTATCTAAGAGAACGGTGTCTTTATTTTAACAGTCAAACAGTTAATGCCTTTATAACGATTAAAATGTCAATGATGTATTCAAATGTTCTTCAACAACAGGGAGGACCTTTTCATTCATGTATGTATTGAATTTACCTGGTGTTAAAATAAGCTTACTTTTTAACATATGGGAATTACAAAGACCTCTGGATTTTGCTCATCCAGTCAAGTCCTAGAAGAGGACAATAAAATATAGAGAGAGATATTTTTTTTTAAAATAGTGTTTCAAAAGCACTTTGTCTACCTAAGCTTGGCAACTTGAACAATGCTAAGGTACTAAGACATTAAAAAAAAAAAAAGAGTTTACTTTGATTTTAAAATGCAAAGATAATTTTTTTAAAATAAAAAAAAAAAAAGCTTTTAAATACTTTTGTTTTAGCCATGCATCTGCTAGTGGGCTACATATCCATTTTTAATACAGTCAGTTATGGTAAAAATGGGGCTTACTGGATATAAGGGAATACTTTAGTACACAAAACACATGTTTTTCTGGTGCTCATCTCACACAGCTATACTGTAAACTGTTTTCTACAATTATGACAAGTTCATTGCTCAAATATGTACAGTTTTAAGGAAAGAATTTTATATTAACCACAGGTAATAATTAGCAGCATGCGACAGACTACAACTAGTTAGCTTGGGCTTCTGCTGTTTTTAAAGATCTGTATGCTCTTCAACTATTGAATGGCAGACTGCTTTTGTGTTGATAATTATGTACATTGTGGTGTAAGTCATTTCTCGGTGCAAGTGTCCTCTTTTCCAGGAAGATTGAGCAGACCGATGCCTACACAAGATGAATGAAACAGGGTTAGTTCTGTGTGATTCCGTTGATTAAATAGAAAAAAAAAAATAGGCAGCTGGCTTGCTGTGGTGGTTTTAAAACATTAATTTCTATTAAAAAAAGCAGGAGAGTTGTATAGTAAATTAAATTGTAAACAAAACTTTTTTTAACGCAATGCTTTAGTATTTTAGTACTGTAAAAATATTAAATCTATATATATTTGGGTTTTGAGCTGAATTCACATCATGGTGCTACTCAGCCTGCTACAAATATATCATAATGTGAGCTAAAAATACATTAAAAGGTTTGAGTGATGTTCCTACTTGTCATATACCTCAACACTAGTTTGGCAATAGGATATTGAACTGAGTGTGAAAGTTTATATATTGTATACCATCTTTTTTCCCCCAATAGCCTTTGAAAAAAAACAAAACAAAAAAAAAACTCTCTCAATACTTGACATTTTAGCAAGTATAACTTGAACTTCAACTTTTTTTTTTTTTTGTTCTAAAAATTCAGGGATATTTCAGCTCATGTTCTCCTATGCCAATGTGTCACCTGTGTGTATGTAAAGCTGTTGTAGGTTAAATATATTATTCTTTTGTTTTGTTTTTGTTTTTTTTTTTCTTTTTTTTCTTCAGGGATTTAATGCTTTTCTTTTGAATCCCTTCTCTAATTTTTCTTGTACATGTATTGATGTAACTAAAACTAATTTTGTAAATTCGTTAGCTCTTTTTATTGTAATGAAAGTGTTTAAGAGATTTAGAATGTTTTGCCTGTTTCAAACGAATAAACAAAAGAAAGTAGAATGCACTGAGCTGATTAAAGGGAAAAATGTAAGGCAGGGGTTTGGCAAGTGACTGTTTGCTAGAGTTTTTCAAGTCACTCTCTAAACAAGGCTTCTTGGATACTGTAATAAATAAAATAAAATAAAGTATAAAAAGGTACAGTCTGTACAAGGGCTTCCCTAAACATGCAAACCTCCATGTCCCAGATATATCTTGTGCAATATACTGTAAGATTAAGTTTGGTCAAAAGAAATTTTATCTAACAGAATCACAACCTAACTCGAGTAAATCAAAGGAGGCCTTTGGGTTTAATGGTCAAATATTTATTATGGCAATTTTGTTTTTTTAATTCTCAGTCTGTGACTTTACCCACTGCATTGAAACAAAAGTTTCGCCTTTTTAAAGAAAAATTTAATGATGGTTATGTGTCAGATTAATTAAATCATTACTAATCTTCATCTTTTGGTGATTATGTTTTAAGTCCTGTATTATTCATCTGATCCACAGTAGACGTTTGGTTAACATGCCATGCACTGTCATTTGCCAAACTGCTGGCAGCAAGAGCAGGAAGCTTAGTTGGTGAATCAGTTATGTATTGTAAATACCCGAACTGTAATTTTTGGTGTACAGAACCCTGCCTCAGTTGGATCGAATGACAAAGCAGACATAAAATTGCTTGTATAGGATTATCAGGTTGACTATAGCCATACTTGAAGATGCTTCTGAGTGGTGTCAACTTTACTTGAATGAATTTTTCATCTTGATTGACGCACAGTGGTATAAAGTTCACTTCTAAAGCTAGTGGTTAACTTGTGTAGGAAACTTTAGCAGTTTGACACTAAGGTAATGAACTTCTGTGTGCATTTTCTATGCTTATGTTCTACTTTTTTTTTTTTTTTTTTTACTTTAGTTTCATTCATTTTCATGAAATGTTTGGTATGTCTATAAAAAGAATCTGAGGATGGTTATAAATACTGTAAGTATTGTAATGTAATGCAGGTTATTTGAAAGCTGTTTATTATTATATCATTCCTGATAACGCTGAGATGTGGGTGTTTTTAATAAAATTTATATTTATTTAATGCACTCTAAGTCTGTCCTGGAGAACCTTGTCTTTCCCCGTCACTTTTATCAGTTAGCAACAACAGCAGCATGCCAAAACCGGACCCCTAGTGCCAACCACAGGCCAGGAGCCCTGTAGGGACCGGGTGACAATTACAGGGCTGGGGAAGCTGCTAGCTGGAGAAATTAAAGCTGTTATGAGAAACAGAGGAAGCTGCATACTTCAGCAGCCTAGAAACTGAGCGCATTGACTGCTGTATGGGGATAAAGCCTTCCCTGAGCTTCAGAAGCAGCAGGAAAGAAGCAGGCCCAAACTTCTCAGCAAAGCATCCACGCACACCACACTGTTTCAGCCCCCCTCTATCTTCCTCGACTGAAAAGCTTAAATGAATCACATCATAAGAGACTCTAAACCAGGAGACCCAGACACCATGCTTATTCCTAGGTCTGCTTTGACTCCAGCCTTTAAAGATTTTGGGCACTACCCAGCACAGGCTACTGCTAAATAAAATCCGTGTCTGAAGTGATGGAGGGAGGCGTTTTTAGGGACAGGAAGAGGCTGTAGAGCATCACCACTGGCTTCTTCCTGGTATCTGTGGACACAGGTGAATGTGGCATACTCACTGCTGGAATTTGCTTACTACTCAAGTAACAGCCACGGATACACACCTGGCAGAGGGGAGAGGCAGGACAAAGGGGAATCTGGGGTTCGGATGGGTTTTTTGGGTGTTTATTTCTACCCATTTATGCATTTTTCAGTTGGTTTCTAATTACTCCAAATGTCAGGATGCTCCAGTGGACAGTATTAAGAAACAATAAAATGATAAAATCTCATGTATAATTTAAATCAAACAATCTAGGGAAAAAAAAAGCAGTAAGAAATTATGTCTCAACGAATACCAGGATACATGTTCCTGCACTTGCGGGCACTAGACAAAAGCATATTTTCACAGCCCCTTCTTTTAACTTCAAGGGATATCAGGACAGAAACCTGCAATATTCTCTCCTGTGAGAAGAGGCAGAAATTGCTCTCTCTGTGGCTGCAAAACAGCGCGGTGACAATCAGCACTTTCATGCTTTTCAAGCTTGCTTTTTTAAAGACCCCAGGTCTGCTGTCAACCCCGGTTACCCCATCCATCAATGCTATGCACCTTGGGAAAGCCTCCGTGCTCCGTACATTTAGATGGCTAAGTGTCTTGGGGAATCAGTGATTTAAAACTCAGAAAAGCTGTGATGTTCACCCCTGGCTCTGGGCATATTCCCAGATGGGAACGTCTCGAGGCAGGCGAACCCACTGCGGCAGCCAAGTGTTGCTCTTTTCTGTGTGCAGGTGCACTTTAATGCATTAGACAGCTGGAACTGACAGATGCACTAGCTTTAACAAAAGGTCTATCACCCCTTTAGCCTTCCCAGGAAAAAGTCCTGCCATTAATGAACGTTCCCACCGGCTGCCTTTTCACATAAGCAGCTCTCTTCAGTGCAGTTCCTGACAGATCTCGCTTCAGAGGCGCTGCTAACAATGCGTAACCCTCCCTGGTCGAGGCCAAAGTCAAATGGTACCTGCTTAACCGCGCTGCTCCCACAAACACGCACTCTCCCCGGCACGGGGCAGTCTGCTCGTGTCTCAGGTGGCTGCGATCAAGGTACCACCTCCCTCAGTCCCCAGACTGCAGTGACTAGCCCTCAGAAATGAGCTGCACCTGGGGGCACGCAGCTGAGCATCCAGCTCCCACAGGTAGCTCCTGCCTTGCTTCTCCTCCTCTTAGTCTTCTGTCTGGCTGTTTCCTGCCTTGACACCTCAGAGACTCAGAAGATTATATATATATATATATATATATATATATATTTTTATGGGAATGACCAAAATGGCTATGACAAGCCAAGCCAGGCATGAACAAACCCCAGGCAAATTTAAGAGCAACACTTGGTTTGCTCGAAGACGCAGAAAGGTAGCCAGCATGGAGGAGTGGGGAAGAAACGAACGAAAGGCTTTACCTCTCCAGAATAAATCATCTTACAAGAGAAGGCATGGATTAAGAAGTGGTGGTTTCCCTGCATGCACTTTTTCACCAGTACTTTAAAATACTAATTATGACATTTTAAAAAGCCAAATCTCTCATTCAGGTAGGTCTCAAAGCACGGAAACAAGACCTTGGATTTAAAGGCGAACCCCGTGCTTGACACCTAGCCACAAAGCAGAGCTTTTAGAAGCACACAATTGGTTTGTTGTATCTCTGCTCAGAAGAGTACAGCAACATGCCTACCTACAGAGCTGCAAGGCAGGGATCTCGGTGACTTGCACACTCATGTGACAAGTGTCACGCCAACCTCACTGAAGCTTGCTGACAGTCCAGCATCCACCAATTTTAATGGTGGTGCTCCCACCACATCTCGGCAGTAACTCAACAGTCTGCTGTTTAACTGGCGCAGTAACATTTTTTCCTGAAGAACATGCATCTGTCAAATTTCTGTTACGCCCAGCTACACTTACCTAGTGTGGACGTAACTAACAATTTTAAGGCATTCAGCAACTGACCATTTTGTCTGAGGACTGACAGCTTTAGCCCCTGCTCCTCCCATGAGCTACAGCAACTGTTCTCCCTCCATCACTGCACCAGACGTTCTGTTTTCCAGCTGAGCTTATGTATTAAGTGGGTCCCTTTACTTCAACCTGTAAATGATTCCCTAAGTTGGTTTAATTAGGGCAAATATTGTACTAGGAGCAATTCTTGCAGAACTCACAAAGAAGTCAATCAGCTCCATGTTTTACTTGCCTCACCTCTGACCTGCAAAGGGAGTCACTGGTATGTATGAAGTTAGCACAGAAAGTGCTGCTGATTAAAAATCCTCCTGTTTAGAGGGAGAGGAAAAAAATTACACTGGAATAAGAAAGTAACAAACAGGGAGATACCTATTAAAGACCTACTATCCTGCCACCCTTTCTGATCAACAGAGGAAACTGGGGCTTGATGCTGCGTGCTAGACTCGCATACACTGAGCCCCAAAGCACTCAAGCCCCAAACAGCATGCTCAGTTCAGCCACCCCATTATCAGGGGGGTGCCAGCAGCCCCAAACCATGCACGAGCCCCCGTGAGCACAAGAGGGGTGCCCAGATGCCAGCCATCGGGAGAGGAGTCACACACTTCCCGCTGTGTGGTGTAAACACGTATCCCAAGTCTTTAAGTTCAGACATTGCCTTATTTTTCACTGCACATGGCTGCCTTCCTTCCAGGTTTGGAGTCTGTCCCTGTTCCTTTCAGATGTAGGAAGGAGCCCTATGGTACCACTTTCCCCCCAGACCATTTTTCCATTAGGCCAGTGCTTTGAGCACTTTGATATTCAGGTCCTCCCTGAGCCGATTCAGAGCATCCAGGATGCAAACGCCTTAAAATATTCTGGCTGTATGTACAGGCACGTCACTCCCGTCCTCTCAAAGCTCTTCCATGCCACAAAACACTTCAAATCGTTATATGGCAGAGCGGAGGGAGGGAGGGAGAGCCTGCTGTTCCACTTCATTTTAAGATGGGGTTTAATCCTCAGCATACAAGCAGCGTCGCTGCTGGAGGAGGCCATGAGAGGGTTCACGGTTTCTTCCTTCACAAGGCAGCCAAGCTAATCAAGGTTAACCTGTTTCTCCCACTCAGGATTTGCTTCAACTAGCACATTAACCGCTTTGTCTTCCTAGTACTTCACACGAGGAAACCCATCCCAGGGTAAGCACGCTTCCTCCTAATGTCATGGAAACACAACTGCACGCTCCTAAGTCACCGCACAAAAGCTGATCTGGTGCCTGGCAGCAGCAGCTCGCAACTGTGGTTCAGCTTTCTTTTAGCTTGCACCGCATTAGCGAGTGGAACCTTGCTGGATTTTCAGGCATAATCATCTTCCTCTTATTTTTCTGCTCCTGTTGTGATTATTTGTAAAAATGACAGCACCATTACCTTCCTGTATGTAAGCCTTCACAGAGACCACTTTGGTAAAGAGATTTAACTGGAGGGGATGGCTTAAAGTGCAGTCTGCTCTGAAAAGGGATGGGGAAAGTGGCATCCTGGGGCTCCCAGTCTGCATTCCAATTACCATCACAGCGAACGTGCCTGATTTAGACGGGGGGTGGCATTTTCCCATCTCTCCCCCCTCAAAGAGAGGCACCAGATTTCCTGCGACTAGCCCTTCTCCCCACCTGCGCGGCCCGAGGTCTGCTGACATTTGGACGGGTATAAAGCTGGTCAGACGGCAGGAATTCAGCCCTCATTAATGGCAGCAAATGCTTTCCTAGGAACAGAGGGAGGGTTGGCGTGGGGGCAGGTGACAGATGTCCAGCAAAGGGAAAACATCTATTAGCTGTTCCCTCCACCACCAACCACCCCCAGCACATTTGTTTTGCATGACAGCCCCTTCAGTCCGGGCCCTCGCTGAAACCATCCAGGCTCCGTATTACGGCCGCGTTTGAACCCTTGCAGCACCCACACAGCCTCCCTGAGGCAGAGGGACAGGAGACTGGAAGGGACCATATCAGGCAGAATTTTAAAACCTCGAGCTTGCCTGCTCTTCCAGAATTTAAGTGTCTTGTAATCAGTAACCCTGGCAAATCTCGCCTCTGTGTGTCACTCTGCTGTTAACGCTCGCCACACCACAAGCGTGCACTTTGTCAGAGGGCTGCAGTTTGCAGGCACTTATCCTCCCAGCTCTTATTTAAGGTGAAGATGACTGCTCCTTCACATCGGAGCACTCGGATGCAAAAAAGAGCAGCCTATTTCCATCTTCACCCAGGTTCCTGCAGCACCCTTGGGCGCGCTGCACAAGTTCCTCAGCTGAGCTGCTCCAGGGAAGATGGGGACCGAGGCCACCACACGCCAGCTTCACAGAAGACACCCTGGGCTCTTCTGGCCAAAACCCCGGGCAACAAAAACCAGCTGAACTAGTGGGAGCACAGAGGGAACTCACCTGTATCAACAGCGACCGCTGTGAGGAGGTGGGCCTCTCCTATAGGACTACTGGGAGAGCACACGGGGAACATTTTGGATTTGCCATCTTGGTAATTTGCCCAGCAGCAACACACCAGAGTTGTAAAGAAGTGTGTGCAACTCAGGAATCCCAGCCCCAGCACACAGACATGGTTTCCAGGTTAAATCGAACTGAAAACCAGATGTGCTTTTGTCGAGGAAACCAGGTCAAGTGTAGCCACGAGGTTTCAGAGCTCCTGCAGCTGCTACACGGAGAAAGCAGTGCCTCCTCCACCACGTCCTGCACGGCAGCAGCTGCTTCCTTGGGGAACACAGGCAAGCAGAGAGGTGTACTTAGACCACCCCCCCCCCCCCCAAAAAAAAAAAAAAAAAGAAAACCTTATGGAACCTTGCTGGAGAACTCTGTTAGAAAAGTCTACAGGAGACCTGAGAAGTTTGTGTGCCCAACAAATATTTGTATGTGCTCTCTATCTGTGCATTGATAGTACGACGCTGTAGAGCTACATAAATACATAACTAAGTAGCCATATAGCCAGGTATAGCCGGTCTTAAGTGGTTGGGAACACTGGAGCTGTTTTCTTCCAGAGAGGAGTTCACTGCCAGGTGATAGTCACCAACTGCGTGTTGCTGTTAGATGTTTCTGGAGGTAGATCTCCGCAGCATAATTTACGCTAGGAAAAAATTTACACTATCACACTACTATGATATTACGCAGCACAATATCACACTAGGAAAACCACCGCCCTCTTTTAGAAGGGCTTATGCGTTACACCTTGTGCTGATAAAAAACAAACCAAAGAGATCTGCTGCCTATTTGATGTCTGCCTCCTTGCTGCTGGAGCACAGACTAAGCAGTGCCCAGACACTGTCTGATCCGTGGAGGGTCTTCCTGCTCATGGCTGTTCCCAAACGGCCCCTGGTGAAGGGCAAAGTCCCTGCTTGTTCAGCTAACTCTGATCAGTCAATTACAGTTAAGAGAGATTTTAAGTTACACGTGACCCCTTGCCACAGAAGCTGGAAAGAGATCTCTTGCCCACCAAACATGCAGACATTTTCCAAAAATGCAGCCGGGTTCCTCTTAGGAAGCACAGACACCATTTTTAAACTACTGCCATAAGAGATTCAGGCCTTTGGTACAGGGGGTACGGAAGGAGCAAGAGAGCCCAAGATGTCCCTGTCCTTGAGGAATGAGTTGCTCCTGACACTCAGCCTAAATTATAATCATGTATTTGCTGGACCAGAGGAAGAGAACTATGCCTAAGGGGAAGCACGACTTTGTGGTGTGGGAATGGAGAGCTCTGCTGCCTGTTCTCATTTCTGCACGTGGATGCGATATTCACGCTAAACAGCACACTAAGAGACAGTGCTCAGCAACAGTGCTTGACCCCAGCCTTTGTCTTCACCAAGAATCACCTTCCCCACTAGGCCCCCCCTCCTTTTGCAGCTATGCTTTAAAATTGGCCAAAACAGAGAAATGATGCTCACCAGAAGCTCAGCTCCCCTGAAAAACCAGCATGTTTTGGCCAGAACTTGGGCAGAGGAATGCTTTGTTTTGGGGTCAGGGCACGCTTCTTTACGAGCTACGTAGTGGGACTCCAATTCTGAGCAGTCCTCGGCAATACAAAAGCAAAATCCAGTTGTCCGTAGATGCAGCACCTCCAGAGGTAGCTGAACAGGGAGCTTACTGACTGCAGGAATGGATTTCAGCACCTAAACTCTGCTCAGAACCACCTTTAGGTACCTGATGTCGTTACTGGGTTTCTAGGTCACAGTTCCCTTGCAAAAGATTCTGCTCCAAGCCACGCAGGAATGTTATAGCAATAGACACATTAACAATCCAGGTGTTCAGATGCTACGGTAACAGGGCCTGAAGTGCATATCCTTCCTCGAGCTGAGAGAGCTCAGCTGCTCTTTTCTGGTTCTGTTAATATTCTTCTTTCCTGCTTTAAACTCCCACCCTTTATGAGATGAAGCCCTGTTAAAAGACTTGGCTTTTCCACTTCTTTCCCTTAAAAACTACCTCCTTTAGAGAATTGCTCCATTGTCAATCTGCAGTTTATAAAAAAAATAAAAATAAAAAAGGGGGGGGGGTGGCAGGAGCAGAAGAGAAAGAAAGAAGAGAGCGCTTTCTATAAAATCTTCCAGTTCATCTAGCCCATCTCAAAGCAGGTATAGACAAGAATAGCTGCTCAGCGTGCGTGGAAAATTGTTTTACTAAATGTGGAAGGAAAAGCATTGATTCAATCTCATGGACATGAGAAGTCAAAATTGCACAGAGCTGCCATTAGTGCTCTTGCTGCTGTGAAATCTGAAAGGAGTGGAACGGCCACTCATTCAGAGGCCAACATAAAGGCAATGAAGGAAGCCAAAATTACTCTTCTGAATTTCCTCTCACTGCTGCTATAATTGGGCACCCCAAGGTATTCTCTTCTCAGCCACAATGGTGAGCAGTCAAACCTGTCACTGCATATATCGCAGGCACCACAGAATTGACAGCCAGGGCAACTTTTTCCATTGATTTTTCATAATATGATCGATAACATATTTCATTATGACCCATAAAATCCTATTTGCATCATCAAGAGACAGGAAAGATGCTGTCATGTCTGGAAAAAAAATTTTTAAAAATAAAATCCCCAGAGATGCAGATCTGCTGACTATTTGTTTTTTACCAGTAGAAATCCATACAAAATGATTTCTTTCCTGATTCTAATCATACCACATCAAGAACCGGCTAGCTGAGAAGAAGAGAAAAAAAAAAAAGAAGAAAAACAGAGGACAGAATCAACTTCCAGCTACAGAAGTGCTGCACAGTTCAACAAGGATGCTTCTGGATGTCTCAGAGCGATGTAAAAGGACCTGCTTTCAGCATCACGGGCATGCTGTATTGCCTTGGTCGGAAATAACCACGCAGTGCTGAACAAAACAGCTCGCTGTACAAACCTTGTCCGAGCCTTCTTCAGCGAGCTGCCCGACTGTAAAGCTTCGGGCACATCTTCGTGCTGTGTTACAGAAGGGCAGCACCCTGACTAACCGGCACTGAGCTCTACAGGGCTGCTGGGAACCGCAAATGGCACTAGGGCAAGGAGTATTTTCTACTCCAATACACTCTCTAGGGGTGAGGTAATTTGAAGCAAAGATACTCAAATTCTCTTCCTTTAGTTTAACTCTATACATGTGGAAAGCAAACACACACACCCCTTATCACCAGGGTCTAAGGGAAAGAATGAAGCAACATCTTGAAGTCTATAGAAAGTACGTGGCCAAATATGCTACAAGCTCTTGGAGCCTTCCAAGTTTTTCAGAGTGCACAGCTTGAAACCTTTTAAAGCCACCTGATTATGAGAATATAGGCAGGTACTTCAGCTTCTTTTTAATGTCTCACATTAACCATCCAACGCTCAGCTAGCCACTTTGAAAAGTAGGAGTGCAGACCAACTGTAGATCACGCTACATAAACACCTATTTCAATACTTATTAAAATACCTTTTTTTTTCCTCCTGTAGTTACAGATTTACAAAAGGCAGATCTTGTTTATACAGTTTTTGAATGCTCCTGAAATAGTCTCTGGTACACAGCAAAACCTGGGATATAAGCAGTATAGATGCAGGGAGACAGTTTAGGAAATGCACAGTTTTCCCTATAAACAGGGCCTTGCTTACAGGGCTGAGCTCAGCCTGCAAGAGCTATTGAGAACAGCGCTGTGCCAAGCCTCTCACCCTTTCAAGATGCCAGAAACCCTCACAACAGCTTGCTTCTTCAAAGGTCCTTCCCAAAAGGCAATTTGTAAAGTTTTAGAGCACTAAGATTACAATGGGTACAGGACGCTGGCTTGTGGGAAAGCTCAAGACAACACGGGCATTCTGCAGAGCACAGAATAGCTGTGATGGTACAAGAAATGACCCAAAACTGACTGAACTGCGTTCACTCTCGCCTATTTGTTAGGAGCAATACAGCCATCAAGCAATTTTTGCTGACCTCCAACCAGGCCAAATACACTTTTTACTCCAAGATGTACACAAGTGACATCGAACAGGAGGCACCAGCTTGTAACTGCTACCAATTAAAGGAAGACACGGACTGGGAAGTTCTGAACGTGTCACACGTGATGGAGAAAAGACTGGCTTGAGAGTGAGAGAGGAGCAAGCTTTGTCTCGTTCAATTTCCTCCTTAAAAGAAAAAAACAGAAATAGTGAAAATCAGCACAATCCTGGCATGACACAGAAGGGGGAAGGAGGGGAAGGACAGTGAGGAGAGAGATTGCAACACTTTCTTGCTGTGGATGCGATTTTACAGCCGCCTGTTGCAATGCTGCAGGAAGTCAGGCCAAGCCAAAGGGGATCACTGATGAAGTGAAGGTAAGGTGCTAAGTGCCAGGTTTCTCGTTTGTAACAGAGGCCTCCATCTGATAGGCTCCACATGCAGCGACCCTAATGCAAACCCTACGCAGACAATGCTACTGACAGAACGTGCCCAGGAACAGAGCACAAGGAGCTGGGGGTAAAGCGAACCCCCAGGAACGGCAGAGAAATCAAGCTGGGGCAGCCCAAATGCAGCTTTCAGAGCTGGCACCACAAAGAGGTCAATAACAACCATGAAGGGCCTCTTTGGGGCCACAATAGTTGCTGCAGTTTCCAAATTCCTGCAGGGATCCGCAGATTTGCATCTCCACATCCATTTTTAGGTGCGGAAGGGATCTAACAACGTATCAGAAACAGAATCACCCTAACAGAGAAGGTAACTGGGGTCTTCAGCGAGCACCATTACGCAGGTTGTTACCTGTTTGGGATGCCCAGACTCTTCTTTATACTGTGAAATCATCCCTCAGCCATCTGAGCACTTTAAACCCCACCATGTGCTGACTGCAGCTTTCCAGCAGCCATCGTGCCCTTTTCGAGCTCTCCACTCTTCTAACAGGCTCGCCACCCCAACTGACTCAAAACCATCAGCTGGCAAAGGAATCTTTGGGGAAAAAAGGAAAGGTATCACCAGAATTTTTAGGAGACTTCTACTTATCACTGTTATTTCTGTTCAAAGAAAATTTCGTAAGTTATTTCAAAATTATTTCTAACCTGTAAAGGCACTAACAGAAAGGCTTTTTCACAAAGCGGCTGGGAATTGGAACGACCCTTTTGTCTGCTTGATTTTAAAAGAAGCATTAAAAAAGGAACATCAAGGACCTTCACTTTTGGTACTTGCAAAGGAAAGTTGGTGAGCAACAATCAGCCATACCACCTGCAAGTACTCACCCAGGGGAGCCACACCCAAACTGCAGGGCTTCACATTTGATTTTAAGGCACCTTGGAAATTAGAAAGGAAGAAAGGAGCTGGGGATGACTAATTCCCTCAGGATGGAAGGTGACACGATGACTGGATCACTAATAAAAACAAATTACAGTCAGAAAGTCTAGGAAAAAAAAAATACTGCACTTCAAGGAGAGGAGCAAACAGGAGGTAAGGAAAGCCCAGGAGCAAACACGAGAGCATTCACACACACTACAAGTCAGCCGGTCTCCCTCCTCTTCGTTATCTTTCTCCCTAAGAAAACACAAGCACCTGTGTAACCAAAACAGACATCTCGTAAAATGACCTGACTCAATCTGGATACGGTTGGAAGGCAGGTTTATTTATTTGGTTGGTAAACAGTCAGCAAGTTGTCTGAATAGGTTAGCATCACCTAGTTCCTCCTCCTGTGCTGCGCCAGCCTTGCTTGCGGGGCTTGTCCCCACCAAAACGTGGACCCAGGCAGCCTCTGCTCGTGGGCACTCCCAAGCCTCCACCCAGCCCAGCTTACCTCGGGAGCCCTGTCTTGCTTGGAATAGCTACACCTCTAACACAGCTTGCTCCTTATCAGCTACACAAAGAGGTTTCACACGGCAAAGTAAAGCTCCACAGGAGAAAAACGAGAGCTGTGATTTCTTGCTTTATTTAATGCACAGAAAGCATTAGCAACATAAATAAACAGAGAAAAAGGTCACCAACCGCCAGTTAATAAACCAATTCACACTTCCTAGCTGGAACTCGGTCTCTTAAAATTCGTAAAACCTAGCTGAAGCCTAAAGTGTTTCCAGATGCAGGCAGTTTCTCCTTTGCTTAAAATCTCAAATTTCTCTTTGGATTTCTCCAGGACTGAGAAGGATCATTCCACTTGACCAGAAATTTTACCCATTTCCTTGGGCCTCGAGCCACTATCCTAGTTTAGGCATACAAGCTCTTGTGCTTAATTACCTCCAAAACGTGTTAATTATTACACTAACACTACAGTCCTATCAATGGCATATTAAAAATTCAGACAATCGCTAGCTGCGAGAACATTTACTCATAGCCTGAAAACCACGCAGTGCAGGAACGGACTCCTCCAAGCATCAAGGCGCTTCTTTTGTGGTTCCTCTAACACCACACAAGCCTTTTACTTTCTCACAGCACATCCCAAGAACCCTGCTCGCAGCCTTATGCTCATTCCCCTGCCACATAAAAGCACTGCACACCCCACATCACATCTCATCTCATCTACGGTTCTGCTTATGGAGCACCTTCAGGCTGGGAACCAGGGACATGGGATTACAGACACCCTACTCTCTCCCAGGTTATTTTACCACTCGTGGGGCACAGAGAGAAAATGGATATTTACACCACGGGACGCAGCAGCACAACCCCGAGTGCTTTTTCCATTTTTAACTGGGTTATTTTTTCATTTAGGGATTTATTTTGAAATCGTATAGTGAAAACAAACGAGAAAATCCCACCACCCCCTGCCAGCTGACAGGTACTCCAGTACACCAAGTACTCACACAAGTTTGTGATGTATTTCCTGGCAAAGCTGGTACTACCAGCAAGCGGCTCAGCCCAACCAGGGACTCAGCAGCTCCACAGGTAGCACTGCACGATCCAACGTGATCACCAGGCTTGGAGCACAACCCGGGACCGTGTTAGTGCAATCACTAAGCTCACCCAAAGCCCAGAGACAACTAGGTACCTCAAGAAGAGGCGCGGGGACAAGTGACACAACCCAGGACTCCTGGCAGAGAGCTCCTACAGCTTGCCCTGGGCCTTCAGGAGCTTATTAAACACTGGTTAATGAAGCACACACATCCTCAGGTTAAGAACAAGCACCCACAGTCCTACTCTTAGAGCAGGAGTCGCTTCCTTCAGACCACAAATCGTGAGGCATTTAGCTGAAAGGTGGTAGATTAGCCCTTAAATCTCCTTCCTTTTTGGAGTCAATCCAAATGTATCGTTCTTAGTTCCCAAGAAAGCATCCTAAGGCTTGAGCTAACAGCATCCAATGCCTGTGCTTTCTCCTCTTCTAAGGGCTGCTCATGCATTTATCACAATGTGGGCAAGAGCATGAAACCCTAGAGCCTTGCTTTCCTCTTCAGATACAGGTACTGGGACTACAACTCTCACTCTCCTAGGCTGCAAGATTAACACAGCGGGATGGATTGAAACTGTTTCTGCCTCCCTGAGCAAGTTGTTTGCAAGGCCTGAGGTGGGGAATCCAAGCCCTGAGCCCAAGGCAGAACCTGGAGTTGCTGCACCCTCACTGTTACCTTGTACCGCAATCCCCTTTCTCCTACGAAGCTTTGCATTTCGGTCCTGCTGGGAACTGTCTAGGTACAGCTGTCCTTTCACGAGAGGAATCACACTTCCACAGTACCACAGCAACAATCTGTGAGAAGGCCACAAAGAACTACAGTCCTGCTAAATCCTGTCTGCCCAGTTGCACTACAAGCAAAAGCAGCACACACTCTGAGTTGCAAACACGTGGGAAGGGCAGGAGGCAACAAAGACAGCTGTTAGTCTCCTCAAATGTACACTTAAACTCCTGCGCACTGAGATTTCTTGCCAGTTAAGCCTCTTAACGCTTTCCAGGCACGCTCATAGTTTAGCCTCCCCCTTTTTAAAGCAAGCTTTAACTTCATCTCAGCTGAGATCTTTAGGAACTCAGTGTTACATTCAAAAATGTTGAAGCTTCATAAAAGCCAGATACAAAACCAAACTCACCTCATTAACTGGTTCCTCCCTACAGGCTGCTAAGATCTACCTTCAAAAGAGTCCTCTCCCCTCTTTGTCTTTGTTTTGTAACCTGACATCAGAGGCAGCTGGCCTCTGCCGCTGCACCCTGGGAAGGGAAGCCCCTACACCTGTGGAAGGCAGGGAAGCAACCAGCCCCCAAAGCCAGACCTGGTGCCAGAGCCGCCCACTGGACTCAGCTGTGAGCGCTCCCAGCCAGCACAAGTCTGCAGAGAGCAGGCCCCCGTGCGAGCACGTTACTACAAAGCTGTACCGCCGTGTCAAACCCAGAGCGGTTTCATTGGGGTGCTCTCCTCCCCGGCGCTGCCTGTGTTTTCCACCTCCAAATTTGAAATACTGTGCCCTTAAAAAAATTCCGTCTCGTAGGCATGCCAATTTATCTTAAAAAAGTGGAAATGACAGAACCTGCTTTTGCATTCCTCCTGGTTAATTAGATTTAACTGGGCGGGGAGGAAGGGAACTCTCACCACTGGTTTGGCTGCTTTCTTTGTAATGCTGTAATTCAGATTTTCTCTGACACTACAGAACCCGTCCATCCCTTGCCCAGCAGCAATCTCCCATTTCTGCAGTCCAGACTGTTTCTGTGGCTCCGCAGCAGGCTGGCTGAGATTTCTGTCTGGGACACAGAAGCATAATTATACTAATTATGAGAGAGAAAAGACAATAGATACAGAAGTTCTTTTCCCTAATCAGCTCTAGGTCAAAGCTCTACCTGCAGCTAACAAGGAAATAATCTATTAATGAGCCCACATCAGGAACCAGCACAGCCACAGCAGTGCAAACATGGAAAGCCATAATTTGTGGTAAATGGGTTAGAGATACATTGAAAAAAATGGTAGGGTCTTGGGTTTATTTAACTAAAGGCATTATTATCTTGAAACTAAATTGCCTCAGTGCTTGGTCTTAGCTTAGAAAGAAAGAAGGCATCCATCCAGAGCAGGGAATGCTAAATATACACAGAAACTTCAGAGTTCGGGGCCGCCAGTTGTTGAGCAGGTGCTGCAAGTCCAGAGCTACCTAAGAAAATGCCAGCACATTATCACAGCCACTGGGAGAGGTGCTCTCTCCTTATTTCTCTTGCTAAGCACGCTGCTTATTCGAGAGAAAGGTGCCATCCATTCTGGAATGACAGTAAAGCGTAGGGCACCAGGACTCCAGGTGTCAGACCACCCCTGGCACCTTAGAGCACTCTAGACAAACTGGACTGGTTTTTCCTGCACCAATATTTCTTTAAATTGCTTTATATGCAAGCGGACACTGAGAAATTGAATGTTAGGCCCATGGAAACATCAGTGCGGGCTTTGTACACGCTACGGCTGGATTTTTATCTAACTGCTGGAGGATGCCCCACCAGCAGCAGAATTGCCCCGAAATGGAAGGAACCGACTCTCAGCCCTGCGTCATCTCATCGCCTCTAACAGCAAAGTGCTGCAAGCGTTACGAGCTATCCTCACCCCACTTTCGCTGCCGCTGTGACTGATAAGCTTTATCAGGGTGGCTGGCTGGAAGGCTGCCTGCTCTTTGCTTTGCCTTTTTTTTTCAGGGAAGAAACCCTTGCACAGATGCAAATCTCACGACCGGCAGGCGCTGAGAGCAGCCCGCAGCGCAGGTGGGGCGCGGGGCCGGGCGTTACGTTGGCTCCTTTAGCTCTGCTCAACTGTCACAACTGTGCAGCCAGCGTGCAGGGTGGGGCTGTGTGTATCTGATATACGTGCTGCTGCGGGGAAGGCCTGGAAAGGAAGCAGTACCAAATGTTACTTTTTCCCTGTATGAGCGCTTCCTACCCTTGAGAGCACTGTGGCGTTAATGCCCCCTAAGGAACAAGCTATTAACCTACCTGTGGACAGGGGATTTCTGCACAGCAGGGCTGCACAAAAGCACTTAACGATTTTAACCTCTAGATTTTGCAGCAGAAGCAACAGCTGGGATTTAAGCAAGCAGGTTCCCCGTGCAAAGCACAGGAAAAGCTTGGTGCTTCAGAGCGAGATCCTCACCAAACGGCTCACTGTGATGAGCTGGTGAACGCAGCACCAGGGAGGACTGAGGAAGGAGAAGCTCCTCAAAGCCACCTCTTCTGGGGCTCATGCTCTTTATGCAGGGCAGCAGCAGGCCCTTCCTTCTGTTTGCAGTTCAGCACGTTGAGCTCTGCCCTGCCTGCCCCTTTGCTCTGATGAAACCGAGGGAGGGCAACATCTTTGCTGCACAGTGCGGCCAGAGGAAGCAGCAGTTTCTGTGCCCTTCCTCAGCGGTCAGAGCGCTCATTCGTTCAGGATGTGGGAATTCAACATTGCTCCCTGCCTACTTGCTGGGACTCGGATCCACCTGTTCAGCTTCACAGGGGCTGAATTTCCACAGAAACAGGAGGTCTGACTACTCTAACCTCTGGAGGCAGCACATAAGAAGAGCACAGGGAGAGCAGCCTGAGCTCCAGGTGAGGGTTTTCCAGCCTCCCTAGGACACTGTTCCATGTTTTATGGCCGAGCAGCAATCCAGGACTGTAGCCTGAGAAACGCCAATGTTACAAAGGTTCTTCAGACACCGCCACCCTTTATAAAAGACTTCATTTCCAAAGGTAATGGGGAACAGCCATCCCAAAGCAAGACAAGGCAGTAGCCCTTGTCTTATATGAAGGAAAGCCTGCCAACCTCACGTCAAAGACAGAGGTCATGGCTGTTTTGTTCATGACCACAGTTAAGAGCTCAGAGACAAATAAGGAAAGCATTCACTGTAATGAAATCATTAGATTCAGTTGCGGGAAGAGGGAGAACTAGCTTACACTCTAAACAGGATAAACCAGCTCATGCTGGTTTACGTGAAACACCCTAAATAACAATGCCAACACTGTGTGTCAGATCACTGAACCAACAGAGCATGAGATCAAATTGCTGTTGGATAATCAACCAGTCCTCCGAGACAGACTGTACTTGTCTTCAGAGAGCTGGTATTCGCCTACTAATTCTTTGAGGTGTCTCACCCTTACATCACAACTTTCTTTATAAAAACTTACAACGCCAGAAGGAGCGTAAAGGGGAGGGACAAGCATGACAGAAGATCCACTCTCTTTTTAAATGCATCTTTTTTGGCTATGGCTATCGTACTACTCTCAATGTATACAAGCTGGCGCAAGGCAGTACTCTCCTTCCGCATCCCTTCCTCCTGACTCTGCTGTCTCGACTTCTGTCATCTTCCAGACACCCATCCCATGCAATCGGCCAGCCGAAATGGCCTTGGCTGCTGTACGTGTGAGAGTAGAGACCCCACCCAGGAATTACTTGCTGTTGTTGCACACAGAATTTGAACACGTTTGCAGTGCACCAGGTCCCTGGCCTGGCTAGATCTGGCAGTTCCACTTCACACCGTCCCCGTGCTTGTATTTCTGTAATGCAGCAACAATTCACTCACGGTTCCAATCTCAAATATGATTCTTGACTAGACACAGCAGAAGTCCACTTTTATTTATCCGAGCAATTACAGATCACAGCTGCCTGCTTCTCAGCTTTGGGGGAGGTTTGAAAGGCACCAAAAACCAAGATAAAAGCAGAGCTAGGGTTTTGATTTGAAAGCAGGAGAAGGGAAAGTAACTGTTAGCCTTAAAAACCTGAACACGAAAGCTAAGTGTTCTCTTTCAAGTAATGCATGTTATTTCCTGCCTTTTTATTTGTGATTAAAATTATTTTTGTGTTGATAATGTTGGAGGCAGAAGGCTTTCAATTATGCTGACCATGCAAAGCAGATTTTAATCTAAACAATACGCAGATTCATGCCAGAAATAGACATATTAGCCTCCAAGTAAAGGAAGCCTACAAGATATTCTCAGAGTCAAATTTTTCAGGATTGGTTCCACCAATACTGCAAAGAGCCTATTGACCACGGCAAAAACAAACTAAACCATAGCAATTATAACCAGGGTTTCTGAAGAAGTCCTAACACTTACACAGGCCATGGTTTTTGGGCTTCTTAAAGTGACAGTTAAGCAGAGGACCCAAAATGTATCCGCTCCCACTTCCCCCATTGCATCATTGCCTTTCCCCTGCCCTGTTTATTAAAGAGTAAGTTGCAATCTTCTTTGACCTTGTCTGAGCTTCTTTGACACTCTCTGGCCTTCTGTGAGCATCTCTGATCCTCTCCGACGTTCTCTGGCACACTCTGACCTTCTCCTCCTTTGTCTTCCCAGACATTTTTTCTAACCTCAAAGAAGGTCCGACAAGAGAAGGTCTGACAAGAGAAGGTCCGACAAGGTCAGAGAAGAGATGGTCACAGATGGTCAAAGAGGATGTAAGAGAAGGTGAGATTAAAAAAAGAAGAGGCCAGAAAAGACAAAAGACGTCGTCATAGGTCAGAGAAGGTCAGGTAACAGGGGGAAAAAGGTCACGGGTCAGAGTGGAGAAGGTCAGCGAGTAAGAATTTTATTTGCATACTTCAATAAATATTTTTCAGTGTTACTAGTCACAAAAAAACCCCTACAATTTAAAGTGGTGTTATTAAGCAGTCACTTGCATTGCAATGGGGAAAAAAGTATTTAGCATTTTTTAAAAAGGAAAAATATCTTCCAAATAGGTCACTTCCAAACACCCATTCATTCCCAACAGCAACTTACTGTAGCTCCCATAATTTGTGAATGTCAAAGATGCACTTAGACTTTTGCAATTTCATTATTTCAGTTTTTGATATTCTTAGCTTACAACTTTGACGAGCCATTGTGCAGGTAACAAGTCAAAAAGCTGAGGATTACTGTTGCAGGACAAGCAATGAACCCAGCTGCTCAACATGTTCAAGAAAGGCTGTGACAGGTCACGATGGAAGATTTTCTTGCTGTTGTCTAATACCTGCAACAGCTGAAAACCCAGCTGCTTAGTGTGAACATTTCAAAATTCCCCAATGGAAAAGCAGCATTTGTTTTTGTTTTAAGAAGAAAAAGCTGCAAAGCTCACAACCAGCTTGTCCAGGATCTCTCAGATGCATATAATCCCACTCCTCTTCTACTAAAACATAGCATTCTGTGAAAATAGTAGAGTAGGCACGTTGCAACAGCCCCAAGACATAATCAAAGCTGTTTTAAGTATATTCAACACAAGGTACTGAAGCCTTGGAGCATTTCCAGAGCAGCAGAGAAATACTGTAGCCGGTAGTGAAGAGCAGCTTCTCTTTCTCCCGCCCTTCCACAGAAGCAGCCAAGGCCACCCCTGAAGTGGTGGGGCAGCAGCACCCTGCCCCGCTGCCAGCCCAGCCTTGCCAGCCCTTTAGGATACCCTTTGCCTGATAGGAGACGGACTCGACTTTAGCTGGGGTCTGACTTCCTATGCTCCAGTTTCCTCCTTCCTTGTCATCAAGTGAAACAAGGCTCATGTCCCAAACGGCTCCAAGGCTTTCAGATTCACACTTTCTCCAGGAGTTGCTTCGCCACATCCAGCCACGAGCACCTCTCCCGTCCCTCTCTGATGTGTTCAGAGAAGCCAAAGCATTACAGCAGCAGAACTCAATCAGTCACCTCCCCGTCTGCTTCTCCCTCCTCTGCCTATTTTTTCCATTGTGTTGGATTAAGTTTTGAGAAAGCAAAATATTGGGTCTGATTCAGAAGTGCTGCTGGTTATAAGTAACACCACCGTCGATTTGCTGCATGCCACCAGCAATGGCTCCTTTTAGAAGCAACATTCACTTTTGGCACGGTAGTTTCAAACAGGCTTGAGAGCAGTCCCTTCATCTAGGTCAGGACTTCCCAAACTGTGGTATGCACGCCTTACGTGAGGTGCAAAGCGAGTTCAAAGTGATAGGTGATAAAACCAGGCCCGCCTACAGTTGTTTCTCTGGAGGAAATGGAGACAGTAAATACTGCCCATGCAGCTGAACGTCTCTTCCTGTGACTACCAGCAGCCCCACATCTGCCACCACGTCCTTTTGTATAAGAAAGAGAATGCTGAAGGTGGAAACTAGCAACCTTTGAGCATTTACTTGCTTGCACAAGACTTCTTTGTCCTTTGCCCTGTAAGCCTGGGTTTTCAGGGAGCGTGGTTTGTGGCACATGAAGGGATTTCACTGTTTCCAGTGTCTCAGCACGAGAAGCAGCAGCAGAGACCTGGCAGTGGGTCCCAGAAGCCCCTGCCTTTGCCCTCCCTGGCTGGTCGTGCTGAAGTCCAACAAAGCACTGAGCCAGTGGGGATGTGGATACTGCGACCGTGCAGCTGCACTCAGTCATCTGACTGCCACGCAGCGCTAACTGGGAAGCTGACCTGGATGAAGCTGTCAGTTCTCCGCATCTTACTCCCTTCTTCTCTTCCCTCACCTCCTGTGAGTCTCCTGGAGATCCAAGCAGCTTATTTCCACTCAGGGTATTGAAACGTTTGCCACAAACTCATTTCAAAGTTAAGAAAGCAAACAGAACATTCAACCGAGTGTCCTGCATCAGGGAAAGAAAGGCAATGCCTTAACTGCCACGTGCACGCACACATCCTTAGGAAGCAGCATGCTTCCAGGAAGGCAGCCCTCTGAGCTGCCACGCTGCCCCACTTCCCCTTTCCCGTCCCTGTCTCCGTGCACGCAGCGAGAAGCTCTGTGGTTGCTCTTCTGTGAGGCAAGAAGCGAGGAAAGGGAAGGAGAAGGACTGCCAGAGAAGGCAGCTGCTTAGCTGCCCCTGCTGATGGCAGACAACAGCGAGGGGCGGCCGTCTCGGCCCCTCTGCGTGGGTCTTGGCCACGCCGAAGCGCAGCGCTGGGAAGCCGTGGCAGTTTCTCACTGCAGATCGAGCTTCTTATGTAGGTGTTTAACCAAGAGTCACCCAAAGGTCACTAAATGACTCAGTCTGCAATAAAAGTTGAAAGTCCTCGTGCTGTAAATCTGTCACTTGCCATAACCACTGAATCACATATAGAAATCAACATCTGTAGTAAGTCTTGGGAATCGAGTCTCATAAAGCACGGCCGCACTTCCAGCTTGGAATTTGCAATGCAAGAGACAATTTTCCAACTACTTCAAGAGGAAAAAAAATCAGCTTAGACTTAAGCCCACTGTTTGCTTTGGATAACACTTTCATTTTAACTTAATCTTTATGTTTTGGGGGGAGGGGAAGACATGTTTTAAGGTTTGAACTTATTTTCATTTGCCTGCATCACTGAGCCATGCTTTCCAGAAGACTTTCAGATGTAATCACCTTAATGAAGAAAACATTGTCTGTTCTAACTCATTACAAGAAATTGGACCAAGTCACTAAATACAGGCCAAAAGGAAAAAAGAAAATCGGAAAACCATGGTAAATGCATTACCAAACGTTAAAATTCCTGCAAATGTGGAAGTACTTCTTCCGTTCCTCCTGACGTTTCCAACTAATGTTTTCCTTCTTGGGTCAGCGCCTGCATCAGACAGGATCTTTTCTTGAGAAGACGCTAACTAGGAAAATAAGACAAGATGACTTGAGAGCTTGATGGCCTACAAAGTAAATCAATCAACTGTTCCCCCTAAGCTTGTCCTCTTTTCAGAAGTGGTTGGTGCCTACAGTAACGGTGGGAGCTGAGGAACTGCAGTGCGTTCCACCTCCTCTTGCTTTGTGTACCCAGACAAGTCCAGCCCCAACGCCCCCTCCGACAAATCTGTGCACTCCAGAAATGAGCGTGCGAGTCCTCGCGTCGTCTGAACGGTCACCATCCCCAGCCTCAGAAACATCAGCTCAGCAAAGACAAAGCTGTCTGCAGTCTCTATTTCTGCCTCATGCCATGTGGCAGATTCATCTTTCCTCTCTGCAAGTTCCTCAGCTTTTCACTCCTAATTACGTGCCCCATCCATCGCCTTCTTGTCTCGACAGAGGCAGAACTCCCCTGAGGGCAAGCCATATTGAGTACAAAATGCATATGGGATGCAGAAGCTCCATCTTCTGTAGAAATCACTTGTATTTGGATCATACCACGATGTTAACTCCCTGTCACTCCTCTCCAAGATCATCTAGAGTGGGCCTAACTAGAATTAACAAGTTTGGGAGGGAGACAGGGTGGGGAGGAAGAAAAATGGCCAAGTGGTTGCCAGTAAACCATAAAAGAGTTGGTTGAACTTCTCCTTTCTGTGCTCCTCAGATGGTTCTCTTTTTCAGATGGAAAGGGGAACTATAAAAAGACAGACTCTTCTCATCCTCTTTCCAAACTGGCATCAACCATTTTTTAGATGAAGATCCAGGGTTTGAGATTGTTGTGAGGGCATTTATTTTTTTGAAGGCTGAATGCTTACGCAAAGTCTGAGCTTCATGGTCAGATCCTGGCACCAGTTAGTTGTAACTCACTGGAGAGGCAACCACCTGCTCATTACTGTTTAACACAAAGCAGAGAGATTTTAGCCCTGCTTTACAGCCCCAGTTCTGACGCTGTCTAGAAACAGGCCATTTCCCCTGGCTGCAGCACTGCAGAAGAGATGTCCACCACTAACCATTCACACCCCGCCTTGCTGTGACCACTTCCTCAAACTTGCTGACTTGAAACGCCTGCTTATCTGTCCAGTAGCCGTTTCTCTGAACCAAGGAACGTCCTTGGTTCACTTACGCAATCAAAATATCAAATCTTCGCAAGCCTGATCTGAGAGGTAGAAACCTCACGAGGCATTTGCTATAGGCAGACGGCACCCACAGCCTTTTGGGGACAGTCCACTCAAGTGCCTCAGCCTCACCTGTAAAATCTCTCTTCCAGAACTGTTGCTTAATTTAACACAGCTAAATAGTGCCCTGTTGAAAGAAAACATGGAACATCTCCTTACTCCCCTGACACAAGGGAGGGAGTATGGAATGAAACCCTGGATATGCTTATCTTCCTGTCCCTCCCTTTCCAAGGTTTCGGGCCCAGCTGGAATGCCTCTTGGAACCCCCTCTACCCTGCTGCACGAGGACCTAAGACAGTACTTAGAGCACAACTTCCAACAAGGGCAGATCTGCCTGAGTTTGTTTGGAAAAAAGAGGAAAAAAAAAAGCAAGAGGTCATTCAATTGATTATCACAGCTGCTTTTTGCTGATAATACTATAATCCAGTTAATAAAGTTGCAATCAAGTTTAACTTGGCTCCACATCTTTTAATGTAAATATGCTGCTGCTGCTGGCATTAAACATGTTAACATTTGAGCATATGGTCGAAACACCACACTTTTAGTGAAACAAACATCGTCAGCTTAAATGAAAAGCCAAATGCAGAGACAGCAGCATATACACCAGAATCCCTAATAAATGGGAAGCTACTAACAAATGTGGCTAGTTATTGTGACCGTACGAAGAGCTCAACTAAAATGGCTACGGTCCCAGCACACCAACACTTTCAGTCACCCCGCTGAAGGAATTGCCTCTGGTGCACACTTCCATCAACATGGCAGGATTGGAAGCAAACGAAAGACCAGCCCCAATAGGTCTGCGTTACATGCACAAGTTTCTTCATGTAACACAGGCCTTTCACCTCCTACTCACGGCACCAGGTGTAAGGTGACAGCTCTCCGCCAACAGTGTGAAAGTGTTTTACAGCAACGTGGGGTAGGTCAGTAATCTCCAAATGCCAGCTCAAACGATTTGCAAAAACAATCAAGGGATACTAGCTTAACTCACAGAAGGCAGTAACTCTTCCCAGCTTGGCTGCACATTAGAGAAATATATCTTGGCTGGTCTCATTCATGGAAGCTCTAGGATTCAGCCGGCAGAAAGACACAATGGGTAATTTTCAGTCCAGGGAAAAGTCCTTCCTCAAGGTGAGTCGCACTTCGTGTACTTTTATCTCCTTTGTGAATACAAGGCTTCATTTTCGGGGCCTCAGCAACATGTGGTGCTTAGACGAGTGAGATGTTAACATACAGCAGCATGGATGTGAAGTCCCAATATCCTACATTTATACTATTTAAGGCATGCTAAATTCATCACCTTTAGTCCTTCTTAAATAACTGTCTTGTGTTGCAAACAGCCACCAGTGCCCCACGCAACTCTGTGAAACAGTAACACCATGCTATTATACAACACAGGTTGAGGAGTCAGGACAAATCTCAGTAAGGTTCACCGCCCTCGCTGTCCCGGGGTAACCCACTCAAGTTGAGTGCTCCTCTAGTTCCCTCAAGAGTAGAGCAGGAATAGCATTTAGTTCTTCTCCCACCTTTTATCTGTAGCCTCCACTCAGAGTATTTTCTCTTTGAGGGGCTATGTATACATGAAGTACCTACTACAATGGTCTCTGATCATGATTACAAGTCCTAATAGATACAGAAGATGGCTACAGCTGCAAAATTATTTTTTTGTTGTTGTTATTCATATTCTGAAAAATTGTGTCTTTAAAAATCAGGAAAAATAGCTTCCTAGTTGTTATAGGGAATTTTTCTGGGTACTCTCTATCTTTTGATGGATGAGAAGACTGCCGTGCAACATTGATTCAGAATGAAAATTTTAAAAATGTGAATTTTTAAATAGGAAAAGTTGCAATTTGAAAATTACATGGAAAATTCAGAGAGTAATAACCAATTCTATTGAAGAAAACTGAAAACGAGTCAGCTACTTCTATTCACTTCACAACTAATCATCAGAAACAATTTTGCTGAACTTGTTTTTAATAAATCTATATTTAGAAAGGGATTAGGCTTTTAAGTTAAAAGAAAAAAAAAATGTAAGCTTTAAGCACTGGTATGCATGTATCCATTAACTGCTGCATTTAGCTTGGTTCCTTCCTGGTAAAGAGCACTTCCCCCCTTCCCCTCCCCTTTTCTCCCTTCTCTCAAAAACCCACTTTTGTTTTTACATGAGATCACAAGATCATTCAGTGACAAATATCACATGCAATGCAACTTGCACACATTACACTTTCAGGCAGACCATGCGCATATTGGTATGATTCAGATTAGCTATACGACACATATAATAAAGAGCTCGCATGTCACAGAAACATCATTATGGTATTTTCAAGAATTGTGTCACTTCTTCCAAGAAGTGTGAATCGAAGAGAGACATCTAAGGCTAATTTGCATTTCAGTTAGAGGTCCCACAAACTATTCCAGCTCAAGATAGAGAGCTAAGTGAATCAGAAAGGTACTTTTATAAAGCAGAGTATCGTAACTGAGGAGAAACAACTGTAGGTAACCAAAACAATTTGTAGGTAACAGACCAAGACGTTCAGATGACACTTGGGTTCCATAGAAACAAGAAGCCCAAAGCTTTTCTAGTATTACAATAAGAGGTGACATTTCCTTTCCCCCATTTGGGTCCCCTCATGCTGTCCTTGTTCTCCCAGCTTCCCTACCAGCTACTGCTTTCTTTTCACGTGCACTTCACAACGAACCTTGCTCAGCTGCCCTGCTCTTACCCTGACTCCTTTCCTCTTGCAGGACTTCTCTTCCACACACACTCAGCTACAGAAACTTGCTTTGACGTGATTCCAAAACTCCTCATCTGCAAGCTTAGAGGCTTTATGCTGCCAACCTATGGGGTCAGAGAGACATCTGTTAGTAATAAGCCTTCCTTGATGTTTAAAGTTTTCACGCAACTAATGCCCACAACATTACTGTAACATAAATGGACACTGTCCCATTTGTAAACACAGGAGAGAGAAAGAGGTTTATGTGATTTGTCTCAGCCACAAAATTGTCCAAGTGCTAGCAATTCCTAAATTCTTGGTTCCCAAATTATCACATACAAGGAACAAATCCAGTTAAAGGAATGCAGTAATGAGAGGCAAGAAGTTAAGTTTCATTGGACACCTCTGCCAGTGGAACTCTGTCCTAACCTGGCTGTGCCTCCCCTCTCACCTCAGCTCTCCAGGGACTGCAGGCTGCCAAATGCCACTCTGCTAGACATGACTCCTCACCACACAGCAGGACTTAGAAACAGCGAGCAGTAGCAGGATATTTTCACTTTGACTCCTAAACCAGCTTTGCTCCCAGGCCTCCTATGATTTAGAGTTAAAACGCCCAGAACTCCCAGGTGGTCATGCGTTACACTTCCAAATTGGTTTTTCTGCACTCCAGACACACTGCGCACAGGCCATTAGGGGACTTAAAGACCAGCTTAAGAACTGCATCTCGTCTCCCACAGAATTTGCAGGACCAAGATGCCAATTTACACCTCGAACTTTCACCACCATTGATGCTCCCTTCGCTCTTAAGATAATTACACCATCAGACAGCCCTCGGGCAGATCAGCCTGACTAGCAAAAAACACATCTTCAGTCAGGTCCTTCAGAAAGCATGTCAGCTTACCTAATCTTTCTGCAGTAAACAAAGCTGAATGTGCCCTACAGTTTCCTAGACATTGCTAAGAATTCTTCTCAATACTGGAGACATGTCAGGTCTGTGTTTGGTAAAAAAACAAGACCAGAAACTTTTCTGTTTCATGGATAGCATAAAGATTATGCGGTCTGCCCCAGCCCACAAGATACACTAAAGAAAAGCAGAACTTGTGTGCAAGCCCACAAGAGACACTGAAGAAAAGCAGTACTCCAACCCAGGCTTTTGACAACAGATAGATGTTTACTCTCCAGCATATTTAAAATTTGAAATAGAAAATGCTTTGAAAAGAACACACACACAAAAAAAAAAAACAACCTGCAGATAGCAGCAGCAGGTAGCAGTCGGATACACAGAGCAGACAAAGCAGTTTCATAACATTCCAGCATCCCTGGTTCTAATATATGCACCAAAAATGAGCATAAAGCTGGTAAGTTACAAAATGCAGCCATTTCAATGACTGTACTTACTCTCTTCACCCTGAAATAGAAGCTGGAGAGACCACCCAGTAATCTATGAGCACTGAACACTGCACGCTAACCTAAGATTCTCAGGTGTGAACACATTTTCATCTCTGGACAGAAAAAAAGAATTATTTCCAGGCAAACATAATAAAAATACAGAAGCAAACGACTAGAAGGAATGCAACTGAACATGCAAATTTGTGTATGTGCTGCAATAGTTGGGTAGTGCGCAAGTACATATTTTTCCAAAGACAATAAACAAAAAAGTTACTATTAAACATGGTGACATCTGTAAAGAATCTACAAGTCTTATGAGGATGTTCTGGGGGAAAAAGCTAACAGGCTTTATTCAGGCTGTATTCTGGCACACAAGGCGTATTCTTCATGCACAAAGTAGCACAATCCTTTTCGGCTTCTACAATTTCCCCTTACAAAAAGAACTCCCCTTTTGACCCATGAAATAGACAAAATTACCAAAAATCTTCCTTCTGACTTGGCACAATGGATCACTGCTAAGATTGATCCAGTTATAACGTATCGTATCAAGAATGAGTGAAAACATGCAGCACCATCTCAGTTCAGCCTCCAGCTCTAGAACACCTAAAAGCTTTTGCCACAAGAATTACCTATGAATTACTGAGCCAAAAAAGAAAACAGGTAATCATGAAGTGGCAATCCACTGCAGTGAAGGTGGCTTTTTATGGTCTACCCTCTAGATGCCACCTGCAGATTCAGGAAGAGCACTGCATACACCCAGCACCCTGCTGCACAGAAAAGTCAGCTGTGAGGAATTGAAGACTGTGTGTGGATTAGTCAGTCAACCTGTACTAAGCGTCCAGGTCATCTCTGCGTGACCCAAAAGAAAGTCAATTCAACAATAATTGCAATTGTTGCCTTCTATTGTTTCTCCCCACCCAGGGAACCGAAGATTAAATTCCTACTTCCGGGCACTTCAGGGAAGTAATTCCAACTTCTATGCTGGAGGTAAACGTCCTTCTTCCTTGGCATACACATCCTACTGACCCCTCCAGTCACATGAAATCAGCATTGTTACGTACTGCTGCAGTATTTAGGCATAATTGTTTTAGAGCATTTCATTTCGGTTACTCATCTTTAGTGATTTAGTCACTACTTGCATTTGCCTTCTAGGTCCGGCTTTCACTTCTGTTCTCCTCCAGCTAATTTTTCACCTCTTTGTTCTCTAAAACCCTGACCTCTTATCCTCTGGGGGTAGGACCCAAGTTGTCAAATCTGGTAAGAAATCTCCTTAAACTTTACGGCAAAGGCAGAAAAAAAAATCTTGCTTCTACTGACTCAATATTGGTTTTGCCTTGGAACTCAACTAAAATTGGAAATACAACCCGTTAAAAAAAGATTCATTCTCAGCAAAATGAAAGGGAAGCATGAAATAGTGCTTTGATCAGTTTAGGAAAGCTTCATGCCTAACTCTCAAGTGTTAATACAAATAGCAACCACAGACAAGTTACGGTAAAGCACTGCCCTCACACAGCCTCTATGAACAGGTCTCCTAAATGCACTTCGGAATTACTTTCTGTTCTTTTGTGGATTTTCAGAAGCTGGCTGTTGTTCCTAACAGCATGAAAATAACATAAGCAGTGACAACAGCATACTGTTTTCACAGTCCTATTGATTTCCCACTTTAAAGAGTAATGTCCACTACTTCCACATCGGTAAAACTCAAGCCCTACTCTTGACTGGGGTACTGAAGTGTGGGGCTCCATGTCAGTAAAAGATACACTTTGAGCCGCAGCTAATGATTTACCTATGTAAGAAGAACTTTCACGGCAGTGAGAAAAAAGAGAAAAAAAAAAGTGACCTCTTATTTCTCTCCAAATCTGAAAGAAGAGGAAATTGAGATGCAAAGTTATCCTTGAAAGAGTTATATACATGTGTATTACACATTCAGCACAGAAAATCCAGTTAGGCTGTATTTATGGGAAAAAGCTTCTCTTCAAGGCATCTTTCCAGGAGACGCTAGTACCAGATATGAACAAGTTCTTTTCGTAAAACTAGTGAGAAGTGGACACTGCTATGCTAAGCTTCCCACTACAATGAAACTAGTTTTAAATACAAAATATAGGAATATAAATATGAACAAACAGAAGACCCAGCCTGTTAAAAAAGCCAGAACAAGAGTTATTGCACAGACTTTTTTCCTAAAGAGATCTGAAAAATATACTTGAGTTTCTCTGTCCCAGCCCCAAATCCTCTTATTAGCAGACATTTTCTTTGCTATTTAATTACGCTTCATTTCTGAAACCCAAGTCAGTAACATTCAGTACATTTTAGCAGCGAGGTTACACGTAAGTGTACAACTTTTATTCCACTAGGGAAAAATCTTTAGAAAATGTACATAAGCAGATGTTGAAAGCAGTGTGAAGACAAGATGGTCATCTGTTTATATACTCTCCGTGAAAGAAATATTTTGACATTTTCCAATTTATTGTAGTACTGAACATTTCAATTAACTTTCCCAAGTACTCTGTATTGCTATTTTCTTGCACAAAGTCTAATCTGATCTGGACACTTATTTCTGCTTAATTCCTAACCACATGCCATCAATACAATTATAAATTAAAAACACTACTAAGATTATTTGAAGTAAAAAATGAAGTAACTTCTGATCTACTTTTGATAGTTCAGCATGGGTGTGTTTGTAATCAATACCCATTTTTCGCACGTACAGCTTTTCATTCTACATCTCAAAAATCAAAAAGTAGCACAGCAGAGACCAATGTATAGGGAAAGTAATTTGATTTTACACAGTGCCTTTCATTGCCCAGCTGTCCCTAAGCACTTCACAGAACAAGCCTTCTAGATGTACCACCATACAGAAAAATACAGCAGCTGCTCTGTATTCTGAGAAGAGCTTACCTGTAACCAGATTCATTTCACATTGAGAGGCTGCACATGAACCCAAGGACAGGGAAATGTTTACTTTATTAAAAAAAATAAAAAAGGAAAAAGGAAAAAGGACACTGTATCTGTAGGTATAATGTAGCACGGTATCTTAGAATTCTAAATTCTAAAGTACAGCAAATAGTACTGTAAATGTAACTGTAAAAAAGGAACAGTTCTAAGTATATGAGGTTTACGCTGCATTTCTTGATACCACAGCTTTTACCTAAACCATGTGTATAAAACAGTGCCAAACTTTATGCAGATGGGAGAAATCCACCTATGCACAATGCTGAGGCACAAACTGAGATTCTGAGATTTTTCCAAGTGAATGGCGTTTACATACTGGACAACATTCTACAGCACGTTCTCTAAACCAAGAAAATTATCTCCTAAAAATCAAAGGGATATTCCCAAAGGTGAAGGTATCCTTACTAGTAACTTATTCTTTGTAAATAAAAAAGTTAGCCCTCTATGGTAAGCCACAGACTATTTTTTTCAGTTCTCTATCTTGCAGTTTCATCATGTCAGCAACATTAACGTTTTGTTTCAGTCATTGTTCAAGTCAGACAATGCTCACCTTTGGTCTCAGTAACAAGCTGGATAAAGCTGTCTGTCTATATTATCATTTCCTTTCTTTCTACTTAACAGTTGGCTTTTTGTTTTTGTGGTTGTTTTGTTGTTGTTTTTTTAAAGAACACCGTGGATACAGACTGGTCAGATTTAACCCTGCAGTAAAAAACATGGCAGATATTTTTAACATGAAAACACAAAGCTTGGTTCTATACAATTTATTAATCTTGTCCCACTGAATGAGGAATTATCAAAAGCCTTCAGGCATACACAATTCTAAAAATGGAAGCTTTCCATAAGGAAAGTCCTTCCTGTGTGATGAAACACACAACTTATCAAAACAGGATGTAGTACACAGAGCACATGTGCATCCTTACTTCAATTGTTATAGCGTTACCCCTTCCTAGTTGAATTACTCTTTGGAGCGCAGTTGTATTTGTTTTGTGTTTTTTTTTTTTTTCAAAGCAAATATGCTTTGTCCATAACTGTGTGAAGCAAGCAGAAACAACTGGTCACAAAAACGAATACAACTCAGGAAATCGTGCACAGCTGCATATTAAAGAACACGGTAAACCGCTAAGCCTATTACATAAAGATTATTGTCTACTTGAAAAGGATTACAGTCAGGGTGGCCAGACAAGCCCTGAGATACCATTTAACACAGTCTTTTATGCACCTGATGACTGGATTATTCCAAAACCTGGAGAGCAAGGTTGAAGACACCTTATCTCCCATCTCCTTCGATACTCTACTCCGTGAATGGATCAGAGCAATCCTGGAGGTCTGAGATTCAGAAACAAACATGCAAGCAAACCCTCCTCTTCCCCTTGCTCCACCCTACACAAAGACAGACATAGAAAGGAAACATTAATTTATAATGTCAATGTTTATTTACATGAGAAAAGGTTTACACAATTTGAAAAGTTGTTTCAACCAACAATTAGTGCATTTGCCTGTCTTCAAAAACGGGATGGCTTAAGATTTGGATATGCGGCTTCAGAACGCTTCAATGATCACTTGGGGAAAAAGTACCAGGAATCAACTAAAACGAAAAATACACATCGAGATGACATTAATTCTGTACGACTAGCCAGTCACACACTCTTCAACAAGCAACATGCTGCCCTTTCAACCATCTCCCCTCCTAACAATACTTCTGGGCGAGCTCTCTCCCCAGCCTATGGAAAGCCTATGGAAAGCCCATGGAAAGCATGTCCTCACAGTAACTTTAAGAGTCTGCTGAAACAACTTTGCAACAAGCTTCAACGCTGACTGAACCATCCCTGGAAAAAAATCAAAGGTTTGTTCAGTTGTTTGTCAAAGGTCTGAGATGCAATACTTCAGTAAATAAATGCTATTTATTGACAAGCCATATAAGGGCAAATGGAATGCAACTTGCTTTCCCATGACATGGACTACACAGATGTTACTTTGCAAACAATTTGGAACTCGACTCACAACTAAGTTTCTCTTAGTGTTTCCATAACTCCTTCCATCTCAAAAAGCGCATATGTCTTCTCTATAGTTCCTGCCAGTGGAGAAATCTCTTTTCTTTCTTTTTTTTTTTTAAAGTAGTTAACAAAAATGAAATTCTAGGATGCATTCTTATTTCTTGAGTAAAAACACATGTTCTATTAAAATGAAAACCGGTCATAAAAGTAAAAAGAATTTTGTCTTTAAAAATCACACTTGAGAGCTGTGGTTATGACACCTGTAGGAAAAGGGGCTGTTTACCTGATTAGCTGGCTAGTGTAAAGAGTGACAAAAGTAAGACAAAGCAACCTTTCTCCTTTAGAGAGAATAAATGACACGCATCTACCTTCCACGATCAAAGTGATGAAAAAAATATTTAGTCTTCTCATCTTTTTATGTGAACTACACTTTCACTTATCCTTAAAATCAACCTCCTCCCACAAACAACCCAGGAATTTCTGTCCATGTAATATTTAACAGAGGACAGGCATCACAGTGACAAACCACTATCATCATGCTTATGTGCATAAAAACACCCTTTTTAACAGTACGGTTTCTATGTTAATTTCTATAGCAAATGATTAGAGGAATCATACGGCATTTGGGGAAAAAAGAATATACCTTCTGGGGAAACAGGATCTCCATTCACAGGCACTGGTGCCTACAAAACAAACAAACAAACAAAAAACTTTATCAGTGTTTTGTTTCACTGGTAGCACCCAAACCCAAAGGTATTTTACTGCTGAAGCTAAGAGGTACCGATAAAACCAGATCTTTCTGTTGCCCTCACAGGAGAACTTTCTACCTTACAAACTTTTTTTTTTTTAATAGCTACTGTACAAATTTATTTGTTGCTCATAACTGGCAAATCAGACAGAATAATAATGAGCGACAGATTAATACCTTACCTAACATAAAGGGGATACTCCTACTGCATTGTCTTTGAGGATAATAGGATTTTCTGTTTACATACTAAAGAGTAAAAAAAATGCCTTTCCAATTACGTTACTCTATGTTTCATTATAAGGTACAAATAAGAGAATACACACACAGAATTTACATTACATGCATGCAAACATTTTAAATCAATAGTTATACTCTTTTACAGCTACATTTTAACAGAGGAAGAGTCAGTTCTGTGGAGAGCAAGAAACTGTTTTAAAACAGAAGTCTGTCACTCTCACTCCAGGTCCATTTTAAAGCTGGACACACCACTACTCAGTAACAGTATTACACAGCATGTCCTGTCATACTACCTATAGGACGAGATTAAAGCCAGCTTTAACACCAGCTGGAAGCATGTTCCACACAACAAGGCTGTAGCTACTCTTACAGTAACCATCCTCCACTGTCCATCCCTCAGCTCCTCACAAACAGGCAAATTCTCCAACTAACTGATGGAGAAGAAAGAGAGCATCTGGGCACCAGCAATACCACAACGCTCACCCACACAAGTGAAATGAAAAACCAGGAGGACGTTGGCCTTTTCCATGACAGAAGCCCACCCAAATTCGGCTTACCCAAGCACATAAGCCCTGGACTAGTCACTTGGGCGAGCCACGCAACAAAGAGAGCCAAAGCAGTGTGTGTGAAGCTTCAGGAGAACAAAGCTGCAGAGCCAACACACCTTCTTCACTGAAAAGCAGAAATTCCTGCCTTGACTAAGAGCACGAGAAGGCGTTCAGAAGCACTTCTTGCAGGATTTTGGAGGACCCACGAGCTGTGCACAGTTTCGCACTCAAACTGCGCTGCGCTAAGGTGAAGTTGTCTTGCAGGCCTGGCTGCCTCCAAGCAGGCGGAGGGCCCACTCTGCTGAGCAGCACGTCAAATCCTCCGAGGAGAAAAGGGAACCTACAGCATTCTTTTCTGCCTTTACCCAGGGCAATTATGTGCACAGACGGGTTATAGCGCCTGGTCTGACAGGATGTGTCCGTATGACAAATGTAACCCAGGACTTCCAGGCCATACCACCAGACCACCCCACCTCTTCCCAGCAAAAACCAAAGCTTTATCTCAGGAGAACCAGCGGTCACTGTGTGCAAGCAGGAGCTTGCCACTTCTGAGATAACTGCTCAGAAAGTTTAAGATAAGGACTCAGCACCTTCCCACCAAGAACAGCTCAAAGCTTCACCCGATTGTACCAGGAACCTCTTCATGACAGAACGCTTCCATCTGGGACACTGCTTAAGGACCCCCCCCCCCCCCAGTCATCTGTTTCACAACTTGGCGCTGAACAGAAAATTCTGCTTCTACTAAATCCCAAATGGAAAAGCCCTCAAAGGAGAAAAAAAAAATGTAGGGGGAAAGGCAGTTAACAGACTTTCCTGCTTAGATCTGAATTATTCTAAACACACATGTTCAAATTCTGCTAGAGATTTTTTAAATTACCAAGAAAAGCCAAATATTTTCCCTTGCAAGACATTTTTCTGCATTTTATCAAGAGAGACCTCATCCAGCAAAGCTTTCCTAGTTCATTTTCTTTCCAGTATTATAAGGGAAGAATTATGTGATAAGTCTGAGAAACACTGCACTACTAACTATATATAGATTGTCTTGGAGATTTTCCAATTTAAAGAGTCCTCAGCGGCTTCTTCACAGAGCAAGTGAGCAAGCAGTTCTCAGGATTAATGTTAAACAAAGGTTTGGCTGTCCTGGTCAGTTTTACAGATGGCAACACTTAAAAGCCTGAAATAAACAGTACATCTTAGCACTAACACATGCAGCTACAAAGCTCTGTTCCTCCTGGGTTTAGTTTTCAACACGTACCAACAGCGAAGCTGAGAAAGATGAAACAATTTTCAGATGCAACGGAACACCAGAAATTTTCATCACCTAAAGTGTTACTACTCAATGGGTTTGTAGTTACAGGGGGCTGGTATAATTTTGGCTGGCTCAAACGTTCTGAATGTGTTCCCACATGCACGGATCATCTTCTGATCTCTCTGGGTTTGACTAGACAGCAACTTCAGCAGCCGGAGAATTATTCCTAGTTTGCCACCAATACAGATGACAGCACACATGCCCCCTGTCTGGAAACTAAGTCGGTGGAGTGGAAATTCCCCAAAGCCAAACCATTCTAGTCCCACACCTGTAAAAATAATGAGAGGTCAAATAACAGCAAAATAAACCCTATTGGTTTGAACAGGGCTACACCTTGGAAACTGCCCAATCAAAAATATCTGAAATTCTGAATAGAGCACTAATCCTTACCACGGTAAGCACTTGGTATGGATTTGTTTTCTATTTGGTTCTGAGTTAGAGTTCTCTTGCTCACCATAAAAAGTGGTTTACAATACTTTCTGCTTTTTTTGTTGTTTTACAATTCAAAATACCTGATTTGGGGCAATTACCACCCACACAAAAATGTCGTAATGATAGTCTGACCCAGGAAACAGAAGTGTAGGGAACCTTCCCTCGCTGCACAAGTAACTCAGAAATTTTGCAGTAGGCAAAATATCTTTCTCACTGTAATCGCATACAAAATCTCTACCTCTGCTTTCATCCAGAAGTTAATAAATGGACATAAATTAGAAGGAAAATGTATCTGCTTTTAGCTTGAAAACAAAACAAACAACAACAAGCAAAAAACCCACAACCAACAAAAAAAAAACCAGACACAGGCAGCTTTCATTTAAAATTACCACAGCCATTAAAATTCTGCAGCCAACGCTCACGTACTTTCACTTGTGTTTGAAAGACATGAGTGCCTGACAACCCAAGTGGGCAGAGTAGTGTACCAGACAAAAGGGTATCTGCTTAAAATATGCAAGTCAACTTCCCCGCTTGTATTTAGAGCTTGACTGTCCACCATTCATGTTTCAAGAGCATTTTACTTTTCTTAGTTACCAGAGATTGGAAGCTGCATGTAGTAACACCAGTATTTAAACCAGCATTGCATCTTTTTTCCCTGTCTGAAAAGTACCAAGAGACAGTAGCCTAAAAAGAAAAAACATACTTAGAAGAAACTGAAACAGAATGATGGAAAGGAGTATGTGATGACTTCAAAAACCAGTATCAGTTAAAGAAAAACAATGTTGAGGCACAAAAAGCCAGGAAGTGATAACATTTGATAAAAAGCCAAGCGTTCAAAATAAATAAGACATTAAAGTTTGATATAGAGTACTTATTTTATAAACTGGTTTTACTATCCTCATCCCCCCAACAAGGAAAAAGATTTATTTTTAATTAAGAGACAAAATAAAGGATACTGCTAATTTGGACAGATAATTATTTACCTACATGCTTCAGAAGTACAAACAGCACAGAAATCAAACAAAACTATTCCTTTGAAAGTTTGTCACCATCCAAACTAAAAGTACATTTGCACTTGAAATTTCAGTTGCATTTCAAACACGCATGAAACATTGTTGTAAATTTTGATAAAGAGGCAAGTATTTGCTTACAGCTGTGACAGACATGTCTAAAAACATGTTTGAATTCCAAAATCAATTTTTCTTTCATTGAAAGCTTACAGTCCCATTATTCAACATGGGTCCAAACACATTTACAAGTACAAGTGCATAAATGTACTTTTAAAGAAATGCTGAAAGCAAGTGAGTTGAGCAGAAGTTAGATTTGACACTTCTTTATGACTCAAACTGACTTTTCTGCAGCTGAGTCTTATTTGTGGCAGAATACCACTCAAGACAACATTCTTATTAGAAGTTTTTTGTTGGAATGTTACCTGCACAGAAAGATGCCATCTCCTTTAACACCTGAACTTCCACTATCAGTGTGACTACCAAGGCAGAATACTGACTGTGTACAGCCCTCATCGATTAGCTACCCAGGCAGATACGCACATGTGCAAAATACTTGCTATGCTGACAGGGTCATGAGCACAGACAGAATCACAGTATATGTTAAAAAAGAAAAGAAAAAAAAAAAGAAAAGTAGTACTTGGGGGTACTTTTCTCCATGTAATTTCTGGTAACTTTGTTTAAATTCCATCATCCAAAACAGCAAATTTTAAAGCAGAAGAAATTCTTCTCCACTAGCATTTGCACATGAAAGCATCAGATCTGCAGGACATTTTTCTCGCCTGAACATAAAACCTGCGTGTTTTAATTTTATGTTAATTTGCAAAATATGACAGGCATTCTTTAAGAAGCATTCAAAAAAAAGCACCCCCCCCCTTTTACAGCAATGCATTTAATTATGCAAGTAGACAAACAAAGGATCCCTTTAGTGATTAGGGACTACAGTCAGCTAGTCAATGAGTTCTAACACTGGGTGGTAA